>NC_065586.1:18557818-19200527 GCF_024542745.1 Macaca thibetana thibetana | reverse complement strand
TTAGCAATAATATTAAAACTAAACTAAAATACATAACAAGAGTACATAAAACATTTAAAATTACTGACATTCCTCTATCTACTTATCCATCCAACAAGTATTTGTTGAGTACTAGTATGTGTCAGATACTGTTGTAGGTGTTGGAGATGAAATAATGAAGAGGTAATACACCTGCTCTCATGCAACTAACATCAATATGGGGGAAAATATATATTTAACTATAAGGGTGATATGTGTTATGGAGAAAAATAACACCAGGAATATAAATAGAAAATGCCAGATAAGAAACTGTGTGTGTGTGTGTGTGTGTGTGTTCAGAGGAGGTTTCCCTGAAGAAACTCTGGCAGAGACCAGAAGGAAGTAAGGGAGGGAGTAAGAGAGACATCTGTAGGAAACCTGTTCCAAGAACAGGGAAAAGTAGATGGAAAAGTCCCAACCATATGATACGGTTTGGCTGTGTCCCTACCCAAATCTCATCTTGAATTATAGCTCCCATAATTCCCACATGTCATGGGAGGACCCATTGAGAGGTAACTGAATCACCCTACACTGTTCTTATGAAAGTGAATAAGTCTTACAAGATTTGATGGTTTTATAAAGGGGAGTTCTCCTGCACACACTCTCTTTGCCTGCACCATGTAAGATGTGACTTTGCTCCTCCTTCACCTTCTGCCATGATTGTGAGGCCTGAGGCCTTCCTAGCCATGTAGAACTGAGTCAATTAAACCACCTTTCTTTATAAATTACCCAGTCACGGGTATGTCTTTATTAGCAGTGTGAGAATGGACTAATACACCATAAATTGGCTGCAGTACTTAAGAATTAGCTAAGAGGCCTTTGTAGTAGGGAAAAGTGAATGAGATATACACTGATGAAAGGTGAATTCAAGAGGTATAAGGGGTTATTCATTTATTCCTTGGAAGCTATCATTAGTTTGAGATTTGCTCTGAATGAGATAGAGTCATAGGAATTCTGACAATTGAATGACCTAATCTCATCTAAGTTTGAAAAGGAACATGTAGGCTGCTGTTTTCAGAATATAGTGCACAAGGGTAGGAGCAGAGAGATCATTTAAAAAGCAATTGCAATAATCCATGCATAGACACTGGTTGCTTGGACCAAGGGGGGAAGTGGTGAGGGCAATGAGGAGTGAATTCTAAACTGAGTTTGTTAATATAAATCAGATTTGTTAATATGGAATAAGCAGCTAGACATAAACTGTCATTTGCTGAGATAGGGAGGTATGCAGGAATGGCAAGATTGAGAGGCAACTGGTAATCAGGAATTCACTTTTAGGCCTTGAGAGGTAAGGGTAAATTTGCTCAATTCTGCCTCTTGTTTTACTGGCCTTCAAGAGAAGGATTTGGCTGTCTCTAGAGTCCTATGAAAATCATAACACAGAGTGGTGACACCAACAGATCCTGTTAGGACGCTGAGTGGTGGGTAGGATCAGAGCTGTGTCACATAGCTACAACTGAAAATATTGGAATTGGCCCCATCCCCTGACTGACTCTGCCTGGGATGGAGCTGGTGCTCCGCTGACCAATGAGGCTAAGATGACAGAGCGGGGATGGATGTTAAGTTTTCAGCAATTGAGAATGTTGTTGGGATCCAGCCTCTGATCACTCCAGGGAGGAGATCATGTTCCCTCTTATCGTGCACTTTAAGAGTTCTCAGTCTGAGTGCCAAACTCCATTAGTTTAATACCCAGTCTTCTTAGATCACTATGTACTTCCCAGAATGGGTTTCTCCTCATAACACTATTCAAGGCCTGGGTTGTGTTTATTTTAGGTTATTTTCTATTATTATCTTTAAGATGCCTACTAGACATCCAGGTTAAGCTGTTGAGTAGGTAGTTAGTATATAAGTCTGGAGTTCAGGGGAAAGTTTGAAAGTGGATACATAAATCTGGAAAACATGTCATTTATGTCATTTTAATAGACATAAACCTGTAATATAGTGAGCAGATGGTTGACAACAATCCTTAGAAATATTTAAAGTGTTTCCAGAGAGTAAACTGAGAGGTTAATAAAGTATCCAATACGATGTAAATATAAGGCAAATGGTTGGGTTATTATAACTCCTTAAATATAATGGAATCACATTTTAAATTCAGACATGATTTTCTAGTACTTTGCATGTGATAAGACATAGACATACGTGATTCAAACAGCTTCACTATGTTTGACACTTTAAAACTAATTACTAGCAAGGATCTAAAAATATCTTTTCCAGAGTTATAGATTTGAGAAAAAGAATAAAAGCAAGGTCATGTTGGAAATTTTGTAGAAATGAAATATTGATTTCCTTGGAAGTTTTCCAAGTAAACAGATTTAGAGATAACTCCAAAGTGAAATATTCTCCCTTACCAGGGTAGAGGGTGCAGTCCAGGAATGACAGATCATCAATCGCAATATCTCCAGTGAAGCCATCTCCCACTGAAGCCTCCACCAATATCTTAAATAAATAAATAAATAAATAAATAAATAAATAAATAAATCTGAAAAAAAAAAAGAAGAAGAAGAAATGTGTTTATGTGGTAAGGGAAATTTATGGAATGGATGAAGAGGAATTTAGAATTTACCCAAATATAACCTTCCGTGCCATTAAAAAATTACTTTGCAGTAGTCTCCATAAGTGGTCATCTTGCCTTGAATAATTCTAGTAACAGAAACCTCCATACTTCACTGAGCCTGTTAGACTCATGGAGCTCATTGCCTTTCTGATGAGTTTCCATTTTTGAAATTTCAGCATATTAGATTGATATCCACTGCCCTACAACTTTCAGCCATTAGTTCTAGATTTGTGTAGTTTTCTTCTGGTCCTTTAAGTATTTGAAGGCAAATAATTGTCCCCTGATCCCCCTGGGTCATCTATTTCCCAAGTTAAACCTCTTCATCTTCCTAGAAACCCAATTTTACCAGAGTTACTTGCTAGGATATACATTTTTAAAAGCTTTAAAGGTTTCTCACATGACACTGATTCTGTAACACTTTATTAAATTGGCTAATCGTGATTAGATCTCCTTCAGGACTACATTAACCACAGTGAAGTCAGATGACATTTGTGCTGCTACAGGAGCTGCAGTTCCACCAAAACTTAGTAAAATACGAAATATCACATATAGACAAACCACTGTAGTATATGGTAGATTGTGATTAGGGTTGAGATTTACTGTAATAGAATTAATCATGATGAATTATTTTAATACTTATGCAAATGCATTGCATGCTTACTAGGAATCCCAGCATAATTTAATAATAAAGAACTTCTAGCAAACTCAAACTTAGAAAAATACATTATGTTTTCCCATCATTATACGAACATATGTTTTCATTTCATTTTCCTCACAAATGTTATATGTGGGAGTTGCAGTTTTACTTTTCAAGCTCTATCCTTCATTCAAAGTTACCACATACATTATTTGTTGACATTCTCCTTGAGAAAGAAAGTTTTAAAAGGTCAAATTGCTGACCTCAAACCTCATAACACTTTCCCCAACTTTCTACTCTTTCTTGAGGTCTACCAGGATTTTCTCCCTGATTTGTCACTAAGGAAATTAATTAATTTGGGAAATCTTTCTGCATAGAACTAGTGGGCAAAGATAGTCCACCTAACATTGTTTGAACAACATTTAATGGTGTTATACAGGAAGTGTCCTGCTGTTTTACAATGAGTCTCTCCAAACATAAAAATGCATCCTTTTTCCCACCATCATCATGAATGAAAGGCATTATAGGAAGAGAAAACAAAAATGTGTAAAGAATATTTAGTACAAAATCATACAATTAATTTCCATAAACCTAAACTAGCAGACAGAATTTGAAAGAACATACTACAGAAAAACATTTTCTGTTTTATTTTTTAAAATAGAGTTGGCTGAACAATTGGTGAAAAGGTACAAATACAAATTAATCACTAATAAATGTCCTGTACTGATACATGCAAATCCCACTGCAATACAACACAGAATATGCTTACAAATGGCTTAGAAGAAACAGCAAGATAAAGAAGAAACCAGGGTAAATAAAAATAAATACTATTGACTTGGTCTTACTCCTCATGATTATCATTACCTTATTAATAAGAAGGCATAGAAAATTGGTATTAACATCCCACTTCACAGAGAGTGAGGTTGTTGTAAATATAAGTAGCTGTAAACCAACTTTAGGGATATATACACATTCATAGCTCCATTCTGGTGTTCGGAGTCAATTGTTCCAAGATGTTTTTATTGTCTTTATATAGTCACAAATTAAATAATTGACTATCTATGAAAACTTCAGACAAAATTCTGTAACCCAGAGAGGGCCGTAACATGCTAGAGAATGTGATGTGCACAAGGCATTTTTCTTTTGGAATTTACTTGATGTTGCATGAGAAGTATTTTAATATTGTTCCTGTCTGCATTCAAAGCCAATGGGAGGACACAGAAACAATCCAAGACAGAAGACAGTTTGGTTTTGCTCTAATACACAACTTAATCATAATTTTTACCAAAATATCTTCAATTTGCTAACCCCTAAATGTTAGCATTCTTGAGAATTAATGAACAATAGTTACAATTTGAGATACCAAACTTGTCCATTTGTATGATAGTCTCAATCTCTTTTGAATATTTAAGAAAAGCATTTTTAAAAGACTTTTTGATAATAATCACACCTCAGGAAAAAGTTATGACTGTTAAAGTTTAACCCTACTTTAACCCTATATTTAATTTAGTCTTGCAAAAAAGCTTGGTAAATTATTCTAAAATACTAATCCTAAGAAAATGACCACAAGAAGTATAAACCCAAGTGCCTCTATTATGAAAATGTCACTTTCATTTATGATGTTTTTTTTCCCCCAGAATGAATAGAAGATTATCAAAACACAAGCATTATACATTGTATGTAAGATAGTATTGCTATTCTGGAAATTAGGGAAGCCAAATTTTACTCCTAAGTCCCATCAGTACCTTATAGAGTGCCTCAAAGGACAACTGAAAATCCAGTTTAGTTTAAATGACCTGCCTTATCTGTACAGGTCAATTCTACTAATATTGGAACGATCATCGTCTTGGAAATGTTATGAAGTGAACCAGCTCATCCAAGTTGTTCTTTGCATGGGCTGCCACCTGCTCCAAGTAAAGACAGACTGGCCTTGCCAACCATGTAGGAACTTTGAGGTTTAAACATTAACAAGGCTCTAGCAACTTTCCTGAACTCATCCTTCTATATATTTAGGAAACTCTGAATGACTGACCAAAAATTTTAAATGATATGGAAACGACTGTCCTCACACACAAACACATGTTTAGGCTCCATTAACTCATAAGAGAAACTGAATTAATTCAACCTGCTGCTTACTGTCCCTTTAGCCATCATGTATTTGTAAAATATTACACAATTCCAACACAACATATCAGTTTTTTGGTATGTTTTATAACTATAATGTATTTTCAGATACATTATAAATTTATAAATTTTAAACAAGAATTTCTGTCTCAAATATATTTTATATAAAGATACATTATATTTAAGGCAGAAATTCCAGTTTAAAATTTATAAAAAGCACATATTCTCTGTGTAGCAACTGGGACTCCAATGCATTCCTGATGAGAATCCTAAATGGCACAGCCATAATCATACAACTAATTTGGCAGGTTCTTATAAAATTAAACATACACTTTCAAATGACATGGCAATGAACATGTAAGTATTTCTTTATTCAAGATAAATGAAGACATGTCTAAACAAGAACCCATTAATAAGGTTTATAAGGCTTTATTAATAATCTCCAAAAGCTCAAATCAATCCAAATATCTTCCAACTGGTAAGCAGACAAGCAAACTGCAGTACATTCATACAATAGAATACCACTCAGCAACAAAAAGGAACAGTGATGTATGCAACAACAGCTGTGAACCTCAAAAGCATTATAGTAAGTGAGAGAAGCCAGACTCAAAAGCCTGTATCATTTATCAACTGCTTTTATGCCGTTTTAGAAAAGTTAGAATTATTGGTGTATTAGACTACTCTCATGCTGGTATAAAGAACTGTCTGAGACTGGGTAATTTTCAAAGAAAAGAGGTTTAACTGACTCACAGTTCTGTAGGTTTGGGGAGGCCTCAAGAAACTTACAATCGTGACAGAAGGGGAAGATAACATGGTGACAGGAGAGAGAATGAGACCCAAGCAAAGGGTGAAACCCCTTATAAAACCATCAGATCTTGTGAGAATAGTATGGAGGAAACCACCCTCATATCTCCACCTGGTCCCACCCTTGACCCATGGTGATTATTACAATTCAAGGTGAGATTTGGATGGGGACACAGAGCCAAACCCTATCAATTAGGAAAGAAATCAGATTTGTGTTGACAGAAGCTGTGGGTATAAAAGGAGGAGATTGACTATATCAGGAAATGGAAGATTTGGGGGAATGGAGGAGATATACTCTATTTTGGTTGTGGCGGTTGCTTACACAACTGTATACAGTTGACTCTTAAACAACATGAGTTTGAACTGCCTTGGTCCACTTATGTGTGGCTTATTTTAAACCACACACAATAAAAAATATTTGTGGCTGTGAAAGATGTGTATACAGAGGGCCAACACTTTGTTCCCAGTGCAGGACTTGAGTATGTACTGATTTAGTTATATGGGGGCAGTCCTGGAGCTGATCCTCTGAATCCCAAAAGACAACTGTACATTTGTTGAAATTCATAGAACTGCTCACCTAAACAGGATAAAATTGACCTTTAAATCATATCTCAATAAACAAATACAAAGCATTTATTCTATATCTATTGCCATAAGTCATCAATGTGTCTATTACTTTCACTTTTTTCTCAAATGCTAATTTAATGTGTGGCATTTTATAACAATAAATTACATATAGTAATCTCAAGAATCTCAATCTATTCTTCAATTTGGCCAATTTGGCTATGAACAATCTTCTCTGGCTATCCACTTATAATTTCCTAGAGGAAAAATATTTACACTCTTTCTTATACTTCTTAATGACACCCACTTATTTTTCACTGGATTTTCCAATAATTAAAAATGCACAAACAGAATGAAAGGCATTACATGAAGCTCTCTTTTAGCCCATTTTAACACCTGACTAAGGTGTTAAGTAAACTCTTATAAACACATCCAGACAACTATCTAATATTTAACCACATAACCTACAATTCTTGGGAATTTTTAGAAAGTCACCTTAGAACTGCAAACTTTTTAGGTCAATACTGAGGGAAGTATTTGCTGGATACAATTTATATTGTTTTTTAAATCATCTTTGCAATTGTTTACATAACCCTGAAACCAATCTCTATGAAATAAAACTCAGATTTGGCCTGACAAATTTTATGACTCTAACTCTGTGGCTGACTTATCACATACACAAGACTGCAGAATAATTGGAGTTTTTCAATTACTATAGTAGACATATGAAAACCATTTATCATAAAACAAGAGCCATAAGTGCCATATTAAAACTGTGTGAGAAACTGGGCGCAGGAATGGATAATAATAATAACATTGTGGCAACAGTAGAGACAAAATAAAATGCTGGGATAGATAAGTAGTCAAGAACTATAAGAGGATTACTGACCGAAAAATATGACGTCTACCAAATCTATGTTCTTATTTTGGGAAACAAAATCATGACAAAATTTATGTTGATCTTTTGGCATTACATTGTATTTCTTCTTAGCTAACGTCTGGCTTATAGCTTGCTGAGAATTTTTGATTCAAAAAAGAAAAATGAGTGCCTACTTAGGCATTGTGCCAAGTGATCCCATAGTTACCAGGAAGAAATAAATTCATCCCCATCCTGACTATCTCACCATTCACGACAGAGAAGACTAAATGGTGGCCCTTGGGCTGAACTCAGTCCATAACAGTTTAGCTTAACTCCATCAGTGTTCTTGAGTCAGACTGGTTGCCAATATTTTAAAAGTAGGGTATCTCACAAGAAGACATTGCTCCTCAGCTGCTGCAGACACTAGTCTACCCTATTATGCACCCACATCAAGGTTGTCAGTTGCCATTCATTATTTTAAACCTCACCTACTGTATTAGTTCATTTTCACATTGCTGTAAAGAACTGAGACTGGGTAATCTATAAAGAAAAGAGGTTTCATCAATTCACAGTTCCACAGGCTGTACAGGAAGCATGCCTTGGGAGGCCTCAGGAAACTTACAACCATGGCAGAAGGCAAAGGGAAGCCAGAATTTCCTACATGGTTGGAGTAGGAGGAAGAGAATGAAGGGGAAAGGGGGAAAGTGTGACACACTTTTAAATAACCAGATCTCATGAGAATTCCCTCATTATCATGAGAACAGTAAGGGGAAATCCCACCCCCATGATCCAATCACCTCCCACCAGTCCCACTCCCAACACTGGGGATTAAAAATCAACATGAGATTTAGGTGGGGACACAGAGCCAAACTGTATCACCTACTTTTTTCAATTAATGTCCCATGCCTGGTTCCCATTGGGTTTGCCAGTCCTTGTGCAGTTTAAGGCAGAAAGAATGAAGGGCCTGAGATTTTACCCTACTTGGAAGCTAATGAGTTAATCTGCCACTATTTTATTTATATATATATATTACAGAAAAGACGAGAAAAAGCAACAGCCAGAGAAGTACCTTCCATTTCCACAGGGCAACATGAGGAGGCCTGGATGTTTACCTGCATGTGACACAGTCACACCCATAGGAGAGGAATCCAAAATGAGGAGACTGTAGCTGGAATAGGCTGCTGGCAAGTCTGCCCATTCTCCCCTCCAGAGAAAGAGAGGTGGCAAGGAGAGCTTATTTTTACTCTGGAATGTAAGCAAATGTCTCAAGGTAAAGACCATTTAAATATGCCCTTTGCTCAAAGGCTGAACTGTGCCAAACAGAAGAAATCCATGGAGAATTATCTCCAAACAGCGCAGTTGGATGGTGCTGCATGGTTGAAATATTTCATTTTTGGAAGCATTATGATCCCTTAATTGTCTTCTAATATATCTGCACATTGGAATGGTTAAATCAACTCAGCCTCCCTTCCCCTAATAAAATGTCTCATTTTATACTCTTCTGAGGAAGGAGTCTCATTTGTTAGTGTCTTCCAGATTCGACCACCCACCTGTCACTTGCCCACAAAATCTTTTCCCATCAAGGCCTCTGCTGTGTTGAGGGCAGAGAGTAAATAATAACAATATTAAAACAGAAATCAAAAAAGGTTTAAGAAATTGGGTCATTCAAAACCTCAGACATGTTTTTTTACTTACATAGAATTCTTTCTGCTAATCTTACTGAGTGAAAGAGAATCCACACATTGAGAGGGAGAAAGAGGGAGGATGTGGGGAGCTGATCTTTATTTGAAATGTAAACAAATGTCTTACATTACACATATCATCACACATATCATCTCTAAGTATTCAAGTCATATGAGATTAATTTGCTTTTTGCGGTTTTTAAAGGATTCACAAACCACAAAGTTCATTTCAGTTCCATTTTCCTCTGTGTGTTTTTAGGCGTACAAAAAAAAAAAAAAAAAAAAAAAAAAAAAAAAGGCCAAAATTGGGTCACATTTCTGTTTTTGCCTCCAATACATAACAATGCCTTCCTGAAACCTGTCTAAGTGAATTTTAAGAAGAATAAATGTTGATCATCTTGAAATTAGTTTGCTACTTGAAACTCTGAACACTCATATGCTATTTTAAAATACCCTCAGAGAACCCATATACCCTGTAACCCACTTCGCATCTCATATATTATTTGAATGAGGACAAATCAGTTTCAGTTTTTCCAATCCTAAAAATTATATGGAACCTATTTGACTAAAGGTTACAAAGGATTTAATTTAAAAAGGTCCAGTTGATACTCAAGAAAAAGGTGAAGACGGTTCAGAGTTATTGATTAAAATTTTCAGTAAATGTTATTATTATTTTAAAATGACCTAATAAGGTATAATAAGATTTTAACAGAATATAATGTAATACTGTCCAATCAATAGGCTCACACATGCCAAAATTAAATTCTTATTTAGGAAGCATAGTTTTAAAATTATTAAATGTTATTTTTTCCCATCAACAGACTAAATTTTTTATCTTCCATACCATTAAAAGTATTTTTAAAGAAAAGAGTTGAACTCTAATTTATTATTTTTAATATACGAGTATTTTTACAAAAATCATAAGCCTTTCATTCTCTTTGTAAAAGGAGACACCAAATCCCATTTTTACCGCTATTTTTATGTTTCTATGTAGCAGCTTAACACTGATGCAGACCTAAAGCAGAAATTTAAAAAAAAAGATAGATTTAAACCCTACTTAAACCTTAACTAACCCACATTTGTCTTTTGTTTTAGCTCAGTGTCCCATATGCCCACCCATTAGTTACTGTGAATTAGAAATTCTATCTGAAGTTCCAGGTTAGATGTTACTTCCTCAGAGAAGCCTTCCTTGACCACTCAAGGTGAGGTTTATTTTCTTTTTATTTTTACAAACTTCTCATAGTTTATAATCACGTAAGTATTTGTGCGTTTAGTGTTTGTCTTCCCTATGAGACTTTAAGGACAACCTCCAGGAGGGACACTGAAGGACACAAGGGCTGCAAACACAGCATCTAGCACAGTAACTAGCACATTATAAGCTCTCAATGTATTTTAAGGAAAAATGAAACTTCTCCTTTCAACTAAAACTGTTGGTGTTACACTTGGTGCCATGCCATATCCCACCTGTTTTACATAACATAAAACTATCGAAAAAACAAATATGTGCCAAAGACACTGATTACGTTAATATTTCACACTACTATCTAAACTGCCGACAAATCCTGCATCCTTTTGCTTTGAAACCGTGTCTTTCTCTTCCTTACACAGCCTAGTTCCTGAATTCCAATTCGACTTCTACCTACATTTATACAGTTTTGTCATGACCATCCTCCTTTTACCATTCCCCAATTTATGCCTTCATTTCCAAGTCCTTTCCTTCAATCTTCAGTTATTTATCAAGCATCACTTTCTATCTGGAGTAATATCAATGTCATTTGTTAGATGAATTAAAATATATATACACACATACATACATATGTGTGTGCATATGTTTTAATTTATATTATACAGAATTATATTTAATAATACATAATATATAATTCATATAAAATATATAATATAAATTAAAACATATAAGATATACATGTATATGTTATCTATCTGATATACATGTATATCATATATGTTACATATCTGTATAATAGCTATTAGTTGTGGCCAGTCTTACAACATATTTTTTTAAATCTATAATTTTAATACTAAATGGGTCCATAGAGAACATTTAGAATCTAAAATTCTTATTTTACATTTGAATAAACGAGAACCACAAAATTTAAGTAACTCATCCATAGGCCCATAGAAAGACCATTGGTTAAATGATGTCCAAACAGTCAAAGAGTCTAATTCTTGACTGGTTTAAAAGGTCCAAATGATTCAAATTTTTACTTTCACTTTCTCTTTTACTAGGCTTCTTAGCTTTTTTTACTGATCACATAGTCACTAATAGGTGTTAAATGACAGAGGAAGCTATACAAATAATACAAAACCAATTTAGACAGTTATTTATATTTAAATAACTATTCTTACTATAAAATTTTAACATCTACCAAGTGGTTAGCATTATAATAATAATATAACATTTTCTACATGTGTCACACTTTATTTTTTTTTTTTTTGGCACCTTAATATTCATTATGTAACTGACCTTGGACCCTTACAAGAGGAGCAAGTTCTGTAAAATAAATGTTTTTCCAAAATAAACACTTTTTTCAATTTAGATTTTAAAATCTCATTTTAGTGAAAATAATAACTGCTTTTGAAACTATCAGATTAAATTAAATTTGGCTTAAAGCTTCCTCCATACTTAGTACCTTAGTACTTTGAATCCCTACATAACAAACAGCAACCTAACTTATTATGTAAACAACCTGCAATTAACTAAGAGTATACTCTCATAGCCGAGTGTCAATCACAGCAGCCAAACTTCAGCACAAATGATTAGACCATGTCCATATAAAGCAAACGCCTTATCACACCATGCTCAAACAAGGCAAATGCTGAGCTCTAAGCAATCAAGCTGTTTGTGTATGTCACTTCTTTTTTCTGTCTACAAGTACTGCCTGCCCATGTTACTGGGTGGAGCTCTCTGAACTGCTCCTGGTTCTGAGTGCTGCCCAATTCATGAATCTTTCCTTCCTCAATTAAATTATGTTAAATTTAATGTGGGTAAAGTTTTTATTTTAACAAAAACCAATGCTGTTAATAATATTTTCTTCTTTAAAATTATAGTATTTCATTTGAAATGTAACTTTAAAGTTTTTTATTGTCAAGTTCTTGTCCACTTTGTAATTGCTCTTCAAATTTGACATCCTTGAAAATAAAAATATAATGTTAATGCTATCTTTTTTAATACTTACACATGGAAATGCTTTGGTGTCATCTAAGCCACTGATTCCCAAAATGGTATTTGAGGGTATGTTGAACATTAACCGTGACATCATGTGTACATTATAATGTAGTTCGGGAGTGGGGGAATTTAGCTCATCAAAGTCTATAATTTAACATACATTTCTCCTCACAATAAGGCTAATATATATAACAGACCTTACAAGACCAAAGAATCATAAGAACACAGGAATATTCATAAATGTTGCAAACCCTTTAACATAGAAACTAAACATCACTCCTTAACTACTTGAAAAAAAATAGATAATTTTAATTCTAGAAATCTAGAGTAAAATCTTTTTGGTGGTTTAGACCTTGCAACCCAAGTTATCCTTGAATATTTAAGAGATATTTCATTACTTATGTGATTTGAAGTAATTTAATTTTTCAACATGTTGAGGGTCATAAACTTCTTAAGGCTTTTTGTTTTTGTATTTCTTTTTCAGTTTCTGAAGATGTGGCAGTAGAACAACCAACTGCTCTTTCATATGAAAGCCCTTTGGCTTTTCTATTAAAAAAATTCCATTTGCAAGAACTTTCTGGATCTTCAGTTCATGAGATCCTAGGTACTTTGTAGACTAGCTATGCAAATTAACTATTTTTGATTATATATTTGGTCAAAGTTTTGCTAAACATCTTTCATCATAATTTCACTAAACTATGTTGCAGCCTTTCTCATTATACACATTTGTATAATGGGATTTTTGATGGCAGTAAGTCACACAACTAAGAAAAAAGAAACACACTGTTGTATAGAGCCACATATTCATATTAAGCTAAGTGATAGACAGCATCTCTATACATCAAACTGATGAAATTGTCCATTAATGCTTTTCCCAAACTCATCAAGTATATATCTGTACATACAAAAATAAAAATTAAGTATTCAATTCTGAAACATTAGTATACTACTTTCCCTGAAAACTGGGAATTAGTTATGAAAACCATTCTCATTGCATTATCTGGCAGCTCAGCAGGATGGTCCTTTATCTCAGTTATGCCTGGGGTAAATATTCAAGCAGTCACCTCAGCTTCATCTGTCACAAGATAAGCCTGATTTCTACTTTTTGTTCATGTACTCTGGGGTCCAGCCACTGCCCCAGGGTCCTATTTAAGAGGATGAGTTTGTCTCAAGCAGTGCCTCAAATCAGAAATCCGTTTAAAGCATTAGGTCAGAAATTCCAGATCAAATTACATCCAGGCCTTTTCCCCTTCATGCCCAGGCATTTTACAGTAGAAGAAAATAAGCACTAGCGCCTCATGCCAGCCTCTTACAGTGTCTCCCACTATATTCAGCTTGCATCTGGTCTTCAGTGGACAGTATCCCCAGAAAGTAACCATAAAACAAAATGCCAGTTACTTAATACAAAATTAAAATGTAACTCTACATGTGTCTGAATATTTATGCCAGCTGGTAATCAAAATATGGTTATCAGGAAAGGAAATCTACTTGAACAAAATCAAGGATAGAACTGTTTGCTAAGCAGATAAAACAGAGGGAAGGAGGTGTGGAATATTCTATAGAGATAGTAACAGCAAACTAATACAGTCAGTTTGCTACCAGCTAGAAAGGGATAGTGCATTGACACCCTCTCCTTTCTACAGAACTAAAAGCACAGATAAAATCTGCACCATTAACAAAAGCTCTTATTAACTGTAAGACACACCATCATTTTTTGTGATTCAGCTACCTTCCACTGACTGCATTTAAGTTAGCATCTTTGTAATGCAATTCAAAGAGAGAATATAGGGTCCTTGATGCTATTTAGGAGATAAGCTAGAATGAATTGTCACATTTACAATTCATCTCAAGAAATTTTTAAAATAAATTGTGACATTTAATCACATGGCACTTACTTTACACATCATTTAATCTAATGTTTCCCCAATTTGTCTTTCTTACCATCAGAACCACTACCAGCTTTTGCTAAAAATACAGATTCTTAGGATTCTCCTCTATAGCTTTCAATATTGGTGCTTGTAGGGAATCTGCATTTTTGTATAAGACTTTAGGATTTTCTGATAATTAGGAAAATTTAAGAGCTAATAATCTAATCTAAGTTCTGTGTTAAAGAGGACAAGTGGATTCCCAGGGACATAAAGTCCTTTGCCTGATAACTGAGATATTTTATAATTTTTCACACACATGCAAATAAAAGTCCTATAAATATAAATTACTTGACCTAATAACTGAGATAAGAGTGAATCATCAATTCCTCTTAAATCAAATTTCTATCTATTCAACCACACAATGTGGAGAGAATACAGTATGCATACATTTATTTATTTTATTGTTTACAAGAAAATTTTTGCTATGTTTTCCCTAGACTATTGAGGATTCATAGTTTGTATCTTGTAGCCTCCTGTAAAACCAGTTAAAGCCTACACAAAAAATTCATTTGTAATTTAGATGAGCTCTCTATTTCTACTTCCTAAGAATCTATTCTGCTTTCTCTAGTTCCTCACATTACCTAGATTATAGTTCAAAATAATGCTGCATCTCATTGAGAACTCTCAGTGTATAAGCTCATGTGGAATCTAGGACTTCTTCAATGACAACATTTCAACATTTAAACAAAATTAATACTACTGCAGTCTGAAAGTCACTCAATACACAATTTATTTGTACCTGCTTTTCATCCCTTGGATTCTAAGAGGTATGCTCCAGCAATGCTGCAAGCGCACTGACAGAGTTTATGAGTTACTGAAACATAATTTAACGTCATCTAAGATACTATTCTGACTTCTCTCTTGATGGTCTTAGTTCACCGCCACCTATGGGAGGTGCAGAGAAGCAACCACCTGACAAGGACATCTGTATTTGCTCTTAATTTATACCCAAGGCTGAGATGTTTCATATGATAAAGAGACCAAATGCAGAATTAATCTATATTTGGTCTGGGAGTTGATTTCTGCAATAATCAAACCTCAAAGGCAACCTGAAATCTAAGCTACATATTAAATAGCTTGGTTTTTAAGTTGCATGTTGCATGTATGCTGGCTTCACAGAAAATACAAGTAGCAATGACCATTTTTTTTTAATTCCTTTTTTATTATTATACTTTAAGTTCTAGGGTACATGTGCATAACATGCAGGTTTGTTACATATGTATACTTGTGCCATGTTGCTGTGCTGCACCCATCAACTCGTCAGCACCCATCAACTCGTCATTTACATCAGGTATAACTCCCAGTGCAATCCCTCCCCCCTCCCCCCTGCCCATGATAGGCCCCGGTGTGTGATGTTCCCCTTCCCGAGTCCAGGTGATCTCATTGTTCAGTTCCCACCTATGAGTGAGAACATGCAGTGTTTGGTTTTCTGTTCTTGTGATAGTTTGCTAAGAATGATGGTTTCCAGCTGCATCCATGTCCCTACAAAGGACACAAACTCATCCTTTTTTATGGCTGCATAGTATTCCATGGTGTATATGTGCCACATTTTCTTAATCCAGTCTGTCACTGATGGACATTTGGGTTGATTCCAAGTCATTAGCCCTGGAGCTCTCCTAGTTCTGAACCACATAGAAATCAAATCTTACCAGACTTTTTTTTTTCTTTTTTTTCTTTTTTTTTTTTTTTTTTTTTTTTTTTTTGAAGCAGGGTCTGGCTCCGTTGCCCAGGCTGGAGTGCAGGGCATGATCTTGGCTCACTTACACCTCTGCCTCCTGGATTCAAGTCATCTTCCCACCTCAGCCTCTGGAGTAGCTGAGACCACAAGCATGTGCCACCATATCCAGCTAATATTTTTATTTTTGTACAAATGGGGTTTGTCATCTTTCCCATGCTGGTCTCAAACTCCCAGACTCAAGCAATCCACCTGCCTTGAATTCCCAAAGTACTGGGATTACAGGTGACAGCCACTGTGCCCAGCAACTAAACTTCCAAAAATGAATTTTACATAAAATTATCTAAGCATGCAAGGAAAGATAAGAAGCCTAAGGAACCAGTGAGTTGAAGAATAAATGCAGTTTAAATCATACATTAAACAGCATGATGTGATGTGGTAGGAATATCACTTTACATGCCTTAAAGTATGAGTAAAAGGTCTTTTCTTAGAAAATTGGATCTTAGTTTAGGATATCTTTAGATAGGAGTATGAAAAGCCGTATCATATTGATGATTAAAGTGCTTCCTTTGGCTAATTTTAAGGATAGGACATTTACTTTCATATAATTCATATGAATCTTAGAGTTAAAAATAAAACTTCCCTTCTCAAGTCCTTACTTTCATACTTTTTTTGCATTTCTTTCACTTTTGAGTTAATGGCCTGTGTCTTAACATATTCTATTAAGCCTTGTGAAAACACATACTTTGTTTTCAGCCTCTTCAGAGAACCATCACTCCACCTCCTAGGCTTCTGAAGAAGCAGACCCAAGCTTATTGTTATTACATATTTCTAAAACTAGGTGACCAAGAAAAATTGATACAATTCCAATCATACCTTTAAGTTAATAATCAGGTGTATTCTGTCCCCAGGGCAAGAGGTAAAGACCCAAGAGTGTTGGTTGTCTCATTGTGCAGCTGGATAAACAAATCTTAATGCTTGAAAATGTTCAATGGTTATTCTCACATTGATTGTTGATAACTATGTGTAACAACATGAAAAGAAAAAAAAATCAAAGAATTACATCTGAGGATAACATACAATCTCTAAGGGCAAGAACAGCACAAAAATTCTGCCTCAATTACTATTGAAATAATATATTTATCTTGTGAAGTCTACAGTGGCTGGTTGTAAAGATTAGGCATTAGCAAACTTTTATAAAGACTTTTTAATGAAAAAGTTATGAAATACAGTTTTTAAAAGCTAAATACAGCCACACCAATTTTTCACATTCTCTGGGCTGCTTTAATGTTGCCATTAAAGAATTGATTTAGCTGTGACATAGATTCTATGTTCCATGGAGTCTACCATTCATAAAGATGTAATGTAAGGTAACAAAAATATAAATTTTGTGTGTAGAGGGGAGAAGTCAAGGGTATTTTTATGTGACAAAAGTTAAGTTGTTATCAGTTTAAAATAGTGTGTTATAAACATAGGACTTTGTACGTTAGCTTCACTAATGAGAAAGAAACAAATTACAGCAGATACACAAACAAAAATGGAAAAAGAAACAAAGCTTAGCACCACAGAAAATCACCAAACTACAGAGGTAAACAATAAGAAAGGAAGACCTGAACAAGTAATCTAAAAAACAATTAATGAAATGGTAGAAGGAAGTCCTAATTTATCAAAAATAAACCTGAATATAAGTGGATTAAACTCTAATTAAAATATATAAATTGGATAAATGGATTCAGATAGCAAAACCCCCCTATATGCTGCCTACATGATACTTACCTCACTATTAAAGACAAATAGACGGAAAGTGAAGAGATGGTAAAATATATTTTACGCAAACAAATGAAAAGCAAGCAGGAGTAGCCACAGTCATGGCAGATTTTAAAAGGCTTTAAGTAAAAAACTATTTAAAAAAAAACAAAGAGTGTCACTGTATAATGATAAAGGGGCCAATTCAACAGGAGGACGTAACATATCTTAGGTGCAACTATATAGGTACCCAATACCAGAGCACCCAGATATATAAAGCAAATATTAGATTTAAAGGTAGAGATAGACTGCAATACAATATTAGGAGGAAACTTCAACACTCCACTTGAAAAATGGACAGATTATCAGAAGAGAAAATCAACCAAGAAATGACAGACTCAAACTATACCACAGACCAAATCGACCCAGCAGATAAAGAAGATCTCATCTGTTATGGTTTGGCTCTATATCCCCACCCAAATCTCATCTTGATTGCAGCTCCCATAATTCATACATGTTGTGGGAGGGAACCAGTGGGAGATAACTGAATCATGGGGGCAGCTTCGCCATACTATTCTTGTGGTAGTGAATACGTCTCATAAGATCTGATGGTTTTATAAGGGGGAACCCTTTTCACTCGGTTCTCATTTCTATTTTCTTTGCCACTATGTAAGACGTGTCTTTCACCTTCCACCATGATTGTGAGACCTCCCCAGTTACATGGAACTATGAGTCCACTAAACCTTTTTCTCTGTAAATTACCCAGTCTCGGGTATGTCTTTATCAGCAGTATGAAAACGGACTAGTACATCATCCAACAGCTGCAGAATACACATTATTCTCAATTGTACACCAAACGTTCTCCAGGACCAATCATATATTAGGGCACATAGTAAGTCTTAACAAATTTAAGAAGACAGATATCTTATGAAGTATCTTTTCTGACTACAATGATATAAAGTCAGAAATCAACAACAGGAAAGCCCTTGGAAATTTTATAAAAACATGGAAATGAAATAGCATGCACCCAAGAAACCAATGGGTCTAATTAAGACATTAATAGGAAAATTTCAAAAGTCACTGAGACAAGTAAGAATGAAAATCCATCATACCTAAACCTATGGAACATGGCAAAAGCAGTTCTAATAGAAAAGTGTAGTAGTAAAAGCGTACATCAAAAAAGAACAAAGATTTTCAAATTACACAGCAAAATTACACATTTCAAGAAACTAGAACATCAAGAACAAACTGAACCCAAACTTGGTAGAAGGAAGGAAATCATAAAGCTCACAGCAGATATAAATGAAACAGACACTAAAAAATATTTCAAAGACCAAAAAAAAAAAAAAAAAAGTGTAAAGGTAAAACTGACAAAACCTTTAGCTAAACTAAGACAAAAAGAGAGAAAATTCAAATAAATAAAAGATGAAAAAGGAGACATTACAACTGATACACTACAGAAATACAAGGGATTGAAAGATACTACTCTTAACTATATGCCAACAAATTTGATAATGTAGAATAAAATGAATAAATTTCTGCACACATACAACTACCAAGATTAAATTGTGAAGAAATAGAACATCTGAACACATCAATAATGAGTTTGGAAATTGAATCAGTAATAAAACATCTTCCATCAAAATAACCACCACCACCATCACCACCACCCAGGACCTGATGGCTTCACTGCTGAATTCTACCAAACAGTTGAATACCAATTCTCCACAAATTTTTCCACAAAAGTAATGAGGAAGGAATACTACCATGCTCATTTTATAAGGCTCACAATACCCTGATTCTAAAACCAAAGACACACACAAAATGAAAATGATAGACCAATATTCCTGAAGAACATAGACACAAAAATTCTCGACCAGATAATAGTAAACTGACTTCAACAGCACACTAAAAAGATTATTCACTATGATCAAGTGGGATTCATCCCAGGGATGGAAGGATGGTTTAATATGCACAAATCAGTAAATATGATACACCACCATAATAGAAAGAAAAACAAAAACAATGTGATCATTTCAATAGATGCAAAAAGAGCACTCAACAAAAGTCAACATTCCTTTATGATAAAAACTGTCAACAAAGTAGATATAGAAGGAGGGTACCTCAACACAATAAAGGCCATATGTGACAGAACCACAGCTAACATCATATTTATGGGGAAAAGTAAAATGCTTTTCCTCTATGATATGGAAGAAGACAAGGATGTCAACTTCCACCACTTCTATTTAGCATAGTACTGGAGGTCTTAGTCAGAGCAATTAGACAAAAGAAATAAATAAGAGGGATCCAAACTGGAAAGAAGGAAGTCAGATTGTCTCTGTTTGTAGAAAATATGATCATATATATATATATCATATATGTGTCACATATGATATATGATCATATAGATATATATATAGATATATATGAGCTCTCTCTCTTTAGGGTTCTTTCTATATACACTTATAGATATATAGAGTGAGAACCCTAAAGACTTTACCAAAAACTACTAGAAATAATAAACTCAGTAAAGTTGTAGGATACAAAATCAACACAGAAAATTCAGTGGTGTTTCTGTATGCTAATAGTGAACTACCTGAAAAACTCATCAAGAAAGGAATTCCATTTACAATAGCTACCAAGAAATCTGCAGATAAATTTAATCAAGGTGATGAAAGATCTCTACAATGAAAACTATAAAACACTGACGGAAAAAGAAATTACAATAAACAAAAAATGGAAAGACACTATATACTAATGGATTGGAAGAACTGATACTGTTGAAATGACCATACTAACAAAATGTCCTAGAGATTCAATGCAATCTCCATCAAAATACCAATGAAATTCTTCACAGAAATAGAAAAAAAAATCCTAAAATTTGTATGAAACCAGAAAAGACCTGAAATAACCAAAGCAATCCTGTGCAAAAATAACAAAGCTGGAGGCACCACTCTACCTGACTTCAAAATATACTACAAAGCCATAGTAAGCAAAACAGCATGGTACTGGCATAAAGCAAACACATAGACCAATGGAACAGAATATACAGCTCAGGAATAAATTCTCATACCTAAATTCAACTGATTTTCAAAAAAAGGAGTCAAGAGCACACATAGGGGTACAGACAGTCTCTTCATTAAATGGTACTGGGAAGACTGGATATCCACATGTGGGAGAATGAAATTAGACCTCTATCTTTTAACTTATACAAAAATCAACTCAAACTCAATTAAAGACCTAAATGTAAAATTCAAAACTATGAAAAACTACTGGAAGATAACATACGGGAAATTCTCCATGACTGGGTTGGACAAGAATTTTTTGAATGAGACGTCAAAAGCACAGGCAACAGAAGCAAAAATAGATAAATGGGGTTTCATCAAACTAAAAAGCTTTTGCACAGCAAAGGAAACTTAATATGAGTGAAGAGACAACTTACTTACAGAATGGGATACAATATTTGCAAACTATACATCTGCTAAGGAGTTAATGCCCAGATTATTTAAGAAACTTAAACAACTCAACAGCAAAAACATAAGTAACTTATTTAAAAATGGGCCAAATTGGGAGGCTGAGGCAGGGAGATTCCCTGAGGCCAGGAGTTTGAGACCAGCCTGACCAATATGGTGAAATCTCTTCTCTACTAAAAATACAAAAATTTAGCCAAATGTGGTGGCGTGTGCCTGTAATCCCAGCTACTCAGGAGGCTGACCCAGGAGAATTGCTTGAACCAGGGAGGTGGAGGTTGCAGTGAGCCCAGATTGCACCACTGCACTCCAACTTGGGCAACAAAGCAGGACTACATCTAAAAAAAAAAGGGGGTGGGGAACAAAATACACTAATAGACATGCCACAAGAGAAAATATAGAAATGACCAAAAGGAATAAAAAAAAAAAAAATGTTCAACATCACTAACCATCAGGGAAATGCAAATCAAAACCACAATGAGATACCAGTTTACCCATTAGAATGGCTATTATCAAGAAGGCAAAATATAAAAGGGGTTGGCAAGGAAGTGGAGAAAAGGGAACCCTTACACACTGTTGATGGAATTGTAAACTAGTGCAATGATTAAGCAAAACTTTACAGTTCATTAAAAAAATAAAAAATAAAAAATAAAAAAACAATCATTTGATCACATAACCCAGCAATCCCACTTCTGGGTATATATCCATAGGAAATGAAATCATTGTGTTTGAGAAATATCTGCACTCTCATGTTTACTGTAGCACTATTTCTAATAATCAGATATGGAATCAACCTATGTGTCTAAAAACAAGTAAGTGAAGACCATGTATATATATATTTATATATTATATATTTATAATTACATGTATATTATATGTTCTATTATATATTATATATAATTACATATTTATAATTATGTGTAATTTTGGATACACACACAATGAAATACTATTCAGCCATAGAAATGAATGAAATTCTGCCAGTTGCAACAACATGGATGACCCTGTAGGATATAATGTTAAGTGAAATAAGCCAGACACAGAAAGCAAACACCACATGATCTCCCTCATATGTGGAATCTTAAAAAAAAAAAAAATCTTAAAAAAAAAAAAATAGTTAATAGAGAAGTAGAGTAGAATAGTGGTTACCAAACAGTGAGGAAGAAGTGGGCAGGGGAAAATGGAGGAAGATTGGTTAACAGGTATGAAATCACAATTATATAGGAAGAATAAGTTGTAGTGTTCTTTGCACAGCAGTGTGTGACTATAGTTAAAAGTAAAGTATTGTATATTACAAAGTATCTAGAAGAAAGGATTTTGAATTTTCTTATTACAAAGAAATGATAAATGCATGCGGTAATGTATATGCTAACTATCCTTATTGGATCATTATACAACATACATATTCATTGAAAAATCAAATTGTATCCCATAAATCTACATAATTACAATGTGAAAATTTTTAAAAATAAAGTAACGAATTACATAGCAATTTTAAAATGTTTTCAATCACCAATGCAAAGTTTAGGAGCTTTGTTCTTGACTCAGCCTTAAGACTGAAAACTAATGTATTAGAAATATTTGTAGATCCTCTCAATTTTGAAAGAATCCTAGCTAAACTATTGAAATATAAAAAATATTTTATGTAATATGCTCTTAGGTATATTCTTAGATGAACTCTGCTTTTAGATGAAGCTTATAAAAATGAAAAACATATCTGAAATAAAATTTTAAAGTATTTGGAAAATTACAGCTTAATCTATTAAAGACAAATTTTCTGTACAGTAACCTTCTTTTTTATGTGCTTTTGAAATGTGATATACAATTATTTTCCCTGATGTGAAGCAAAATATGGAAAGTTGGTATTTTATCTAAGAAGTTAACTTAGAAAGAAAGAGTGAGAGGCAGAGGAATGAGGGAAGAAAAGAAGGCTGACTATGGGATGCCTTATCAAGTTGCTTAATGCCGTATTGGAACCTAATAGGCCTTCTAAGGAGTCTTATTACATAATGCAAGACTTGTCAACTGGGAGGAGGAAAGGGCTTTATTTTTGACTGGTCACAGGTTGCCCCATGGGCATAAACTCTGCCAAGCTTCTAGGTTACACCTGCATGCGTATCCCACCTGGTTAAGTGAGAGGAGCCACAAACTGTGGGCCATTCCAGGTAAGTGTCATATCACACCCGCACCAATTAGTCAAAGCCTGGGTCAAAGCCTGTGCAGAATTGATTGCCACAGCAGAGGCTAAAATAAGAAATGGGGCTGAGAAAGTGAAAAGCAGTGCCCACATGTATCCAAAAACAGGTTGAAGATATCTTTAGGAAAGAACAGATAAATTTTTTTTATTCATACAATAAGAGATGCATATGAACACCTCGAGGAGTCACCCATTTCTACTGTCAGCCTTTGGGCTTCATAACTGAAATCATTCTTCCTTTGTAATCCAGTCCCACATTTTCAACTACCCCATACGTTTATTATCTTAAATCTCTTTGCTTTATACTTTTCCCCTAGACTTCAACCAATTTTTTCCTTTATTGTCCCAACCCATGGACTGTTATTTCCACTGTGATGTCCCACAGAAGCTTCAAGGGTTTGAAATAGCTAAAAAAACAATGCATCTTTCTCCCTAAAACTCCCTCTCCCACTTCTAAATCTCAACTAATGGCTCCTCCTGTTATTCCCACCAGAATCCTGAATGATCCCTATTTCTCCTCATTCACTCCATACATGTAAATCTCATTAATGTTACTTTCTAGATATTTCATGAATCCTTTTCATTCTGTCTGTACTAGACTGTGTTCCCAGTTTAGACCTTGGTGGTTGGTGGTCTCTTACCTAGGTCTCTAACCTAGGGGTGTGTGTGTGTCCTGAGTATTTATTACTTCTGGCTTTTGTTCGTTGTTGAATATCCAGAATCTACAGGGAACTTAAATCAATTAGGAAAAAAATAACCCAATTAAAAAATAGACAAAGAACATGAACAAACACTTCTCAAAATAACATATACAAATGGCCAACAAATACATGAAAAAATGCTTAGAATCACTAATCATCAGAAAAGTACAAATCAAAACACAATGAGATACCATCTCATACCAGTTGAAATGGCTATTATTAAAAATTCAAAATACAACAGATGCCAGCAGGACTGTGGAGAAGAAGAAATGTCTGTATATTTTTAGCTATAGCCCTACTTCAAACGTCTCCCCCTTACAGCCAAGACAGCAGCCTATCTAAAGAACGCTTACCTGATTGAAACCTTCAATGGCTCCCATGGCCTACAGGTCAATGCACTAATTCATGACTGTAACATCTGAGACATCCTTGATCTGGCTACTGGTCTAGCCCTCTCTGACTCAAGCTTTATAAACCGTGCATTCTGGAACTTTTTAGTTGTTTCCCACGTCAGCATGCTACTTCCCATCCATGTAGATTTGCAGAGACCTTCTCATCTTTTTAATTCCCAACTCCCACTCTCAACATGGGCCATCTCCTACCCATGCTTCAAAACCTAAACAAAACAACACCTTCCGTGACACCACCATACGTAGTCAGATGGCATCCCCTTTGTAGTTATTTGCTTGTGTGTCTGTCTCACTTTGATCTCTTTAAAATGAACTCCAAGAGGGCAATGATCATCTACTATTTGTGTTAATATCTCCATCAAGTGGCATAGTGTCTGGAGTATAGTAGGAGCTATTTTCAAGGAACAAAAGATTGTATCTATACCAATAGACATGAATTAGCACTTTTTTTTTTTAAGATAAGCTCCCTTTGAACTAAGTCAATGTTTACAAGGGGAGTTATACTAAAAAGTTCACTTTTGCTGCTTACGTTTCATTTCTTTCAGGCAATTAATTCATTGTTATTATCAAATCGATACTTTTCATTGATATTGAAAAGAGAGAAATAAACTAATGGCTATCTCTATTAGAGTACATTTGTTCATATCTATCAGTAAAATGTTAATTATCTGAAAGTCAATAATAAAATATAAACTGTGATCTTAAATGTTTTTAGGGCCTTGAAAATAGTTAGAATTCATGTCAGTATACAAAAAAAGATAAGAAGGGTATTTTTAAGATATGAAAAAAGTTTATTTTAGTTTCTTAATAGGGATTTTTGTGACCCTTACAACATGCAAGAATTATAGAGTTCAATTAATTATAATTTTTAAAATAGAATTTATAGTTTTAGAATTAGAAACAATTTACAGATCATTTTATTATTCTTTTGAGGAATCAGGTCATCAGAAGATCAAGGAACACCTATAAGGTCACTAGATCCCTTGATGGAAAAATTAAATTTTAGAATCCAGGTATTCTAATTCCTGTCTTGATACTATTTCTACTTTATTATGTTGCTTCCCAGGGCTTTAAAAAATAAAAAAGCTGGGAAATTACCTTTGCTTTGCATGTAGAACACCAAATATCAAACTCATCATAAAAGCATAACATGTATACATCAAAAACAAAACATAAAAACTTCATATTAAAACCATCTCAGAACAATCGAATATAATAGGGAAACCTTTTACAAAGGCAACACTCCCCCTTAAAAAAAAGGAACCAATTGGAGAAAAAAGAAATTCAATATAAACATGTTGGAATATAACCTAATTCATTTTAATCCAATGCTTCAAATTGAAGCAAACTGGCACTAATGTTATTTTCCTTGATCATTACAATCTTGTTTTGCATTACGTTATGCTATGCTTTGTATTAAACATAAAATCAATTTTTCATCTTAACACATGCTAGAAATACATGTTGGAAATCAGTAGAAAGTGTATTTGTTTCTAACTATTTTTTTTCTTTGAAAAAGGTTTGGAAAAAAAATCTTTTACGATTTTAAATTTTAATAACTTAAAGAACGTAATTTTTTATTTGTTTTTGAGATGGAGTTTCTCTCTTGTCACTTAGGCTGGAGTACAATGAGCATGATCTCAGCTCACTGTAATCTCCACCTCCCAGGTTCAAATGATTCTCCTGTCTCAGCCTCCCGAGTAGCTGGGATGACAGACACTCTCCACCACACCTGGCTAATTTTTGTATTTCTAGTAGAGACGCGGTTTCATCATGTTGGCCAGGCTGGTCTCAAACTCCTGACCTCAGGCGATCCGCCCACCTCAGCCTCCCAAGGAGCTGGGACTATAGGCATGAGCCACCGCACCCAGACAACTGAATGGTTTTTAACTCAGAGGATAAATGCTTGAGGCGATGGAAAGGCCATTCCTCATGATGGGATTATTTCACATTGCATGCCTGTATCCAAACATCTCATGTGCCCCACAAATATATACACCCACTATGTACCCACAAAAATTTTATAAAATAATTAAAATATTTTAAAACTAAATTTTTTTTTAATTAAGCAACCATATTTAAATAAAATCATTCTTCCTCATTCCTCAGTCCTGGGATCTACCGGAAAGAATTAGAAACATCTTAAAGATTACAAAGTGTTAAACATAAGATGCTATTAAGTAAAAGTGTGAAGTGTGGAGGGGACAAGCTGGATGCCTGAACCATTTTGTTCTATCTCTAGGACAGTGAAAGAGCAAGAAGCAGGGTCAGGGTGGGGGGCACATATTCTGTTGGGCATTGTCACCACTATATTCGCTGAAATTCATCTGCATGCTTGTACGTGTACTTTTGATTCTGCCTGATATGCTGAAAATTATATGAAATTGTTCTCTATTCTTTAGGTAATTGTAACCTAAGTGCTAATATTAAGCTTAGAATTTATATGAAATATTTATATCCATAACAAAACATTTCAGCTATATCTTGGATAACAATCTCACTTCACCCTGCACAAAACATGCACGTAATCATGTTACTCTGCACCGGTTTGAGTCCAAAGAGACTTTTGTTTTTAAAATAATTTAGGTTAGTAGTTACAACATGAACTTTGGGCCAGGCGTGGTGGCTCGTGCCTGTAATCCCAGCACTTCGGGAGGCCAAGGCGGGCGGATGGCTTGAAGTCAGGAGTTGGAGACCAGCCTGGCCAACATGGTGAAACCCCATCTCTACTAAAAAAAAATACAAAAATTAGGTGGCTGTGGTGGCAAGTGCCCATAATCCCAGCTACTTGGGAGGCTAAGGCTAAGAATTGCTTGAGCCTGGGAAGTTGAGGTTGCAGTGAGCAGAGATCCCACCACTGCACTCCAAAAGAAACAACAAACAAAACAATTCGAGAGTCGCACTGAAAATCTTAACAACCTGCTTCTACTACTCATTGTTGTTTTAATTTTTATTTTGACCTGATTTTAGACTGATAGTAAAATGCGCAAATAACACAAAGTGCCCCCTATGTCCCTCACCCTACTTCCCCTAATGCTAAATTTTCAGAGCCATCGTTGTTTTCTCTATAAAAGAGCAGAATTCTCCTTTTAGAGATTTGGAAAGATTATTAAAATATAAGTTAGAAAATTCAGTACCTGGCATGTATAAAATATTAAATAAATATTAGCCATGCTTAATTATTTTGTTTTAAGTCTATATGACTCAAGTTTTGGTAGAAATATAGGCTAGGAAAAAAAAAAAAAACAGAAAGCGGGACTCTGTGATTCGACTTGGGCTTATAGAACAGACTGTACTAGTCTGTCCTCATGCTGCTAATAAAGTCATACCCAAGACTAGGTAATTCATAAAGGAAAGAGATTTAAAGAACTCACAGTTCCACATGGCTGGGAAGGCCTCACAATCATGGCAGAAGGCAAAAAAGAAGCAAAGGCACATCTTAAATGGTAGCAGAGTAGAAAGCCTGTGTAGGGAAACTCCCTTTTAAAACCATCAGATCTCATGAGACTTACTCACTACCACGAGAACAGGATGGGGGAAGCCAGCCCTATGATTCAATTGTCTCCACCTGGCTCCATCCTTGACATGTGGGGATAATTACAACTCAGGGTGAGATTTGGGTGGAGACACAGGAGAATCATATCAATGACTAATCAGGGTTATGCCCAGAACCTAATGAAAACCTGTCTGAGGCCAAGTTCCCTGTAAAGCAGACTTGAGAGAGACATTTGTGTAGAGAACATTTATTAGGTAACTTCCTAGGAACCAAGGACTGTGGGGGAAAGGCTGAATTGGATAAAGGGAGTTGAGATATGAGGCAGTCACAACAAATACCTCAGCTAATCTCAAGGGGGAGCTGAGAAGCTGGGGTGACCCTTCAGAGTTGCCCTAAGTTGAGGCAGGAATATAGAGTTTTAATACCTTTCACTGGCCATTCTTCAGATATGAGTTGTCCCCAAGGATGGACATCAGCTTGACAAGTTTTTAATTCATTCTCCTGAGAATAAATTCTAGAGAGAATCAGCTGAGAGGCATGATCTGCCAACACTCCCAATAGCTAGGCAAACTTCAGTTTTGAGGGAGGATTTGGGTCACACACAATAGTCTCCACAACCAATTATTCATGAGAAATTTTATGTAGGCAGAGCTAATTCATGGCCAGTGAATCAAAACTACATAATCTATTTGGTTAAGCAACAGAAACTAAAAACCATCATTCTGAGCAAACTGTTGCAAGGACAGAAAAGCAAACACCACATGTTCTCACTCAGGTGGGAACTGAACAATGAGAACAGTTGGACACAGGTTGGGGAACATCACACACCGGGGCCTGTCGTGGGGTGGGGGAAGCAGGGAGGGATGGCATTAGGAGATATACCTAATGTAAATGACAAGTTAATGGGTGCAGCACACCAACATGGCACATGTATACATATGTAACAAACCTGCAAGTTGTGCACACGTACCCTAGAACTTAAAGTATAATAATAAAAAAGATAAAATAAAATCTATATATTGACACTCAATGTTTTTAATGCATTTCATATGTTTTGCCTTGCATTTGTTTATTTGTTTTTAAGAACCTTTAGAGAACAATAATTACTAATATAATATAGAGTAGCACATCACAGAGGTGGGAAGCTAACTCGCTCCCTCTTCCCAGAACCTGGAACAACTAAAGATCCTAAGCATTGTCAGCTTTGGTATCTGATATAGTTTGGATGTTTGTCCCCTTCATATCTCATGTTAAAATGTGATCCCCAATGTTGGAGATAGATGCCTCCTGAACGGCTTGGTACTGCCCTCTTGGTAATGAATGAGTTCTCACCCTATGAGTTCATGCAAGATCTGGTTGTTTCAAAGAGACTGACACCTCCTCCCTGTCTCTCTTGCTTCCTCTCTCACCATGTGACACACTGGTTTTCCTTCACCTTCCACCACGACTGGAAGCCTCCTGAGGCCCTCCCGGGAAGCAGGTGCCAATACTATGCTTCACGTACAGCCTGCAGAACCAGGAGCCAAATAAACCTCATTTCTTTATAAATTACCGAGACTCAGGTTATTTCTTTATAACAAGGCAAATGGGCTAACAAACTATCATTCATAGATAGTGTATTAGTCCATTCCCATGCCACTGATAAAGACATACCCAAGACTGGGTAATTTAAGTAAAAAGAGGTTTAATGAACTCACAGTTCCACATGGCTGAGGAGGCCTCAATTATAACAGAAGGTGAAAGGCACATCTTACATGGCAGCAGGCAAACAGCGAATAAGAACCAAGTGAAAGGGGTTTCCCCTTATAAAACCATAAGATCTCATAAGACTTATTCACTACCACTAGAAGAGTATGGGGAAAACCATCCCCATGATTCAATTATCCTCCACCGGGTCCCTCCCACAACATGTGAATTATGGGAGCTACAATTCAAGATGAGATTTGGGTGGGGACACAGCCAAACCATATCAGACAGTAATAACTTTCAACTGAATATAGCTAGGCTTTCTGTCAGTGGGCCATAGCAGTCTAGAGAATACTTCGAGAAACTCTGGGAACAGCAGATATAGAGGTTAGATCTAGAGATTTTGAACAAAGTTTAGTGTTACAATGCATTGGTGACCATAGACAAAAGGTGTTTGTTGTTGTTATAGTTTGTTTTCTGTCTTGTTTTTCATCACGGGAGGACAAAAGGAAAAAAGGGGGGCAACGGTGAAGGGGAATGGAAAAAGACCTGCTTTTGTATGGGTGGAAGTTACTAAACAAGAGAATAAATTTGGATTACACAACAAATGCAAATCAAGTTAGAAACATGAAAGGCATGATTGAGGCCATGGTTCTAATAGAGATCAGTCAGTGGAACCAGAAGCATCCCACACCCAGAGAGGCTGCAGAGCCATTGTCTTCTCTCCTGTCAATGCTAAATTAATGAAATGGAACTCACAGAAGCACTATGTAATTAAATATTCATGGGACACAAGCCAATTTTGAAAAAGTTGCATTGATCAGTGAAAATATCTTTTGTTGTAAATATCTCCTCAAAACATTTCAGGAAAAAAAAATAAAGCTATAGTTTTCCTCTAGAAATATTTAACTTCATTACACCAGTTTACTTATTTTTTACCTAATACATTCTGATATATTATTACATGGGTTAAAGATGTTCGTTTCATGCCATTGTGGAAAGCACACATAATTTAGGCAATAATGCAAATTCTTTCCAAATTCTTTTATCGGTGTCACTTTATTTTTATTTCAAACACAATACAAAATTACAGGATGCTATCAAAGTGATGCTACAAAACCCCACTAAAATTTTTTGAATTCTTCAAATCACACACATACACGCATACACACACACACACACCATACATGCATTCCCCATACAGGCCTTTTTTGTGGGGTCTGAGTAAATAACTGTCATTTTATTTTCAATTTTTCATTTTGAAATAAAGACTTACCAGAAAAGTTGCAAAAATACATGCCTTTTTGAAGTAAAGTCTTGAGAAAGTTGTTTGGTGTATTCTTTTTTTTTCTTTTTTGAGATGGAGTCTTGCTCTGTTGCCCAGGCTGGAGTACAGTGGCACAATCTCGGCTCACTGCAAGCTCCACCTCCCAGGTTCACGCCATTCCCCTGCCTCAGCTTCCCAAGTAGAAGTAGCTGGGACTACAGGCGCCCGTCACCACGCCCGGCTAATTTTTTTTTTTTTTTTTGTATTTTTTTTTAGTAGAGACGGGGTTTCACCGTGTTAGCCAGGATGGTTTCGATCTCCTGACCTTGTGATCCGCCTGCCTCGGCCTCCCAAAGTGTTAGGATTACAGGCGTGAGCCACTATGCCTGGCCTAGTGTATTCTTTATAGTAAAAAAAGAAATCACGTGTATATGCTGTGTATTAAAAGCATGCTAAGATTGTTAGACATGCGATTTCATCAGAGACTCCAATATAGAGCATAGCTGTAAGGACAGCCTAAGAGTGTTCTAATTGAAACATGTTGGAAGAAGATTCTAATTTCTTTCAACCCTTCTCAAGTTTGCACTCAGCAGATTTCCACTCTATAAAAGTAACTCCTGCTCTGCAACTAATCTTCACAGATAAGCTCCAAACATATTTACAGCTCCATTTAAGTATAATGTACACACAGTAAAATTCAGCCTTTTAAATGTGCAATTTAATGGGTTATGGCGGATGAGTATCATCATTTGACCACAATCATGATCAAGATACAGGAAATCTGCATCATCACAAAATGTTTTCTTTTGCTGTTTTGCATTTGATCTTTTCTCCATTCCTGAACACAGGCAACCGCTAATCTGCTTCTGTTGCTACAGTTTGCATTTGCTAGAGTATCTTATTAGTGCAATGATACATTGGTGTCTTTGATGGCTAGCTTCTTTCACTGAGCATAATGCTTTTGAGATTCATTTATATTGCTGTTGTATCAGTTTACTCCTTTTTATTGTTGAGTGGTACTACATCTATGGACTTGCCACAACTGGTTTATCCATTTACAAGTTGATGGATACATCTGCTATGAACTTCAAGGATGAGGCTTGGCATAAATATGTTTTTATCTATTTTGAGTCGCAGTGGAGTTATTTAGCCATACGATCAGTACTAAGTTTAATGTTAAAAGAAACTACCAAACTGCTTTCCAAAATGTCTGTACCGTTTTGAAGTCCCACCAGCCAGGTGTGAATAGCAATTCTTCACATCGTGTGGTATGGTCAGTTCTGCTCATGTCAGCCACTCCAGTGGGTGTACAGTGATACCTCAATGTGGTTTTAACTTGCATTTCCCTGATGACAAGTAATGTTAAGTATCTTTTCATCTGCATATTGGGAATCATCTCTTTTTAAATTAAAATGTCTTTACAAATATTTGGCCCATTTAGGTCAAAATAATACGTTAAATGAGTTGTGTTTTGTTCTTTAGTTTTTTACTTATGTGTACATTCTAGATACAAGTTCTTTGTCAGACATATTTAAAATTATTCTGTCCCAATTTGTGGTTTGCCTTTTCATTTTTTGATGCTATGTTTTAAATTGCAAAAGTTTTAATTTGATGAAGTCCAACTTACTATTTTTTTCTATTTTCATCTATTCTTTTCTTATCTAAAAATGTTTTAGCTATAGTAAGAGTATTAAAAATTTTTCCTATTTAGTAAGCTTTATACTTTTTATATTTACATTATGTATATGATACATGTTGAGTTAATTTGAGGATATGGTGTGAGGTAATTCTGAAGTTCATATTCTCCATTTAATATCCAGTTTTAATAGGATCATCTTTATAAAGACTTTTCCTTATTGAATTATTGTGGCAACTTTGGCCATGTAAGGCTGGATATCTTTCTAAATCATTCATTCTGTTTCACTGAAACATACTATCTCTTCTTCATGCCAATAACTTTACTGTATTGGTAAGTGTAGCTTTACAATATGTCTTAAAATTTGGAAACATACTATGTCTTCATGCCAATAACTTTACTGTATTGGTTAGTGTAGCTATACAATATGTCTTGAAATTTGGAAAGTTCTCCAACTTTGTTCCTCTTCCTAAAACATTCTCTGGCTATTCTAGGACTTTTGCATTTAAAAGAAAATAGAATCTGCTTAGTAATTTCTCCAGAAACGCCTATAGGTTTGATTTGGATTGTGCCAAATCTGGAGATCAGTTTCAGAAGAATTATCTTCTAATAAGTATTAAATATATATTTATCAATGACTTGATACATATTTCTACCTATTCAATTTCTCATATTAGTGATTTGGAAATTTTGGATTGGCATACCTTTCATTAAATTTATTCTGAACTATTTTATTATTTTTGAGGCTATTATAAGTTGAATTGCTTACATAATTTTATTTTCTAGTTGGTGTTGATTGTGTATAGAAATACAATTGATTTTATTTATTGATCTTTCATCTCACAGCTTTGTTAAATTCACTTCATACCTCTAGCACGTTTCTGCAGATGCCTAAGAATTTTCTATGTATATATTTACATCACATGAGAATAGTTTTTTTCTTTCTTCCCAACGTGGATATCACTTATTTCTTCTTTTCTTTTCTTTTTCTTTCTTCCTTCTGTCCATTCCTCCTTCCTTCCCTCCTTTCTTTATCCCTGTTTTAGAATCAGTTTTGTAATTTATCCAAAAGGACCTATAAGGTTTCATAGGAATTACACTAAATCTGGAGATCAATTTCAGGAGAATTATCATCTCATAAGTATTAAATATTTATCAATGAACTTGGTATATATTTCCACTTATTTAATATTTAATGCAATACTTCAAAGAACTGGGGAGAGATGACATCATTGCATTTTTCACCATCTTATGTAGAAAGTATTAAGGCTTTCACCATTTTAAGTAAGATGTTTGCTATAAATTTTTTGTAAACACGTAATCAGTTTGAAAATGTACTCTTCTATCCTCAGTTTGCTGGAAGTTTTTAATTTAAAAAATATGTTGTATTTTGTAAATTCCTTTTTTGCATCTATTGAGAGTGTCATGTGATTTTTCTCCTTTTTTCTGTCAACATGGTAGATTTTCAGTTGTTGAAACCAACTTGAGATAAATCCCATTTTGTTAAGACACATTATCATTTTTAAATATTCCTAGACTCAACTTGCTAATATTGTATTAAGACTGTTGCATCTAAGTTCATAATGGTTATCAGTCTGTCACTTTTGAGTTGTGATATCTGTATTTGTTTTTGGTATCAAGATAATCCACACAAAACATCTACTTCTCTCATCAGTAATAATCTGACCAGGGATAACACCAAGAGTTATAGAGGAAGCTGTCATTACCTGTGGCAGCAGAGATACCAGAGATGCCAAAAAGGAAAGCAAGGCTAAATTTTCAAATATAAGCACATGAAATGTCAGAAAGCCACGTGATGGAAACATAGGAGAGCAACGTCTTAGAGGTCAAAACAAGTAGTTAAGTACTGCACATGATAATAAAAAGTGGAGTCTTTTCCTAAAGCAGAGCCTGGCTGCTGCCTAGCTTCTTCGACAATTCTTGGTAGGTTTTCATGGCTTTAGAAGGGTTTATAATTTAGGTAAAGTTATAGTCAGGGAAACGGTGGGTGTAGGTTGGCTCTGTACAAATGAAGCAATTATAGGAGCACTGCAGTTAGAAAGAAAATGATACTGATGATATTTTGGTCATACTAATACATGCTAATGATAATCATAGCAATCACGCTAATGACAGAAAAAATACATATGTAACATTAACATGCATCTATTTGCACATATACATATGTGAATAGAAACATGGATTTAAAGATATGAAAGTATAGAAATAGCCTACACCTGATAAAATTTGCTTACACACAATAACAAACATCAGTATAAAAAGAGGTTTTGGTGTATCACAGAATTCTCCAATAGATCACAATTTTGACATTATGGGAAGTGACTTCTATTTTTATCATTTTTAGAACTTTTCTTTATCTCCATTATCTCCATTCTCTACTTCCAACATTCCTGGAGACCGAGTTCAAGGATCAGTAAATATTCTCAACCTTAACCATAGCAGACTTCATTCATTCCATGTATGTTTGTTATTTTTCCCCATTGGCAGAAGGCTTTATGCCATAAAATATAAAACATATCTTTGACAAACCTGACAAAAACAAGCAATGGGGAAAGATTCGCTATTTAATAAATGGTGATGGGAAAACTGACTAGCCATATGAAGAAAACTGAAACTGGACCCCTTCCTTACACTTTATAAAAAAATTAACTCAAGATGGATTAAAGACTTAACCATAAGACCTAAAACCATAAAAACTCTAGAAGAAAACCTAGCCATATCATTCAGGACATAGGCATAGGCAAAAACTTCATGACTAAAACACCAAAAGCAATGGCAACAAAAGCCAAAATTGACAAATGGGATCTAATTAAGCTAAAGAGCTTCTGCACAGCAAAAGAAACTATCATCTGAGTGAACAGGCAACTTACAGAGTGGGAGAAAATTTTTGCAATCTATCCATCTAACAAAGGGCTAATATCCAGAATCTACAAGGAACTTAAACAAATTTACAAGAAAAAAGCAAACAACCATTTCTCATTCCATTCTGCCAAATCTAGTCAGAAGTCTAGGTGAGGTGGCTTGGCAGTATCTATGAGCAGAAACCATTCACGTGGCTGGTATATGTGCTTCCGTGAAACTAAGGGAAAAAGAGAAGGAGGGAGGGAGAAAAGAAAGAAGAAGGAAATTCAGGGCAAAGGATATGAACAGACACTTCTCAAAATAAGACATTTATACAGCCAACAAACATATGAAAAAAAGCTCATCACAGGCTGGGTGTGGTGGCTCACGCCTGTAATCCCAGCACTTTGGGAGGCCAAGGAGGGTGGATCACAAGGTCAGGGGTTTGAGACCAGCTTCGCCAATATGGTGAAACCCTGTCTCTACTAAAAACACACAAAAAAACACTTTAACCAGGCATGGTGGCACATACCTGTAATCCCGGCTACTCAAGACGCTAAGGCAGGAGAATTGCTTGAACCCATGAGGTGGAGGTTGTAGTGAGCCGAAATCATGCCACTGCACTTCACCCTGGGTGACAGAGTGAGACTCTTGTCTCAAAAAAAAAAAAAAAAGCTCATCATCACTGGCCCAATGAGATACCATCTTGCGCCAGCTAGAATGGCAATCATTACAAAGTCAGGAAACAACAGGTGCTAGGGAGGATGCAGAGAAAGAGGAACACTTTTACACTGTTGGTGGGAGTGTAAATTAGTTCAACCACTGTGGAAGACAGTGTGGCGATTCCTCAAGGATCCAGAATTAGAAATACCATTTGACCCAGCAATCTCATTACCAGGTATATATACAAAGGATTATAAATCATTCTACTATAAAGACACATTGACATATGTTTATTGCAGCACTATTCACAATGGCAAAGATTAGGAACCAACCCAAATGCCCATCAGTGATAGACTGGATAAAGAACATATGGCACATATACACCATGGAATACTATGCAGCCACAAAGAAGGATGAGTTCATGTCCTTTGCAGAGACATGAATGAAGCTGGAAACCATCATTCTCAGCAAACTAACACAGGAACAGAAAATCAAACACCGCATGTTCTCACTCATAAATGGGAGTTGAACAATGAGAACAATGAGAACAGGGAGGGTAACATTACACACCAGGGTATGTCAGTGGGTCGGAGGGCTAGGGGAAGGATAGCCTTAGGAGAAATACTTAATGTAGATGACGGGATGATGGGTGCAGTAAACCACCACAGCACGTGTATACCTATTTCACAAACCTGCAAGTTCTGCACATGTATCCCAGAACTTAATATACATACACACACACACACACACACACACACACACACACACAATCTTCTATTCAAGTACAAAACAGGCCTAATAATATTTAAGTTTAATTTAAAAACTTCAAAACGGTAAAAATAGAAATATGCTTCTCACACAAACAGTGACATAATAAAGCAAGCTAAAATGTATGTTTGAGTTAAAAAAAATTGCTTAGGAGACATCTTGAATTCCATTCCAAGGAACTAGTTTTCAAAAGTTTACAATCAGATTTCAGTTTGGCAAAAGGCGACAATGCTGTTTTGAAAATAATTTCTGAAAATAGCTTCCCCAGCAGTTCCAAATGGCAGTCCTGATACAAGGAAGTCTGGGCAATTTTGTTACCACCAGGAACATTGAGTTTCTTTTCAGACCTTGAAATTCTGGGAGTCCCTCGAATAATAATAAACGATAATCTTTTATTTTACATACAAATATTTTTTAATGTTAATATAAAAGCTTGTGTATGAACTAAAACTGTCAATCTGCCACTTTTAAGAAAGAAGAATCCATTACGTCCCTAATCTATAATGAGTTGATATGTTCCATAAGCCGTTCTGGAAGAAGGCTACACTCAGAGCATAAATTGGTATAGATCGCTTTGCTCTCACAGATAGCAACATAATATTTTCTGCTGAATGGGAAAAAGTTTAAGGCATAAATCAAGATAAAGCAATCAGCTGATAAAGAATTACAAAGAGGCCCCATACCTTTTCCTTAGTGAACGCCATGTGACATATTGATTTTCCACTGAAGATAAAAGCCAAAATCATGTGTCATCAATATAAGCAAGCAAAACTATTTGGTTCAATATGTTATAGTACTTTACAACAACAAAAAAAAAACTTGCAGAGAAAAGACAAATCTGAAATGTTGCACGTGATTCAAACAAGTCTGGACCAGCAGAGACATTTCAGAGGTCATTGCTAGAGAGTCAAGGATACATTAGAGAGAAATAAACTCCTGCTTTTTTTGTTTATCTACCTATATACACAGATACCGTCTGATTAAGATGATTGATACCAGGTATGGTATTTGACGGTATAGTTACTTACAAAATAATTAATCCCTTAGGATCTAATGCAGTTTTCTTCATATTACACCTTTACACATGTATATTTAAATACTTCCTTGAGAAGTGGAAGCTAGCCAGGAGGCTGTTAGCATATGCAGTATATTTCTGCAAATTCCAAAATGGTAAATAAATCCCACAATCAAAATTTCAACCCTATCTAGAGGCCCTCAGCTGGATAGCGTCATCACAGCAAAAATCTGCAAAATCAGACGTGGCCGCCCCGGACACAAAGTCTATGTTTCTCATTCCAGTCTACTAAATCCAGTCAGAAGTCTGGGTGAGGTGGCTGGGCAGTATCTATGAGCAGAAAGCATTCAAATGACTGGTATCTGTGATTCTGGTGAACTAAGGGAAAAAGAGAAGGAGGGAGGGAGAAAAGAAAGAAGAGGGAAATGCAAGGAGAGAGGAAGGGAAGGAGACTGGGAAGAAGGGATGGAGGAAGCAAGGGAGGGAGGAATAAAGGAAGGAAGTTACACCAAGTTTCAAAACTCGCCACGGACTGAGAAGGGTTAAGAGACAAATAGAATTTAAAGCATTTATGTTCCTACTTTCCCTTATTCATATTTTTCTTACCCATACTAGGAAATGAGTAATTCCACTGTGCTCTGATAGCATCCTTCAATAAAGAAGAAAAATATATTTTCCCCCAGGAGGATTTTGTAGTGAAAGAGATAGCATAATTTTTTTAAAATGTTGTTTATAATATAATTTGTTTTTTCATTTGTAGGGTGTGTCTTAAATCCTAAATGGTACATCATTTTTTAATACTTCTAGTAATAAAATGTTTCTGAAGTTATGTTGCAAATAACATAGGACCATGTTTAATAATGTTAAGTTGATCCCACTTTCCCTGAAATTATATACAGAAATGCTGAAAGTATAAATTACAAATGCAGCTTCATGGAATATTTTTCTTCCAAGTGTGAATTTGCTAGAATTTGCATTGAAAGAGGTTGGAAGGAGGCTGTTGTTATGAATCCTGTGTAAGCAACACTCAGATTTGTTGCTTACTGAACAGCATGCTAAATCTTGCTTCACAATGCAAATTCTAGCATAGATCTAGAATGCATCTGGGTCAAATTCTTAAAAAGAAAGTTCTTCTCAAGTTGGTTGTAACGGTAGCTAATTTAAAAATTAATGTTCTGTGATTCTGATAAAAACATTTGTGGTGAACCAACAATAAAGGCAGCTGAAGATAGTGGTATGAAAAAGTTATTTTTCATGATGTACTTGGATGTTCTTGTAAGAAATTATACTTTTGGAAGGTCGGTAATATGCTCATTGTATAAGAGTTAAAATGTTTTTAGAAGTTATTGTCAGAATTTTGCTTTAATAGTGTTGTAAAGTGTCCATTCTCTCTCTCTCATTTTCATTCAACAGCCCCTACAAATAGAGCCTGGTTCAAAGGTCTTTCCCTCTTGGAATATGACTCCTCCCATGTCCCTCTACATAGGCTGTTCTATAACAAATTATTTTGCTGTCTTGATTTTTCACAGAGACATGCTAGTAGTAGAGAGCCAGGAGAAAGTAAGATGTCCTATATAAAAGGTCTGCTAGAAAAAGAAATCAGCACTGAGTTCTAAGGATACTAAACAACTTTTTTTTTTTTTTTTTTTTGAGACGGAGTGGAGTCTCGCTCTGTCGCCCAGGCTGGAGTGCAGTGGCGCGATCTCGGCTCACTGCAAGCTCCGCCTCCCGGGTTCACGCCATTCTCCTGCCTCAGCCTCCCGAGTAGCTGGGACTACAGGCGCCCACAACCGCGCCCGGCTAATTTTTTGTATTTTTAGTAGAGACGGGGTTTCACCGTGGTCTCGATCTCCTGACCTTGTGATCCGCCCGCCTCGGCCTCCCAAAGTGCTGGGATTACAGGCGTGAGCCACCGCGCCCGGCTAAACAACTTTTAAAAACTCAAGCAAGCCATACTAAACACATTAATTATAACCAAACTAGATAAAACAATGAAACTTACCCAAAAAGAAAAAGTACATCAACTTTCTACGTTTAAAATTGTTTAAGGCTGCCATCCAAGGACCATCTATGATAACAAGTACAGTAGTCTGTATTGACACAAAGTTTTAGTGATAGACGTAATTTCATTCTTCCGCTGGTGGTGTTCTGGAATAAATGGAATATCTGCTGATCAAATCTGAATGCATCCCATAATATTAGTATCTAGGATCCCAGATCTGCAGACACTATCTCTTTCTCAGATCTACACTTTCAATATTATGTTAGTTAAAATGAGAAGTATGTTACAAAATGTCTTTTAGAAAAGAAATATTGGCTGGGTATGGTGGCTCATGCCTGTAATCCCAACACTTTGAAAGGCCAAGGTGAGAGGATCTCTTGAGCTCCAGAATTTGAGACTAGCTTGGGTAACATAGTAAGACCTCCTATCTATAAAAAATCTTAAAAATTAGCCAGGTGTGGTCGTGCATGCCTGTAGGCGCAGCTACTTGGGAGGCTGAATCAAGAGGATCACTTGATCCTGGGAGTTTGAGGCTGCAGTGAACTATGAACACGGCACTGAACTGCAGTTTGGGCAACAGAGTGAGAACTTGTCTTCAAAAAAATTAAAAAAAGAAGAAAAAAAATTGGAACTATTGTGTTGACATACACTATGGTACTCTTTCTTATATAAACTATTTCTTTGTAGTATTCTAGAGAATTCAAGACCAATTTATCATTTAATAATTTAGTATGGCATATTATTGCATTAGTATAGGATGTTATTATATAATTAGTATAAGTGACCAGTGCTGCAACAACCGCATTCCAAAAGGTATTGTGATCCTCCAAAGTTACAATGTCTAAATGCCATTATTCTCCTTAGTAAGAGCATTATACCATAATTTTTCAGCACCATGAAAATCTACAAATGCCCTCTAAAATATATTTAGAAAACATGTGGAAAAAAAATAGATACAATTTCAGAAGATTCCAATATTCTGAAAATTAGCCTTTTTGGAATAAACAATTCTTTATGACATATAAATAAACACATTTTTCAGACTAGTGGGGTAGCATGTGGATCAGTCAAAATAATTAGATTACTAAAACTTGTAATCTTATTAGAAAAATGGAAATCATTGGAATTATTAGCCTTCAAGTTGCTATGTATTGAATCTGATAAAAATAATTAAGATAATACTTCATTTTTCAGTATAATAACTCCCTAGTATTTTTTGTTTCTTATTTAATATGGATTATATTTACTTCTGTGAATAATGTGGATGAAGATCATTACAGTGTCAAGATCACTGGGTTCAGAACCCGGAAACCTCAAATCTATTCTTTGTTCTTAAATACCTACTAGACTTTAAAGAAGACAGTTTCTGGACTCTAATTTCTCTATCTGTAGAATAAATGGGTTAGACCAAAGAACTCCTTTCTGCTTATAAATTTTCTAATTATATGACTGAGTGTACACCAGGAAAACAGTCTATCCTATCTCCTGTATAAATTAATGATGGAAATGAAAACCACCATGTCTCATGGAATTAACCACATTAATATTAACATCAACTGCTCAGAAGGACTTAAGTGCAAGTGTCACAGGAATTCTGAAGCACAGAGAACTAAAAATAAGAATATAACACTCTTCGTATTTTCAAAGAAGATTTTAATAATTTATATAAACACAGTAGCCTGTTCATAAAAAAAAGAAAGGTGATGTCTTAGCATATTCAGGGTTCAACCAAACTACCTGAATATAAATCAAAGTAATATTCACCTAACTGACATAATTGGCATGAATAATTTTAAGTAAAACACCTTTATTTGATATTAAATATGAATAAGCCAAAACAGAGAAAATTAATAAATTGATCATTTATTGAAACTGAAATAAAAATATATAATTATTAATGCCTCTTATATACATAAACTAATCATTGCTTAAATGAGCTGACATACTAACTCCATAGTTTCAAGTCACTAAGGAATTCTTATGAACTCAATAAAGAAACCAGAATTAAGCACAAAGAATGATGAACTGGAAAGTAGTCCTCGCTTTCTATCTACTAATTAGGAGTACAATCATTCAGTCAAATAGTCATTCAACAAACATTTAGCATACAGCTTCTGGATACCAGGTACTGGGGTAGGCACTAGAGCAACAAGGACATAGTCCCTACATTCAGTGAGCTCACAGGCAAGTAAACAAGTAAATATAAAGATTGCATGATTGGCCGGGAGCAGTGGCTCATGCCTGTAATCCCAGTACCTTGTGAAGTCAAGGTGAGCAGATCACGAGGTCAAGAGATTGAGACCATTCTGGCCAACATGGTGAAACCCTGTCTGTACTAAAAATACAAAAATTAGCTGTGCATGGTGGCGTGCACCTGTAGTTACTCGGGAGGCTGAGGCAAGAGAATCACTTGAACCTGGGAGGTTAAGGTTGCAGTGAGCCAAGATCATGCTACTGCACTCCAGCCTGGTGACAGAGTGAGACTCTGTTTCAAAAAAAAAAAAAAACTGCATGATAAACGTATATCTACAAAGGGCACAAAGGAATAAGTAGCTAATCCCCTAAAGACACATGGAGCAGTCAGTGTAAGCTTCAGGAAAAGGTAACAGAAACTGAAGTAAAAAACTAACCTGAATCTGAAAAAAATGAGTATTTTCCAAGCATGTTTCAAGGGGGAAGTTGCAGGATGCAGAAGTCTTCCCAAGTACAAAAAGAGAATGAACTCTGGACTATTGGCAACTTAAGGCACACAGGAATCAGTAAATGTAGGGATGAGAGGCACACAGAAATATGGGCAAAAACAGGAATTTTGACTTTATTCCATAAATTATGGAAAGCCACCAATGGGTTTTAAGTAATAAAATACTAAGACCAGGTTTCCATTTTAGAAAGATCAATTTGATTTCAGTGAGGAGGTCCAAAAATGAGAGCAGCAAGGCCAGATAGAAGGTACTATTGCAACTAACTGTGGTTGGAGATGCGGACTAAAACTAAGGTGAAATCATTTAGAAGAAAGAGCGTGGATATAAGAGCCATTGGTTTGGCCTCTGCACATCTTTACTGTTATACTGATAACATGGGGATAAAAATAAATATTATTTGTGTTTAAACTATTATCGTTACGTGAAGATTAAACAAATAACATATTATGACAACATCTGATATTCAAGAAATATTCATTAAGTCTTGAAAACAGGGAAGATGAAAGGAAGGAAGAAAGGAAGGAAACAGGGAGAGGGGAGGAAGGGAGGGAAAGGAGAGAATATGGGAAGGAGGGGGAAAATAATAAGAAAGAAGTAGAAAGCCAGGTACCGCTGCTCACGCCTGTAATCCCAGCACTTTGGGTGGCTGAGTCAGGCAGATCACAAGGTCAGGAGTTCAAGACCAGCCTGGTCAATATGGTGAAACCCCGTCTCTGCTAAAAATACAAAAATTAGCTGGGTGTGGTGGCATGTGCCTGTAGTCCCGGCTACTCAGGAGGCTGAGACAGGAGAATGGCGTGAACCCTGGAGGCGGAGCTTGCAGTGAGCCGAGATCGCGCCACTGCACTCTAGCCTGAGTGACAAAGCAGGAGTCTGTCTCAAAAAAAAAAAAAAAAAAAAAAAAAAAAAAGAAAAGAAAAGAAAGAAAGAAGCAGAAAAAGATATAGTATTTCTTTCTTAGCAGAAGCTACTCTCATTTTTCAATACTCTGCCTTTCTAATGTATCACTGACAAGGAAAGAGGCCTTGAATAATTGACTGAAGTCAGAATAGGTAAGGCACTCCACCTGTGAATATATGAGAGGCCTTAAAAAGTTCATGGAAAATGTATATTATGAAAAAAACTATGCGAATATTTCAATTTTGGCAGCAAAATAAACTTATACTACTTTATTATAGCATGTCTGAACAGGATCTAGTTTGAGACACTAAGAAGGAGTAGACATTAGTCTGAAAACAGCCCCTATCAGAGCAATGTAAATTCTGCTAAAACTGAAGCAAGAATAAACCTTAAATTATGATAAAGCTTGGGTGAAAGAACGGTGAAATCATTGATGCTTTACAAGAAGCTTAGGGGGACAATGCACCAAAGAAATTAGTAGTTCACAAGTGGACAGCTTTTTTAAAGAAGAAACAAGATGATGTGGAAGACGAAGTGTACAGGGACAGACCATCCACATTAATTTGCAAGGAAAAAAATTAATCCTGTTTGTGCCCTAATTGAAGAGGACTGATAATCAACAGCACAAACAATAGCCAACACCATAGACATCCTAATTGGTTCAGCTTACACAGTTCTGACTGAAAAATTAAAGTTGAACACACTTTCCACTGCATGGGTGCCAGAAGTGTTGTGCCCAGATCAGCTGCAGACAAGAGCAGAGCTCTCAAGGGAAACTTTAAAGAACTAGGGTCAAGATCCTGAAGCATTTCTTTGAAGAACTGTACCAGAAGATACTTTCCCAGTATGCTTTCCCAGTATGATCCTGAGGACAAAACACAATCAAAGTAATGGCTACCAAGAGTTGGAAGTGATTCAGTCAAAGCAAAGGGGGATCACTGAAGAGCAAAGGTCATGGCAACAGCTTTTTGGGGACATTCCAGGCATTTTGTTTGTTGATTTTGTGGAAGGTCAAAGAACAATAATATCTGCTTATCATGAGAGTGTTTTGAATAAGTTACCCAAAGTTTTAGTGGAAAATACCTGGGAAAGTTTTAGCAGAGAGTCTTCTAACACCACAATGTTTCTGCTTATTCCTTTCATCAAGCAAAGGCAATTTTGTGAGAGTCTCAGTGGGAAATCGTCAGGGATCCACCTTACAGCTCTGATTTGGCTCTTTCTGACTTGTTTTTGTTTCCCAATCTCAACAAATGTGTAAAGGACACCCATTTTTCTTAAGCTAATAATGTATAAAAGACTGCATTGACATTGTTACGTTCCCAGGACCATCACTTCTTCAGGGATGAAAAAACGAAGATCACATTTTCAATGTTTATCTTTTAACTTCATTTTTCCACAAACTTTTTGAAGTTCCTCCATACAAATGAGCACTTACAAAATAAGCAGAGAGTCTCATTCAATGAACAGGAAGTTCTGAGCCATCTAAAAATTATTTTAAGCAAGTTCAGTGTGTAGCAACAGACTGTATTGGCAAATACCAGTTAGGTTGACTTCTGCAATGACCATGATGGAGTAACAAGAACTAGACTTTCTCTCCCTCCTGAAACAACCAAAAAAATGGCCAAAATATATGCCACAAAAGTTTGCAAGACGCTGTAAAGTCCAAACAAGGTGAGCCCAACAACTGTTCTAATTTATGCCTGGAAAGGTTTTCCAGCCCACTACTCCAAGGAGAAGAGCCGAGGAGGAGCCCATTGTTCTCCCTGAGCTGAGGGGACAGAGCTGAGAGTCCACAGAAACCATGTTGACATGAGCTCTCAGGACAAAGTTTCAGAGAAGAAGGGGCTGCACAGAAAGAGAACTCCGGAGCTCTGCAAAGGGTCCCCCTAAAGTACATAGCTAAGTACTTGTTGGGACAGGCCTAGAGAAAGGTACCTGAGGTTGGGGAAAGAACACCCAGAGAGGATGAAAAGTAACAGTACACGTGCTCACCAATGTCCAGTAATAATGCTTATTTTACCAGCCAGACCAGAAACACTTCAAGATTCACAGGGATACTCAGAAGGGTCTTGCCTCACTAGTTGGGCGTAATTAGCTCTAAAATGAGAACTGGTCTGATCCCACCTAATGAATTTTTAAAGCAAGACCAAAAAGAGTCAAACTCTTTCCAACTAAACTTAAATACATACCAATACAAAGATCAAGAATATTTATATATACTTCCAGCACTCAATAAGATAAAATTCACCATATCTGACATCCAGACACAAATTAGCAGGGAAGCAACAGTAACAATAAAAGACAGAAAAATATGGCTCATAATAAGGAGAAAAATCACTCAGTCAGAACTGATCCAGAGTAAATCCAGATGCCAGAATTATCAGTTTAAATACATTAAAATGCTTATTTAAAACAGTATTCTATAAGTTCTAAAATAGAGATATGCAAGATACACTAAAGGGGGCCAGGCACAGTGGCTCACGCCTGTAATCTCAGCATTTTGGGAGGCCGAGGCAGGCGAATCACAAAGTCAGGAGTTCAAGACCAGCCTGACCAATAAGGTGAAAGCCCATCTCTACTAAAAATAAAAAAATTAGCTGGGCATGGTGGCATGCAGCTGTAGTCCCAGCTACTCAGTAGGCTGATAGCACATTAGTCATTAAAGAAGAAAAGATAGACACCTCTCAAAATAAAATACAGAGAGAAAATAAATTTTTAAAAAACATGAACACAGCAATAGTAGACAGTAAATTTCAAGTCACTGAATTTATGTGTAATCTAAGTTCTCAAAGGAGAGGAGAAAGAAGATGTGAAAACATTTGGGACTTTGAGTAAGGCAAAGCTTTCTTTGATATGACCCCACAGCATGATTTATAAAATAATATATTGATAAGAAGAACTCATCAAATTTAAAAAAAAAAAAAAACCTGCTCTTCAAAAGAATCCATTAAGAGACTGAAAAGACAAGCTGCAGGCTGGGAGAAAATATTTGCAATTCATATATCTGATAAAAGGCTTGCATCAAAAATATATTTTAAAAGCTCCAAATTTAATAATGAAAAACAAACAACCCCATTTAAAACTTGTGTGCAAGACTGGAACAGACATTTCAAAGTAGACATTTGTTTGGTAAATAAGCACATATGCTCAACATAATTAATGCTTAGGTTAGGGTAATGCAAATTAAAACCACAATGAGACGCCACTATCTATTTTTAAATAGCTAAGATTAGCATGACTGATAATAGTCAGCCAAGCAGTGGCTTGGATGTGGAGAAGCTGAAACTCTCATACACTGCTGATGGGAATTTAAAAAAGCGTAAACTTTGTAAAACAGTTTAAGAGTCCCTTGAAAAGTTAAATATACCTCTGCCATAAGACTCAGCCATTGCACTCCTGGGTATTTACCCAAGAGAAATAAAAGTAGGTGTTCATATAATGTTATCAGCACAAATGTTCATAGCACATGTATTCATAATAGCTCAAACTAGAAACAGTCTAGATATCAATCAGTACATTAATGAATCAACTTGCTTTGTCCAAATTATGGATACATGCTATGATATGAATGAATCTCAAAATAATTGTTCTAGATGAAACAAGGCAGACTCTAGAGGCAAAACATGCAGAGAAAAAAACAAAATGTCAGACAAAAGAGTACATAGTGTAAAATTTTATTTATATAAAATTTTGACTGTATAAATTACTGTCTAGTGAGAGAAAGCACTGCGGTGGCTGGTAAGTGCCAGGAATGAGGGGCCAGAGAAATGTATTATAGAGGCATCGGGACTGGAGGTGAAGCATATTTCCATTACCTTGATTGTGTGTTGATAGTTTCAAAACTTTCAATATATTTAGTTTATTATACGTTATACAAAATAAAATTTGTAATATAAATCAAAAGATTGAACTGAAGTTTCATGTGTAATGATTTCTTGAGCCTTTACTGACCATGGTACACATGAAAGCATTGGCTGATTATTTCAATGATGTTAACAAGCAAACTGGTTCCTGTACACTTACATGTACAATTTATTCCTATCCTATTTCTTTCATGTTACACGAGTGATCTTGAAAAATCTCTGCATTTTTCTTTACACAAACACAGCATGAGTACCTCCTATCTGCTGGGCTCTATGCTAGGTAATTTCATCTACCATATCACAGTTAATTAAAATGCTGGTTGTTATTGCTGCTGTTTCTCAGCAGAACAGAAACTATGTCTATCCATTATTCAATGGATAAAAAATATCCTGTTCCTTAAATCAGCGGCCCACTCTGCCCAGCTTTTTTTTTTTTTTTTTTTTTTGAGGAGTCATGCTCTGTTGCCCAGGCTGGAGTTCAGTAGCACATCTCAGCTCACTGCAACTTCTGCCTCCCAGGTTCAAGCAATTCTCCTGCCTCAGCCTCTCAAGTAGCTGGGATTACAGGTGCATGCCTGGCTAATTGTTTTGTATTTTTAGTAGAGATGGGATTTTGCCATGTTGCCCAGGCTGGTCTTGATCTTCTGACCTCAAGTAATCCTCCCGCCTTGGTCTCCCAGTCTTGGGATTACAAGTGTGATTCAGGCCCCATTTTTTACTCACTAGAATGACAAATCCACACAGCATGGAGAATCTCTGATTTCATCTTTTTGGGCCTGAATCTTATCATTATTATTATTATTATTTAAGACTAAAAGGAGCCTTAGATAAAATCAATCAGAACACTCCATTTGTAACCCAACGTGGGTCTCAAACCTCAAGTTTCATGTTTAAGGTTCATGACGAAAGTGTTCCTTGGTTAGTCACACATCGATCTGGCTATGAAGCTACTTTCCTGTAAAGGTGATTTTCTCCCGGAAACCAATCCTTGAGTAAATATCATAAGAAGGGTTTATCCACTACATACTTGCTCAATGCAAATTATAATTGACCCAATAAAACCTTAAGAATTAATCTGAAGTGGATAAGCCATTATTACATAAAAGTCAAAGGACCTCCCTTCCATTTCATTCCATATGATTACATGTACCTTACGCTGTGGCAGAGATGACGATTCCACACTATAGATGGGGGATTCATTCTCACGCTTACATGTACCTTACCCTGTGGCTGACCAGAACGATGCCACACTATAGATGAGGGATTCGTTCTCAAGCTTTTGGTTTATAATCTGGACAAATCTCCCATTCCAATGTGTTCTTCACTGTACAATCTACATTTATGACTTTTAGAAGATTTCAAAAGGTGACCTGGAGCTAAGTTCTTGGTTACAAAACTGTTAACTAGATTTAGATATTTAGATAGATATATGGCTTTAAATATGGGTAACTAAAGAAGTTTAGCACATGCAAAAAAAAAAAAAAGTTTAGCCAGGGACAGGTAAGAACTTTTTTCCAGTATGTTATGTGTAGATCAATTTGACTATAGGATGAAAGAACAAATATTCAAGCCCCCTGCATGTTATAGGCTGTATGATATGCTGGAAAGTAAATACATGTTCATTAATCAGAAACTGTGAGTTCTGGTCCAAATCCCAGTTCTGCTGCCCATAAGCTATTTGGCCAAGGATAAACAATCAGCACTCTAAGATTTTTTCTTTGAATCTACAAAATTGGCTGAAAGGACTTCTGACTTACCAAAATCAGGAAATGGCTGAGATAATCAGAAAAATAATATATAAAATTCCTTTACAAAACTGTTAACAGCCACATACGCATTTGAGCTTGCTATAGTAAGTCTGACTTTTAGAAAACAACATGTGAAATCTGAAGTAAAGAATATTCCCCTAGGAGTAAGGAGAACGATATTCAAATTCTAGTTATTCCTCAGAGAAGCTGATTGTTGAATAAAGCCTGGATTTCTGTTACTTACCTATAAAAAGATAAAAATAAAATGAAATAAGGAAAATCACAGATTTCAGAGTCTGTGCTTTTTGCAAAATATCAGAGATTATGCAAAACTCTTCCCTCCACTTCCAGGGTGTTCATTTCAGTAGAACAATTACTTGAAATTGGAAGGACCTGCAGCTGTTTCCAATGGCCACATGTTCAACTTCAGAAATTCTAATCTTACATTATTGGAGATAGTCAAGGAGGAAACAATGTAAAGAGCTTTGATACACCCTCAATTAAATGATTAATGTGTCTCAACGTAATTTTGATCAAATTCCACTTACTTTTAATTCAAGAATACAGTGATCTTTCATATTCCTTAGACATTCAGATGCATTTCAAATGTACATTATAAAATCCATTATCCTTACCTGAAAGGGCTGCCTGCTGGAAATGTTGAGGTGTTTCCTAATCCATCTGTTGCCTTGATTCCCAAATATCTGCCACAGCAGCTGTCCCCTTGACTCTCTCCAGATTCGTTGGTAGATTGCCAACCTATAAATCTGCTTTCCAAACATGTGGTAATAGAAACGGAAGGTGCAGCCTTTTGTATCAGTGGCATTAAGGATTGGGCTGAGTAAGGCAGCACTGTCTTGAAAAGCCTGTGGCTCTGAAGATTCTATGTAGAGATAGTGTCCTTTAGCTGTGCCCAGAGTGTTATCTTTCATTGGCCCTGTGTTAAGTGTTGGAGTTGGACCCTGGCTCCTGGTCCAATCAAAGTCATCTTTTGTATCTTGTTCCCAGTTACAGATTCCATTTTCAAAGTTACACTGCAGCTCAGGTGCTGAAATCCACATTAAAAAAAAGCAACAGATAATTAGGGACAAAAATACATGCAACCACATTCTATTTATTAATATTTAAAGAATGCTAGTTGATACTTTGCCCATGCCAAGGTAAGCCACTTTATTTTTAAAAATCCAACACCAAAGCTTTTTTTAAAAAAAGAGTTTCTGTTTCTAAGTGATATATCAATTAATAATATTTTATGAACTAAAGATGGAATTGCTTTGGACATTTTTTTCCAAACATTTTTGATGCACATCTCTTCTCCGTTTCTATGACCATAACTCCAGGAAAATGATCAAGACCCCATGCCTGGCTCACTGTGAGAAACTTCTGGCTCAATAGATTTCAACCTCAAATGAATGTTCCAATTGCCAGGGAACATTAAAAAACAAACAAACACTAAAGCCCAGAATTCATCTCCAGAGGTGTTGATTTAATTGCTCCTAGTGGTAAAGCCATGCATCAGGATTTTTTCTAAGCTCCCTTGGTGATTCTAACAGGCAGAGCTGAGAACAATCATATGTTAAGAATCACCTGGGGCTCATGGTAAAATTGCTTACTTCATAGTAAAACACTGAAACAGATACCAGCTTGTTAGATATAGGGTGAAGCCCAGAAATCCACATTTTTAACAAGCACCCTGATGTAGATGTTTTCCTGACCTCATTCCCAAATCTCTCATCTTTGATTCCATCCCATCCCAGATCCTGGTGTCCCTACGCATCAGTGCCAAGGTAACAAACTTCAATGACAATATTACCACTTCCTTCTCGAATCCAAATTCTTTCATCCATGCTCATAGAATCCAAACTTTAAATAAAAACTCCTCTGTCTTTCAAACTCCACTTTCCCCAAATTAAAATGACTGCCTGGTCCCTACTACTCTTCCCCATACCCTGCACCATCTTCCCCATGTATTCTAAACACCCCACCTCTTCCTCTACCTCTGTTTGCCCTAATGTTAGGTATGTGCCTTGCCATTTTTTTGCTGTGATTCATCAGTTTGGGTCTTTTCTTCTCACTGGATTGTAGCTCCTTTGAGTTGCAGCTTTTAAACTTCAGCTTCCTTCAGTCCCTAGACCAATTCAGACTTAGGAAGAATCTTACAGGAGTCCTGCCTTATCTGATGTTTTGCTGTTAGCAGTTACAGTAACCCACAACCAACTGTGGTCAAAAAATGTGAAATGGAGAAATCCTGAAATAAGCAATTCATACATTTTGAGTTGTAGGTCATTCTGAGCAGCCTGATGAAATCTTGTACCATCACAAACGATAGTTATCTCAGTTATCAGATCAACTGTAACAGGATCACAGTGCCTGTGTTTAAGTGTCACCCTTATTTTACTTAATAATGGCACCAAAGTGCAAGAGTTATAGCACAGGCATATTGTTATAATTGTTCTATTTTATTACTAGTTGTTGTTAATCTCTTAATGCCTAATTTATAAATTAAACATTATCAGGCTGGGCGCAGTGGCTCGCTTCTGTAATCCTAGCACTTTGAGAGGCCAAGGTGAGTGGATCACTTGAGGTCAGGAGTTCAAGATCAGCCTGGCCAACATGGCAAAATCCCATCTCTACTAAAAATACAAAAAAATTAGCTGGGAGTGGTGACAGGCACCTGCAATCCCAGCTACTCAGGAGGCTGAGGCAGGAGAATTGCTTGAACCCAGGAGGCAGAGGTTGCAGTGAGCAGAGATTCTGCCACTGTACTCCAGCCTGAGCAACAGAGGGAGACTTTGTCTAAAAAAAAAAAAAAAAAAAAAACACAAAAAACAAAATAAAAACAAACAAACAAAAAACTTTATCATAAGTATGTATGCATAGGAACAAAACATAGTATCTATAGGACTAGTTACTATTCTGTTTCAGGAATCCACTGGTGATCTTGGAAGCCCACAGGTAAGGGGGAAGTCTACTGTAGTCAATAATTGAAAACTCTTATCTAAATTTCTAGGGTAATATAGGAATATGTCCATTTTTCAAATGATACTCACTGTATTGAATAAATGGTATAAAATGGGCATTTGACAGTATTTGGGAGAAGGGGACAGGTTTTAGAATTAATAAGTAGTTCTAAATTTTAGCTTCATTTACATGTTAGTTTTTTGTTTTAATAAATGTCAACCGTCCTTTAACTATTCATCTTAGTAATGGCACTTGGTGCCAAAAGTGAACAAATACTCTGAAACAATAAATAAAAGGGTATGCGAATAAATGCAGCCAGGCGAGAACAAATCATCTGTCTTGGAAAATCACAGAAGAGGAGCTTAGACCTAATGAAGGGAACCAAGTGAGTAAATGTCAAGTGGGAGACAAGCTTTCTTTTGATATTTCCTCACTTGTGACTAATCAAGCCCAGCTGTGATGTGAACTGGGGAGACACAGTGTACCCTCCAGATGTCAGTCTTCAGCTGTAGGGCAGAAGGTGAATGGCAAGTTGCTGCATTTCTGACATAAAACTGACGCTAAAGCAAACACATTTTTCTATTGTCTGTCTTGGTGCTGACTGCACACTCAAACTTCATTTCCAAAGGGAATATGCCTAGCTCCACCTTTCCGTAAAAGACTGCATCTCTCAATATATTTCAGGAAATCCAACATGGATTTGTGGATCTCTAATGTACACTGTGTAATGAAGTAAAATGCCTTGATGGAAAGCCATGTGGGAAACTGACATTCTTTCACTAATCCATAATCAGAAGAAGTATTTTTATACTATAGTTGTATTCCCATTATCATATCCTACTAAGTGAATATAGGGAAGCTTGAGGGGTAATTTGCTTATTTTTAGCAGTACATCAACATTTTTTAATGAGTAGGATTTAGAGAGCTTGAAAAGATGTAAAGGCTTTCTAAATTTGCAAAAATAAATTGGCCTTAGGAAAAGTTACACTTCATATGATAGTCATTGTCAAAATTACCGATTTTAATTATATCCACTCAAATATTGGTGTGTAAATTTCATGAGATGCATGGTAATTCTGAATTTAATAGGCCTGACTTTGACATGCCTTTGATAATATGTGTACCGAAGATTACATATATGCAAAACTCTCTACAATGATTTATATGGAAATTTCTTAATGTTTTCTATGATGTAGTATGCATTTTATGTTTCTACTTTGGTTTGCAATTAGCATCCCTATTTCATGAACATAAATTTAATACATAAAATAAATAATTTACTTATAAAATAAATTTAATAAATAAAATAAATTGCATAATTTATAAATTTTTCATACATAAAATATAAGTAATTTATAAAATAAATATACTATTCAAGTATCTTCCATTTTTAAAATCATTGCTATTTCTGGATGAGGAATCTTGAGTCCAAGGAAAGATGCAAACTTTTCCTTTTCTTGACAAGGTTTTGTAATAAAAAAAAAAAATCCTATTAACTTCGAACTTATTTTCTGCACTGTACCACTAAGTGCAGTGGGCAATAATGGAGCTAGGTTCATATTGTACTCCTATGTACTACAAAGGCCTGTGAATCTGGCCTTCCCCACACCTTCATCCTTATTATATTTTGGGCCCTCTTTCCCCTTCATCTCCTTGCTCCAGCCACACTGGCTATTTTCCATCTGCCTTGCAGCCACATCTCAGGGCTTTTAGTTACATGCTTTGACTTGTGATTTTTTTTAGATCTGATCTAAGTCCTAATGTCTAGAACGTCCAGTGCCATTATTATGTAAAGTCACAGCACTCTTCTTCATAGTTCCTATCAAAGCTACCATTTTTGTTTATTAAATATTTAGATATTTGTTTTTCAATAAGATTGTAAGCTCCATGAGGGCAGGGACTCTGTAGCTGTGTTTATCATTGTATGTCTAGTATTTGGTATCTAGTATCTAATAAATTCACTTAATAAATAGTGATGGCTTGACTAACTAACCACACATACCATTCATCAGTTTTGGAGCTATGCTTACTGTTATCGGTTTGATTGACAAGATAAAAGTGAATTCATCAAGGTTGACACTTTCAAAATGAGAAAGAGAATCCCCCAACAAAAAGAACTTACTGCAGTTGACTTCATCAGTACGATCACCACAGTCATCCACCAGGTCACATAGCCGAAGCTTTTCTATGCAAGCCCTGGTGTGGCGACACCAGAAATGATCCAGCCCTTCACAGCTCTCAGCAGGAAGGGGTAGAGAACAATTTTCAAATCGGATGTCATCAATAGCTGAAACCCCATCATAAATGCCCAGACTAACTTTATCTAGTGACAAATGGAAGGGCTGAGAAAGGCGCCCTAGCTGAATGGTTGCCTCTGACCACCGTTCGCCCTGATTGTATAATACTCTCCAAAGCACGGTTGAGTCATGAGATTCTTCCATATGTAGCTGCAGCTCAGCTGCTCCCACTGACAGGCCATAGTTATAGAACCTAAAAAAGAGTAAATGTAAGAAATGGAAGTGATTTATAGAATAGACTACATATTTAACCTTTAGACTTTTCCACTTGGTCAACAGTCAATTTTAATGAGTTATCCTAAGACATTTTACTTTCATGCAATAACTGTGGCTGTCCATTTGCAAGAGCTTATCTGCTGAGGCACACACTCTGTGGTTCTCACAACCCTGGGAACTTGTCTCAAGGAGCTCAGTACTGAACAAGAGGATGCACTCTTAATTAAATTATAATCCATGGTTGGAGGGAAAGAGCCCCTTTCATCTTAAGAAAGAAAACAACATATACTGAGAACACACTCCTAGGTAAAATGAAAATCATATGAATTTAATGCAACAGCCATTTTTAGAGTAAAACCAGCAGTAAACCACAGAAATGAATAAGTGCAGAGGTATGCCTGCAAACACTTGACCACTAGGGTAACTGACCATTTTGTTTAATATTTACCAGAAGGAAAGTATGCATCCAGGTCCTGTCTGGCTAAAAGTTGGGCTCTGAAGCTTAGCAACTTGCCACAAGCTACTGCCTTTCTTCAGAATGAACATAAAATGCCCTGTTGAGATACAAAAACAAAGCCTTCATTAACCTATTGGATTCTAAAATGAGACATCTGTCTGTTAACCCTACACTGAGCAAGATCATTGTCCAACTGAAATTAAAATTATACAATAAAAATCAATCAGTGACTCTTGGTCAAATTTGCTCTGATAAATGTTGAACCACTATCTACATCTCATGTTAAATGATAACCAAAGACAATTGGTAATCTCAGCTAGTTCAGTCAAAAGTATATCTATATGCCATCTGTACCACCCATAAGGGAATCAGTCCATGCAGACAGCATAACTGTAACTGACAATATTCAACTATCCAAATGTTCACTGTAGTTGTCACAGAACTGTACCAGCTTCCCTTTCTCTTCTGAGGTCTAACTAAATAGTAAATAGCAGTGGTTAGAGAGTCCCTGTTTGCTTCTTACCTTGAGATGTGTTGAGACTATGATCCCGAGGAGGAGCCTGCTGCTCAAAATCAGCAGAAAGTTCACTCCGAGAGCTCCACATCCAGTCAAAATGGTCACCACTAATTGCTTCAAACCAACCACAGCTGTTTGCTTCAAAATCACACTTGGAAACTGAAGAACAAAAATGTGGCTCTTATGTTGGCTCTCCAAACTGCTCCCACACCTTGAAAAGGCAGAGCTCAAATGGAAATCACCTTATTATGCTTCTCTACAACATGAAGGGCAATGAGGGACACATTTCAGAAAATAAAAAAGATACTTTTGCATTTGCAAAAATGGAGCTACCCTTTCCATACTGGAGACTGAGAAGACAGAATTCTCAATTTAAGAAATACAAATTTTTTCCAAATGTTCTGAGAAACAGCATCATTCAGCCCGATTGCTTATAGAATTGTCAAGGTATGCCGTTAGTTTCCCTGCTACTATTACATCAGCTGGGAGGCATCATTGTTCCTGCAGGGTATTTTATGTTAAATCATGAAAAGCTGCTACTTCTAAACAATTTAATATGTGAAGAATCCCAGATACACTATATTTAATACAATGTGTACCCCAGATTTTTATAGAGCTTAATATTTCACAAAGTGTTATATGCATTGCCTAATTGGTGCAGAAAAGAATAATTTGAACTATTTTTCAGATAAATATGCAGAGAAATCAGTTAAATTCCACAGAGATATTCTAGAAAAGGAAGAGGAAAAAAGGAAGAAGAGAAAGAAAAAGAAAGGGAAATTATAATGTTAGTAATGTAATAGTACAGCTAATAGTTATTGAACACTTTATATCATAGACTCTGTGTGGAATATATATCTATCTAACTTTCACAAACAGCCATATAGGAAGGTATTATTGTTGTTATTCTACAGAAGAAGAGAGGTTGAGAGAAGTTATTAATGTAACCAAGGTCAAATATTTAGGAAGTTATAGAATGGGACTGTAATCCAAATATTAGGCTAATATTCTTTCTGCAACTGTTGACAATAAGTGTTAACTGTCATTAGATTTTTAAAAAAGTAAAGCAAAAAGGTATAATCTGAATTTGCTTGGCATGAACATTCAGCCGTTACTACATAGACCAATGTAAAATGAACTTCATTTTCATTGACGATGATTACACTGAAATTCTTAGCCATTGGCTATTTTTATCAAGGAATATACTAATAAACTGCATAGACATAAACTTGTAAAATAAATTAGGAGGTAAACAATGAGTTTAGGGAAAAAAGTATAAACGAACTCACTAAATGAGATTACAAAATGTAAAATTATAAGGGCATTTTAATGTAATAATAAAATTATAGGGAATTTAACCTAATTGTAACAGCATTTTAACCTAATGATAAAATTATCATTTTGAATCCTGAAAATGCCTCTTCTACATGGAGAAGAATGTGAGGGAATAATATTACAAACACTAAGTTTTTTATGCTTTCTATGAAATGTCTAATTTCAAAACCTAATTTGCTTTCTATCAAATTTCCTGGCCCAAATTTGGCCAACAAAGTAGTTCTGAATCTTATCAGAATCACAGGGAATGTATAAATACATCTATACATCTAACAATAAATACTTTTAAAGTGTCACATCTACCTTAATATGCAAGAGATAGCTATACTTCAGTATATAAAGACAATTAGAAACAAGTGAAATGAAAAAAGTTTTACTGTATTTAGAGTAAAGATTTATCAGTCAGGCGCAGTGGCTCATATCTGTAATCCCAACACTTTGGGTGGCCGAGGCAGAGTGATCACGAGGTCAAGAGATCGAGACCATCCTGGCCAACATGGTGAAACCCCGTCTCTACTAAAAATACAAAAATTAGCTGGGCATGGTGGCACGCATCTGTAGTCCCAGCTACTCGAGAGGCTTAAGCAGGAGAATCGTTTGAATCGGGAGGCGGAGGTTGTAGTGAGCTGAGATCCTCCACCGCACTCCAGCCTGGGTGACAGAGCGAGGCTCCATCTCAAAAAAAAAGATTTCTCAAGTAAAGTTTAGAAATCTGTGGCAAAGCAAAATTATATACTGCTCAAAAATTAAAGATAATAATAGTAAATAACACAAGTTAGAAATAAAATGCAAAGGATATTTGTCTTCGTATTATTAAAAGCCATCTCTGTAAGTAAATAATATGCAAACAACACATAAATATACATAGAGTCCAGAGTTTTCAAAGTGTGTGGATGTCATTTCAATACCTGGGAAGCAAATGCTTTCCATTCTTATTTCAGACAATCCAGGGAACTGGATCTAGCAGTTATTATTATGTAAATATAGGGATAAAGCAGGTTATTGCTAATGTATAATATCTATCTCACATAGCGACCTGGAAAGGGAACCTTATTATCTGCTATCCAGGGAGATATTGCTATAGAAATAAGTGAATATTCGAATGGTAGTAAAATTTAAGAAATCATTGCAGTGACTTTGTAGTTCTCTTACATAAGACTCTTCAAAGATAGTGATTTTTCAACAGATAATTATGCTGTTAAAATTCAAATATGCTTTTCTAGTATTCTTTATTCCTACTTAGATTTAAAAACTCCCCTTGATTGATCATAAATGTAATAGTCAATTAAATTAGTCTCCTAGTTAGTCATTAATTAAATATGTGCTTCACTAGAACAGTTTTGAAAAATTATACATATAATTCATACATAGAATTATATATAAATTGTATATAATATATAAATATATATGTGTATATGTAAGCACACACGTCTACAATTATAAAATTTCTAAGTTAGAAAAGGAGAAATACAATAGCCTGGGTATGTTTTTAAAATTGAGATCCCAGGATTTTTCACTGTTTCTGAAGCATTATTGACTTTCTCAGTTATCATCATCAGAATCCTCATTTTTGCAATAATAACTGCAATTAGCATTTACTCAAGGTTTAGTGTATAGCCAGCTTTGTGCTAGGGGCTGCTACAGGCCTAACAGGATGCCCATTGACACAAAATTTCTATTTAATAAAAATTATGCCTGTCTGTACTATGGCTATAGGTTGAAAAGCTAATGATTCTACAGCAGCTTTTAGTTACTGTGAGAAAAATTAACTGAATGGCCTCTATTAATTATGTAAATATCATTACAGCAGTTGCCCCTGGAGAAATGGCATTAGGGGATACTTGCTGGGCTGGCTCACAGTCCATCCCTGTCATTTTTTGAGCTCTTCATTGAGATAAAAGAAGATGAATTTATGTAGAAGCCAAAAAAAAAAAAAAAAAAAAAAACCTCAAGCAGGGAGGGAAACAAAAAGCCCAGAATCAGATTCTTTCTGATTTCAGATTCACTGTCTTAGAACTTCTCTGATGGTTTAAGGTGATTCTACTGAGGTTTGTTGGTAAGGAATAAACACCAAGTGTACAAAAGAGAAGTCTGAAGTCTGAGCTGGTAATTTGGGCCTCACACAAGGATTTAAACATTCATAGGAGGAAATACGTCCTGACTCATCACGTGGCTGAACTTTGAACAGTTGAACTCCTGGTGTTAGCCACAGAGGCAAGATGCTCATGTTGAGTGAAAAAAACAAAATAAAACAAAAGCTGAACATGTGAGTGGTAATTGTAAAAAGTTAAAACCTAGAGCTACCATTGTGACTTACAGAAAGATCTGAACCAGAAAGAACATAAATGCAAAGTGAAAAACATTTGTTAATACATATGTCATCTGATTTAATCCTCATGAAATATCAAAGAAAATATTATTGTCCCTATCTTATTTTATTTTTTTTGAGACAAAGTCTCATTTAGTAACCCAGGCTGGAGTGCAGTGACATGATCTCGAGTCACGGCAGCCTCAACCTCCCAGGCTCAGGCAGTTCTCCTGCCTCAGCCTCCTGAGTAGCTGAAAACACAGGTACATGCCACCATGCCTGGTTAACTAAAAAAAAAAAAAAAAAAAAAAAAAAAAAATTTGTTGAGATGGGGTCTCCTCATATTGCCCACACTGGTCTGAGGGCTCAAGGGTCCTCCTGCCTTGACCTCCCAAAGTACAGGGATTACAAGTGGTAAGCCACCATGCTTGGCCATGTCCCTATTTTATTTTATTTTATTTTATTTTATTTATTATTTTTTTAAATTTGGAGACAGAGTATTGCTCTATACCCCAGGCTGGAGTGCAGTGGCCACAATCTCAGCTCACTGCAACCTCCACCTCCCAGGTTCAAGCAATTCTCATGCCTCAGCCTACGGAGTAGCTGGGATTACAGGTGCCTGCCACTATACCCAGTTAATGTTTGTATTTTTAGTAGAGATGAGTTTTTGCCATGTTGGCCAGGCTGGTCTTCAACTCCTGACCTCAAGTGATCCACCTGCCTGGGCCTCCCTAAGTGCTGAGATTATAGGCGTGAGTCACTGCACCTGGCCCATGCCCCTATTTTAGAAGATATGAGAAATATGAGGTTGAAAGAGGAGTGACATGTAATTTTTCAGTGCTCATTATTATTGTCAGGATTCTAACCCAAACCTAATGGCAAAGCCTATGCTCTTAAAAATTATACAGCTTCTATTAAGTTAAATCATTAATAATGATAACAATTTTTAAACAGCTATTCTATAGCAAGCATTATGCTATGTGTTTTTAATGGATAATGACACAAAATCAAAACATGTATGACCACAGGACACATTCTGGAAATACATGTTACACCATACAATAATAATAGCTGTTAAGTCCACCACATTGACTCTTCTTGCTCCTTTAAAGACTTTTTTTTTCCTCTAGATTTTGTGACCTTGCTGAAAGTTGCATGAAGGAGGACAAAAGTTAATTGAGTATTCTAGTATGTCGGCTTAGGTTCATAGACGTTGTCCTTTATTTGATTAAACATTTGCTATAAACTCCAAATACATGAATACTGTATTATCTATTTTGGAACAGGTTCTGTAACATTGTAATTCTTTTGAGTTTCAGGCTTTTCCATGCATTCTAATGGTTATGTGTTTGAAGTTATCATAAGGTTGAAGCAATTAAACTCTAGACTTCATCAATAGTTAATAGTTATTAATTATTTAAAACAAAATATACAATAGTAAGACAATGTTTGCAAAAGTACCATAAAATTATTTTAAAGATGTCTATATAAATGAATAGAAATAATTAAATCTTTTAAAAATGCCAATACATAATTAAATCATTATTGTATTTGAAATAAGAATAATTAATTACACTATTCTACCTATGGCTTAAACGGTCTCCTGAGATCCAGACAATGGCAGATAATGCCTCATGGGTCTCTTATGCTTCTACACAGGTTATGAGCAGGGCCATTAACTGCCCCTTTGTTCCAGGTTATCCTTTCAAGGATATTTAAATAGCAGAGCTATGAAAGTCAGATAGTGACTCCCTCTACAACAGAAGACAAGTTATTATCCTGTAGAATAAAGATAATGTCTCTTTCTAAAGAAAAGGTCAGACAAGTTTATTTGCAGCCCATTATAAAAGATCTGAGTTCAATAAGTTTAGGCCTCTTTAGTGGTGATGCAAGCCTGCTTCATGTGTACATCTATCTACCTCGGCACCTCTCTATTGGCCCCTTACTTAGGGGACATGGGGAGCAAGGAGAACCAATGGAAATATGTTGCTCACAACATTTGCTATACCATTAGTAAAAAGTCATCTGCCTGTGACACAGGAATCTCACCTCTTCTGTCAGCATCCATGAAACAATGGCAGGCTAACTTGTTTCCTTATCAGTCAGGTAAAATTGTAGACCCTTCACAATACTTGACACTATATTCAATATCTATGTATACTACCACTTTGCCGTGAGCCGAGATCGCATCACTGCACTCCAGTCTGGGTGACAGTGAGACTCCGTCTCACAACAAGAAAAAAAGGAAAGCTTAGACTCTAGTGTGGGAAATTCATAAGCAAGTAGGCAACCATCAGAGAGTAAAAACCACTATGTGCTCATTCATTCATTATTCATTCATTTGACAAAAACTTAGCAAATATATGCTATATGTCTGCACAAGTATAAAGTCTAAGAGTATAGCAGGGAAAAGAAAGAAAACCTCTGTACTCATGGATTTTTACATATGAAAGCCAGAGGAGTGTGGACATTAGTGGAGATAACAATAAAAACACAAGATAAGTAAGTAATGGTAAAAGGGCTAATAAAAAAATAAAATAAGGAAGAATATTGAAAATGTTAGAGCAAAGGGCTGTAATTTTGTCAATGATCAAGGAAGACTTTATAGAAAATTTGGCAACTAGGTAAATGGCTGAAGGGGGTAGGTGAGGAAGCAAGTTGTGCAGCTATGCAAGTAAAAGACACTCACCACCAAGGGAACCACAGGGACAAAGCCTTGAGGCCAAAGCATGCTTCTCATGTATTTTAGATGTATTCAGAGACGAGGGCATCACAAGGACAATGAGTGACAGTACAATAATAAGATATTAAATTAGACAGGCACTTCAATTTTTTTGGCTATAATTTTGAATGAGATGGGAAACAATTGGGATGTTTTAAGCAGAGATGTGACAACATCTGACTTTACTGAAGAGAGTGAAGGACAAACAAGGAAGGGGAAGAATATTGCAAAAATCCAGACAAGAATTGAGAATTCGAGGTCAAGGTGTGATATGGTTTGGCTCTGTGTTCCCACCCAAATCTCATTTTGAATTGTAATCCCCACGTGTTGAGGGAGGGACCAGGTGGGATGAGATTGGATCATGGGGGCGGTTTCCCCCAATGCTGTTCTCGTTATAAGGAGTGAGTTCTCATGAGATCTGATGGTTTAAAAGTTGTACTCCCTTCATTCTGTCTCTCTCCTGCCACCATGTAAGACATGCCTTGCTTCCCCTCCACCTTCTGCCATGATTGTGAGTTTCCTGAGGCCTCCCCAGCCATGAAGAACTGTGAGTCAATTAAACCTCTTTCCTTTATAAATTACCCAGTCCCAGGCCGTTCTTAGAGCAGTGTGAAAACAGACTAATACAGGGTGGTAGCAATGAAGACAAAAATGAGCCCTTTTGGAGACACTTTGAAAGCAGACATGACAGGATTAATTGGTATCAAAGGTGCAGTATGAGAAAAAGAGAAGTTAATATGATTTCAAAGTCTTTAACCTGAGCATTTGGAATAATGAAGGTAGCATTCATGAAATGGGGAAGACTGTGGGGAGGCAGGTTTGAAGGCGATTAGGGGAAACAGAATCTCAATTTTGGACATGTTGTACTTGCTGTTCCTATTGGGTATTCAAGTGATCCTGTCAGGTCGAGAGCTGTATGTATGAGCCTGAAGTTCACATGAGGAGTTTAGGCGGGAGATATAAATTAGAAAATTATCAAAGCGACAAAAAGAAGGCATAAAAATAGGAGAAAAAAAAAAAAAAAACAAAGAGTGGTGCCTCATGGCCATGGGAGCCAAGTCAAGTTTAAGTATTTGAAGGAGGAGGGTGATACCATCTGTGTCAAATGAAGATTGAGAATAGGTCACTGGTAACTTGGATAAGAACAGTTTCTATTGAATGGTGACAGCCAGAGCCTCACTGGACTGAGTTAAAAGGAGATTCAGAAGAGAAAGGTTAAAGAAAGTGAATACAGTGAATTATTTGAAGTACTATAAAGGAAAGGGGGAAAATGTAAAGGAAATGAGAGAAAAATGGTATATTAGCTGGAAGGAGAAACTAGATCAAGACAAGATATTTTTAAGATGTGAGAGGTAAAAACCTTTTTTTTTTTTTTTTTTTTTTTTTTTGCTTATAGAAAAGACTGGTAGAAAAACTTTCAGGAGTAATGCTGTTGAACAGGCAAACAGAAAGGGGTTCTACATATAAGAAACACGGACAGTTTACTTCGGGTACAGGAGAAAAGACTGACTTTACAAGTGGGTAGAAGTGGTGCTGGAACTTCTAAAAGTTCTTTTCTGGTTGTTTCTATTTTTTCAGTGAAATAGTATGTAAGATCACAGTTGAGGCTAGGAATAGAGAAGTGGAAGACAGATGTTAAAGAAGACAGATGAAAAATGTGTTATTCATTGAGGAAGGCAGGGGAGGCAATGGATTGGGGAAATTGCATATGCTTACCGGGTAACCTTGAGAACACACTTTAGGGCAGCAATCCCCAATGTAAAGTGAGAACAGATGGCACTGGGTTTTTGTTTGTTTGTTTTTGTTTTTCTATCTCTAGCCACACTCAGCTATGCTTGTTGACTGGATGTAGAGTATAAGGAAAAGGGTGGAGTTAAAGATGAGTACAAAGTGTTTACCTGTAGCAACTGAAGAATGGCGTTGTCATTTCTAACCCTGGGCATACTCTAAGACCATGTTTGGAGGAAACTCTCAGAAGCTTGCAGGTGGGTATGAAAAATTTAAGATCCCAATTAAACGTCCAGGGGAAGATGTTTAATAGAGAGTTAAATCTGAGTCTGGAGTTCAAGAAAGAGGTTTAAACTAGAGATACAAATTTGGGAGACATGATCATATCAATGGCATTTAAAGCTGAAGACTAGATGAGTTTTCTACAGTAGTGAAGATAAAAGATCTAAGGTCTAGACATCAGAGCCAGAAAGAAAAACAAGCAAAGATGAGAAAGAACAATCAAGGAAGTTGAGGAAAACCTAGGGAATTTGCCATCTTGAAAGCCAAGTGAATAAAATGTTTTCAGGAAACGGAAAATGTGGTTAGCTGCAAATATTGCTTTTAGTAATCCCCATTTATTTACAAGGGATATTTTCCAAGACCCCCTAGTAGATGGCTGAAGCTCTGGATTATGCTGAACACAACATACGCTGCTTTTCTATCTGACAATCAAGTTGGCTACCAAGCAGGGTGGTCATAGACAGCCTGAATACACTGGACAAAAGGATGATTCACATCCTGGGCAGGACAGATAAGGACAGCATGAGATTTCATCACACTACTCAGAATGGAGTGCAATTTAAAACTTGTGAATTTATTTCTGGAATTTTCCATTTTATATTTTCAGACTGAGGTTGACTGTGGAAAGCAAAACTGCAGATAAGGGTGGACCACTGTACAAATCAGGATGAGGGATAAGAATTGACTTTTAGATGTAACAATATAAGGCCCTTGTGGGTCCTGATTACAGGGGGGAAATCCTGAATAGAGAGAATTTAAGTAAATATTGGAGAAGAGAATAACTTTTGACAACATCTTTCTAAGACTTTATCAAGGAAAACTGAGAAATAAGGTAGAAAGCTGTCATAGAAAATGGGGTCAAGAGAGTTGAACAGCATGTTTATCTAGGCTCATGGGGAAGACACAGTAGACAGGGACAAAGTGGGTGGGATTTGCTGGAGAGACACCGTTGAATAGTAAAGAAAAGATGGGATCTAGTTCACAAGCAGAAAGTATCGAAGTGTCCAGACAGCTCATGTATGGTAATAGAGTGACAGTGTCATTATGGAAATTGTATTTTAGAAACTGGGAATAATAAAGAAACCAAGGCTGCTTGAGTAGCACTAAAGACTGACAGTGAAAAAGAAGAGAACGTTTTGTTGTTACTGGATAAATGACTCCCATGAGGAACTCTTGTTACTCCAGAGTCCTTAAAGAGGACTCAATAGGCTATGGAAAATATTACAAAAATACAAGCAATAACTGTATATCAATTCATACCAAATTTGTACAGGCTTACAAAAAACCTATGTTTATTTTCTTTATGTTTATATTTAAAAGCAAATATAACTTAGGCTCATCAGGGTCTCTAAGGAGCACCCACAATTGTGTTTGAAACGTGAAATTGTATTAATGAGCTCATGTTAAAAACGGTACCCATTATTATGCTTATATTTATGAGAAGACTGTTAGTGCTATAGTGACATGAGGTGGGTTGTTATTAGACAAACAATTTTTTTTTAGATAATCACATTAAGAGTATACTATAGTAATATAGATGAACAAAATGTATGATTCATAAAAGACCCTACTATTTTTTCTCTGGGGGTAGGCAGAAATTAGTGATACATTTTTTAAATAATGTAACTTTTTTTCTATCATGCTAAATGTTTATTTATATTGTCTTTGCATTACATATATATGCATATATATGTGTGTGTGTGTATATATATGTATTATTTTTTTCCCCAGACCAAGCTAATGATCTCAAATGTTTTATACTTCTTGGTAAAAGCTCAATTACCTAAAGAGCCAAAATATGAATATTTTAAGTTAAAACTCAGGTTGTTTGGTTAAAATTTATAGGGATCTCTTATTACCCAAGATAACCTGCTCTCCAGGATATAAGGAATTATTTATATTAACCCTACCCATGTTTACAACCCAAATCAAGTGCAATTGTATTAATATTCCCATATATTGTAGCACTATTTAATAATTCAATCTTTCTTTTTTTTTTGAGATGGGATCTCACTGTGTTGCCCAGGCTGGAGTGCAGTGGCATGATCATGGTTCACTGCAGCCTCAACCTCCCAAACTTTAGCGATCCTTCCTTCTCAGCCTCTGAGTAGCTGGGACTACAAGCATGTGCCACCACGCCCAGCTAATGTTTGTATTTTTTGTAGAGATGAGGTTTTGTCATGTTGCCCAGACTGGTCTGGAACTCCTGGGCTCAAGTGATCCTCCTGCCTCAGCCTCTCAAAGTGCTGGGATTATAGGTGAGAGCCACCGAGCCTGGCCTGATAGTTCCATCTTATTTCATGACTATGTATGCCTGATGTTGTAAGTTATTTTATCACCCTCTTACAATTCTATTGTTGATCGTTTGTTGAAATAATGTTGGCCTTCTTTCAGAATTCATTGTGAGGCATACAGTATTTCCAGGAACTGAAGAAGTATTAGAAAAATCTGTCTAATAAATTTCAAAACTGAAAAGAGTATAAAGCCATATTTCAAGTATCCCTGTGAACACAAAAGAACAAATACAAAGAAAACCCACAAAGGCACACCCTAGCCAAACTGCTGAAAATCTATGCCAGAGAGAAAAATGTTAAAAGCAGCTGAAAAAAAAAAAAAGCATAAATCACCTTCAAAGAATAATTATTAGACCTCTTTAATAGATGCAATGGAAACCAGAAAGAAAAGGAATGTTATCTTTAGAGTGTTGGAAGAAAATAACTGCTGGTGCATTTGTTTTCTATTGACACCCAGGGCATTGGTTTTATTTTATTTTAGTTGGTTATATTTTATTTTAGTTTCTATCAGTTTTCTACTGCTATGTAACAAACGACCGCAACCTAGGGACTTGCCACACTCATTTATTACCTCATAGTTTCTGTAGGTCAGAGGTCTAGGACGGCAGGGCATGGCTGTCTGCTTAGGGTCTCACAAGGCAGCAATAAAAGTGCAAGTCACAATGGCTCTTATCTGGAGGCTGTGGGGGGAAATCTTCTTCCTGGCTTATTCTCATTTATGCGGATGGCAGAATTCAGTTTTTTGTGGCTGTTAAGACTGAGGTCCTTGTTTTATTGCTGGCTGTCTGCTGAGGATTTCTTTTGTCTCCTTAAGGCTGCCTGTCCTATCTTTTCATGTGGCTCCTTCCATCTTTAAACCAGCAATGGCATACCAAGCCCTCTTCTTATTTGCTTTTTCCCCTACTTTTTCTTTATTGTCATAAAATACACATAACTTAAAATTATTATCTAAACCATTTTAAGTGCACAACTTAGGAGTATTAAGTGCATTCATATTGTTGCACAACCATCACCAACATCCATGTCCAAAACTCTTTTCATCTCGCAAAACTGACATCTATACCCATTACACAAGAATACTCCACTTCCTTCTTCCTCAGGCCCAGGAAATTACCATTCTACTGTCTCTAAGATTTAGGCTATTCTCTGTACCTCAGATAAGTCTAACCATATCATTATTTCTTTTTGTGACTGGCTTATCTCACTAAGCAATATGTCCTCAAGTTTGGTTTTTTTTGGTTTTTTTTTTTGTTTTGTTTTTACTTATTTATTTTTGAGATGGAGTTTTGCTCTGTTGCCCAGGCTGGAGTGCAGTGGCATGAGCGATCTCGGCTCACTACAACCTCCACTTCCCAGATTCAAACAATTCTCCTGCTTCAGCCTCCTGAGTAGCTGGGATTACAGGTGCACACCACCAGACCCAGCTAATTTTTGTATTTTTAGTAGAGATGGGATTTCACCATGTTGGCCAGGTTGGTCTCAAACTCCTGACCTCAGGTGATCCACCCACCCACCTCAGCCTCCCAAAGTGCTGGGATTACAGGCGTCAGTAACTGCACCCGGCCATGTTCTCAAGTTTTATTCACTTTATAGCATATGTCAGAATTTCTTTCCTTGTTATGACTGAATAACATTCCACTGTATGCATTCACCACATTTTTCTTATCCCCTCATCTGTCAATGAATGAATGGGTTACTTTCAGCTTTTAGCTATTGTGAATAATATTTCTATGAATATGAGTGTACAAATACCTCTTTGAGATCCTGCTTTCAATTATTTTGAGTATATACCCAAAGCTGGAATTGCCAAATCATATGGTAATCATATTTTTAATTTTTTTGAAGAACTACTTTCCTCTTCCACAGTAGCTATGCCATTTTACATCCCCAACAGTGCACACGAGTTCCAATTTCCACACCTTCACTAACACTTGTTAATTTCTGGATTGGTTTTTTGTTTGGTTGTTTTTTGTTTTGGGTTTTTATTTTTTTGGTAGTAATCAAATGGGTGCATGGTGGTATCTCATTGTTTTGATTTGCATTTCCCTAATGTTGGTGATGTTGGATATCTTTTTACATGCTTATTGGTCATGTGTTTATCTTCTTTGGAGAAACGTCCATTAAAATATTTTGTCTACTTTTGAATTGAGCTGTTGGTCTCAATAATAGACCAATATAGAAGTTCTCTCTATATTGTGGATATCAATCCCTTATCAGATATATAACTTGCAAAAGTTTCTCCCCTTCTTGGGGTTGCCTTTTTACTCTGTTGATAGTGTTTCAGGATGCAAAAAATTTTAAAGTTTTCATAAAGTCCAATTTGTCTATTTTTTATTTTGTTGCCTATGCCTTTGGTGTCATCCATTAAATCATTGAAAACCTCAGCATCATAAAGTTTTTGTCCTATATTTTCTTTTAAGAGTTTTATAGTTTTAGGTCTTATATTTAGGTTATGGATTGATTTTAAGTTAATTTTTGAATATGAAGTTAGGTAAGTGTCCAACTTCATACTTTCACAAGTTGGTATCTAGTTTTCCCAGGAGCATGTATTGAAAATACTGGTTTTTACCAATTGAATGGTGTTGGTACCTTTGCCAAAAAAAAAAAAAAAAAATCATTTGATCATATATGTGAGGGTTTATTTCTGGACTCTGTAATCTCTTCCATTGATCTATACATTGGTCTTTTTGGTAGTACCATACTGTTTTGTTTACTGTAGTTTTGTAAAAAGTTTTGAAATCAGGGGGTGTGTGTGTCCTCCAACTTTGTTCCTCTTTTTCAGAATAATTTTGTCTATTTGGGGTTGAGATTAAATATGAACTTATTTTCTATTTCAGCTAAAAAAATGTGATTGGTATTTTAATAGGGATTGCATTGAATATGTAGATCACTTTGAGTGGTACTCACATCTTAAGGATATTAAGTCTTCTAATCCATGAACATGGAATGTCTTTTCATTATTTATATTTTTAAAGTTTCTTTCAGAAATTTAAAAAAAAATTTTTTATTGTACAAGTCTTTCACCATCTTAATTCCTAAAGACTTTTTCTCTTTTTTTATGTTATTGCAAACAAATTGGCTTTTTAATTTCCTTTTTGGATGGTTCATTGCTAATGTACAGAAATGCAACCAATTTTTGTATTTTAACTTTATATTTTGTTGAATTCATTTTTTAGTTCTAATAGGATTTTTTTGTAGAACTTACAGGGATATTTACATATAAAAATTCTTTCCAATTTGTATGACTTCTATTTCATTGTCTTTATTCCTATTATTTTCTTTTTTTGTTATGTTTTAAACTAATTGCTTTTGCTAGTACTATGAATAGAAGTGGCAAACGTGGATATGGATGGACATCCTTGCCTTATTCCTGATCTTAAAAGAAAACCTTTTAGTCTTTCACCAATGAGTATAATGTAGCTGTGGGTTTTTCATATACAGCTTTTATTATGTTGAGGTGGTTTCCTTTTTTCCTGGTTTGTTGAGTATTTTTATCCTGAATTGAATATTGAATTGTATCAAATGTTTTTTCTGCATCAATTGAGGTGATAACATGTTTTTTTCTTTCCTTCATTCCGTTAATGTGGTGCATTACATAGATAGATATTCCTAGATTGAACCATTCCTGCATTCCAGGAAAAAATCCCACTTGGTAATGTTGTATAATCTTTTTAATATGCTTCTGATATAAATTTGCTAATATTTTGTTGAGGATTTTGCATAAATGATCATAAAGGATATGGGTTCATAGTTTTTGTGTGTTTTTTGGTTTTGTTTTTTGGGTTTTTTTTTTTTGCAGTCCCTTTGTCTGGCTTGAGTCTTAGGGTAATGCTGGCCTCACTTAGAAAATATTCCTTCTCTTCAAATTTTTGGAAAAATTTGAGAAGGACTGTTGTTAGTTCTTTTTTACATATGTGGCAAACTTCACCACTGATACTAATGGGACAGTTCCAGGGCTTTACTTTGTTGGCAGATCTTTTATTACTCATCAAATCTCTTTGCTAGTTGTAGATCCATTCAGATTTTCTATTTCTTTGTGCTTTAGTCTTGGTAGGTTTTACATTTCTAGAAATCTGTTTATTATACTTAAGTTATCCAATTTTGTGGCATGCACTTGTATATGGTACTCTCTTATAATCTTTTTTATTTATGTAGAATTGATAGTAATGTCCCCACTTTTATTTCTGATTACAATAATTTGAATCTTATCTCTCTCTTTGTCTCTCCCTCTCTCTGTTTCTCTTTCCCCCTCTCTCTCTTTCTCTCTTGGTCCATTTAGCTAAAGGTTTGTCAATTTTATCCATCTTTTTGAAGAACCAATGTTTGATTTCTTTGATTTGCTTTATTATCTTGATTTATTCACTTCTATCAAAGCTTTTCACTTCCACCTGCCTTCAAAATAGATCCAGAATCTGCCCACTTCTGACCATCTCTACTGCTCTCACCCTACCTAGTTGAAGTCACCATCATTTCCTTATTCAGTACTTGGAATACTCCCCAACTGCTCTTTCTGCTTCCATTTTTGCCACTGGCCATCAGTTGGGAGCTTGCTGGTAATGTCATCTAGACTTTGGTGTTGCTAGTACCTGAACCGACAATAACAGCTAAGCTGTAGTCATCTTCCGTTGAACATAAATATTTGCACAGATCAACAATATCAAACAAGGTCACTCTGTAGACTGAGAAATAAAACCAGACAAAAAGAAGGTCACTCTATTCATTTCTGAACACAGACAAAAAAAAAGATCACAGTGTAAACTCGAAAGTGCTCAAATATTCATTCCCCTTTCCTGACTGACATGAGTATTGTATTTTAACCAATGATAACTTCAGTTCAATTTCTCTCACCTCCTAAATAAAATTTATTTAGATACACAATTAAAGAATTATCCTATTTTTTGAAAAAACATCCAATCAAAAGAAAATTCTTGCTTCCTTGAGCCCTTCTGTAAACCACCCAACACAAGTTCAAATCCTAGAACAAGTTCCTCTTGCTAAGCCACATCCCAGTTTTTCCTGGTAGGCCATTTTCCTTGCTTAGCAACTATCAATAAACCCAATTTTGTTACAGGTTGTCATTGATGATGGGCATCAACAACCCCCTTCTATCCCTTTTCAATGTAGCAAACACAGTGATTGTGGCAAGTCAGATCTTGCAAGTCTTCTGTTCAAAATGCTCCCAGTCTCATTTAAAAGCTAGTGTCCTTACAATGACCCACAAGGCCTCAGCTGAAATGGTCCTCAACCTTGGTTGCACATAATTTAAAAATTATGAATGCCAGGATTCTACCGTAGAGATTGTGATTTAATTAGCCCTGCCTCAAGACTTTTCGTTTCGACTTTCATTTTAGATACAGTGAGTACATGTGCAGATTTGTTCCATGGGAATACTGCACGATGCCAAGGTTTGGAGTACAGATCCCATAACCCAGGTAGTAAGCACAGTACCCAACAGGTAGTTTTTAAACCCACCCACCTGTCCACCCTCCAGTAGTCCATTGTCTATTGTGTCCATATTTATGTTCATGTGCACTCAATGTTTTAGTTGCCACTTACAATTGAGAACATGTGGTATTTGGTTTCCGTTTCTGTGTTCATTTGCTTAGGATTCTGCCCTCCAACTCAATCCATGTTGCTGCAAAAAACTCGAAGTGCCTCTCACACACAGCCAATGTTGGGAACCATTGCTCTAGGTGGGCTGCTCTTCCTCAGCCTTATTATCCTATACTTGTTCTCTTTAATCAACCTCTTCCAGTCACACTGGTCCCCTTGCAATTGTTCAAACTCAGCAGGTGTGTTCCTGTCCCAATCCCTTAGTTCCTTCTTTCTTCTTAGAACACTCTTTCCAGAGATATCTCAAAGCTTGTTTCCTCACCTTCTCAAGTCTTTGTTTCAATGCCACCTTGTAACTGAGATGTACTATGACCACTCTCTTGGAAATTGCAAAGTTCCCTTGCCTTCCCCCATTGCCCTTTCCTTGCCTCATTTTTTCTCTACAGCATACATCCCTTCTAAAAATAGTACATAATTTATTCACTTATTATAAGTGTCAGTCTCTCCCCAGCTAGGAAGCAGGGCCCTAATATTAATCCTCTTTATACCTTATTTTACAGAGCTATAAATTAGCTTGTGCATGCAAATTTACTTCAAACACTGTCAGCTATAAAGTAAGTGCTTAAAAGTAAGCATGTGAGTATTTATACTATATAAATTAAGTAAATTATTCTGTGGTCTTTTAGGTGTCTTTAAACCTATATTCCAAAGAGATAATTCTATCACATCAGAAGCAATGTACATTTCACTCCCTACAGTGGTGTGTTTCTGCAAGGCAGGGAGACATCAACTGCTTGGATGCTTGGAACACTTGGTGTAAGATGGGGAAGGCTCTGTACGCCCCCCTTTTACCTATCACACACATTGCTAACCTGAAAATGGAAACAAAATCAACAAGAGTAGTGGCATGGGAGAAAAGAGAAGAACTGAATAGTTTCAGCATATAAGCAAAAAAAAGAAAAGGAAAGCTGCTAATACTTCTAACACAATTTTAAGAGTGAAGAAGAACAATGATCTTGTCAAAAAATTAATATCCCATCCAAGCTCAAAGTAAAGACACAGAAAAAAAAATCCAGTCTCCATAGTCACCATTAATAATCTAATGTATTGGAATTTAATCTTAAATAATCACAGAAAAAGCCTTTCTTATTAAATGCCTGACTTTTATTCTAAATAGAATTTTCAACTGAGGAAGAAGAATCACTTATTTTCACTACTATCCTGAATTCTCCTAATGTAACAACATGATTATCTGCAACTAAGATTGATCAAAATATCATGGGTTATTTATCAGATTTTACCTGTCTATAGAAATACTTTTCACTTTTCTTTATCAGTGATCAATGACTTCCATAAATGAGGGTGAATGGACGTTTTCTCCACTTCTTGGTTTTATGCCACAGAAATGACAAGCCTTCACCAGAAACAATCTCCCATTAGGGTCTTTCACAATGACGTCTGTCTAGAGGGATTTGTCTGACTAGAAAATAGTTGTCAAGATTTTAAACTTGAGGACAATGAAAAGAGAATGGAAATCCAGTCTACTAAGGAAAAATAACCAGATAGCCTTTTTCCCTACAGGGACTTATTTACCAATATGCATTTAATAAAAAAGGAAGATACTCAATAATTAGCATATTTATGCATATTTTGAGACTTTTTTTCCTTGTATTCAGGGCTATGGAAAAAGAACATAAGATAGAACATAGAAAACAGCAGCTAATTTTCCCAGGTCTTATTAAATTAAAAGTAATTTGTAATTATACAGAGAGACACATCATAGAAAGCCTTTAATATTATAATTAAGATTAAATATCTCCACTCTAGCCAAAAAGGCCTACTCAGAAACATTTTTCAGAAAATACACTGAAAAAATAGTACTAATTCAAAGACTAAGACACACACACACATACATACACAAACACTTTTCAAAAAAATATAGAGCAGAGAGTTGCTATAGGAAATTCAAGCCTTCTCTCTGAATTTATGTAATAAAAGAAAACATAAGACTCAGTGCAGAGTAATGCAATTATTCTTGATCAGTAGCATTATTTATTTCAGTCTTGAGGAAACTAAGTATTTGCTCACAAAAATAGGAACTTATAAATAGTATTTCAATAACCTATACTAAAGAAACAATTTAGAGTAACAATTTTGATATAAGAAAAATAAAGATAAGTTTTCAAAAATGATAAGGTGGCATTATGATTGGCCTCTACATCAAATAACCTGTCCAGGAGAAATGGACTTTTCAGAACACTGGAATTATGGGAAGACACCTAGGTACTGGCTCTGCTCTCTGGAGCTCACTCCCAATCTGCCTCCTTTTAGGGTTTGTCCTGATGCCAAGTTTGGCTTGCAAGCTAAGATGTGCACATCATGTTAAACACTCCCTTAAATGAAAACATACAGAGTATTTGTCTAGTTCCTCATAAATGGCAACGTGAGTCCAGGTCTAAAATCCACTCTTGGCATTGAACTTTTCTGATACGTTGTAATTCCACCCTGCCCAGACAAAAATTGTATCCAACAGTGATTCACCCTGCAGCCTGTCCCTTAGAGTTTCTGAAGGTTCAGAGAAGTTTTGTTGAAATATGTTGTATGTGTCATGCTATGTAGGTATTTCAGTCCTTCAGTTATTATGATTAAAATATCAGAGACAATTTAACATCATAGTCAGTGTGTGGTGTTTTAACTGGCAGAGAGAAAGAGACTCCTTGAAAACCTGGCCACCTAGGTTACAATTTAAGTAATTGTGCTTTTATATCATAATATAAATAAATATGGAAACATTCAATTAAATTATCCAAGGCTATCAAAATTCTGCAAAACTTCCTAACCTCTATGTATCCCAAACAGTTCTTGAACAAATCCATTTTCTCTCATTTACCAAAATTGGTTACAATTTATACTTGCTATTTTTGTCTATAAAATCTGAAGATATTTCAAGGCACTGAAGATCTAAATTTTTAGCAAACTTAATAACCCGTTTAAGGTAGGCCATAATCAGTCTCATGTAAAAGAGAAAGTAAATTGTGTTAAACATGGTTGTGAAAGTGAGAAAACTTCAAGTAAATAGTATTAAAATATTAAATGTTTGAAATTCAAGAATAGCAATGGTCCTTTTAGGGGGATTTAAGTTCATAAACAGAAATCCTGAGAGTGGCATTGCCTCTTCCTCCTCATAAGAAACCCCTGTTTTTTCAAGCAATTAAGGTCTTTATAAGAAAAGTGATATGTTCGTTTTTTCAACGCTAGAATCGCAGCCTAAATTTTGCATGCTTCCTTCAAACCTTTTTGCTGCAAAGAAGACAAGAAAAAAAAAAAAAAAGACTCCTATTTCTCCGTATTCTTCACTGTGTCTTTACCTCACCTCCACTCATTGCCAGAATCTTTAATGAAAGCATTCACAAAAATGGGATGAAGAATTAGCATTTCTATGAATAAACAGATTCACAGTATAAAATTAGCTTTTTCAAAAAAAGCAGGCAAAAAAAAAAAAAAAGAACTTAAAATAAGACTTTAGAGAACTGGAGCTCATTTGATAATTTTCTAATTCAATTCCATATTAGGGTGGGTCCATTATCCAAATAGTGATCTTTTATTTTCCTTTTATGTCTGAAAAATTATCTTTTAAGTCCCTGAAAAGCACTATAAGAATTAAAAGCTATTTAATACATTTCAGATTTATAAAATGTAATGTAACTAAAGAAATAATTACTAAGGACAAAGGATTAAGTATTATTTTTTAAAGACATTCATTCATTAAACTTCTAGACATTGGAAGGCTGAGGCGGGCAGATCACGAGGTCAGGAGATCGAGACCATCCTGGCTAACACGGTGAAACCCCGTCTCTACTGAAAATACAAAAAAATTAGCCGGCCGTTGTGGCGGGCACCTGCAGTCCCAGCTACTCAGGAGGCTGAGGCAGGAGAATGGTGTGAACCTGGGAGGCGTGAGCCCAGACTGTGCCACTGCACTCCAGCCTGGGCAACAGAGCGAGACTCCATCTCAAAAAAAAAAAAGAAATATAGGTTTTGGAGGTAGACTGTGTTTAAAATGGAATTCTAACTGATAAGAAAACTAAATGATAAGAAAGTTTGTAAAATGAGGAAAATAGTACCTATTTCTTATATTTGATGATTAAAAGACTATATAGGTAAGGTTCTTAAACCATGTACATTTGGTAACAGTCTTAATGTATATCAGAGACAGGCCTAGAACTTTTAATCCCTGGCAGAACTTGCAATAGACACTCTTCTTAAACAGCAAGAAAACTAGAAAACATCTTAAGAAATTCCTGCTGAGGACTTACATACCTTCTATTGAATATATTCTCCAACTTCCTAGACTTAAAATAGCTACTTGTTTACATCTCTAATCCAGTAATCATTACAAAACTATTAAACCGATACATTTCTTCCCTCATAGACTAAGCTTCTTTTCTTAATTTTTAAAACAAATTTTATTGTGTATATCAAACATACATGGCATAAGGTTATGAGATACATATAGAGGTTATTACAGCGAGGCAAATTAAATATCCATTATCTCACATAATTACCCCTTTTTTTCTTTTATTTTGTGGCAAGAGTAGCTAAAACTCACTCATTTATCAAATCTGAAAACTCAAATCCAGGAAAGTATTATTAACCGAAGTCCTCATGTTGTACATTCCATCCCTAGATACATTTCTCCTCCATATCTGCTACATCATATCCTCCGATCTACATATCTCCATTTCTTTCTCTTGGCCCCTGCCTCTGATAACCACTGTTTCATTATCTATAACTGTATACAATTTTTAGATGCCACTCATAATTGAGATCATGTAATATTTTCCTTCCTGTGTTTGGCTTATTTCACTTAGCATAATTTCCTCCAGATTCACCCAGGATGCGAAAAAAGGCAGAATCTCTTTTTTTTAAGGCTGAATAATCTTCCACTGTTTTGTAAATACCACAGTTTATCTATCTGTCCATAACAGACACTTAGGTTGTTTTCATGTCTTGGCTATCAAGAATAATCCTGCAGCAAACATGGGAGTGCAGATAGCTTTCTGAGGTGGGAATTTCATTTCTTCTGGGTATATACCCAAAAGAGGGATTGCTAAATCATAGGGTAGTTTTATTTTCAATTTCTTTAGAAACCTCCATACCATATTCCATAATGGCTGTACAATTCACATTTGTACCAACAGTATATGAGTACTCTTTTCTCCACACTCTTACTAAAATTTGTTACCCTTTTTTTATTATAGCCATCCTAATTGATATGAGGAGGTATCTAAAAGAGTTTTGGATTTGTATTTCCCTGATGATTAATGCCAAAGAAATGTTGAATATCTGTTCATATACCAGCTGATTATTTTTATGACTTCTGTGGAGAAACGTCCATTCAGAGCCTTTGCCCATTTTTTATCTATATATCTATTTCTGAGTTGTATAAAATCTTCATAAATTTTGAATATTGACCCCTTATCAGATATATGGTTTGCAAATATTTTTCCCGATATGCAGGTTGCTATTTTATTTTGCTGAGTGTTTCCTTTACTGTGCAGAAGCTTTTTAGTTTGAGGTAATCCCATTATATATTTCTGCTTTTGTAGCAAGGGCATTTGGCGTGATATTAAAAAATCATTGCCAACCCCAATGTCAAGGAGTTTTTCCCCTATGTTCTCTTCTAGGAATTTAATGATTTCAGGTCTTAAATATAGGACTTTCTTACATTTTGAATTTATTTAAGTGGATGCTGTAAGACAAACGTCCAATTTCATTCTTTCGTATGGGAACGTCCAGATTTTCTGGCACCATTTATTGAAGAGACTGTTTTTTCCCTGTTGTGTCCTCTTGGTGCCTTTATCAAAACTTAATTGGTCTTTTATGTTCAGATTTATTTCTGAGATCTCTGTAACAGATTACATTTCTTGAGGGAAATGATCAGACTTTCTTCTTTACCAAATCTCTTGATATAGAAAAGATGCGCATAAGGTTTCTTGTGGGTCACAGAGCATGGCTGCTTGCCAATGTATTAGCACTCAGCAATGGCCCTGATTGTTCTCATCATTCTCATGTATGTTTTGAATGCAGAGGAAAGAGTCTCTCCAACTCTTTGCTCCACCACACTTCCGGAAAATGTCTGTGTTCCTCCATTGTCCTGACTCAAAACCACCTTGGTTTACACCTCGGGTATGGGTAATCAATAAGATGGAATGCTTCTCTTGCTTTTCCTCTTGCCTTTTTTATTGTGTTCAATAGCACAGTTATTTAAATACTTCCGGAAAAGCTTATCCACCAACACACACCCTTCTTTTTTTTCTTCTTCTTCTGTATTACTTTTTCAGGGATGCTACGATAGTTTTAGTATTGTTTTAGTAGAATGCAGAAAGAATGGAGGCATTGCCCTGGAAAAAGACAAACTGAAAGGAGACTCTCAAAGGTGGAAAAATATATAGAACTAGCCAGGGTCTACAGTTTTGTGACCACAGAACTATTTATTTGTACACTATCATTTGAAATAACATTCGTAAGCATTATAAAGCCTTCTACTGCTAGTTGTACTGAAATAGCAAGTGCTTAATAAGAATACTATGATGTTAAAAATAATTTAATAAAGAAATGTTCATAATACATATATTGTGATAAGAAAATATGAGATCTACCTTTTTTTTAATGGGGGGGGGTGGCAGACAGGGTCTCACTCTGTCACCCAGGCTGGAATGCAGTGGGTATGATCTCAGCTCACTGCAACCTGCCCCTCCTGAGTAGCTGGGATTATAGACATGTGCCACCATGCCCTGCTAATTTTTATGTTTTTAGTAGAGAGAGGGTTTTGCGATGTTGGTTAGGCTGGTCTTGAACTCCTGGCCTCAAGTGATCCACCCACCTCAGCCTCCCAAAGTATGGGGATTAGCAGCTTGACCCACCACACTCAGCCAGATCTACCTCCTTAACACATTTTTAAGTGTACAATACATTGTTATTGACTGTAGGTACCAGGTTATACAGCAGATGTCTAGATCTTATTCATCTATTCATCTTGTTTGCCTGAAAATGTATGCCTGTTGAATAGTAATTTTCCACTTCCTCTCCTCCCAGAACCTGGTTCCCACAATTTTACTCTTTGATTCTAGAAACTTGACGACGTAGATACCTCATATAAGTGGTATCGTGGTACTTATTTTTCTATGACTGGCTAGATACATCCTTGTTCCTGTGTTTTGAGCTCTATCCTGCATTTATTTCAAATGTTATACTCCGACACAGCAAAACTGAAAGTTAGCAGGACGTTTTCATTCATCGCCTCTAGCTTAAAGCAAATCTGGTTTGTTCTCACTGGCAAGTCATTTCCATCAGGAAGAGGTCTCTGTTCTGTCTTCATCAAACAATGCTCACTTGAGTAGTATGCACTTTACATTCAGAGAGTAAATTGTACATATAAATATTTGCCGAAGGAGTCAGTAATGCACTCACAGCAATTAGTTTCATGTGCTCCCTTTGGGCATTCAGGTGGAAAACCATGGATCTTCCTGAATGAAATACAACCTGCATCCTCACCTGGCACAAATCTGGCTTCAAAATTGAGATTAAGAGCGTAAAACAGGCTCTCTCCCCTTAACAAATAAACAGAACGCATAATTGTTTCATCAACACTAGCTTTTAAATATTCTGAAGGAGAAGCAGCTTGATTAAAGGTGAAATCAAAGTAGTACTTGCGATTTTCATCATGTGAGCTGTGAGCAGAAAACTACAGCTCGAAGACTGCTTTGAAGTGGTGCGGCCATTTTTATGCCAATTAAAGATTTCAAAAGCTTCAAGTCCTGTACAGGGTCTGGGTAATCTGGGTAAATCTTTGGCCATTCTGCTCCATACACATAACAATTTACTGTCAATGGAGCATGGCACATTTTTAAATATTCCTTTCAGTTTCTCTCCATAAACTTCTGCCCATCACTAATACTGAATTCTACAAATGAGATCCTATAATTGTCTACTGGACATATTTGCAAAAACAATAAGAAACCCTTTTTTTTCGTTTATGTACATCCATTGATCTTTCAGGAATCGTTCGTGTAATTTGTCCTAATTAGATATATAATCAATTCAACTGATCTGCTGTTCACATAGAAGCACGCATCCATGAATCCTGAGTGAATTTATGAAAAAGAACTCTCCATAAGCAAGATCAAGTAGTCTCAATAACTTTAGCTAAGGTTAACTTTAGGAATGATTTAAAACCTTTAACCACACGTTTGTCTTGGTAAGAGCTCAGGAAAGGCTACCCCAAAGTACATTGAACTGAAGGAGATCCGGAGGTACCCCAGGAGCAAGGTCACTCTGATCTTCCCTGACCTTTCTTTGTGAGCGCTGGTCATAAAGAAATTATCTAGCTTATCTTGCCTGAAATTAGGTAACAAGAGCCTCATTCTAGAGGGGTCCTTCCCTGTTCCCAGGGGTGGGAAATTCTACACAAAGGAGTCAAGGAGACTCTGAACACAGAGGCTTTGCTAAGTTTCCCTGCTCAGTCTGTTACCATTGGATCATACCCTTTTATCCAGTCACATTTCAAAATGGTTGGTTGTTCTTCACCAAAACTAAGCAGAAAAATACACAGTTTTCTGACTAGGAAAAGGGGCTGAAAAACAAATAAAAATGAAAAAATAAAAGAAAACACATGGTTTTCTCTGGGTCTTTGCATCTTCATTTCTGAAGGCTCCTGTGTCAAGTAAAACTTTGATAAACAAATTGGTTATGCTTTTCCCCCTATTAAACTGTCTTTCATTCTGGGAGTGTCAGCTGTGGCCCTTATGATGGGTGAGGAAAGGTTTTTGTCACACCTTTCTTCCCCTACACTTCCAAGTACTACATTACAAGGGAATGCTCTTCAATGTCAGCTTTAATGCCGTTCAGCTATTGCGATTCTGGTGATGTGGTATTTAATTCGGAGAAAGAAAATCTTTAATTAAACAACAAAAATAAGGTAATCCTGCTTAAACTTTAAAAACTAGTAGAAGTGTTTTGTTTTGTTTTGTTTTTTGTTTTTTGTTTTTTTTCCTGAGACAGAACCTCGCTCTGTCGCCCAGGCTGGAGTGTAGTGGTACGATCTCGGCTCACCGCAAGCTCCGCCTCCCGGGTTCCCGCCATTCTCCTGCCTCAGCCTCCCAAGTAGCTGGGACTACAGGCGCCCGCCGCCACGCCTGGCTGGTTTTTTGTATTTTTAGTAGAGACGGGGTTTCACCAAGTTAGCCAGGACGGTCTTGATCTCCTGACCTCATGATCCGCCCACATCAGCCTCCCAAAGTGCTGGGATAACAGGTGTGAGCCTCTGCGCTTGGCCGAACTCGTGAATCTTTAAATCATTAAATCTGCTGCTCTGCACTCCTCAGTGTCTATCAGAATCATACACACACACACGTGCACACACATGCATACATGCATGCACACATGCATGGACACACACATACGCAGACATACAGGCATACATGTGCACACATGCACACACACACTTGCATGAACACACACTTGCATGAACACATATTTGCATGAACACACACACAGAGCTTAGAATGGTCTATTATGCATGCAGAACACGCATTCTGAATAAAGTAAATGCACGTTAACCCAATATAAGTTAGTACCCAGAAATATACAATCTCTCGAATGAAAGATGTCTTTAATAAAGGACCTTTAATTAAAAATTCTTGAATCTTCATCTCAATCCAGAATCATGTGCCCCAAATTTTTCTTGATAGCCCATTCAGCTCCTGTAAGAATGCAACTGTTCCACTCACTAAGTATGTTGTGTAAGTAAATATAACTCAGGAATATACACTATGTCTGATTTTCACATGCAAATACTTTCCACAGATATAGATTAAGAAAAATAAAGTGTGACACTTTTCAGAAAACTTTTTTTAATATTGTCTACTTATTCATTGAGATCTGAGGGTAGGAGTGGTCAGAGAGAAACATCAATTAGTACTGGGAAAAGAAAGTAATCGAAGATACACTGTAAACTCTTTCAGTGTGTACACTGATCCCAGAATCTAAATAATGATTAGGTTTTAAAATACATAGTTGCCTATATGAGATTCATTTTTATGGCAACATTTCTGGCCTTTAATTGATATTCTCTCCAAAAAATTTAGTCAAAGAATTAGACAAACTCCATCTGTGATTTGAAAATACTAAATTTTGAATAGAAACACAGAATTTTAAGGTCTAGTTTTAAATTTTTGGTTGGCCTTACATCATTTTTCCAAACACAACGTTTTTGTTTTTTTTGAACTCCTGGGTGATTCTTAAATATGAATACTATTACATGCTCATTTGAAGTTCTGAATAAAATTAATGGAGATGTGAATATTTAAAAAGTGTATTTAAAACATGCAAAACAATTATAATTTTTTCATAACATTTATAATTTAAATATTTGGATGTAATAATTTCAGCTGCAAGCATAGAACATTTTCCGTATTACCAGAAGACAGGGCTAAGGACTAGACTATGGTAGACCAGATGTTTACCATTTAAAAAATGTATATATATCTTAGGTTTCAAGAACAGGTGATATAATCCACATGCTGTATTAGGTATTCGTGACTCTAACATATTTTATATTTTGATATGGAGAAGAGCTTAATTCAATGTTTAAAATAGCAACAGTGACAAGGAAAAACTTACATTTGCTTTGTGTACTGGTCCTTGGTAGTGATTTATAGGAAATTTCACATTCCTGGGATATACTGATGTCATCTAGAGCAACAGTAGCATTTGATGAAAAAACAGTAGCTTCCAAAATTAACTATAATTACAGAAAGATAAAACTGTTAAAAACACATCACAAAAGTAATGTCTTACAATCGTATTTCTTTGTGTAGAGGAACTCTATTTACATCTGTCCCATTTTCCAATCTAATTTTAGAAACCTGTTCTGACCAGAACATCCTAATTTAAATTTATAAAGCCATAACGGCTTTGACAGCATCTTATGTAACCTTAATGCCAAAGGTAACTTTGTTTCAATTAAAAGTGGTAACATTCATCATTAATGAAGGGATCTCTTCCCATTGGAGCCATTAAGAGTCATATGCATTTATAATGAACTCTTTGGAGCAGTCAACTGTGTGGCTTACAACTCAATTTAATTGAGATATGAATTCATTTGTAATGAGTGTGCTGGAGGCAATGATTTATTTCCATATTAAAATATTTAAGTATTATATACATACATAGAAACATAATATATATTATATACATACACAGAAACGTACTCAACGTAGTAAAGCACACATCAATAACCACATATACAGTGGTTGATAATATTCATATGCTCAAGCACTCAGAGACATCTATTTAAGTTTAATTTATTCCAACACTCTGAATAATGTCTGATTTAATTTGTTTTCTTTCTTGTTAATTACTCCTATTATTATGTTGTTATTCCAAGAAAAGAGAGAGAGAGAGGAGGGAAAGGAAGAAGTAACTTATGCCTGGAATCTTATGAACCCATATAGTGGACCACCAGTCCAGGACACAGACAGAAGGTACATCTCTATCTTATCAGGGAGGGTCTCTAATCTCAAGGATCATTAAATTTACTTGTGCCAGGGCTCAGAACATGCTATCCCAAAATATAGCACCTTGGAGTCACTCTCTGACTTCCCCTCTCTTTTCTTTGTGAGAGCCAGCTATAAAGCAATTATCTGGCTTACTTCTCCTCAAAACAGGTCATAAGAACCTCATGTAACTGGTGTCCTACCCTATCTACACCTGGATGAAACAGACACTACACAGAGAGGCCAATAAAGATCTCTGCTCAGTTCTCTCCAATTTATTACAATGAGATAATACTCTTTTTGTCCATTTATATTTCTTCATGAGTGTCCACTCATCTTTGAACCTAAGCATAAACATAGAGAGTTTTCTCTGGTCTTTGGGCCTTTGTTTTTGAAGGCCCCTATGTCACATAAAATATTAATAAATTTGTTACTTTTTTTCCTTTTAACCTGTCTTTTGTTATAGGGGTTCCAGTCATGCCCCTTGTGATGAGTGAGAAAACGGTATTACTTTTTCTCTCTTACACTTGGTATGATACATTCACTATACTACATCATAAATGCTGTATAAGAAATAAGTATAAGATACTAGGAGACTCAAAGAAGACAATTCATTCTTTTTGCCAATAATGAGAGTTTGGGAAAAGATTTGATGGAGAAGTAATAGCCTCCATGATACCAAATTTTGTTGGGCAAAATATTTCACCTCAAGAAACTGAGGCAGCAATTTCAGCAAAAACACAGAGATAAGAAAGTGCATGGTGTGTTTAGAAAATGTTGATGGGTGTCAAATGTCCATCAATCATGGACTGGATTAAGAAAAGGTGGCATACATACACCATGGAATACTATGCGGCCATAAAAAAGGATGAGTTCATGTCCTTTGTAGGGACACGGATGAAGGAAACCATCATTCTCAGCAAACTATCGCAAGGACAGAAAACCAAACACCACACATTCTCACTCATAGGTGAAAACTGAACAATAAGATCACTTGGACACAGGAAGGGAAACAACACACACCGGGGCCTGTCGTGGGGTGGGGGGAGGAGGAGGGATAGCATTAGGAGATATACCTAATGTAAATGATGAGTTAATGGGTGCAGCACACCAACACGGCACATGGATACATATGTAATAAACTGCATGTTGTGCACATACATCCTAGAACTTAAAGTACAATAATAATAATAATAATAAAAGAAAATGTTGATGGGTGTTATAGGAGTATAAGATTTTAAGAGAACAACAAATGAATCAGATAATAGATGGAGAGAAAAATTTCATGAGTTGGTACAGCTCAATTGGATAGCAACTAGATAGCATCTATTAAAAAAAATTGCATAGACCATAAAAATTGAGTTAATTTCTTAGCATTTATCCTAGAGAGACACTCAAAGGTATACACATGAAGGCCCGTGAAGGAATGTTTATTTCAGTGCTAGTTTTGATGACAAATGACAGGAAAGAACTTACATGTGAATCAATCAATAGTGAGAAATACTATACAAGTTAAAAATAACATCTATCTACATGTGTCATTATGGAAAGAAATTTAACATGTGTTTTGGAGTAAAAAATTAAGTTACAGAAAAATATTATAGTATAATATTACTTAAGCTGAAAACATCCAACCATTCAGATTTCCAAGTATATGTGGTACATTCATACATGTTAAGTAAATAGAAAATGGACTGGAAGTAAAAATAAATTGTTATCTATAAATACTCAATACAAAATCTATGGTGGGTGATGAGGATAGTCAGCAGGGACTGTTGCTTTATTTGCAATTTTTGATATTTTAATGTAATGTACATAATAATAATTTTTAAGATTCTGATTAGAGATGGTTTCTGTAGAATCTTAACCAACTAAGAAGCGTAGCCTTCATGCCAGAGGCAGAAAATAACACAGGTTTTGAAGAAGGATCTTGGTAAAACATACACAAGTATTGAACTTTAGAGACATATTGTGTTTAATACCATTAAGTGATTGTGATTTTTTTGGACAGCTTTACGTTTGAAAGAGTTTTTCTAAATTTGTTATTATAATACATCTTGCATTGATGTCCATTAAAATAGACGCTTAATTCTTCAGACTCATTAGACAAGCATTTGTTGACCATCATATTTGAAGGTCTGTGCTACTCAAAGAAAACTGGAGGAAAAAAGCGACTGTTTGAGGCACTTCTCTATGCTCCTAAAAAGGTACCTGCTCACATTATTTGAATGGAATGGGTGGGCCCTGGGATGAGGTGAAGTAAAATGATGAGGTACTCTTTAAAATGTAGTTCCATTATTTTACCTGAAGGGAACCACCAGGTTCCTTTAGATATTCATAGTAAAATGGAAGAATAAATCCAACTTCAAAAGCCAAATAAAAGTAATATTAGTTCATCTACATTTTGCTTACTTCTACATAATGAAATTCATAATTATACAATTAGAAATTGTAATTCTACCATTAATTAAAATCATACAAATTTTAAAATACAAGCAATTACTTCCTTCAAGAAATGTACATTATACCTGTAAATAATGACCATTTCATGGCTTCAAAATCATCATGGTTGTTACTTTTTTTTTTATTGCTGGTTTTAACAAAACCACACACACACACACGCGTGTGTGTATATATGTATGTGTGTGTGTATATAAAATGCTGTGACCAATTTCCTTTTGGAACTACAGTCAGCATCAACTGGTAATCAGTAAGTGAGAAAGAGGTCACTCAGAAGAGCTGTTTCAACCACGGATGGAGGAAGAGTGAAAACCTCATTTGATAAGATTCTCAAGGTAATTGGAGAATTTACATTTTAAATTAAATTAGATGACTCTCTCTTCTAAAACTATTTTTTGGGATCTTGTTGATTTTTGTTTTATTCAATTATATTACTCCCCCTAAGAATAAAACAATTTCTTGCTTTCAGGAACCACATAAATTCATAAATGTTCACAATCAAGTGATTACTTTTTATAAGTATAAAACTCAAGTGCTTTTCCAGAAAAATACACAATTAACACAGAAATCTTGTTTTCAAAAAAGTAACAGGAGCAAAAAATGAATATGAATCCAAGAGAAAATAGAAATACAGTAAGAAGGAGTAGAGAGGAGTAGGAATATATTAATTTTTGAAGGATGATGATGGTATCAATAATAAGAGCAGCAGTCATTTTTTATTTAGCACTTACTACATGCCAGTCACATTCACTTGCTTTAATCCTGTGAAGATGATGCTATTTTCATCTTATTTTAAAGTGAAAGAAACATATTATAGAAGTAATTGGTTGAGCATCACATGTCAAGTAAGAAAAATATGTAAGCTGAGCCATTAATGATTACACCATCCTGTGTCTCTCTAACGAAATAAAGAGATAACTGGGCTTTAGTGGATGCTGCAGAATAGGGCGGCCTGGAGAAACGAGATTGCATGCAGCTCTAGATTAAGCAGGCCAAGGACACAGCAACTTCACGGAGACTCGATCACCTTTTACTTTTGTGTTATGAATCTTACCCTTCACTGAATCATCAAATAATGTCAGGAAATTGTTATTGATTTATATCATTGACTCCGATAAAGACAGAACATGGTATCCATCATTGTGGGAAATTTCACAAAAGGGTCATTTTAAAACGAAATCTAAAATATGATACAATTACATTTTAATGGGAAGCTCGAAGCAAGTAGAGCTACTTGAAATCAATGGACTACTCAGAAAAAGTGCCACCTTGAGATACGAAAACAGCACAGCAGTTAGGGGGAAAAGAAATATTAAAAGAATATATTTATGTGAAAAGCTGAACATAGCAAGTGAGCAGGCCAAGTTAAAACAGGTTTGAAAATTACTATTAACTCTTTGGCCTAAATTTTTCCAATAAAACTCTCACAAGAAATGGAGGGAATATTGAAATGTCATTAATTTGCTGTTCTTACAGAATAAACAGTAAACCTAATTCTTTGCCAGCAAGAAGAGCGAATGCCCTACCTAATTAGGGGTGTTGATTTCCTATGAAACCCAAAGCAATATGTATTCTGTTATATTGTCTACAACTGACATCAAAAGAACCACACTGAATCAGAATTTCATGGCTAAAAGGGAACACAGAGGTCACATGATTTGATGTCTTTCTTCTTTCCAATATTTGGACTGGGTTACACTGTACTGTATAAATATGTTCAGAGCTCAGTTACATGGAACTGATGACTAGGCAATGACTAAGGTCATCCTTAAATGATTCAGGCTATTAACCTTAAATCCTAGCCTATTTCCAAGAAGACAAACTTTAAATATTTGAATATTTAAAAAGCTAGATTAACTATTTGTAGGTGTAATATCTTTTTCATTTGTTGTTGATAAAAGAACAAAGTAGAACTGTACTTAGCTAGAATCCTCATGTATATTTTCACATCTTTAAAAATACACTGAGAGAAATCAGGTTAAAGCCAACATATTAGCGTCTTTTTTTTTTTCCAGAGGATAAGAAATGGGATGGAGAGACATACAAGGAAGACAAAAGTTGTATCTTCATGAGCAAACAAACTTTAACATTATAAGCAAATGAAATATTAACATTAGTTAATACTGAGGTGCATTTGAGTATTTGTTTCTCTCTGTATTAACTACTAGTTTGAAATATTTAATAGTAAATACATGCGATAATCGTGTATTGAATAGTACCATGTATATATCTGTGCCAGTGTATCTATTTATTTATATTGTGTGTATATAAAATCCAGACTAATTCACAACAGAACGTCAATACAAGTCCACAGTTCCTTATCTAAAGTCTTTGGGGCCAGATGAGTTTTGAAATGTGAATAGCTTAGAGCTGAGAATGGTAACATAACACTGAGAGTGTTTATTACATGATACCCTCTGGGAGATTGGGGGCAGCACTGTCAAATCAAACCTATCATGAAAGGAGCTGCCTAAAGGCCTCACAGTGGTTCAGGGCAGCTTGGGTTTTGCTTCTAAACTCATTTTTAAAAAGCTTATTGCTTTCCAAATTTAATTTTCTAAATTGCTGATTAGATATTATAGGGCCGTCATGGCCTTCTTGAGAGTGAAATTTGAGGGAATTTTTTTTTATTTTTCTTTTACTCATCTGTAGTTTCCAAAATAAACATGTGCTGTAGCCAACTCATAACTGGATTAAGTGGGGAGACACAGAGGAAAAATCTTAGCTTCTCTGGGTTGAATTAAACATGACTGAGACCTTGAAAGAACTCAGCATTGAGGCTGATTGGAGAGAAAAAGCAACACAAGGTACTGAGCCACCAGCAGGGGGATGAAGGGAGAGGGAACAGCAGGGCTGGGTTAGAAACCCTCATACATCCATTGCAACAAAATCACAGAATCTAACCAAACCACTGCCCATCTACAAACTAGTTAATATGCCCCCCAGATAATAAGGGATAGTATCCATTTGCACTGCAAAGCAAAATCATTACTATATCCAAAAAGGAGAACATTAAACAGAAAACAAAAACTGCATTCACTGAAACTCTTCAGTAATGGTGATGGGTCAATGAGAGCTTCCAGCTGTAGACAGAAATGGCATGTGCTTCAACTCATATTTCTAAATTACCTACTGCTAGAAAGGACATTCTGTTTTCTTCTCAATATGTCAATTAATGACAAACTCTGAACCATCTTCTTGGTGAGTTTCATTCTAACTAAAAGCAACCTGAATGAAAACAATTTTCTATAGAATATAAATGCAGGAGGCAAAAGATCAAATTGTTCTGATTTCGTTGCCCTGCTCCTTGCAGTGGAGATTGACACCAAAATGATTTCATGACCAGCCTTTGCGTCAAATGCTTCCCAATTAAGAGCTGCTAGTATTCACGATGTCTTTTTCCATTAAATATGAGAATAGAATAAATTGATCTTTGAGAAGGGAAGTTGGAGACTGTCACTGAGTGAAGAGGCCTTTAATGATTGAGCCTAGAGTTCTGATCAAGCAGAAATTCCCTTTTTAAAACAGAGAATACTAACATTTATTGAGTGTCTACTATTTCCAGACAATATCCAAGGAATAACCACGGCAATAAAAATAGCTAAATCCCGTGTCTATGCCAGATTCACTTCCACGTGCTTTACAAGTATACACCATATAATCCTCACAATAACTCTATAAAGTAGAGAACAGTAATTGATTACAGTTGATGCTTATTCCCTATTCTTCCTGCTTCCATGGGAAGGCAGTTCCCTGTAGTAACATTGCTGTTACTTATCCCTCACTCTGTAGCAGGAGGAAGATTTAGCTGACTGTGAAGTTAGAAGAGTAACCTGGGGGAACTCGACTTATCCTCCTCTCCCATTCAACACCCCCTGTTGGGAGCCAGTCTGTCCTCAGGAGGCATGCATTCTGATATTATCTCTGGCTAATGGTAAGAGACTTCTCCTAGAGTATGAGCTCTATATTTCTCCAGCACAGTCAGTTGTTCTCTGGGTAATTCTATTTATTCTAAGATCAAGCATTATTTTAAACAAGTGACTCTACATTCTAAAGCCATCTGCTCCAAAATATGTATTCCCTACCTGTTTAACTTCTATATTTATCTCAATTTGTTCAGAAATGAGGACGAGATGACCTTAAAGCCCCAACTATTATCCTCACATCCTACTAGTGAAAGAGGCATAGAAGACTTGGGTAACTTGTCTGTGATCATACACTTTTTTGTCTTTGTTTTTTTAAGATGGAGTCTCACTCTGTTGCCCAGGCTGGAGTGCAGTGGCGCCATCTCGGCTCATGGCAACTTCCACCTCCTGGGTTCAAGTGCTTCTCCTGCTCCAGCCTCCCCAGTAGCTGGGACTACAGGTGCGTGCCATCACGCTCGGCGAATTTTTTGTAGAGATGGGGTTTCACCATGTTACTCAGGATGGTCTCAATCTCCTGACCTCATGATCTTCCCACCTCAGCCTCCCAAAGTGCTGGGATTACAGGCATGAGCCACTGCACCCAGCTGATCATACACTTTAACTTGAACCCAAGGTTCCAGAGCCCATGTTCATGGCTGCCATTTTAGCTATATCATCTTTAATATACAGACTCCCCTGGAGTATTGCTTTTATCATCACTGGTTTTCACACATTAGGAAATTTGATGCTCAAAGACAATATTTACACAGTCATTTAGCAAACAATAAGCAGAGCAGAGACTAAAACTCAGACCACCTGACTCCAAAACAGTGTGCTCTCCATCATATTCCTCCATCCAATCTAGTTTCCAAAATTGCTCTTTTCAAATGTCATCCAGAAGACTTATGTACAAGAGAGTAGAAATTAGAATGCCCATTTGACAAGATACAATTGCCTTCTTTTATTATTATATTTTATTAACACATAGTTGTACATATTTAAGGGGTAAATGTGATATTTTAGATACATGCATACATTGTGTTATGATCAGATAAAAGTAATTGGGATATCCATCACCTTACACACTTCTCATTTCTTTGTGTTGGGAATGCTCCAAATCTTATCTCCTAAATATTTTGAAATACACAATAACTTGTTACAGTTGCCTACTGTGCTATCAAACACTAGAGCTTATTCCTTCTAACTACAATTTTTAACCACTAACAAACCTCCCTTCCTAACCTCCTCCTCCCCACCACCCTTCTCAGCCTCTAGTAACCATCATTCTCCTCTCTGCCTCCATGAGATCAACTTTTTAGCTCCCACGCGTGAGTGAGAACCTGCCGTATTTGTCTTTCTGTGCCTGGCTTATTTCACTTAATATAATGTCCTCCACTTCCCAAAGGTGGATAACATTCTCAATGTTACCAGGCAGCAGAAAGTGAGACAATAAGATTAATATATTACAGCCCAAGTCAGATTTTATTTTCACTACATCATATAATCCAACATCTTTACTTTGAAAAAGAAATCATTTTAAGGTACTCTTCTCTCTGCCATCTTATTCATTTCTTATCTCCACTTTTGCTACTATTCTACACATACTTCTTGAGCGCATAGTCAAAACAATCTCTCTACTCATCCCAGATCGTGTGTTTGATCTCTGAATGTGTTTGCTTCATTAATGTTGAATAAATTCATGAGCTATGTGTACTATTTTGTTATCTGAAAGGATTAGCATTAAATAAGTGTCTTCTGTCGCATTGTATTAATTTCTTATGGGCTTACCTGAAAAGGTATGAGCTATATGTGTTATATTGTTATCTGAAAGGATTAGCATGAAATAAAGTGTCTTCTGTTGAATGGTATTAATTTCTTATGTGCTTACCTGAAAAGGTAGACTAGATTCTCCCGCTTTTGCAATGAGATCAATTTTTGCGTGGCTCCACTGAGATTCGGAGAATCTGATTATTTTGCCTTGCTTTTGCAAGTTTCCATCTAGAGATGTTCTTGTAAAAACTGAGAGATGTGAATGTTGAGACAAATGATACCAAAACTGCACCTGTTGAAAACATATTTTCAATTATATAAATATTCCATTGACCTGTCTCTGGTAGTTTTTCCTATAATTTGAAATATTCATGACCTCAGGTGATCTGCCTGCCTCCCATCTCTACTAATAATCCAAAAATTAGCCAGGTGTGGTGGCATGCGCGTGTAATCCCAGCTGTTTGGGAGGCTGAGGTAGGAGAATCGCTTGAACCCAGAAGGTGGGGAGGTTGCAGTGAGCTGAGATCATGCTGTTGCATTCCAGCCAAGGCAACGAGAGCGAGAACCACCACCACCACCACTAGAGCACAACTGTACCATTCCAGGACATGCTCCAAAATTATTTTTTTTTTCTAAATTGTTCTTTGACTCGAGTTCATTGTCCTACTTTGGGGACATTGTAAGACATGGCCTTGAGATTTGTAAGTTCATTGTCCTACTTTGGGGACATTGTAAGACATGGCCTTGAGATTTGTAATCTGAACTCCTTGAGATTTGTAAGTAGAGTATTATTATTATACTGGACTTACCCTCTTGTAGCTTGGAGCATTTTACACTGAATTGCTGTCAGTATCCCCCACTAAACTACATTTTATTAGAGCAAGTATGTGTTTAGGTTGTTGCCATTATATTCCCTGCATCAAGGACTGTGATCAACACACAGTAGATAAGCAATATACATGTGTTGGATCGTAGGCATAATGTTTACTTTGGTATCATAGCAAGCACTCAGAGGAGAAGTCTCAGAATAACTATTTTTAGTTTTGTTTTTTTCTTTTTACTTCCTTGAATCTGAACCACATGTGGCCCTCTCTTCATTGGCAGACTCAAATGTGTAGGCTGGCCCTAATAAACCTTACTTTGGGATCCAACCCATCTCTGGTTTCATCTACCTTTGTCCTGATTTTCTCATTCATATTTGTAAAACAATCTATGGATTATCTTTTACTGAAGGAATATTAATGTAATTGTAAAGCAAGTTGGAGAACTAAAAACAAAAGAAAGATCAATAGATGAACATACAAATTTTGAAAGCAAAAGCTTCATATTATCCATCTTCTTGTATTTAATTGTGAAGTCCTAAAAGTAAGAGATTATGTTACTTACACAGTAACTCAAATATGAGAATTCAGAAAATATTAGTATCCACATTAATTCCCTTCATACTTTATGTTTCCTAGTTAATTGTAAACAGTAACAGCATTTCAACAGCGTAAGATAGAATAGCTTTGGGCTTCCTCGTGTTCTGTTAGTCCTATCTCATATTTCAAAGAAGAATGCCAATTTTCCACTAGTGGCTGAAGGGACTTTTGAAGCGTAAATTAAAGTCCACATCTTGAACAATGATTAGCTACGGGAACAACTGTCCATGCTGATGCCATGTGTTGGCCACATATAAAGTACAAAGTAATCCATGTAAACTGGCCCTAAAATTGTGCTGTTACAGATGGCAACTCACAAGAAAGCTCAAGTTGCTTTAAAGTCCTTTCAAAAAAAGAAAAAATTCTTAACTGTATCAGCCTGATAGGATTATGTAGGAAAAAAAAAAACATAATTTCAGAAAACGAAAGCTTTAATCATGTCAAAGTACCCCACACTGGTTATCTCACTGCTTGACTCTACTACCTTATAATGAAGAACACTGGTTCCATGAAAGCACTATTATCAATACGTTCCAATTCAGAGGACTGGCTAGATTTTCCAATTACCCAAGAAGGTAAGAATTTGTTTTGTTTGCTTATTCTGTAACTTTTATGTAAGAAAATATCACATATTGCCACAAACTTATAAAAACAGTCATATTATAGTCTTAGAAAAATCCTGAGAACCTTAGCTATGTGTATCTCAGACTATCAATAACATTCTCCTACAGTCTAGTCCTACTTCCTAAACTGGAAAGCATTATAAAGCAACTCAAATATCCTTCCTGCTAACTCAACGACTCCTAAAATTCAAGCACATAGAGAAAAGCATGAAAAACAAATATCTCTTCTGGTAGTCTGTAGTGGCTCCTTGAAACAGTCTCAGTTTTTCAAAAACCAAGGCAAACCATGAAGTCAGCATCCACAGCCTTTAGAAATCGAAGCCTTGGTTTCGACATAAACTAGCAAGCACTCAAAGTGTCCATGACAGCATTTTCACCGAGACCCCACCTAAATAACACCCTCAACCCCAACTCAGTCACAAATTTAAGCAAAAATTAAGTGTCCTCAAGTGGAAACAATGATAAACTGAAACTCAATCCCGGCGACCACAAATCAATGGCTATCAGGAAGCATACAATGATGGGAAATATAGATTACCTTTTAAAATCATATACATGCATTTGATTTCTCAGGGACTCTAGGTGAGTCATAGGAATTTCTAATACACTCTTAATATCTTCAAATTTGTGTAAAGCAGGCAGAATTAACACATCGTATTCCTTTACATTCAATTTCTTCTATATAACTGACATTCGTGGTCTCATCACATTAAAGTATGACCTTGAATTAAATCTAAGTTAGCTTGCACTTTCAAAGAACAAGTGCTTCTGGACTTCTGGATTTTTCCCTCCAAAAAAAAAAAAAAAACAAAACAAACAAACAAAAAAAAAACTCTGTATCTATCTTTCTCTTTTTCTGTCTATCTTATAGGATTTAATTAAAATAAAGAGGTGGGAATGGGTAAAAGGCATTTGGATAAAATGGAAACGGAGACCAGGCAGTTGTTTTAATTCTTATTCTCACAAAGAAATGGGAAGAAACAAAAAAAAAAAAAAGAAAGGAAAAGAAAGTATCTTTAGGACTTTAAAGTATCTATGGGACATCACTATTAAGAACTCAGGACACTCCCACTTAGACTTATTCCAAACTGAAAGTATAATTAGGTTTATACCTCGGAATAATATGTCACTTATCACCAGGGATGCCCAAGCAAATTGCTGTAACACTATACTTACAGGCAGTGAATGTACTGTGTGGCACTATTGATCTCTTCAATATTTTCTGACAAGTAAAGATCAAAAAATGAGCTGAAATCCTAAGGGCGAGAGGTATGTTGGAGCTCTCAAAAGGACTGAAAACAAGACAAGTTGAATAGAGACACCTGATTTAGGTGTTACTTTTATGGAAAGCAAAGGAATTATGTTGACTGAATTAAGATTATATTTGGTACATATATACCAATATTTGGTACAAACATTGTTTACCTATTAGGTACCAAATATTTTGCCAGGTGCTTTATTTAATCACATTTTAATCCTTGTCATTATTCCATACAATCGTGTATGCTTCTAGTGTAAATGCTGACATTTAATCCATAGAATCATGTATGTTTCTGGTGTAGACACTAAGTCTCAAAAGGAACATACAATTTGTCTGAGCCACAATTACAAAGTGGCAAAAGAGACTTGAGCCAAGTCTGACTCCTCCGTCCTCTCTAATATGCTGCTGAAATAAAATGAGTATTTCACTGCTTGGTTTGTGTTTACCTGGCACCAGAGGACTCATTTGAAAAACTCAAATTTCAGTAAATATAATCATTTTTTCTGTATACATTTATCTTTACTTATCCATTCATCTTTCTTTCAACAAACACTTATTTAACTGACTTTATTTTTCTCAATGCACATTGTTGGCCAAACATTTTGGCAATATGTATCCACAGCTTTAGATTATTGAAATGACTGTGTGAAAAGAATATAAAATAACAGAAAGCTTCTTTAATAGCCGCCCCCAAAGAATGGTGCCAGTTACGTGTTACAAATGGTCTTTTAGAAGGACATGGCATTTCGTGTTGAAATAGCGCATATAAATCTCTTACTTCATCATTAAAGTGATAGTAAAACATGGCAGGCATTTACTAGCAGAATAACCCAAGCCCAGCGATTTACAACCACAGAATGGCCAATGGAAATTCAGAACAGTTGATTACCTGACATGGGTTAGAGGCAGTGAGCAATTTTGTAAGAACAGGACTTCCAAGCTTGGCCACCCCGGGGGAGTGCTGTGCCTCCAAATAAATAAATGATCCTGCAAAAACAAAGGGAAAGTCATACGGATACAAGTTCTCTTACACACTTAGCTGTTCTTTGCTCCAGAATCTTATCCTTGCACATGTTAAACTATCAATTAGATAAGGAAAATTACATTTTTACATATTTACTATTATGGTTTGTAGATAACAAATAGCATTTATACATGTATAACATTAAATACCTAAAATAACATTTAATCAATTAAAACAAGCTCTTGATCCAAATCACCTGAACAAACATTTTTATTGGCTTCATTTATGTCATAGAGTTTGACATCAAATTAAATGAAGCTTCTAAGCTGACAATTAGATACTCAACATGCCCTTCATGAAATACCCACAAGAGCTTTATTTTTCAGTTTCCTCACAAAGTACTGAAGGATATGAGCTTATGGAATGAATTTTAGTTTCTCAGGTTTGACATTGTTGTCTGTGCTAGAGGGGATGAAAGCTTAATTAAAGATCTAATCTGAACATTAACAAAATAACCGCTTTTAGATTTTAACTACGACGGATGTGCTCATAGCAAATGTGCAGGGGATAACATCTCTCAGCAGCTTAAAAGATCACATGTTCGGAGCTGCTGTCTGTGGTAGTTTCACTGAATATTGAAGACTTACAAGGAAGGCTATACCCAACAATGTCAAGGTCTGATCCTGCCCTTTGATAATCACAATGATGGGCAATTTGGAAAACCAACTATTTTCATTGGAAAATACCATATTCAGAGAGTGATTTTCCTAGAGACAAGTTAATGCTGACTGCACAGAAAGGAAAGGATTTAGAATTAGAATGTATTATTTTATAGACTCCACCATGTGTTAAACCAAACAACCAAGGGTGTGAGTCAGCAGTGCCATCTTTGAGTAGGAAAAATATAAACCCAAGTTTATATTGTTTTTAAATCTCAAAACCAACTTGGAAAGATAAAGATTATTGTTCCCAAATTCCAAACTATGGGTAATGGAAACAGCATATGCAAGCAAGTTCATTAAATTCTCTATGTTTCACCTAGAAAGGAAAAGAGTAGAAAAAGGTCACTTTGAAAAACTCTTCCACCTAAAAACGCTCAGATTTAGGTAAAATTCAACTGAATATTTTTAAAAAGACAATCAAAATTCTAAAAACAAATGAACCAGTATTCAAAGACCTTACTCCTCCAGTCATTTAAAAGAATATACACGATTTCAAACAATCAGTTAATGAAGGTGAGAACATGTACACATTAAGACACCAAAATCTGAAAGGAGCAAAAGGTCTGAATAAATCATTTAGACAACAAAAGTAACTGAAAAAGTAATGAAAAGAAAACCTAACAAGAAATGTATGGTGCCACATCTGAGTTAAATTTAATTTTCTTTCTTTTTTTTTTTTTTTTTCCTGAGACAGGGTCTGGCTCTGTCACCTAGGCTAGAGTGCAGTAGCATGATTATGACTCACTGCTGCCTGGAACTCCTGGGTTCAAACAATCCTGCAGCTTTAGCCTCCCAGTGGGACTGCAAGAGCACACTACCACATACAGCAAATTTTTCCATTTTTTTGTAGGGACAGAGTCTCAAACTCCCGACCTCAAGCAATCCTCTTGCCTTGGTCCTTCAAAGTGCTTGGATTTCAAGCATGAGCCACTGTACCTGGCTCCCTATTTAATTTTTAAAAAACAAACATTTGCAACATTATCCGAGGAACCTCAGATTGTAGAAAAATATGGAGAGCTTCCTGATTCATTTTAGGTTGCCAGAATATCTTTAATTTTTAATAAAACTGATGAAAACAGGACAAAATTTAAAACTCTAGAGAGCAACCTCACTTGTGAGCATAGGAACAAATATTCTAATTAAAATGATATCGAATAAATTGGAAATCACTATCCAAAAATAGTGTGTCTTGATTAATCTGAGCCTTCTGAGAATGGAGGTTTGGTTTAATTTAGGAGCTCGGTCACCACATTCAATTACATCAACAAAATGAAAGTATCAAGTCATAGAATCCTATCTAAATGTTGAAAAGACTATGGAAAACCAGTGAACAATTTCAAGCCACAAACCTTAATAAAACAAAAGGAAATAATTAAATAAAGACTAATGAACAACCCCAAAATAAATAGCATTCTAAATGGCAAATGACAAAACAATAATTAAAATGAGAAATGACATAATATATTTCTGTCATAATTATCAATTAGAGATAATAGTAGACAATATATATTATCTTAGACTAATATTATCTTAAAGGTCTGGTGAATGTAGAAGCCAAGGAAATAAAACATCTGGTAGACATTATAGAAAGAGAGAAGCAAATTTCTCATGTTTTACCAATATTATAATTGTAAAAATGGAAAGCCAAAGTATTCTATTTTTTATAATTATAGTATCATTTAAACAATTTGGCAAGCTAAATGGAAACAGATATGTTATAAAATTACTTCTCTTAACTTAGCAGTAAGTTTCTAGATACAGAAACAGCAAGAAAAGTCCAACTCCTGATAGCAAAATTAACTTTTTTTAATGTAGGAATAAATTTAACAGAAAAGGGACATGATTTATATGAAGAACATTAAAAACTTTGTGAAAGACTACAAACTCCCTGGTTAGATGAAAAGAGATAACATGTTTCTAGATGGAAAGATAATATAATTAAAATATGAAGTTACTGACCATTGATTGGGAAGCTAAATGCTATCCTACGATAATTTTAACCAAATATTTAGAAAGTTGATAATACTGTGTTAAAATTAATATGTGCAGGTAAGGGGTATAGAGAGCCTAAACTCTGACCACAGGCCCAGGGACTTCTAGGAATATGTCCCTTGATTTATCTTCCTACAAGCCTGCTCTAAACAATGAACCAAGTTGGAGAAATGTGGAATTTAGCAATTGTATTCCCGGTAACGGCAAGGAGTTTACTTCTGGTAATCAGAATTGTTTATTGTAAAACTCTTACACACCCACATATCCCAGAGGGGCTATGTGATCCGCACAATATAAAACTTAAAGGAGGGAGTGAATAGTCTCCCTGGGTTAAAGTGTTCACATCTGGCTCGACCTCATCTTCTGCACAACATGCATCCTTGTTAATGCACGGGCCTAAAAGTAACACCTCACATGTTTTGAGAACATTAGAGGCCAGTCTCTATAACTTTGACAAATGCAAAAGTTATAACCAAGCATTACCATATAGAATGAAGAAATAAATAATAAATAAAACTATTCCAATTAGGTTTGGTTCCGGAGTGCAAGAGGGGTTTAATATTTAAAAAATCAATTTACCTTATAGACAAAAAAGATAATCTGACAATCATATGATCATAATAGATGCTGAAAAACACTGAAAATTTTTAACATACATTCAATTTTTTTATTTTTTTTAAAAGTACACTCTGAATAGAAGGGAGCATTCTTATATGATAAAGAATACAATTTTTCAGTAAGAATGGAACTTAAGGTTCAACTATTGACAGCTTTTCCTCTGAGACAGAAATAAGACAAGTCTAGCAGCTATCACCAGTTCTATTCAACACATTCTAGAAATTCTATCCAGTACATAAAACAACAAAAGAAAAATAGAAATGTTAATATTTAGAAAAAAGGAAATAAAATTGTCATTATTTGCAGACAAAATAATTGTGATCCTAGAAAATAAAATATATATGTATAAGTTCTTAACTACGATAAATAAAATTACCAAGGCCACTGGATACAAGGTCAATATTTTCTATAAAAAATGCATTTCTATATGTCAGCAATAATTAAAATAAGAAGTTCTTTAAATGTAACATTTATAATAGCACAAAAACCTAGGAAAATATTAGCAAAAGATTTTCAAAATCTCTACACTGAAAGTTGTAAAATATTATTTAGTAAAATTAAAGAACCCAAATAAATTGATACATTGGAAACATTTGAAAAAAATATTTTTCAGTGAAATGCAAATAAATATTACATATGAGAAAGCATTGTATACCCATTAATTGGAAATTTTTAAAGAGAATTATAATGCCTCTTGCTGGTAGGAAAATAGGAAAAAGTACTCCCATTTTGCCACTGAAAATTGAAGTACTAAAGTTTCAGGGGAAATGAATCTATAAATATTTATTGAAAGTATAAATACATATCTTGATTTAAAAATATAGGAATCTCACTCCTAGTTATCTGTTGCATAAAATCGAAAGTATCCTACGTGAGGAAATGTGTAGAATAATAAATTTGAAACACTGTCATGATATTGATGTCACTGGATAGGGGAATGGCTAGATACATTATAGTATATCCAAATCAAATAAATTTAGCTAAATAAACAAACATGAATTAAACTTCTTCTGATTCCAGGTAAGACTGAGTATCACAGACCAGATTTTATCTTCTGTCTTAAACTAGCAAAAAAATTAGATAAAAGCATATTTAGCATGGATTGTCAAATACAGGATGTTGAGAATGCAAGATAGTGACAGATTACAGGATAGTGATCTCTGAGAGACGGGAAACAAATGAGTTAGGTCCTGTAATTTCCACAGCTTACTGCCTAGATAGAGTTTCCAGGTGCCTGTGCAGAGGGGAAACACAGGAGTGTGGTGGTCTCCTCGAGTTGAAACAGATAGAGTCGGTGCTTTGGGGTGACCCACAAGAGTAGAATTCGTAAGACAGAGTGCCAGCTGCCCCTTTCAGGTACGGAGCTTTGTAAAGACAGCAAGCTCCGGAGATCTGCAGACAGTCCCCCCTAAATCGCCATGTAAGGACCAATCGTGTACATGGATTGGAGAAAACTACCTGAGTCTGGGGATAAAAACACCCGAAATGGATAGCTGGAACATTTCCTGAAGGTCACAGAAAGTCAGGAATGGTGGAGTTCTCTTACCACCCAGAGTCCAAAAAAACAGACATAGGCATTGGATAGAGAACTCAAACCAAACACTTGTGCCCAGACAAAAACACGTATGCAAATTTGACAATGTTTTTACTCATATTCGACAATATTTGGAAACAATCCAAGTGTCCTTCAGCTGGTTAGTGGATAAATGAAGTATGGTTCATCCACACAATGGACCCAACTACTCAGCAGTAAAAAAGGAAGGAACTGTGGCTGAAGCCAGTGACATGGATGAATCTCAAGTCCTTTATGCTAATTGAAAGAAGGCAGAATCAAAATGCTACATATTATATGATTCCATTTTCAAGACATTCTGGAATAGGCAATACAGTAGGGATAGAAATCAGACCATTGGTGTCGGTGGTTGGAAGTGGGAGAATCATTGAGTATAAAATGGCACTGAACAACGTGTGGGGCAGGAATAGAATTGTTTTATATCTTCATTTTTGTGATGGTTACACAATTGTATATATTTGTTAGAACTCAGTGAACTGTACACTAAAATGGTTGAATTTTACATTTAACCAATACTTTACCATAAAAAAATGAAAAAAAGACAGTATTTGATGACTTGGAGCAACTGCCATAAGCTATCTTTAGTAACAAGACAATAGTTACAAGATAATATATTTCTTATAAAATAAACAATCACAGAAACACATATAATTTTGAATATGTATGTATCTACTATGTATATATCTGTGTGGGACTATATGAACTTAGATAAAAGTGGCAGATAATTAACATGAGTTGCCTACTTTGATGGAAATTTAACAGAGTAGGAATAGTAAGGTAGAAACCAAGCAAAAAAGGAAGGAAGGAAATTCGAGACTTAATTACACACATATGCACAAAAACTACATAATTATCAACATATTCAGCCTGGTCAACGCGGTGAAACCTCTGGCTCTACTACTAAAAAAACAAAAACAAAAAATCAGCCAGGCGTGGTGGTGTGCACCTGTAGTCCCAGCTACTTGGGAGGATAAGGCAGGAGAATTGCTTGAACCTGGGAGGTGGGGTTTGCAGTGAGCATAGATCACACCACTGCACTCCAGCCTGGGCAACTGAGTGAGACTCTGTGTTAGACAGACGGAAGGAAGGAAGGAAGGAAGGAAGGAAGGAAGGAAGGAAGGAAGGAAGGAAGGAAGGAAGGAAGGAAGGAAGGAAGGAAGGAAGGAAGGAAGGAGAAAGAAAGAAAGAGAAAGAAAGGAAGGAAAAGAAAGAAAGAGAGAGAGAGAAAGAAAGAAAAAGTTTTAAAAGCTGCAATCTATGTTTAAGGCTCTAAGAACAAAATGAACTAGAACTTCACTTTCTTAGATATCAGAACTATTAGGCTGCCTCTGACTCTACCAGAAATTTCCATTTCACTTTCCTTTCTCTTCCTGGTCCTTTTTTTTTTTCAATTCTCCTCCTCACTTGCAATTTAAAACCACTACTGATTCTCTTTAAGGTTTGATCATGGCAATCATAGGTAAAGAAATGCTGACTCCGTGATCCAGATACATACATATATATATATATATATATAGGCCCTTTCTAAAATGAGAAAGACAGAGTTTTTGTCCCTCACACTCTGGGTGAGACCAGCTGCCCCTAATTTTATCAGTCATATTGTTATCTTTCACTATTCTTCATCTCACCAGAAAAGAATGAGTCTTTCAACATCTAACACAGGGGCTCTACTAGAATCTTTTTAATGCAAATCATAGTTATGTAGTAATTATAAGATAGTAAGAGATTAAAGGTGAATTATAAACATATTTTCTAAGTGTCTTATCTGGTGCTATTCCTAGTCTTATTAGAATAGACAACAAATATCTATTAATATTTATGGAGCTCTTACTATATGGAAAACCTTCACAGGTGTTATTTCATTTAATCCTCATGACAACTCCACAGGCAACCTACTTTTCTTTTCTCTATTTTCTATCTAATAAAACTGAAGCACCCTAGCATTTAGACATGGGTGCAGTGTCAACATCCTGACAGAACCCTGGGCAGCCCGTGCTCTTCCCTAACTGACTACGGTAGTGCTCACAACAGACCACCATGACACACTGCCTGCACAGCTTCCCTTTGGGAAACACTGCCTTGGCTTAGGCCTTCGTCATCTCTCACTGATATTTCTTCAGCACATCCATGTTTTTTCCCACCCCGGCCTTTCACCCTCTCCATTCCCCTCATCTCAGCCAGAACAGTCGTTTAGAGCAAATTTGATTGGTCACGTGCTTTAATATGACTACCTGGGTCACCATCATCCTGCAGACACATTTCCAATTCCTCAGCACTCTCTAGACTCCCCTTCCTTCCTCTCCTGTTTCATCACTTCTGTTCTCCTGTCCAATCACACATGTCTTTCATCCCTAACTACTCCCATCTTTCTGCCCTCTTTTGGGATTCTTTCCTCCAATTAGGATATGATCCCTCCCACCTCTCTTTGGTTCTGCCTTCTCTCCATAATTCCTTACTTCTGGCTCCCCAACTACTTTTCATTTCCCTTCAGTGCTCAGTTCAGGAGTCATTTCCTTCAGTAAGGCATCTCGAATTCATCTGAATCATCTTCCATCCCTCTTAAAGCATCCTCATAACTGACTGCAATTCCTTGCTTATCTACTTCAGTTACCAGACTCAGACCACCTCAAAGGCAGGGATCATGGTGTCCATCTTTGTGCATCCAGGTATTGTATATGCTATGTATTTAATAATTGACTTGAACAGAGGAAAAGAAGTAAAATATTATATAAGTTTAGAGAAAATGTGCTGTTAATACATAGTTCCAATGATTTATAGTCCCCTATCTATTTTAAACTTTAAACTTAATATAGTCTGCCACAAATCTTAAAGAAATAAGTCATGGCACAAAAGCAAAAATTAAGAACTTACCACACTGTTAAACAACAAATTGGGTTTACGGCTGTAGCCAACAGATGGATGGTTAAATTCTCCCACCCCATCCCCTAGTACCCTCACCCACTACCACCAACCCTAATTTCCAATGGCTGTAATTAAAAATATGATCAATACTTATTTTTGGTATAATTCTTTGGAAGTCTGAAAGAAGAAACAAATAGGATAATGTTTAATGAGGTTGAAAGATGATCTACAGTACAAGTACAGTTGTGCTATTATACGGCTGGCCAGGTGTGGTGGCTCACTCTTATAACCCCAGCAGTTTGGGAGGCTGAGGTGAGAGGATTGCTTGAGGCTAGGAGTTCGAGATCAGCCTGGGCAACACGGAGAGACAGCGTCTTTACTTAAAATATATACATTTAAGAAGTAAAATTAATATGATGCTAACTTATATGGGGAATGACATCCGATGATAAATGTAAACAAAACAAAAAAGAGAACAAACCCTTTCTGTTTTATTGGTGTTTCACAGATACTTATTGGAATACCACAGGTAGTTATGGTTCCTATTTTAAGAGGATATGTAAACACTGGAATGACGGTTAAAAATATATATGTGGAAGAATAAGACTGTTTGTTATAAAGAAGCATGAAGAGTGATTAAATTGCATTCAAGTATTTGTAGATTTATGTTACAGATAGTGCTAAATCTCTGTTCTCAGTTCCCAGAAACAAGATTAGACTATGTTTCTTCCTGTTTTGAAAAAACTGGATTGCTCTAAAAAGAAGGCAAGTCTACTGTACTCGATTCTGGGCAACTTGAGAAAATGATCAGAAAACTTTTCCACCTCTTTATGCCTTTAACCCAATCTTATAAAAATTGCAACAACAAAAATGTTGGTGATTAAAACAACGCTCCTTTCAGGGAACTCAATTACCCACTAATTATTAACTTGGTCAGCAGGTTTTAAAGCAAGACAAACGAGAGTTCCATGTATATAGCCTACAGAGGAAAAATGAAAATACATAGTATCATCATCCCACAACATGCAAGAAAGAAAACTAATTTTTTTTCTTAAAGAGGAAAATGTCCTACCATGATTTATGTTTGCTGTGTGATCAGCTGCAGGGAAGTGGTGCTCTCCACTATTCAATCCTTTCATCAGTTTCCAGTGTGAATCTTCTGTGAGAAATCGCTCCCAGCCACAGAAACCCGACTCAAAGTCACAGGTGAGATGCTTTGCTGTTACACGTGGAAGAGAAAAAGGTGAGGAGAAACAAAGAGCATGCAGGGAAACACTGCTCTGCATTAGCTAATCATCTTAGGAGGCCTGCAAAATTATTCTTCTTGGTAGTGAATGTTCTCTGATTATCAGAATAGCTTGCCTTTATCCAGTCCCACACCATATCCCAGGTGCTGTGTGAGGCATGACCCTTCCACATGCTTCTATCTGTAAGTCTGATACATTTCATTCTAGTTGGCCATTTCCATTGTATTTAATGATGCAAAGTGGAACTCCAGAGCTTTTCAGGGAGTAACTAATTTGCTTGCCCAGTATAAACCTGCTGAGATGGTAGTTTAAAGGAAGAAAATCCATTGGGAAGGGGGAAATTTAAATTAATTCTGGACACGCAAACAACTTGAGGTCAGCATCTCAGTATTCATTTTATTATTCTATCCTAACACTTTCTCAAAAAAAAAAAATGCCTAGCCGTTTTGGAATTGCAGGTAAATTAGATATTCTGAACTGAGCTTGTGTTATCTTTTGTCTTTTTCTTTTTTTTTTTCAGGCAGACTCTCGTTCTGTCGCTCAGGCTAGAGTGCAGTGACACAATCTCGGCTCAATGGCTCAATGCAATCTCCACCTCCTGGGTTCAAGCAATTCTCCTGCCTCGGCCTCCCAAATAGCTGGGATTACAGGCACATGCCACGATGCCCAAATATTTTTGTATTTTTAGGAGAGACAGTGTTTCACTATGTTGGCCAGGCTGGTCTTGAACTCCTGACCTCAAGTGATCTGCTCATCTTGGCCTGCCAAAGTGCTGGGATTACAGGCATGAGCCACTGTGCCCAGCCTGAGCTTGTCTTCACTTAATACATAACTCAAAAGTTTCCAAGTACTTAATTTCCTCCATTTATCATAAAAGAACTGGTTCTAGAGAAAGTCGGTGTTTGGAGCATACTTTATAGGCATGTTTCACAGCTTTGACACCAGATTTATGAGAGAAAAATAGACAGTTTCATAAGACTGGGCATTCAACTAGAAAGTCTAATAGCTTGATTTGTGCTTTCAAGAAATTCATTTTTATGTGCTTAAATTTCATTTTCCTAAAATAAGAATCATAGTATCAGACTATCTTAGATAGTACTTTTGGGGAAAAATTAATACAATTAATTTATAAGCTTATTCCTAAATATTCCTCTTTATGCTGAGGCACTTTTCAAACAGTGGGGGAGAAAAGGAGAATTAAATTGATTGTCAGAAAACATCCAAATTTTTGACAGGATTCCTAAGATCTTCATGCTATCGTCTTTAATAACAATAAAAAGAGCCGTACTACCACTGAGTTCTAAGTATGTAGCAGGTATTTTACACATATTACCCTTAATTCTTACACTCTACATAGTAAATACCATTTCCTAAAAGAGAAAATTGGAACTCAGAACACGAAGCAACTTGCCTGTGGTACAGTTTAGTAATTGAGACATCGAGACTTTGAACCTGACACCAAAAGCTCATACTATGAAGCCTCCTTAAACCAGGAACTCTGTTTCATAATTTAAAAGATTCCATTGCCATAGGTTTGCTTCTGACCATTATATTTAACTTGTAAATTTTAAATAATATGACCAATTTAACTAGCATATCGAATAAGCTCACTATATCCTAATAATCAAAGCATCTTCAAATCTCCATAAATAGGGACACCTGATTTTATGACCACATATTTTTACCCCTGATATGTCAACTATTAAAACATTGAAGTGTGGTATGCAAATGATAATGCCACTTTCAATTTCTCTACATGCAAATTGAACCTTTAGATCTGAAAGCCATGCTTGTTAGACAGTCATAGAATAGACAGTGGGTCTTCCATATCTGTGGGTTCCTTGTTGCAGATTCAACCAATCGTGATTCAAAAATATAGTATTAGCAGGATATGTAACCTGCAGATACAAGGGCTGACTTTTCCCTGGGGCTCAAGTTCTCCAGGAACTTAAGCATTCATAGATTTTGGTGTAACATTTCTTTCATTACAAATGAATATTATTTTTTTCCTCTAAATGGATTTATCTACAAACAAAAAACAACTAAATCGACTACAGTATAGTAACAAAAACATGCTGCATATCACCTAATGGTGCACTGATATGACAAGGAAGTGCAATTTGCCCATATACCGAGCTGGAAATCTATTGCTCTTGGCTATGTTTTTCTTTTCTCAGGTGTGTCTACACAATTTATTGGATATGGTTGTTGACAAAACATTACTACCCAGGGGAGAGTGCCTTTTTGTTTTCTGACACAATCTTGAGAACTTATAACACAGCTGTGACTTTCTCCTTGGGCATTCACAGAACCCTCTGGTCTAATCCTTTGGTCCTCTGTGAGCTCTGCCACCTTCTAGGCCACCTCCAAAATTTTCTGTCAGTTGGTGGAGTGTGGAATACGGCATGTTCTCACTCATAGGTAGGAAATGAACAATGAGATCACTTGGACACAGGAAGGGGAACATCACAGACCAGGTCCTTTGTGGGGAGGAGGTAGGGGGGAGGGATAGCCATTAGGAGATATACCTAATGTAAATGACAAGTTAATGGGTGCAGCACACCAACATGGCTCACGTACACATATGTAACAAACCTGCACGTTGTGCACATGTACCCTAGAACTTAAAGTATATAAAAAAAAAAAAGAAATATTTAAGACTCAAAGTACATACTTGGCCTCCAAAATGTGCTTCAAAGTTCCAAATTCTTGGCTATGGATTTGACCAAGAAATTCTTCCACTTCACTACATGGGTACCCCCAAATCCTAGAACATACTTCCCTGGAATACAAAATCTTCCATGGGTAGAGTGACCACATGTCTGGCCTGGCCCAGGGTTGCTTCAATGCATGCCTGTTGTCCTAGCATCTTTTCCCTCTCTCAGTCCCTGTTTGAGTAATAAACTCAATATTGCACTGTTAGGGCAGCAAACTATGCATTGCTATACAAAGGAAGCAAATCCATGCAAACAGCAATCTTCTTCATCACAGAGAGCTGCTGAAGTCACCATCCTAATTTCCCCAACAAGGCAGTGGTGTGAAATGGCAATGAGATCGATGAGTGTGAAAATGGAAAGTACCATATGACTGATGCACACCACACCCTTACCCAGACTCTTCACAATTGAGCTGGTCACTCAACCGCAAAGACGTAAAGAACGAAGCTCTCAAGATAAAAGCAACTTTTGATTGCATATATGTTGAAATTTGGCTTTAGGACAAAAGTTCAAACCATTTCTTTCATTACCTAGATGTTTTATCGGTTAAAAAATGTCAATCACTGTGCTTTTTACAGAACGCTAAACACCACTATCCTTTGAAAAATGAAAATTAGCTTTCAAAATCCATCACTGTAAAGATTTGTGAAAGCAATACGGTGACATGGTGCAACCACCTCTGTAAAAACCTTGGTGAATTGCTTGGCTGTTTTTACTAATGTGTTCCTGTACATGTAAAAGAATATTTTTTAAAGCTAAAAGTTCAAGAACTTCACTGTACTGTAAAATATAAGTCGAGTTCCAGTAACTAAATTGAAGTTCTTCCATTAATATCTCCCCTGTGTAATTCAAAAACTTTAAAGTGAACTTATAAATATCTGAAGAAAGCCAGGAGAGTCAAATGCATTATAGCAATTATTAAATGCCTTATCATACTATATGTGTTAAATGTAAACATTTGCAAAATCTAAAAAATATCTATTCATGTTATAAATAAAGTACTTTCATTAAAATAATGATTTTGATTACTTGGTTGCTTTTATTTTAACTTTCTGTGATTATAGAATACGCTTCACCATCTCTAAGTGCAGTATGAGATATGCCACTGTTCACAATTTTAGAAAAATTTTACTCAGAGTTTGGCAGTTAAAGTAATATTTTAAGATTATGACAAAGCTTTCTCTTGCATATTTAACCACTGCAGCATATGGGCAGACAAGAAAGAATTTCATTGTTCAGCTGAGAAAAAATCTGGATCATGAAAAGTAAAATATTTTATGAATCCTCTAGAAGTTAATCAACTCTCTGTGAAATAAGGGGGGAAAAAAGCTATGTAGGGGAAATGAATGGGGAATATTTCACTTAATGAGAATATATTAGATTTTAACAGGATTACATAAATATTTTGTTAATATGTATTGCAAACCCACACAGATCATTGCTACACTAAATATTTTTATGTTGGTATTTCCTTTCCCTTGATGAAATGTTTTAGCATTCAACTTTTTTTTAACATGAAAGATTTCTAGAGACAATATCACAGTAAAAATTAATGCATTGTACAACATTCTTGCTTTCAATTTCTTTCATTTGACTATTATGCCAACGTTCCCTTTGAAGGCACACAATTCATATTAGCATTTAAAATTGTTTTAATATCCTATAATAAGAAAAACCCTGTTTCATGGAATTTCCTGAACTATTTTGATTTGAAGATATATCTATTATGCCAACTTTTCTGGAACACAGTGAAGTAGATTCTATATATATATTTTTTTTCCTATATGAGTTATTGAAAATTTTATATACAAATACAAATGTGTATTTTATTGTGGTAAAATATACATGACAGAAATGTAATATTTTAACAATTTTTAATGTAAGGTTCTATGGTATTAGGTACATTCCCATTGTTGTACAACCATTACTACCATCCATCTCCAGAACTTTTTCATTCCCGAACTGAATCTCCACCCCTATTAAATAATAACTTCCATATCCCCTCCCCTCAAACCCTGGCAACCATTTTACTATCTGTCTCTATGAATTTGCCTACTTTAGGTACCTCATATAAGTGGGATCAAACAATATGTGTCCTTTTGTCTCTGGCTTATTTGACTTAACGTCTTCAAGGTTCATCCATGTTGTAGCGTGTATCTGAAAATTATATCTATTTCATGTATAAACTGTTCAAGGATCCAATGTGTATCTTTGGATATGTTTGGCACGATGTATTTTAATTATTTTGATAGAAATTTTTAAAACATATTGCATATATATGTATTACTTTTTTAAGCTTTACTGATGTTTACATGACAAATAAAATTGTAACTAAGGTACACAATGTAATGTTTTGATATACATATACATAGTGAAAGGATTACCACAGTAAAGCTAAGTAGCATCATTTCATCATATAGTTACCTTTTGTGTGTGTGATGAGAAGATTTCAGATCTACTCTCAGCAAATTTCAAAAATACAATACAGTGTTATTAACTATAGTCACCAGGCTGTGCACTAGACCCCCAGAACTTATTCATCTTGTAAGTGAAAATTTGTATCTTTTGACCAACACCTCCCCATTTCCGCCAGGCTTCAACCCTGGACAACTGTCATTCTACTCTCTGTTTCTACAAATTCAAGTTTTTTAGATTCCATGTATAAGTGAGATTGTGCTGTATTTGTCTTTCTCTGTCTGGGTTATTTCACTTTGCATCATCCTCTGCAGGCTCATCACCATCGCAAATAGCAGGATTTTTCTCATTATTGCTGAATAATATTCCATTGTGAGTACATATATATTTTATAAACACACACACATACACACACACACACACACACACACACACCCCACTTGTTTGATCTATTCTCAGAGACTTCAGTTGTTTTGGTTGGATATTTTGAATAATGCTGCAATGAACATGAGGGTGCAGATGTATTTTAATCTTAACTGCTCTCATTTAATACAGGATTATGTTAATAAACATAGAAAACCTATTGTTTGGTTTTAGAGAAATTTTACTCAGAGTTCATCAGTTAAAGTAATATTTTAAGATTATGAAAAAGCTTTCTCTTGCATATTTAAACACTACAGCATATGAGCAGACAAGAAATAATTTCATTGTACATCTGAGAAAAATTCTGGATCGTGAAAAGTAAAATATTTTATGAATCCTCTAGAAGTTAATCAGCTCTCTGTGAAATAAGAAAGAAAGCCATGTATGGGAAATGAATGGGGAATATTTCATTTAATAAGAATACACTAGATTCTAACAGGATTATATTATAAATATTTTGTTAATATACATTATAAATATACATTATAAATATTTTGTTAATATTCATGCTCTAACGGACTAGCAAAGTAATGAGAGTTTTTGCTTCTACCCTGAGAGAACTCTGACCTGTTTGCCTTTAGTTTTTATCAATTTTCTTTAGATGCCATCTGTTTCTTCCCCTAGCTGTATTCCTTCCTGAAGCCTCTTTGGTACAGTGGTTCTCAAAGTTTCATATGCAGACAAGTCACCTGGACCTTGGTCCGTGTGGCTTTTGGTTCTGAAAGGCTGGGCCGGGGCCTGAGGTTCTGCATTTCCACTAAGTTCCCAGGTAATGCTGATGCTCTGGTCTGTGGAATTTGCTATTGCAGCAAAACCCACAGGCCCTTTTTATTAACTGCTTTTGAAAAGCCACTGGTCTGGAGGCTACGTTATGCCATATATTAAAATAATGCCTAAAAGTAAGGGCAAGTTGATAATGAGAAAGGACCTGAGTGAGTCTGCCTTTGGGGAAAGGCACACTGTGGAATACCAACTGACAATCCTCACGAGTTCATATTTACTCATTCTCTAGAATTTGGTAAGTATTCCCAGTGCTATTCAAACTGCCTGCACAGACTATACCCTCCTAGAGATTCATTCCAAAGTGCAATAAAAAAAAAAAAGATAAAAAGGTATTTTTCTTGTGCTTCATAAACATGGAAGAATCAATCGTTTATGAAAAAAAACTTGATATTGCAAACTCAAATTTGTAAAATACAAATGCATATGTATATGTAAAATGTTTTAAAGTGGTTTTAAATTTCAAAGGAAAGCCTCTTATTTTGTAAGAATATACATATGCACGTATCTATATGCACAAATATATTAAATACTTTAGTGCAGCAAAAAATGTAAATTTATATCAGTTCTAATAATTCAAATCTATATAACTTCACAGCAGAAATAATTGCATAAATAAATACATGAAACTCATTTTGGTATCAAAATACATGAATACACATATATACTGTATGCAATATGGCTACATTTTTATGACATATTCCCTATATCAAGTCAATCTCAGTCATGCAAACATGACAGGTTTGCTTTGGACAAATGAGGTTATACTATTTAAAAACTTAAGAGATTATTAAGTAATACTGTTTTTGTTGAGAAACACAATTACCCGTTCCTGCACTCACCCAAAGAAAATAGCAGAACAGTATCAAGATCTACTGAATTGGAAAAATGTCATATATATAGTCAATGAAACTTCAGTAAATGAGAAAATATGTCAAAAATCAAATGCTAAACAATTTTTAAAAGGTGAACATAAAGAATGATTTACTACGGGGAAAACAATGGAGGGGAAAAAAGCTAAACTTTCAAATACACAAGTGCCCAGGTGCAGTGGCTCATGACTGTAATCCCAGCACTTTGGGAGGCCGAGGTGGGTGGATCACCTGAGATCAGGAGTTCAAGACCAACCTGGTCAACACAGTGAAACCCCGTCACTACTAAAAATACAAAAATTAGCTGGGTGTGATGGCACACACTTGTAATCACAGTTACTCTGGAGGCTGAGGCAGAAAAATCGCTTGAACTCGGGAGGTAGAGGTTATAGTGAGCCAAGATCATGCCATTGCACTTCAGCCTGGGTGACAGAGCAAGACTCTGTCTCAAAATTAAATAAATAAATAAATAAATATTATGTAAGTGGAAAGAAAGGAAATATATTTTCCTTCAGTTATTGACATTAAGAATTATAGAAACTGTTAGAAATATTTTCCCAATAGAAATGCACCAAATTGTCTGTAAAAAATTTAAATAAAACATAGAAAGAAACATCACATACATTGGAGTAAATAAATTGTTCTTACATTGTTTGTTTTGAACAAAAGAAGGGAGCCGCCCAAAAGCTCCATTGAACTCACAATGGTTAGCCGATTACTTGGTCTAAAGCTAGGAGTCTGAGGTATTAACTGGATTGCTGTTGATGAACATGGCAGAAGGGGATTTTAACCTTACTTTCTCATCTCCTCTCTCCCATGTCCCTCTGCTTTGCTCTTAATAAAATCCAGGCTTCCCAAGAGAAACCTATTATACAGAGCTTTTCACTTAAAAGGTGGCATTTCTCCTATTATAATATTTTCACCTCTGCTCAACCAAACATCTCGCAAAAACACTGCAGTAAAATAAATGTCAAATTTTTAATATCTTTTAAAAACCACCTGTTTGTGATACAGAAACTGGATTCATATCCTTGGAATTCATGTTTTCTAAAGAGACACAGGGATCTCAGTTGCTAAGTTACCTCATATGAGAATCATCCTGTGGATTGTAAATTAAATTGTATTTTTGTTGAAATATGACTATGCTTGAATAGTAATGGGATCTCTTGTCATCACTTCTATCAAAGACTCTTCAGAAAAGGCCTGAAAGGTGTTGGGGCATTTTGGCCCTCCCAAACGCCAGTCATGGCTGAAATGATTTCTTTCTTTTCTTTTTTTTTCTTTTTTGAGATGGAGTCTCACACTGTAGCCCAGGCTGGAGTGCAATGGCGCGATCTCAGCTCATGGCACCTCCACCTCCCGGGTTCAGGTGATTCTCCTACCTCAGCCTCTGAAGTAGCTGCAATTACAGGTGCCCACCACCATGCCTGGCTAATTTTTTGTATTTTTGGTAGAGACGGGGTTTCACTATGTTGGCCAGGATGGTCTTGAACTCCTGACCTCGTGATCTGCCTGCCTCGGCCTCTCAAAGTGCTGGGATTACAGGTATAAGCCACGATGCCTGGCCAGCTGAAGTGATTTCTAGGCAAGTAGGAGGAGGGTGGCCCTTCCTCCAGAGCAGCCATGATGGCTGAAGGCTGCCCTGGAGGAAGGGCCACCCTCCTCCTACTCGCCCCTCTCTGCTACAGCTTCCAAGATGATTGACTAGAGAAGGAAAAAGCATACACTTAATAAAAGTTGGTAACCCATATTATATACCTCCAAGGGGAAGGTACAAAAAGGTTCCCTCTCCTACCCATCTTCTCTTTAATCAAAGTACACACATTCACGCACCCAGCCAACAATAATCACAACTATTCATTTGTAGAACACATTGAGAGAGATGTTGCAGTTTTTGCAACAAGCACCAAAACATTAAGTTAAAATAGAGATCCCTGAAGGAATAGTAGTAATAGTTTCAGAGCGATAATCCATATTTATCATATTTCATACATAATGACTTACCTTTGCCTTGATAGAAACAAGGACTATTTTAAACCCAACTAACAGTCATGAATTAGAGCGTGTAAACTAGTAAGCCATTCAGTCACTTACCGCAAGTTTCTGGGTCTTCATCACTCCCATCGGAGCAGTCCTGCCGAGAGTCACAGACAGATTCTTTGGCGATGCACTGGCCCCGAGAGCAAGGGAATTCATCTGCAGAGCAAAGCTTTCTGGATTGGGCCTGTCCACAGGCATAGACCCAGAGGTGATCAAGCCCAATAAAACTTCTCTGGCTCAAAAGAGTCCCTTCAAAAATAATCTTCAGGAAGAAAAAGATCAATTTGTGAGTTTACAATCTCCTTAATAAGACAAAAAACTAAAGAAGGTTGATAAAGACTAAACAGTTATTGAGAAAAAGTGTTTAAAGCAACCAAGGCAATATATAACAAAGTTCCTGTTTGATAAGCTCAACTCATGCTCATAAGACTGATGGAAACATCTGCTCCACTAAAGGCTCAGAGACACCTCCCAGGATCAGGCAAAACACAAGCACCCCACTTAACCATCGAAGATGTCCCTGACTGCAGACTTGTTACTTGGTCATCATCCTTAATTTTCAAGGAAAATAAGAAGTATTGTCATTACTTATAGAACAAGAGCTGTAACTGCATCTGACTTAGTTTTTAACTACTGAAATTAGTATTGGAATACATGAAGAAAAATATCAGGCAAATTGAAACAGCCACAATATAGGAATAAAAAAATGTAAGGGAATAAACATAAAACTCTAGTAAACTTACATAAAAGAGTAATTTATGTGGTCACCAACTGAATTGCTAGCTTTTCTGAAGATAAGCAATATTAGCAAATGAAACAACCACACACTGCTGGTCAAGTGTAAGATAATGTCCAAGTATTAGTATTGCTTGAGTTTCTACCAAGAGCAATTATTACTTAAAACCAAAAGTGCAGAAGAATAAATAGCTGACTGTATCACAAATAACTAATTATTTGCTGTCCAAAACATTAGCCATGAGCCAGAGATGACTATTTCAATTCAAATCAATGAAAATAAAATAAAATTTAGTTCCCTCAGTCATAGTAGTCAAATTTCAATTGTTCAGTACCCTCATGTGATCAGTGGCTACCATATTGGACATCAGATATAAAGCATTTCCATGATGCAGAAAGTTGTACTAAACAGCCCTAAATGTGGTTAAAATTCCTGCCAGATACTAAGAATTAAAATTGACTTCCTTCAGTTTCATCCAGCTTAAAGTTTCTGAATAGATTTTCTTTTCAAAACATGAGGGATAGGCCAGGTGTGGTGACTCACACCTGTAATCCCAGCACTTTGTGAGGCCAAGGAGGGTGGATCACTTGAGGTCAGCAGTTTGAGACCAACCTGGCCAACATGATGAAACCCATCTCTACTAAAACTACAAAAATTTAGCCAGGTGTGGTGGCACATGCCTATAGTCCCAGCTGCTTGGGAGGCTAAGACAAGCGAATTGCCTGAGCCCAGGAGGTGGAGGCTGCAGTGAGACAAAATCCCACCACTGCACTCCAGCCTGGGCAACTGGGCAAGACTCCATTTAAAACAAACAAAAAAACACAAGGGATATCTATTTGTTTGTTCATTAAGAATTACTTAAGGTCAAATTTGCAGTTTGCAAATATGTCTAATAATTTGGTTTAGAAAATAATATTAAATTCAAATCATATCCAACAATGAGAAAACTTTGTATGCTGCTACATACTTTTCCCATAATGAATTATCATACACGTAAAAATTATTAGTGTATAGCTGTGTATTTTCATAGCAGCAAGAGATCAGATATGCAGAAATGATATCAATTTGGGGTTCAAAAATTGATGGGTTTAAACTTAGGCCTCAAAGGCCTATAATTATTGAACAGCTAATTATATTACATATGCACTTGAGAACACGGAATAAATCTCAAATTCATTTTCTTTACATTTTACTTTATCTTTGAGTTAAAACAAAATTTAATCTTCAGTTTATGAAAAAAGAAACTTGTTTAGTACCTGAAAAGTTATAAAAACAGACATCAGCCTAAAAAAAATTAAAGTGTCAATATGTTAACTCAATAGGCTGTGATAGGATGTATGAATGGAAAATCACCATAAAGAAATGAAATGGATTTCATAACCCACACATATAATCAGTATCATCATTTTATACTCACACTCCAGCAAAAATAAACTTACACATTCCATATAACATGTTGGTGCAAAAGTAATTGAGGTTTTGGTCATTGAAAGTAATGGCAAAAGCCACAATGGCAAAAGCTGCAATTACCTTTGCACCAACCTAATACAAAAACAAAATATCAATGTAATTTTTTAAGAGACAGCATTCCTATTGAGCCTATGTATGTTTCATATGTTTCTTGGTGTAGATAGAGCTATCCATGTGTTATAAAGATATGAATTATTGCATTCAAAACATTTGCCTATACTCTACTAAATTCAATACCAGTTTACTATTTATCTACTTCATAATGCAATTTGTTTCCCTGGAGCAAAGCATGATGCTGGGGAGCAAGAAAGGAAGGCTGTGGAGACCAAGGAAGCTGTGAACAAGAGTGGATACACTCAGTTTCCTCTGCCATCAAAAATTTGGTCTGAGAAGGAAAAGGTACAATTTAAAAAGTAGGCAATCACTCTCCCCAAATATACAAGTACGCATCCCTAACTTAAATGCTAATTTAACTTTAGCAGCGCATGATCAATTTATTACTGCAAAGCTAAAACTTAAACCATGATTTAAAAAAATACTTGTTTTGTTTTGTTTTGTTTCTTTCATACCTTAAATGTCTTCAGACCTTCTGGTATTAACACATCTGCTTTCACCCATTGGCTGCGAGTTGATGTGTTGTATGTCCAAAATATTTCTTCTTCCTTTGATTTGAAGAGAAAGACATCACTCATTCCCCATATTCCAATCTTCACATTTACATATATGCTCTCTTAATTACATTTTAGTAGGTATTACCTTACCTGTAAGATATAAAGTACTAGGAAATCTAAAGTCTTGGTAGTAAAATTGAAAAAGCTGAATATCATTTTAAAAAATAGGAAAATAAAGCATGTTCATGCAGTAAAGCTGCTTTTTGCAGATAAACGATATTAGGATGGAACAAAAATTTGGATGAAATCTTTAAAAAAAAGCAGTAGTGAGCTTCAAAAATAAAATTCTAAGTAACAGCTAATAAAATCAGCAATTTAAATGCTGATCTCAATAACATTTTTACATTTTGTTATATTGCCATGATACTAGTAAAGAAAAATATTACAGGAAAACAATATAAAGGTTAAAAATGTTATCAGATGCATTATCTGCACAATTTCAATTTATACTAAATACTTTTTCCTATGGAAACATTTGGTCCAAGTTCCAAACCACACAGTTATTTTCTGAAAATTACATTCTTAATTTGGTCATTCTATCAAAGGCCTATTTACATCTTTTGGAGAAATCTATGTCATGCACCTGTACAATGATCATTTTTCAGATTGCAAAATGTACATAAAATTGTTACTACATGCTATGAGTATAGTAATGAGCCTTTACTGCATTCAAAATATTTATTGAGTGTAAGAAGCTCAATAAAAGTCTATGGTGAAACTCCATCTCTACTAAAAATACAAAAATTAGCCAGGCATGGTGGTGGGTGCCTGCAATCCCAGCTACTCAGGAGGTTGAGGCAGGAGAATCACCTGAACCTGGGAGGCGGAGGTTGCAGTGAGCCAAGATGGCACCACTGCACTCCAGCCTGGGCAACAGAGCATGAATTCATCTCAAAAAAACTAAATAAAATAAAATAAAATAAAAAAGTCTATAAGTTACCCAAAATTTTGTCTACTGCATGTATGGCATTGGTCTTTATGATTTATGATAATGCTTTTATGTTCTGAAATCATCTTATTTTTATTTACATTTTATCATTCAAATTAATTTGAAATTTCTCCCCAAAAATAAACCAAATTGTTTATAATGTTACATAGAGAATGCACTAATTTTTTAGGTAACAATATGATAAAAATGCGAAGATTGACATAATTATATCTCAGGTCGAGCTCTGAGCCTGGCTTTGTCCCACTTGCTAGCATGAGATAGAAAGCAGCCCTGAAAGGCAACATCTTGTTGTAATCCAAATGACACGTGATATCAATATTTGTCTCCTCACTCAGCGTCACATATTTTATTTATGCCCAAGATTTTCTAAAAATGAATCTACTTTCAACTTAGTCCTGCACCCTCAGATGCCTACTCCAAATTTCCAAGTCCTAAATATTTCAGAAGATAGTCTAAATCCATTACAATGTACTTCATTACTTATTCATATCAACTGCGAATATTTCCACAAGACAATGAAGCACATTGGGTGGACATACTGTCGGCTGATAGCTTTCATGGCGGATCAGGATGAACTGGAGTTATAAAAAGTTGAGACAAGCAACTAATTTTTCTTCTACTTATTTCTTACACAACTTCAGTTATTTAGCATCAAAACACTTACACCCTCCACAGATGCTTTCAGTGACACCTCTTGGCAAACTGCATTCACCACTTTCCCCCACTTTCATTTTATGAAAATAATTTAGAACTACTGTGCTCTTTTTCACAGTGACTAATTGATTCCCCTCTGCTCCCCCTGAAGATGGGTGCACTCACATTTTTTTGAAAAGTGAGCAGTGTTCTTTCCAAACTTAAATGGTTTTTCATAAGCCAAGTTCATAGCACACAGTGAATAAGATCTAAATTTTTCTATACATTTTCCAGTCTGATGGCACTAGCAATGTTTTGTAAAAAGAATTTATTCTAAGTGAAATCAGGTTTCATTTTATTTCTGTTCTTACTCTCCCTCTTTCTAGTTACTTTTCACAGGTGTTAATGCAAAAAAAGAAATCTCCAACTCAGCAAAGCTTTTCAAATGATGTCCTACTTTTCTTTTATCTTAAAATCAGTAAATAATTTTTAAAAAAATATATCTTTGCTCCCCTAGTCCAGGATCGATAATGCTGATTTAACTTTCAAGAACAATATTTAACATATTTATTAACACTTTATCTCTTAGAGATGCCAGTCTATGCTTTTCTCTTCCAGTAAAGAAATCAAGGGTACCAAAGTCAACGTTGTTGAGTTTCACTACTTTTGATCACATCTAGGAATAAGACCATGTAATCTCGTAAAGAATTACAAGTAAATTTGGTTGTAAAGAAAAATTACACGTAATTTTTTTTGGTAAATAATTATATGGAAACTTTACACAGAATAAAAAGTAGGCTGTTGCTATGAGTGTTATTTTATAGATCATGGACACAGATCTAACCCAAGAATAGTTAGATGGTACAAACTTTAATTGCTACACACTTCAGTGAACTTTGTATTTAACAACTTGCCTTCCCCTGAGTTTTTCACTTCTTAAGTTTTAATGTCCTCTGGAAATAAAGAAAACAACTTTCAGCATTCTTGCTAGATATTTCTTGGCTTACCTGCTCACATTTATAGAGTAATAGATGTTCATAACAGAAAACAGCATTCTATTCAGAGAAAGACGTAAATCATCATTTTCATCAAGAGCTATTTTTTTAAATGATAGCTTTAGAGTCCTTTTAAGTGTGTGATAAAACACTGACTTGTGACTTAAATGTACTTTGATGCAGATTTTGCATCAGTGAGTAACATATGTATAGAGGATAGCAAATAGTATCAGAAAAGACAGGACACCTCACAGAATACTGTCTAACGAATCAAGCATCAGTCAACAATCTCTAAGATGTACAACCATTTGGTTCTGGTTAATGCACTAGATCATTTCCCTATGATTAACTTCTTTTCTTATAATATGACAGACAGAATCTCGATAACTGTATTACTGATTAATAGAGTTAACGATGTGTGGTATCTAACATCATTTATATATGATGTAATACTTAAAGCCAATTTGTTTTCACTCCTTTCTTGCATAGTACTAAAGCCACCGGAAGAATGGCACTGCTCATTTTCAGTAATTTCAATCTACACACATTCATAAATACACACATACTATACACACACATTCATAATTACAATAATACACATTCATAATTATATACACAATACATACACACATTCATAATTAAAAACATAATTCCATTCTACATGCAATGAAACTTCTAAAATGCATCACTCATTTTCAGAGCAGATTAAAATAATCCTCAGGATTAGATCATATTATAATACAAATTTCTACTTAAATTTAGGCTAAGAACTCATTCAATTTTAATGAAATAATTATCTGCCATCTGAAAAGCATTACCATAGGCCCACATATATAATTTAACCATTTTTAACTATAATTTAAACTCAACGAAATTATTCTAGAATTTATCTACTATGGCTTTACTGAAGAAGGAGCTGGAAATTATAGAATGTTGCAGACTGCATGGAGGCTCACTGGGATTGGTTCAAACAGCACAGGTGACAGCAACTGAAATATTGAGGCCTGAATGGTGGAACGTACATGGATACAGTTAAATTTTTTCTCTCTTCCTTTTCGGTAAAATTGATGCCATGTATCTGGACAGTTTGTAGTGCTGCAGGAAGGATAAGGAGATGCTGTCCCCTTTTCTTCCTCCCCCCACACCTTACCAAATGGAATGAAATATATTAAATAGATTGCAGGGCAGCGACTACAAAGTACTAGTGCAAAAATCACAAAAACATAACAAGTTCTAGAATGCCAGAAAAATTATATCGCATGCAATTAAAAAAGAATTTATATGCATATGTATATTACTTTACATATCTATATGTATGTTTATGAATGTGTGGGAAGATATATATATATCACATCAACATCTATAGATATGTGATATATGTATATATATCACATCCATATTTATCTATATTTTTACATCTATGTAGATGTGTAGAGATATATATCTATATCTATAGATATCTCACATCCACATAGATGTAATTATGTGAATCCATATAAATCTGGATACATTAAATAATACATTATTTGTTATATATTATATTACATAAGATTATACATTATGTATTATTTATTATGAATATATGTATTCATCTCCACTTTCTGGCAGAGAGTTCCCAAAAACCTGTAAATTTCCTAATCAATAGGGATATTAATAGAATCTTAGGGTACTCATCACCAGAAAGATCAAGCTATGATTAGAATCTTGGAACTTTCAGTCCCACCTCTTCTGGGAAGAAGAGAGGGGCTGGAGATTAAGCTAATAATTGATCATACCTACATGGCAAATCCTCTATAAACATTTCTGGAGTACGGTTTCAGAGAGCTTCTAGATTGCTGAACATGTGCTGATTCCTATAGGGTGCACACCCGGGGATGCATGGAAGCAAAGCACCACCCCTCTTCCCACATACCTTGCCCTATGCATCTTTTCCATATGATTGTTCATCTACATTTCTAATAATAAGTGGGTAAACATGAGTAAAATGTTTTCGTGAATTCTGTGAGCCATCCTAGCAAATTATCAAACCTAAGAAGGGGGCCATGGGAACTGCGATTTATAGCTGGTAGGTAAGAGACACTGCTCACAATAGGAATCTTGTGATTGACATCTGAAGTAGGGGTAGTATTGTGGGCCTGAGACCTCAACCCGTGGAATCTGCACTATCTCCAGGTAGCTAGTGTCAGAATTGAGGCAAATCATAGGACACTCAGTTGGTGTCTGCTAGAGAAATGAATTGCTGTGTTGGAAAAAAAAAAAAAAAAAAAAAAAAAAAAACACGAATCTGGTGTCAGAAGTAAGATATTGGGAGTGCTGAGGGCATACGAGTAGAAAAAGCAGGTTTTTTCCTATACTATGGAATCAGCTGTCAGTTTGTTTTTATCTCTTTTTCTAATTGGAGTACTCACCCAACTTTACACTTTAGAACTCATTGAGCATGTTAGACAAGGAGAGAGAGAAGAAGAATGGACTCAGTCCACCCAGTGTGCCATTTTTTCAATATTTAATCGATAATTACCAGTCTTGAAAATTATGTCGACTGCTACCCAAACAAGTTTCAACCATTATAGTTCTAATGATATATAGATGTAATGCCCAAAACAGATCACATCAGAGCTTCAATACAGAGTTCACGATACAGAATCTCAGCTATCTCATTTTTATTAGATCTACAGTTTCTTTAATTCACTTTGATGAATTTTGAAAACTTTATGAAAAAATATTGGGCAGCTTATCACATTAACTTTTGTACATGAGCATGTCCCCTATGCTTGTTTCTTAAAAATTCTTTTAAAAAGTATACCAAATAAAGTCAAGTTAAAGAGTAAAAGCTTATGTGCAACTGAGAAATGAAAACACAAGCTGCCAAGAGTTAGAAACTTCACTGATTCAATGAATTTGAAATAAATGCAACTTTCTTCTTACCTTATGATTATACAGTCTGACTCTCAGGACACTGCTTTCCATAGTATAATAGAATTGAAGATGACAGCTCTTGCCCAAGCAATGACACACAGAGCTATTTAGGTAAGCCCTGCTGTCTAAATGGTTAAAAGGAAAAGCATGCTTAGCCCCTACCCATACATAATAACCTGAAATATAAAAGAAAAAAGAAGCAATTTAGGAAAACATTAGTTTCTTTCTGTCTGACTAAAACTATTACATTTCTGAAGTGTTCAAAACCGGATTTAAAACACAAATATTTCACTTAAAAGGACAGAATGTTTTCAAATGGTTACATCAACTACAAATAAGAGGTTTTAATTTTTATATTAGTTCCAATATGTACAGAAATCTTCTCCTAATTTCTATAAACAAAATTTGATAAAACCTTTTTGTAAAAATTCAAGATTCCGCGGTGGCTCAAGCCTGTAATCCCAGCACTTTGGGAGGCCGAGATGGGCGGATCACGAGGTCAGGAGATCGAGACCATCCTGGCTAACACAGTGAAACCCCGTCTCTACTAAAAAATACAAAAAAAAAAAAAACTAGCCGGGCGAGGTGGCGGGCGCCTGTAGTCCCAGCTACTCGGGAGGCTGAGGAAGGAGAATGGCAGGAACCCGGGAGGCGGAGCTTGCAGTGAGCTGAGATCCGGCCACTGCACTCCAGCCTGGGCGACACAGTGAGACTCCGTCTCAAAAAAAAAAAAAAAAAAAAAAAAAAAAAAAGATTCCTAGAAAAGAAATCTACATATACAAATTGCTACACCACCAAATTATCGTCATTTTCTTTTAAATATCACAATTCAATCCTTTTTTTAATCAAGAATTTCTCTTCATCTTTCCCAAAATTCTTGCCCCTTTGGATGATTTTATGATTTACTTTTTATAGAAAATCCTTTATAGTTTTAGGAAATACAACTTAAAATGCCTTCTTTCTTACCAAGCCACACAGAGGTATGAGATATCTACGGTCCTTTTAAACGTCACTTATGGATTTTGTTTTACATAAAGATATTGTAGATAAGTTTTTCCCCATCTGACATTTAAAACCAATTTGAGCTGTTCTTGAACTTAATAACATTGACAACACAGATTTATAAAGAGATTTCTGTAATTTTACTTCATTTTCAAAAATAAAGTCTGAAATGCTTCTTCATGCTACTGAAAGAGCTGCATGTCCTAGACACAATTTTAAAAGAAGTCTCTAAGGAAACCCAAATACAATAAGAAAGACAAAAACAAGAACATTAGACAAAATTTCAGCCTCAGATATTTACAGCTACAGCAAATACTAAGCATCACATAATCCTTAGCTGGATAAACATAATGTAAAAGCTCACACTATTTACATTAATGCCTTTTACACAGTAAATCATGTCTGACTTTCAACAAAAAATTACAAGGCATCTGCAAGGCAAAAAACACAGTTTGAAAAGAATAATCCTAAAAAGTAAAGTCTATTAATCTTTTTGAAAATAGTCTGTACAATATTCACAATATCAAAGACAGGGAATCAACCCAAATGCCCATCAATGATAGACTGGATAAAGGAAATGTGGTACATATACACCATGGAATACTGTGCAGCCATAAAAAGGAATGAGATCATGTCCTTTGCAGGAGGATGGGTGGAGCTGGAAGCCATTATCCTCAGCAAACTAATGCCAGAACAGAAAGCCAAGCACCACATGTTCTCACTTATATGTGGCAGCTGAACAACGTGAACATAGACACATGGAGGGGAACAACACACACTGGGGCTGTTGAGGGGTGAGGGGAGGGAGAGCATCAGGATAAACAGCTAATGCATGCTGGTCTTAATACCTAGGTAATAGGCTGACAGGTGCAGCCAATCACCACAGCACATGTTTACTTATGTAACAAACCTGCACATCCTGCACATGTAGCCCAGAACTTAAATAAAATAAATAACAATAATAATAATATTACTACTACCTCCCAAAAATAAAAAAATAAAAAATAATAATCTGCACAATAAAACATATAAATATAATGCTAAAGACAGCAAAAACTAAATACATTTATAAATTGTACAAAAAAGAAATTAAATTTCATACAATTCTAATACATTCTATTTAAAACATATTAAGATACACTAGGAAATAAATAAGAAAATATTAGCAAGTATAAACTTAAAACAAAAATAAATTAAGACTTTAAATTAAATGCCCAATAGGCAGAATATAACGCAGACTGGCCATAGTGTCAAAGAGAAAATTCATGTACCAGAAGCCCTGAAATATAACTCAAAATAGAGTAAATTATATAGAAAATAAAAAGGAGTGGTCAAGTTATGGAGTGTGAACAATAGTTGTCTTTAATAGAAACTCAAGATGAAAAGATTAGAGGGAGTAAGAGAATTACTTGAATAAAATAATACAATTTCTGCAAATGATGATATATGTGCATTCTGAGCATTAAAAATTAAATATATACTCATTCCTTCACTCATCATATTGAAATTTTCAAATATCATAGATAAAGAAACATTTTTAAAATCTGCATTAAACTAAAAAAACATTACTTGCACTCAGACTTCTCAGTCACTACAGTACATATCAGGAGCTAAAGAGGGAAAATCACCCTGTACTTAGAAATTAAAAAAAAAATTTCTAAAATTGTATGACCAGATAAATTATTATTTAGAAGTGAGAACAATTTTAAAACATTTTAAGTTTACAGATACTGTGGGAGCTCATCACCACAGATCTTTTCTAAATAAGAGAACAATTGATTAAGAACAATTGATTAAAGAGTCAACCTTTGCAAGGGGATAAGGGAACCAAAAAGGAAAGCATAAAATCTAAAAAACAGTGGTGAGCAAGAAAAATAATGGAATATATAATCTTAATAGTTATAAGTATCATAAAAAGATAATGACTTTAAAACTCTTTAAAATGTTCAACTGTAACTCAGGACCAAAAAATAATTAAATGGTACTTTGGTCTTTTTCACGTTCAAAAAAGCAGAAATACTAAATCACTTTAGGCTTTGTTAAAGAAATTTCATATAAAGAATATATCCTAAAATTAAGAATAGTCATAACAATAAGATATATAAATTAAAGCTTCCAGATCAGTGAAAAAAATAAAAATAAAAATGTAACAATACTCACCCCTCAAAGAAAAGGAAGAAAGAAAAAAAGCAAAAAGAATAAAAGTAAACAGAAAATACAAATTAATATGTTAGCAAGAGGAAGAAACTCATAGACAACATGGCAGTGTTAAAAAAAAAGAAAGAAAGAAAAAGGAAGAAAGGAAGAAAGGAAGGAAGGAATGAAGGAAGGAAGGAAGGAAGGAGGGAGGGAGGGAGGAAAGAAGGAAAGGGAGGAAGGAAGGAAGGAAGGAAGGAAGGAAGGAAGGAAGGAAGGAAGGAAGGAAGGAAGGAAGGAAGGAAGGAAGGAAGGAAGGAAGGAAGGAAGGAAGGGAGGAGGGAGGGAGGGAGGGAGGGAGGGAGGGAGGGAGGGAGGGAGGGGAGGAAGGAAGGAAAAAAAAAAAAGAAAAAACGAAAAGAAAAAGAAAAAGCTAGCAGACTTGGCCAGGCACGATGGCTTACACCTGTAATCCCAGCACATTGGGAGGCTAAGGTTGGTGGAACACTTGAGGTCAGGAGTTCGAGACCAGCCTGGCCAACATGTTGAAATTCTGTCTCTACTAAAAATTCAAAAATTATCCAGGCATGGTGGCACGTGCCTGTAGTACCAGCTTCTTGGGAGGCGGAGGCAGGAGAATCGCTTAAACCGAGGAGGCGGGGGTTGCAGTGAGCCGAGATCTCACCACTGCATTCCAACCTGGGTGACAGAGTAAGACTTTAAAAACAAAAAGAAAAGAAAAGAAAGCTAACAGGTGTAACAAAAAAAAAGCCTTTTAATACTTTTCCTTTTTGTTCACACAATAATAACTCCTGAAGGAAATAATAAAACGTAAAAAAAATTGTTAATCTAGTACAACTCTTCTTTTACACTGTTGGAAACATAATTGTTATTTTCAACTTCAGCTCCTATTACAGGGTGTATTTTCAATAAAATATACTCAGGATATTCACCAACGCGCCCTATGTAATGTCTTATAACTAGTCACCATAAAGCAGAATTCTAAAAGTAATACACAAAAGATATTTTTTTTTCTACCTTCATCATCACCTCCTTGATCCTGCTGAGGTGTGGATTCTAATGCAGGGACCTCTCTCGCTTTTGTGCGCATCCAGGAAATGTGGCCAACAGATGCTTCTGATGTCCACTCACACATGTCAAATTCGAACCCACAGGCCTGACACACTAAACAGGGGAGAAAAAGATCTTGGTGGACTATTAGTCTGCTAGAGTGGCTGCTTAACCAGGTTACGTATTGTAATCAACCAAAAGGCTTATATACACACATACACTAGCACACACTAATTTACGTCTGGAAGTTGGAATTCAACAAATCTTAGAGTGTACCAGCCACTCTATTTTGCAAAAATGTTTCAGTTGATACACATGTACGATATCCTCTCAAATGAGAACCATTGCCATAAATAAAAGGAGATTCCTAGTTTTTCTTGTATGCGTCACCACTTCAGTCACAATATGTTTTAATTTTGTTAAGAGACAGGGTCTCGCTCTGCCACCCAGGCCAAATGCAGTGGTGCAATCAGAGCCCACTGTAGCCTCAAACTCCTGGGCTCAAGCAATATTCCAGCCTCAGCCTCCCACGTAGCTAGGACCACCACAGGTGCACGCCACCATGTCCAGGTAATTTTTTGGTAAAGATGACATCTTGCTATATTGCCCAGGCTAATTTTGAGCTCTTGGCCTCAAGCAATCCTCTCATCCCAGCCCCTCAAAGTTCTGGGATTATAGGCATGAGCCACCATACCCAGTCAACAATTTTTAAAATGGCTTTATATTTTGCCTTACCTACTTTATGGGATTAGATTAGTTAAATTATTTACTATTCATAATCACACTGAAATATTATAGAAGAAACACTGCATATAATTCCAAGATAGTTTCAGTTTGTTTTACAAAATGACATGGCCTTAAATTGATGTATTTGGTATAAACCACTATAGCCTCCCAATAACACTCCAGCTAAAACTAGGACATTAATGTCAACATAGGTTGGCTTGTGAATGGACTCTGGGTCTCATATATTGCATATACACCAGAAAAGTGAATATCTCAATTTAACACTTACATCTCAATTCTTCATCTGTAATATCAAATCTGCAGAGATCTGTATCTGGACGGCACAGCTCCTGCTCAGCATTCAGTGCTTCCTGACACAGTAGAATTCCATCTGTTAAATTTAAAGATTGGCAAGAAGTGAAATGCAGGTGCAACTGGAAAGACTCAAGTATTTTTTTTTAATGTTAATATTCATTCTACAAAGCACTCTTTAACCAATTTCTCTACCACCCTTTAGGTAACCCTATCTCTCTCTCTCATTCACACACACACATACACACACCACTCACATAGAGACAGAGAAAAACAGAACAAAACAACCATGCCAATGTTTTTGGATTTTAATCATATCTCCATAGTGACTGGCAAGTCCCAAAGCCAATCCTTCACAGGAGTGAAAAAACTCTAATGTTAGAACTCAGAGTCTACCATTTGAAGGACAGTTATACATATGTCCAATACAAGATATGGTGTCCCGTTAAACCTGAAGGTGGATCTTCCCTGGAACTGCTCTCTCTGGAGCTTTCTCAAATTGTGCCTGTTGGCCGGCCATGGTGGCTCACACCTTTAATCCCAGCCATGGACCAGCCTTTGGGAGGCCAAGGCGGGTGGATCACCTGAGTTCAGGAGTTTGAGACCAGCCTGGCCAACATGGCAAAACCCCGTCTCTACTAAAAATGCAAAAATGAGCTGGGCATGGTGGCATGCATCCACAATCCCAGCTACTAGGGAGGCTGAGGCAGGAGAATTGCTTGAACCCAGGAGGCGGAGGTTGCAGTAAGTCAAAGTCATACCACTTCACTCCAGCCTGGGCAACAGAGCAAGACTCCATCGAAAAAAAAGTTGTACCTGTTTTTTTGTTTTCTTTTCCCCAAGCCCTCCTAATATAAGACTTGAAGGTAGACTAGGAGTCCTTCCTGCCCATACCACTTGCAGACAGTTCTCCCTCTGACCTTCCTAGATACCCAAGCTTTGACTCTCATGATGTCAAATGGCACCCCTCAGTGTTCCAGCTTGTTATAACCACCTACAGACACTGTGGGTGATCCCTGAGGGTGCCCTGTCCCTCAACCCCTGAAGATTCTAGCTCTAGCTCACTGTCATTCTTTGTCATTTCAATATTCACTTTTATTTGCTTCTCAGTTTCTTGATATCTTCTTATGGATGACCTTGAAGGAGAACTTTGATGAAAAACAACCTCTGCCACCACTCTTCAAAAGGAGTATTACCATTACTAATGATGATAACGTTTCCTTGTCTTAATTTCAAGTGGTCCACTCCCCAACCATCATCCCTACCTTTCCAGCTCACTTCTTTTCATATCTCTACTCTAACAATATTTCGACTGGGCCAGGTTCTACAAGCCCAGGGTCCTAAATTCTTTTCAATTATTTCCCTCATATATCATATCTTCATTTCCTTTATTACAGATGTCAGACAAGCAATCACTCCTTGGCCATGCTCATATTTCTCCATACTCTCATGGCAAAAACTCTAGAAAATACATCCCTTCACTTACTCTAGCCTGTATGTGTACAGCTGAATGGAGTGAAGAAATCATGCAGATTTCACTTTGTTCACAATCATGTAAACAGAAATGACATCGTATTGATGACTACTCACTGCATGGTGTCATGGTGACCCTCATTCTTTCCTTTTCCACATTCCTAGACAACTGTTCAAAGCCTTCTATTCCCTCTTTTGACTTCCAGCTCTTCCTTCCCTATCATTATTCTCAGCTTACCATCTCGCTTCATATTTCATTGGGAAGATGAGAGAAATCAGAAGAAAACTTTACAAGTCTCATCATCAATCTCACTGGCCAGCTGTCCACATGCTTTGCCCTCTGTAGGAACGGGTCAACTCTCCATACCCTTCTCTGGATGACGTCTTCCATTTAGACAGAAATTTCATCTCTGTTGGCTATTTAAGGAATCATGCTGCCAATTTCCTCTCCTCTCATTTACAACAGTGTGTTCTCTTTCTCAACAAGATCATTTCCTTCAGGACCTAAATGGCCAAAACTTCACCCGTCTTAGAAAAACACTCTCCTGACCCGACAACCTTCTCCAACTAACTTCTCAAAGTTCTGCCTATTTTCACACTGACTCCAACACCAGTTCTTTCCCCTCCTATTCTCTCTTGAACCTATGTCAATAACAGTTTTTTAAAAATTGAGATAAACATCACAAAACATATCACTTACCATTTCCATTTTATCTATTTTAAAGTGTAGAAGTAGGCCAGGCACAGTGGCTCATGCCTGTGATCCCAGCACTTTGAGAGGCCGAGGCAGGTGGATCACTTGAGTTCAGGAGATTGAGACCAGCCTGGCCAACATGGTGAAACCCTATCTCTACCAAAAATACAAATATTAGCAAGGTGTGGTGGTACACGCCTGCAATCCCAGCTAGGAAATCTGAGACAGGAGAAAAGCTTGAACCCAGGAGGTGGAGGTTGCAGTGAGTCGAGATCGCACCACTGCACTTCAACCTGGGTGACAGAGCTCCGTCAAAAAAAAAAAAGACTAGGAACAGTGGCTCATGCCTGTAATCCCGGCACTTTGGGGAGGCTGAGGCAGGTGGATCACCTGAGGTCAGGAGTTTGAGATAAGCCTGACCAACATGGCAAAACTCCGTCTCTACTAGAAATACAAAAATTAGCCAGGGGTGGTGGTGCATGCCTGTAGTCCCAGCTACTCAGGAGGCTGAGACAGGAGAATCACTTGAACCCGGGAGGCAGAGGTTGCAGTGAGCTGAGATCGCGCCACCACACTCTAGCCTGGGCAACAAGAGTGAAACTCTGCTTCGACCAAAAAAAAGTGTACAAGTCAGTGGCTTTTATTAAATCTGCAATGTTGTGCAATTATCAAACTACCTAATTCCAAGACATTTTCATCACTTGTACCCCTCAGTCACTTCACCGTTCTCTCTTCTCCCCTCCTCCCCTGGCAGCCACTACATCTGATTTCTATCTCTATGGATTTCCACCTCTGGCTATTTCACACAAATGGAATCATGGAGGGTGTAGCCTTTGTGCTTGGCTTCTTTCACTCAGCAAAATGTTTTTGAGGTTGATCCATGCTGTAACATGGATCAGTATTTTATTCCTTCTTTGTTTGTTTGTTTTTTCGTCACCTTTACCACTCCCCTGAAACTGCATATATCAAGATTGACCTCTATATTGCCAAATCTCATATTTAACTTTTTTTCTTCAACATACTTGACATATCATTATTATTGGACAGAGCTGCTCACTCCCTTTTTCTTGAAATATTTTCTTCACCAGGCTTTTGCATAAATCTCTCTTCTGGTTTTCTGCTCATGTTGCCAGCTATTTTTTTCTCAGTCTCTCTTGTGGTTTTCCCCCATCTGCTCAATATGAGACTGCCTCAAAGCTCAGTCCTTCCATCTCTTCTCCTCTTTACAAACCCACAACCTTGTTAATATCACCTAGTCACATGCCATTAAATCCTCTCCTAAATGCTGATGACTCATAAAATTATACCTCAGGCCCAAAATTTTTGCTGGACTCCAACTCTACACTCCAGCAATATCCTGTTACTGACTTAAGCCTCCTCCCTCGGGTCACAGAAATAGGTCTAAATCTTGAAACCACCTTTGCAAAAGTATAACTGAGACAGTGAAAGAGATCTAACTTAATTGACTCCATCTTACTTCTACCTTCCAAGCTCTCCTTGCTCATTCCTGGGTGTAGGCTGGACTAACTTTGGGAGGAACTTAGTTTATAGTTTAAACAAAGTTGGTAACAGCCCTTTCCCAAAGCAGACCTCCTTCTTGCCTGGGGACTAGATGGCCTTTGTAGGACTAACATTAGCCACAAGATTAGAAATTATGGTTTTGGAGTCATGCAGCTAGAGGCTATAAGATTCTGACCCTCCCTAAACTGCTCCTAAGATCAGTGCTTGACATATTTTGCAGACCCTGCACTTGATGGATCAACTGGCACCACCCAGGTCAATAAACTGGCTCATCTGATCTTGTAGCCTCATCCTAGGAACTGACTGAGCACAAGAAGACAGCTCCGACTCCCTGTGATTTCATCTCTGACCAGTCAGCACTCCTGGCTCACTGGCTTCCCCCCGCCCACCAAGTTATCCTTAAAAACTCTGCTCCCTGAATGCTCAGAGAGATTGATTTGAGTGTTAATATAACTCCAGTCTCCCACACAGCCAGCTCTGCGTGAATTACTCTTTCTCTATTGCAATTCCCCTGTCTTGATCAATTGGCTCTTTCAAGGCAGTGGGCAAGGTGAACCCTGTGGGCGGTTACTATCTCAAATAAACTTCTGATTTTTCTCAACCTAAATTTTCTCTTCCCACAACCTTTCTTATGCCAGTTAATGAAACCCCATCCTTCTAGTTAAGGCAAGAAATTGGGAGTCTTCCATGACTCATCTATTTCTCTCTCTCTCACCAAATATGCAATCCATCAGCAAATTTCTGCATTATCAATAAAGCACATCCAGAATCTAACTACATTTTATAACCTCCACTACTACTACCAACTCTGGCTCAGGAAACACCATCTCCTTCTTGATCGTCTTAGTAACTTCTTAATTTGTCTTCCTGTGGTTGTCCTTGCTCCACTATAATCTTAGATATGTGGGTCAGATCATGTCTCCTCTGCTCTTCCAGGGTTTTCATCCTACATGAAGTAAATATCAATGCTTTACTATGGCCTTCCTCATATAAACCAAGGCCTCTTTCCTCAAGGCCTTGCATTTATCGCTGGATCTATAAATAAAAAAATTAAACCCTAAGCCCCCAGCCATCTGAATGGACCCCTCCTCTCATCCACGGACATTCCAAAGTTAACCTGTAAAATTGGTTCAGGCCATGATGGGAAAGTGAAGCCAGACATGCCTCATTATACCCTCCTCCCTTTTGCAATTACTGGTAGAACAAACTAAGTCTGATAAGAAACATCTACAGTCTATTCTCTCTGAAGCTTGCTACCTGGAGGCTTCATCTACATGATAAAACCTTGGTCTCCACCACCTCTTACTGTAACCTAGAATGACTTCCCATATTCCAGGTCTTTAGATAATAACTCAACTGATAGTCAATCAGAAAATCTTTGAATCCACCTATGACCTGGAAGCCCCCTCTCCCAGTTGTTCTGCCTTTCTAAACTCAACCAATGTACATCCTGCATGCATTGATTGACATTTATGTCTCCCTAAATTGTATAAAACCAACTTGTAGCCCGACCGCCTTGGGCATCTGTTCTCAGGATCTCCTGAGGACTGTGTCATGACCCATTGGTCACTCATGTTTGGCTCAGAATAAATCTCCTTTAATATTTTACAGAGCTTGACTCTTTTTGTCAATACATCTAATATTCACATGGCTTGCTTCCTCTATTCTTTGGCTATTTTTCTCAGATTATATATTTTAATGTGAACATACTGACGATTTAAATGGAATCATGGAGGCTGTAGCCTTTGTGCTTGGCTTCTTTCACTCAGCAAAATGTTTTTGAGGCTCATCCATGTTGTAGCACAGATCAGTATTTTATTCCTTCTTTGTTTTGTTTGTTTTTTGGTCACCTTTACCGCTCCCCTGAAACTGCATATATCAAGATTGACCTCTATATTGCCAAATCTCATATTTAACTTAAAAAAGTTAAATATGAGGTGAGTGAAGGTGAGAAATTGGGAGTCTTCCAAGACTCATCTCTTTCTCTCTCTCTCACCAAACATGCAATCCATCAGCAAATTTCCACATTATCAATAAAATGCATCCAGAATCTAACTACATTTTATGACCTCCATCCTTCATCTCATCCTCATTTCTGGAACTTCTCACAGTTTTTTGCTTTACTGTTCTCCATAGCAAATATCACCACTTGACGTAAACTATATTATTTATTTGCTTAGTATCATTTTTCTCCCTGACTAAATTGTAAGCTTGGAGAATGCAATGATTACTATTTGTTTTTTCACTGCTATCACACCACTACCTAAAAAAATTATTGGCATAATAGATGCTCAATGTATACTTGTTTGATAAATGAATAAATGACCTAAGAACAACCTGATGAAAATTTTTAAAAGACTGTAGACTCAATATACATCATTTTCACTTTTATTTGTGATAAAACTGAAGCAATTGGTTATGGAAATGATTTATGAATGCATCCACAATCTGGTTTCTCATAATGGGAGTTTACAAATGATGAATATGCAAATCCTCTTGAATGTAAGATCCCCTGAAAATAAAGCTGCATATGCAATTAAGGGAATGTTGGCGATAAATGAAGCTAAGATTGCATAATAATGATTACTATGAAACAATTAAAACTGTAATTTTTGTAGATTCATATAATAGCTACAAATCTTCTATCCCTAGAGCTACAAAACTAAATATTGGTCATAGTTCAATTAAATGTTGTATATTATCTCTAATTTGTCACTATTTATACTAGACACAAAAAAAAAAAAAAACACCCAGAAGTACTACAAACAAAAAAGCAAAACAGTTGAGTACAAATTGCATGGAATTAAAAACATAGCTTTTGTCAAATGTATTAAATTTCTTTCACCAGGGTCTACCACTTTTACTAACTTTGGCCTGAAAACTGGAATTTACAACCATAAAAACAGTGGCATATGAGTTTGTATTTTGGCCTGGCATGCATAAATTGTTGATCAATAAAACTGGACAGCTCTTTTTATTTTAGTGCATTCAATCCCAGAGCTCAAAGCTATTTAAATATGTTAGTTATTTATATGCACATTAATTTTCCCTCCTTCACTCTCTCCTCTCCCTTTTTTTTTTTTTTTTTTTTTTTTGAGACAGAGTCTCACTCTGTTGCCCAGGCTGGCTGGAGTGCGGTGGCACAATCTTGGCTCACTGCAACCTCCATCTCTCAGGTTCAAGCAACTCTCCTGCCTCAGTCTCCCAAGTAGCTGGCATTGGTGCATGCCACCACACCTGGCTAATTTTTGTATTTTAAGTAGAGAAAGGTTTCATCATGTTGGCCAGGTTGAGGTTGGTCTCGAACTCCTGACCTCAGGCGATCTACCCACCTTGGCCTCCCAAAGTGCTGGGATTACAGGCGTGAGCCACCATGCCCAACTCTCTTTCTCTTATTCTTACATTGTACCACAATCTGGCCTTAGAATATTATTTTAGGGGTTTTCAAATCCTCCATCAATGATACATGATTAGTGGAATGAAGCTTTGCCAACCCTTTCAAGGTGTCTGTACCACTGAAGCCACATGTCTAGGGCCTGCCATCCTTCAAATATTATCTAGCACAAACCGATTAAATGAAATTGTCCAGACTCTCTGAGGGTAGAAAATGAAGTCCAAGTCTCAAGGCCATTGAGGTAAAAGTTATAACTGACATCCAGTTTTTACTCCAGAGGTTTTAGACAATTTGTCAATTTTCCTTAATTAGTAGTGGATTTCAAGGAACAGTTACTGTCTCTTAAAAGAAAACTGGAAGCAACTAAAATAAAAAAAGGTCCTTAGTTATTTAACTGGATAATATATATGCATCATTCAGATTCTAATAAAGGGATGATTGGTACATTTGAGGGATTTGCATATGAGACTTAGGAAAAGTCCTGAAAAACCAATCTAAAAATATTCACAGAATATTCACAATATTCTGATTATGAGCCACTGCATGAAATCATTATACAAAATTATAATCAGCTGTTTCTTTAGGAATCAGTGTTATTCAAGAATCAGTGATTGAACATGTTCTTATTTAATCACAATAGCAAGTCTTGATTTTTTTTTTTTCATACTAGCTACTTTGGTAAAATCTAAAGTGATCCTCTTTCCAATAAATGTACAATAAATTTTCACATCTTGGAAGGGGCAGAGGTTAGAATGGTATTGTTTGAAAATCTGAAAATAGTCTCAATAATTTCTTTCATATTAAAAAATTAGTTTTATTGTCCAACTTGCAAAGTGTTCAGAAACTGCGAAAATACCTAATACTAAGCAGTTTTATAAATAAAATAGCTTATATGTACTTTTTTTTTTCTTTTGTTTGTCATCCAGGCTGGAGTACAGTGCCGTGATCTCTGCTCACTGCAACTTCTGCCTCCCGGGTTCAAGCGATTCTCCTGTCTTACCCTCCCCAGTAGCTGGGATTACAGGCATGCACCACTACACCTGCCTAATTTTTTTTTTTTTTAATTTATTTATTATTATTATACTTTAAGTTGTAGGGTACATGTGCATAACGTGCAGGTTTGTTACATATGTATACTTGTGCCATGTTGCTGTGCTGCACCCATCAACTCGTCATTTACATCAGGTATAACTGCCAATGCAATCCCTCCCCCCTCCCCCCTCCCCATGATAGCCCCCGGTGTGTGATGTTCCCCTTCCTGAGTCCGAGTGATCTCATTGTTCAGTTCCCACCTATGAGTGAGAACATGCGGTGTTTGGTTTTCTGTTCTTGTGATAGTTTGCTAAGAATGATGGATTCCAGCTGCATCCAAGTCCCTACAAAGGACTCAAACTCATCCTTTTTTATGGCTGCATAGTATTCCATGGTGTATATGTGCCACATTTTCTTAATCCAATCTGTCACTGATGGACATTTGGGTTGATTCCAAGTCTTTGCTATTGTGAATAGTGCCGCAATAAACATACGTGTGCATGTGTCTTTATAGCAGCATGATTTATAATCCTTTGGGTATATACCCAGTAATGGGATGGCTGGGTCATATGGTACATCTAGTTCCAATGAGTTTCTTCACAGAATTGGAAAAAACTGCTTTAAAGTTCATATGGAACCAAAAAAGAGCCCGCATCTCCAAGACAATCCTAAGTCAAAAGAACAAAGCTGGAGGCATCACCCTACCTGACTTCAAACTATACTACAAGGCTACAGTAACCAAAACAGCATGGTACTGGTACCAAAACAGAGATATAGACCAATGGAACAGAACAGAGTCCTCAGAAATAATACCACACATCTACAGCCATTTGATCTTTGACAAACCTGAGAGAAACAAGAAATGGGGAAAGGATTCCCTATTTAATAAATGGTGCTGGGAAAATTGGCTAGCCATAAGTAGAAAGCTGAAACTGGATCCTTTCCTTACTCCTTATACGAAAATTAATTCAAGATGGATTAGAGACTTAAATGTTAGACCTAATACCATAAAAATCCTAGAGGAAAACCTAGGTAGTACCATTCAGGACATAGGCATGGGCAAAGATTTCATGTCTAAAACACCAAAAGCAACGGCAGCAAAAGCCAAAATTGACAAATGGGATCTCATTAAACTAAAGAGCTTCTGCACAGCAAAAGACACTACCATCAGAGTGAACAGGCAACCTACAGAATGGGAGAAAATTTTTGCAATCTACTCATCTGACAAAGGGCTAATATCCAGAACCTACAAAGAACTCAAACAAATTTACAAGAAAAAAACAAACAACCCCATCAAAAAGTGGGCAAAGGACATGAACAGACATTTCTCAAAAGAAGACATTCATACAGCCAACAGACACATGAAAAAATGCTCATCATCACTGGCCATCAGAGAAATGCAAATCAAAACCACAATGAGATACCATCTCACACCAGTTAGAATGGCAATCATTAAAAAGTCAGGAAACAACAGGTGCTGGAGAGGATGTGGAGAAATAGGAACACTTTTACACTGTTGGTGGGATTGTAAACTAGTTCAACCATTATACACCTGCCTAATTTTTATATTTTTAGTAGATACAGGGTTTCACCATGTTGGCCAGGCTGGTCTCGAACTCCTGACCTTATGATATATTTTTATAGTAAAGAGAAATATATATGTTAAAATAATAGTTTCATTTTCATAAATGACAGTATAATAAATAAGCTATATATTATAAACTTCCTCATCAGAATTTTTCACCTTTAAAAATTGGTCATTTCATTTTCAAATTACTTATAAATTTACATATGGTAAAGTTCCTATTTTCCAGTATTCAGCTCTATGAGTTGTTTTCTCTTTAAAAAAAAAAAAAAAAAAAAAAGCAGCTTTAATTTTAACTTCGGGATACATGTGCAGGTTTGTTATATAGGAAATTCATGTCATGGGGGTCTGTTATACAGATTATTTGGTCACCCAGAGTATAGACCTCGTCTTGGGTGTCTCTAGACACCCCCTCTCCAAGAAGAGGGAGCACATGGGAAAGTCCCAGCGTGAGTCAGTCAGGAGGCAGAGGAAGAGGAGTGAAATGTGGGCCAGAAACTTTCTTCTGGTTACTAGGAGAAGCAAGGGAGGCAGGGTTAGCAGGCCTAGGACTGGCTAGTTTAAATGATGTCAGCAGGCCCTAGAACATAGAAGCTGTTTCTAGTTGTCTGGAACTTGGTTATTATGGGCCAAATCACGCCTCCCGAAATTCCGATGTTGAAGTGCTAACCCAAAGTACTTCTGAAAGTGACTGTATTTGAAAATATGTCCTTTATACAGCTAACTAAGGTAAAATGAGGCAACCGGGTGGTACTAATCCAATTTGGCTGGTGTATTTATAACTAGAGTGTAGGTCATAGTCAGGTATAGAATGACCATGTGAAGACACAGTGAGAAGACAGCCATCTATAAGCCAAGAAGAAAGGACACAAAACTCAATCAATCCTGTTGACATTTTGAACTCAGATGTCTGGCCTCAAGAATCAAGAGAAAATAAATTTCTGTTGTTTGAGTAACACAGTCTGAGGTACTTTGTTATGGCAGCCATAATAGACTAATATACTAGCCCTGGGGTGAGTAGGGCAGGTGCATAGTGGCCCGGGTATGTGAAAGTCCAACAATAGAGGAAGTGGATGGGGATGGGGGCTCTGGATTTGTTGATTTGTATTTGAAAAGCACACTGGTTAAGTGAAAAGGGTGAGCTGTTTACTATCTCTAGGAATAAGCTTACCCTGTGAGACCCCTCCAGGTTCACCAAGACCCCAGAATTCACTGCGTCAGAATACAGGAAAAAAAAATAACACAGTTAATACAATCGCTTCCTAGTGTCATTAAAAGAAGTACAAAAAAAATTGAAAGGCATATTGGTTTGAAGAAAGAAGAAAAGAAGTCTTTTTAGGAAACCTAAATATCTTTTTCTTTTCTTTCCAGGACAGAGTCTTGTTTTGTCACCCAGGCTGGAGTGCAGTGGTGCCATCTCAGCACACTGCAACCTCCGCCTCCTGGGTTCAAGTGATTCTCCTGCCTCAGCCTCCAGTGTAGCTGGGATTACAGGTGCGTGCCACCACACCCAGCTAATTTTGTATTTTTAGTAGAGATGGGGTTTCACCATGTTGGCCAGGCTGGTCTCGAACTCCTGACCTCAAGTGATCCACCCATCTCAGCCTCCTAAACAATCATTTCAATAAACCAAAAAGATTTATCAAAAGACGGCTATGTTAGAACTTAACTCCACTCATTTTCTTTAAGTCCACTCATTTCTAAATACAATATTTCTGTTATAATGTGGCAAAAGCACCTGTATGTCTATTAAAATATGGAAAATGGTTGGCCCAGATTAATTCTCCTTCAATAAAGCCTCCTTATGTAGTTTGAGGACCTAGCTTCATTTTTCATACTAAAACAAAAACCTAGAAATAATATAATATTCTCAGCACAAATGTAAGTACTGTTAAAAACATCTTCCCCTGATATTTTATTTAAATCTATTTTTTTATGGAATGGAGCATACGTATCTCACAAGGAAGAAGAAATCATCCAAAATCTCAAATATTTGGCATTTGAATAACTGCACACGTTCTCTGTTCAATCATTTGGTCAATCTCTATTCACGAAGTGCTTGTTCTGTTCTAGGGTTCCACAAGTGAATTAGACAGGATAGGAACTATGCTTCAAGGCACTTAGAATTTAGTCTAGAAGATAAATCAATAAACGTGTGTGTGTGTGTGTGTGTGTGTGTGTGTGTGTGGGGGTGGCAGTGGCAGTGTGGAGGGATAGTCTATAAGGGAAAATCCCCTGCACAAGAAAACTCAACTCACAAGAAACTTATGCTCAGAAACCTGAGCATATAAAAAAGAAGAAAAGGAAAAAAGAAAAGGAAGGAACAAAGAAGGCAGAAGGGAGAAGGAGGAAGAAAAAGGAAAGGAGAGGAAGAGGGCAAGTGAAGTAAAGGAAGGAGGGAGGAGAAATGTAGGAGGAGGACAGAGGGGAGAAAAATGGGGAGAAAAGAGGGAAGAGAAGGTTGAGGATAGGGAGAGGTGAAGGAGAGGAAAAATGAGAAGAAGAAGAAAAAGAAAAGTTATGAAATCAGGCTTTCAGGCAGAGGAAAAGAGGTTTGCATAACGCCCAAGAATTAGAGGACCCTGTGTTGCTGAACTTGCAAGTAATTTGTTTTGACCAGAGTATGGGATTCTTGGGGGAACTGTGAAGTAGGACATTGGACTACTGAAAAAGAGCAGTATCATGAGAAGCTAATATCATGATAAAATATTTGAATTCTGTCCTGGAGGCAATAAGACTTACTGATGGATTTATGAGAAGTGGAGACCTGGCCATAGGTGTCTGTTATAAAGTATAACCTGTTGGAAGTAGATTGTCGAGTAGAATACATTAAAATTGGAAGAAAAAATGTATCCCACAGGAAAAAAAAAATGTGGGCTGGAACAAAGTCGGGGTTAGATAAACAATAGTAATAAATAAGAGGAGAAAATTTAAGAAATAAGGTAGGACATTCCCTCAATAATATTTTTTAGCCAAATTGATATAAGGGTGAAAAAAAGAGAAGAATATGTAAAAATGACTCTTAGCTTTTTGAGTGAGACAAAATAACTGCTAATGACTAAAACAGGGAATGAATGAGAGGGAACAGATTTTGAAAAAAAATTGGAATTTACTTCTTTTTTTTTAATTTATTTATTATTATTATACTTTAAGTTGTAGGGTACATGTGCATAATGTGCAGGTTTGTTACATATGTATACTCATGTTGATTTTCAGTTTCTGTAGCAAATACGTTTGCTTATTCCACTCATAAATCTGTTCTCCTTGCTTACCTCTATTCCAGAAGCTAAAAGCTAAATATTCAGTTTTGTTAGCCTGACTAGCAACTAAAGTTATCCAGATAAAATAGTCAAGCCAATGATGTGGCCAAAAACATTGCCCCTTCTTATTTATGCCTTCTTCCTGCCCAAAATTTGAGATGTATAGGCCTTTAACCATCACCTTATAGCCATAAAGTGACAAGCATAAGGTAATAAGGCAAATACAAAAAAATAAATTCCTTGATCCTCAACTCTAACAGTATTGGGACTGATGAACATTTGCCATAATTATCTCCTCCATTTCCTTAGGTAATTTAAGTAAACTTTCCTGTTTTCTTGCATCCAAATGCAAGAAGCCCTATACCTACCCTCCATAGGAATAGGATTTTCTGATGACAATGTCCAGAAGATGCTGGATTGTATGTCCGATGCTCCCTCCACCCCTGCCGCAACCACTACCACCAGGATTGCACGAGACTAAAACTACTCATTCTAGTTAGCTGGGACTCTGCCCCAAGTACAATCACCAGCATGATACCAGACCTGTTCCCAAATGCTAGTCCTGTTCTTAAGCCTGGGCTCCAGTGGCTTCATAAATAAAAAATATATATATCCTGAGAATCTTATTTAAAATTCAGGCTCCACTCACAGTGATTCCCATCTATCACTGGAGTGAAGCCCAGAATCAATCACTCTCCGATGTGATTCTGATGATTAACTAGGTTTAGTCTGTTACAACAGTGCCTGAACTTGGCTAGAGAGTCCCACTTGGCAATTTAATGCTACTTAATTTTACAATCTCTCACATTTCTGCCATTTACGAAGTGCAGCCCCAGTCAAGTGCCAATCTCATCCCATAATGCTTTATGTTTTTCCTCTATTATTAATCTTCGTGCTGCTGTGTTTTCCTCCCAAAAATGTAAATATGCCCTCAATCCTTACTTTATTCGAAAAACAAAAACAGAAACAACTCTCAGTGTCCTCATCTTCAAAGAACATACCAGGTGACCTCATCTGAATCCTGGCTTTCTCCGTAAGAAAACCACTTCCTTTGCAGCTTTTTTCCCAGGAGATGACATCGTTTGCAATGCCCCATAAAAGGCAACGCCTATAAATAGGGTTGCAGTTCATCTAAATCCCCAATGTTGCTTCAACACAAGTATTTATCTTTGAATGTGTGCAAACATTTTGGTTCAAGATATTCAGCTTATTGCCCTCTGTCATACATGTAGGTCTACTTTCCATATTCATTGATGACTTCAGTCTTAGATTTCAAAGTCCTCCTCTCCAGTCCCAAAGCTTGTCATGTTATGTAAATTTCGTATTCATGTGAAAGGCTTGGGTAATAAATGAACCTTAAAATTTATTGATGCCTCATCTTTAGTAAATTTCATTTCCATACCACCTCCAATACATTATGGTTATAATAATGTCTAGAACAATTATCTTAGAAATTGTAGATACTCATGTTTTTCTATTGGATCACAATTTTCCTTTGAATATTCATCTTTCTGAAGTCTCACTTGTACTATGATTGCTTTTATACTTTTGCAGTGATTTTATAGTACTTGGCAATTTAATGCTACTTAATTTTTAGCACTTACTTAAATACTTTAAATACTTACTACACATCTGACATTTGCTTTCTGAATATATATGATGGCCCATCTACTTGGTCTTTGTCCCAGTATATAGATAATGGGTAATTAGGGAAATGGCTTTAGTTCCCAGGGCCAAATATACAGAGAAATTTATATCTAACATGATAGCAGAATCTTATTACAGGCCATCTCAACTCCCAAGCACCACCCAAGCATGTGTGTTTGTAAATTTGTAATACAAATACAATTTCAATGGCAGCAACCTATTCCTAACTTCCCTACAGTAGGAAAGTCCAGCCAATAGGTGATTTCCTTGCCTTTTTCTCCTTTGAACATGATTAGCCAGACTAGCCAATTAAAAACACTAGTACACTAGTCAGGGATCATTTTATTTGACAGACCTTGACCTCTGCAGAAACTATAAAATTGAGATATATAAAGACATTCCTGAAGGGATCAGGGTCAAGAACCAGATGTCTCATTAAAACTAAGCTGGCTGTGCTCTGGACCCAGGAATGCCATGCAAAGTGACAGAAGAGGGAGTATTAGAGAAGATTTTAAATAACAAATCTGTCAGCAGTAGAGGCTGCAATGCCTTCAGTTAACCATATATTCTCTATTGATATATTGTATCCCTTTTGATAAGTCCAATAAATGTTATTTTCTAACAGTAAAAAGGCACTGAGGATGATACTTTAATTATTTACTTCTAGGTATGAGGCAGGGGGGTTATAATCTGTTCCCTTAAAGTTCTCTATTTCAATTTATCTACTTTTAAATGTAGCATATACTGATTTCTCCCCTGATAAACACTGACCACTAAAAATACAAAAGCAAACAGGAATTTTACATGTTCAGTGTTAGAAGCGACTGTCACCAGCTTCTATAAAACCCAGGCTTGGTCCACGTGGCAAGAAACATCTATCTGTAAGCTCTTATACTAACAGAAGGGATGTTAAAAACCCAAGCACAGACAGGAATAATGTAAGCAAGACAACTGACTAGAGATGCCTAATGTATTTTCCCTCTACTAAAAAGGACTAAAACAATGAATAAACAAGCACATTTTGACTACAGTAGTTGAGGGAAAGCACCAGAGTGTTGCAGGGGAATAGCAGGGACCCTTTAGAGCATGGAGACTCAGAATCGATTCCTAGAAAATGGAAGAAAATACCTTATTTTTACTGCCCTGTCTCCCCAGTTGGGAGTAGCTCGAAATCAGAAGTAATTATCCTTGCAAACAAAAGGTAAGCAGGGGCTGGGTGTGGTGGCTCACATCTGTAATCTCAGCACTTTGGGGTCGAGGCGAGCAGATCACAAGGTCAGCAGATCAAGACCATCATGGCTAACAGGGTGAAACCCCATCTCTACTAAAAATACAAAAAGTTAGCCAGGCATGGTGGGGGGCCCCTGTAGTCCCAGCTACTCGGAAGGCTGAGGCAGGAGAATGGAGTGAACCTGGGAGGTACAGTTTGCTGTGAGCCGAGATTGTGCCACTGCACTCCAGCCTGGGTGACAGAGCAAGACTCTGTCGAAGGAAGGAAGGAAGAAAGGAAGGAAGGAAGGAAGGAAGGAAGGAAGGAAGGAAGGAAGGAAGGAAGGAAGGAAGGAAGGAAGGAAGGAAGGGAGGGAGGGAGGGAGGGAGGGAGGGAGGGAGGGAGGGAGGGAGGGAGGGAGGGAGGGAGGGAGGGAGGGAAAGCAGGAGGCCCCCAGCATCCCCCATCAAAGATCAGTTGCCACGGTTTTTGATGCTACAGAACTCTGTGGTCATCACAGGCCCTAAGCCCAATCTAAGATCACTGCCAGAAGTTGACATGGTTATGCTACTCCAAAGAAGGAGCCCACATTGTGCCTTCTCTTCCCATGATCTACACTGCTGCTATAAAGTGCTATCTTGAGACTGGAGCCATGACTAGAGTACATCTTTCTCTGGGGTCCAGTAGCCACTGCATCTCCCCATCCATGAGGATCTGATGGCACTACACTGTGCTCACACATGGTAGTGTACCATTCTCCATCCAAGAAGCTATAGCTCTCTACTTCTGTGAATAAACTGCCAGCAGGCACTCCAACCTTCCAGTTCAAGGGGATGCAGCACACCATCCCAGCTATTTGAAGCCTATACCTAGTGGTACTGCTGCAACCCCAGTGGCCAAGCTTATGAGATGCCTTGCCCCCCCAAATTATAGGCAATCTTGCCAACCAGGGAGGTTATGACTGACCGGAGATACAGCAGTCCCAATGTATCCTTGTATGTGAAACAGTCTGGCACCATGAACATCAGCAAAGAAGCCACATTCAAAGTGGAGCAGCCCTGACAAACCCTCAATACACAAAACAGCCCAGCATTTCTGTCCCCGACAGGGAGGTAACACTTGATCCAGTAATAGAGCAGCTCTCACATACACTTGGCATTCAGAACAGCCCAGCATCCCCACCACCAGTAGGGAGGCTTGTCCAAGGAGCTGCACAAACTCCCACAACCTAAGCCAGTGAGACCCCTTCAGGTATTACTGATGTTGACTATAGCTGAAGAAATTGCCCAGAGACTACCCTACTGTGTCCACCTGGAACCAAAATCAGTGTACCCTACCTAACCAATACTCTAAAGCACATGTGCAATCAAGGTATCCTACCTAACCAATATTCTAAAACACAGGTGAAAATATTTCCCCCTGAAAGCCATTCTATAAAATTGGAAGGGGCAATTATTCCACCAGTTGCACAGATATCAACATAGGGAAATAAGAAATACAGAAAAGCAAAGAAACATGATACCACTAAAAAAACACAATAACTCTCCAGCACCTGACCCCTACCAAAATGGAAATTTATAAATTGCCCAAAAAGGAATTCAAAATAATAATCTTAAGGTAACTCAGTGAGATAAAAGAGAATACAGACAATTCAACAAAATTAGAAAAACAATTCATGGGTTCAATAATTAATTCAACAAAGAGGTATCATTTATAAGACAGAAATCTTGTAGCAGAGGATATCAACTAATGAAACAAAAAATACAATTGAGGATGTCAATAACAGCCTAGTAGAACAAGGATTTTCTGAATCCTTGAACTTGACGACAAGTCTTTTGAAATAGCTTAGGAGGGAAGAAAAGAAAGAAGAGAGAATGAAAAACAGCAAGCAAAGCCTATGTGACCTATGGGAAATCATTAAGCAGACAAAGTTTTGCATTATACAATTTCCAGAGGGAAAAAAGATGAAGAAAGGCACAGTAATCTTATTAAAATAATAGTTAAAAACCTCCCAAGCCTTGGGAGAAATATGAACGTCCATATACACAAAGCCCAGTCTCCATTAGATTCAACATAAAGATGTCCTCTTTAAGACACATTATAATCATATTACCAAAAGTCAAAGACAAATAGATAATTCTAAAAGTAGCAAGAGAAGAGCATCAAATCATATCTATAGGAATTCATTAGACTATGAACAGATTTCTCAGCAGAAACCATGCAGGCCAGGAGAGAATGGAATGATATATTCAAAGTTCTAAAAGAAAAAGAAACTGTTAGCCAAGAACATACTATCTGTAAAGCTATTCTTCAGAAATTAAGGAGAAAAAAAGTATTTTACAGACAAGCAAAAGCTGAGGGAATTAATCACCACTATACTGGTCTTACAAAAAATGCTTAAGGGAGTGTTTTAACTGGAAATAAAAGGATATTCATTATTACTATAAAATCCTATGAAAATATAAAACTTACTTGTAGAGGTAAATTTATAATCGAATTCAGAATACTTAATTATTGTAATGGTGTTATACAATCTTTCAAATCTCTAGGATGATGACTAAAAGTCAAAATCATCAATGATAACCACAGCCACAATATGTTGTTAGAGGACATGTAATATAAAAAGATGCAAATTAAGGTAACATAATTACAAATTGTGGGAGGAAAGTAAAATTCTAGAATATTTGCATGCAACCAAGCTTAAGTTGTTATCAGTTTAAAATAGTGTTCTGTAAGTTTTTTTAATGTAAGCCCCATGGTAACCAGAGAGAAAAAATTACAGCAGATAAACAAATGAGAAATAGAAAAGAATCAAAGCTTATCACTACACAAAACCACAAAGCCACAAAGATAAACAAGAGAAGAAAGAAACAAATTTCTACAAAATAACCAGAAAATAATGAATAAAATGAAAGGAGTAGGGCCTTATCTGTCAATAATAACATTAAATGTAAATGGATTAAATTCTCAAAATATGTAGAGTGGATAAGTGGATTAAAAAACAAGACAAAATTCTATGCTGCCTACAAGAGACTCACATCACCTGTAAGGATACCCATAGATGGAGAAAGTAAAGGAATGGAAGAAAAATATTCCATGCAAATAGAAATCAAAAGAGACCAGCAGTAGCTATAAATATATCATATAAAATAGACTTTAATTTGAAAACTGAAAAAATCGATAATGATGGTCATAATATAATGATAAAGAGATCTATTTAGAAAAAAGAGAAAACACTTGTAAATATACATTCATCCAAAACTAGACCTCCCAATATATAAAGCAAATATTATTAGATGTACAGAAATAGATAGACTGCAATACAATAATAGTAAAGGATTTTAATCCCTTACTTTCAGTAATGGACGGATCATTCAGACAGAAAATGAACAAAGAAACATTATATTCAAACTTAACTCTAGATCAAAGAAACCTAAAATATATTTGCAGAACATTCTATTCAATAATTACAAAATATACATTTTCCCATCAGCACATGGAATTTTCTCCAGGATATATCATATGTTAGGCCACAAAACAAGTCTCAACAATTCTGTAAAAATCAAAATCATATTAATTATCTTTTCCAGCCACAATGGAATAAAAGTAGAATTCAACAACGAAATGAACTTTGGAAGCTATACAAATACACGAAAATTAATCATACCTTTGAAGAACAAAATAAGCCAATGATAAAATTAAAAAGAACAGTTAAATATTCCTTGAGACAAATAAAGATAGACACACAATCTACCAAAACTATAGGATACAGCAAAAGCAATTCTAAGAGAGAAGTTTATCGCAATAAATGCCTACATCAAAATATTAGAAAGTTCTCAAACAACCTAAAGTTATACTTCAAGGAATTAGAAAACACAGGAAGAAACCAAACCCAAAATCAGTAGAAGGAAATAAATAATAAAGATCAGAGAAGACTTAAATGAAATAGAGACTAAACAAAACAATACCAAAGACAACAAAGCAAAAAGTTGTTTTTTTAAAAAGATAAACAAAATTGACAAACAATAGCTGGACTAAGGATAAAAAGACAGAAGATTCAAATAAAATGAGAGATGAACAAGGAGATATTATGACTAGTTGCACAGAAATACAAAAGATCATAAAAAGCCATTATGAACAATCATATGCTGGAAAACCTAGAAGAAATACATAAATTTCTGGACACATAAAACCTACTAAAATTGAAGAAATAGAAAATCTGAACAGATTGAATTAGTAATAAAATGTCCCCCACCAAAGAACAACCCAGACCCTGATGGCTTCACTAATCAATTCTAGCAAACATTTAATAAATAACTAATAACCTCTCACTGATATGTCAGAGCTAAAAGAATTGATCTCACGGAAATAGAGAATAGAATGACAGATACTAGAGGCTGTGAAGGGTGAGTGGGTGGAAAGGGAATGTAAATGGAGGCTGAATACATTCTATGCATGTAACAAACTCACATGCGCCCCATAAATATGTAAAATATTTCACTCATAAAATAAATAAATAAATAGTACCTATCACTTAAAAAAATGAAATTACATCAAACTAAAAAGTTTCTGCACAACAAAGAAAATAACTGAGTGAAGAGACAACCTACAGGATCGGAGGCAATGTTTGCAAACTGTGCATCTAATATGGGGTCAATACCCAGAATACATAAGAAATTCAAAACAACTCATTTTCAAGAAAACAAATAATCAAATTTGAAAATGGACAGAAAACCTCAATAGATATTTCTCAGAAAAAGACAGAAAAATGACCAATGAATAGAATATGAAAAAAATTCTCAGCATCATTAATCATCAGGGAAATGCAAATTAAAATCACAATGATATATCATCTCATACTTCTCAGAATGGCTATTATCAAAAAGTCAAAGTTAAAAAATGCTGGTGCAGATGTGGATAAATGGGAATACTTATATACTGTCGGTAGAAATGTAAATTAGTACAACCATATAGAACAGTACGGAGGTTCCTCAAAAAGTTGAAAATAGAACTACCGAATGATTCATCAATCCCACTTCTGAGTATTTATCCAAAGAAAATGAAATCAAAGAGATATGATTTCAATCTCTGTCAAAGAGATTTTTGCATTCCCATGTTTATTGCCGAACTATTCACAATAGCCAAGATATGGAATCAACCTAAGTGTCCATCAATGGATGAATAGATAAAGAAAATGTGGTAATACACAAGCAATATAATTCTTTTTTATTTAACTATAAAAAGAATAACAGCCTACCATTTGTGACAATATGGATGAATCTGGAAGACATTAAATGAAATAACCAGACACAGGAAAACAAATACTATATTATCGTACTCGTTTGCAAAATTTTCAAAAATCTATCTTATAGAAGTACAGGGTAGAATAGTGGTTACCAGAGGCTGGGGGAGATAGCATGGATGGTGTGTGTGTAGAAACTGGTCAATGGGTATGAAATTACAGATAGATCAGAGGAATAAATTCTGTTTTTCTATTACACAGTATAGTTAACAATATTATATTATTTCAAAATAACTAGAAGAGAGAATTTCAAATGTTCTTATTACAAAGAAAAAATAAATTTTTGAGATAACAAATAATTACCCTGATTTAATCATCACACAATGTATACATGTATTTAACATCACATCACATAACATCCAATAAAGATGTACAATTATGTGTCAATTGAAAATAAAATAAAACTTTTTAAAAACCAAGCACAATGTCAAGATCCAATGGTCTTTCTTAAGTAGATGAAGACATCTCTTCTTGTCTTGAAATATTATTTACCACAACAACTATATCTCTGTACCAAATTGAACTCAGAAGCCTTATCTATAAAATAGCTATCTTTATTCCGTTACATGCCACAATATAACAAAATTCTTAAAAGAAAAAAACCCTGAAATATATATGACTGACTCTTTTTGATAATTAGATTAAGCTTGATATTTTATGCTATTTTAATTATAATTTTAATATTGAATTGTTTTGGAATAATATAAATGAAGAATAGAATATTATTCAGTTAATATAATCAAAGGAACAATAGAAATAAAAGTTTATATCTGATATATGTGGTTTATTGATATGTCAAAATAGAAAATAGATTATAACTAATATCTCTATTTTGTATCTTTCAGCAGAATAATCAAACCAATTGTCCAAGAAGACAATTTCAAGTCTACGGAGGCTAGTTTTCTCCCAGTCTCCTAGAAGGAACAGAGTTACCTTGTTCAGATTTAACTTTAGCCACTGTAAACATTGCTACAAGATTTCAAGTCTGAGACTAAATTATCCCATTCAGTTCTTTACAGCATCAGTCAGTGAAAAACAGCCAATCTTCACTCCTAGTATAGATCCAGTCACTGTTATACAATGTACTAGAACAAGGAAAAATAGCCCACATGAAAACATCAGACAAAAATAAACAGGAGATTAAAGTCATTACAATGTTTAAATTGCACTGAAATCTTTATACACAATAAAGGTCAAAATGAGAGAAAAAGTTCTTACCATTGGCAGGCAAGCAGCCTGAACTGAAAGATATATCATCAATAGCAATGACTTCATCCTGTTCATAAGTTGAAGTCATTTGACCTTGAAAAACAACCTACACAAGAAAAACAAAACAAAACAACAACATAAAGCAAGGAACATTACTGTCTCACAGTGTTATAAAAGAGAGCCTGCAATAGGAAACATGTCACTCTGTAGAAACACTTGAGTGACCATGCCAGTTCCAGGTCCAAAGAAATCAAAGCAAACACTCTGAAAAAGAAATGTAGGGTCATCACTGTATCTCAAATGTCTGGCATAGGATAGGTAACATGTTAGTGAAATGCAGCAATACTCACCTGGATTTTTCCCTACAATTATCTCCTATGTTCAGTTCCCATGTGTTCATACTGTTTCACATTTACCAGCTTTTGGATCCATGCTCCATCTTGAGATCCAGTTCTTGGCATTTTGCAATTGTATCCCATCTTTCCCTTTGGTTCTCTAAATCTTATCCACTCTTGCCTTAGATGTCATCCTCATGCTATCCTATTGCACATTTTCTGCCATTGTCTAAACATTGACTGGAAATGATTGTTCTGTGACTTATTGTTAAAATGACTGAACGTGGCCTGTCACAGTGCCTCACGCCTGTAATCCTGGCACTTTGGGAGGATGAGGCGGGTGAATCACTAGAGGTCAGGAATTCTAGACCAACCTGGCAAACATGGTGAAATCCCGTATCTACTAAAAATACAACAAATTAGCTAGGAGTGGTGGCGGGCGCCTGTAATCCCAGCTACTCAGGAGACTAAGACAGGAGAACAGCTCGAACCAGGGAGGCGGAGGTTGAATCGCTGGAACCCGGGAGGCAGAGGTTGCAGTGAGTGGAGATCGCACCACTACACTGCAGCCTGGGTGACAGAGCAAGACTCTGTCTCAAAAAAAGAGGAAAAAAATGACTGAACGTGACATTATGATGTGGAGCCCATCCAAGACACCACTAAGAAAAGATACTCTGGTATGATTGATCTGAGAAACTTAAAAAGAAGCCACTCTCCGATTTTCTAATTACCCAAATCGATAGAAAATTGGCATGTTGATGGTAGACATTATCCCATCCGTATTAATGAATATCACTAATGTTGGAGGCTTTGTTCATGGATGTGATAAAAACATGTGCATTATTCAGTCTTGTTTACGACATAAACATTGTATTTCTCAAGAAGTCGGCCCAGATTTTTAGGTTTACAATTGATCTAGATGCAGCAAAACATAACAGATCATTTTTCTATGGTAAATTATTTCGTCCCTGTACAATATGCTGTACCAATACATTTCCTTTCAAACCATATGCTATCTACCACTCTATTACAAATCCACCGAGAAATATCCACGACCTACAGAAAAATCTGTCAATAGCCCTAAGAAAGTCATATTCTCTTTATACAAAAATAAGTGTAACTACTTAGAAAATAGAACCATGTTTCAAAGGACTGGCAAAGATTGTGTAGAGAGAGTTTTATACAGAGGTGGTATAACATAGTGATTAAAAGTATGGCTAGAATCTGAATCCAACATATAGCTAGGATCTGAAACCAAGTAGTTTGATTCAAAATATATTTTTTCAAAAAAAATATATCATATATGTAGTTATATAATATACATTATATAATTTATATCATATATAATATATGCTATGTTATATCATATATGTTATATATGTTATATTATAACATAACATAGATTAATATATATTATATAGATAGATACAGATATTTTTAATAAAACTACTTGGAGATATACAATATATAACATAAAATATTATATATTAATAGTATATATTAATAAATTATGTTATATATTAATAAATACATAATAAATTTGTAATATATATGTTACATATCTCCTTGGAGATATATATCTCCATATATATACAAATATTATATATGTGATATAATGTATATATTATGGAATATATATATATAATATATACGTATATGTATAAGATACATATATGTATTGTATAGATTTTGCATTTGTATGTATACATACATAAAATTGTGTATTATATACAGATTATATATAATATACATATTATATGTTATATTTTATATGTTATAAATATATATTTTATATATAATATGTTATATATATTTATATAATATACAAGTATTAATTATATTATATAAATTATATAATACATAATTATACTATATTATTAAATATATATGTATAATATACATACCCAAGTTGGTTATATATAATATATAACTACATATATACATCCAAGTAGTTTGATTCAAAATATCTATTTATAATATAGATAAATTATATACTTATTATATATTATATATATTTTGAATATATATATATGTATTTCAAATAAAACTATTTGGTTTCAGTTCCTTGTTATACTACTCAAGAGCAACAAGACCTTGGAGAACTTATTTAACATCTCTGTTCCTCAGTTTTCTTCTTTGTACAATTGTAATGATAAAATGATGGCCTACATGATAAGGAAAAATGAGTTGCAAACATGTAAAACAGCACCTGGTATATAGTTAGCATTAAAAAATGTTAGCTACTGTTATTGTAACATAGTTATTAAAATATTTAAGCTATTATATGAATTGTGTGTTTGTAAGTAAAAATATATTCTTTACAAATTAACATTTTATTCTTTCTGAAAGCTTTTTCATAGAGATAGTCCCTAGCTGTTGCTGAGTTAAGGATATGTCGACAGTCATCATATTTTTAAAAAGAAGTAGAAATAAGTGTTAACTATATCACATGTCTCTTGTTTTTTTTTTCTCCACACTCCTCACCAAAAAAACAACATTCATCTTCAGGGTCGATAAATCAGAAACTTACATTACAAATGTTAATCTCTTTCCTGAACTCTCCTCCCCAGTTTCCAAAGTCTGCTGGAGATTTTCACTCAGATGACACAAGTCATTTATAATTCACAACACTTTGTCCTTTCTCCTCGGATTGGAGCTCTCATCTCACTCTCATTTCCTGACAATGGTACCAGAAGACTGGTGCTCTCCAATGCTCAAAACTCCAAACTGACCTTGAGAGTCCCTTTCTCCTCCATTCTCATTTCCAATGAGACAAGCTCCATTAATCCCTATTTTCCTTTCATTCTTATTTCCTCTCCCATCTCCTCCCCCTTGACTACTAAAGTAGCTTTTAAATTACCTTCTTGCCTTAATCCTCTCCTCATTAGAGTTTGCAATAGATATTACATATTTATTTGATTCTGTTAAATTACATGTTAACTTGGTATAACTGATGAAACGTCATTGTGAAAATTCGCTGCCATTTGAGTCCACTAGCCTAGCAGGAAGGAACATTTTTCTTAGGGAAATAATTATTTCTCTAAGTGGAGGGAAATTTACTAATGGTTCTATGTGGCTATAAAACACAAGACCCATCAGGCATAATCAAATAGTCTAGCTAAACAGATTTAAATGAAAAGAGTTGACAAGGATTTGGGTTAGAATCTGGAAAATTAGCTAAAGAAAGTGGAACCCCAGGATGATTAAAAAACAAGAAAAAATAAAGGCAGGACGTAGTGGCTCACGCCTATAATCCCAACAGTTTGGGAGGCCAAGGCAGGCTGATCACCTGAGGTCAGGAGTTCAAGGCTAGCCTGGCCAACATGGCAAAACCCCATCTCAATTAAAAATACAAAAATTAGCCAGGTGTTGTGGTACACATCTGTAATCCCAGCTACTCAGGAGGCTGAGGCAGGAGAATTGCTTGAACCCAGGAGGCAGAGGTTGCAAGCTGAGATGGTGCCACTGCATGCCAACCTAGGTGACAGAGTGAGACTCCATCTTGGAAAAAGAAAATATATATATATGTAGGTTCTACGGAGGGCCCTGGTCAGAGCTGTGTTGCTGTGTGGTAGTTGTATTTTTAGGAAAAGTAGTATCTAACACACATTCTTTGTTTTCTCCAAAACATCAGCAAGATTATTTTCCAAACACCCACCTCATTTTAATAACGTTGGAGGACAGATAGGTAGATAGATTTTTTTTTAAAGGAGCAAAGCAGCAAAATAAAAGTGGATCATAGGACAGATGATGGAGTTCCGACACCACAGAAGTCAGGGACGGCCTGCACTAATCCGACAGCGAACATGAAACAAATTCCTTTCACCCCAAACATTTTAAGAGAAGATGGATGACCTCTGAATAGAGGTAAGCAGTCAGCACTCAAGCCACTTGATTTAAATGTTAGAGGAAATGGTGATGACATATGGATAATACTATCTGGATGGCATTGATACAGGAGCTAGAAAGAAATTATTTAGGCAGATAGTGAAGGTAAAAGAGTCCTTGGCAAGGCTTCCCTTCTACCAAAAAGCAGCCCAATAAATTATTTTTTCCAACAAAGAGCAGCCTGAAAAATCAAGCTGTAAACATAGATAAGCAAGCTGAAAGCTTGCACAGGTGGATGCCGGCAGTTGCATCAATAAAAAAAGGCTACCTGGGGGCCAGGCATAGCCAATATAGAAGCTCCGTCTTCCCTTTTATTACCACATGCACAGTAAAGAAACAGGCAACATGGCACCAGCCAGTTAGAGAACCCATCTGCATAATAACAGATTAGGGTGGGAAAGGCCATCTTTTTGTGCCCTATGCAAATAGCACACCTACCCCTAACCAGTTTTTTGTGCCTTATGCAAATAACACACCTAGTCTGACCAATCTTTAGTGCACCATGTAAATCAGACACTGCTTCCTCAAGCTCATCTATAAAACCCCCCTGCATTTCGCCATGGACTGGAAACCCATTCAGGATCCCTCTCTCTGCAGGAGAGAGCTCTTCTCTTTCTTTCACCTATTAAACCTCCATTCTTAACCTCACTTCTTGTGTGTTCACGTCTTTTATTTCCTTGGCATGAAACAATGAATCTCAGGTATCGCCTCAGACAATGAGACTGCTTCAGCGTGAGTATAAACATTAGAAACATTTATGGTTATATGTATTATGTAAGAGTTTTCTTAATTAGTAGTATGCATTCATTTCTCAAGCAAACATTTGAGACACAAAATGATGACAGTAATTATTTCCTCATCATGTGTTATCATAAATATTATTGAATTAAAAGGGAAAATACCTCAGATAATGATTTTGAAAAGTGACGGTAAAATTTTAAAAGTTAAGGTTAAAATTTACATTTTTTAAAATGCAAAGCTCATCTTTTGTCTTTATTAATAAATACTATTCTTTCTAAATAGGAGGCTGCTGAGAACTCTCCAGCGTTTCTCAATGAAATATCAAAGAAATGAAAAGTAAATAATAGCGTGTTAAAAATGCTTCAGTATCTTTTTATACTTAAGGCACTGATTGTTCATTTAGTTTAACAATCTAGACATTCAACGTGAAAATTACAGTCAGTGATATACTTAGTAGTAAGGGATAGTATTCATTCCTTCTTACCCATAAAACTGTCACATGAGCTTCTTTCAAGAACAACAACAAACAGGAGTGAAAGTGTTACCGAAAGGAAGTCCCGATCCAGACCCCAAGAGAGGGTCTTGGAGCTCATGCAAGAAAGAATTGAGAGAATGTCCATAGAGTAAAGTGAAAGCAAGTTTATTAAGAAAGTAGAAGAATAAAAGAATGGCCACTCAATAGACGTTCCCGAAAGTAAGAGGAGGAACGCGTCCACCCTAGGTACAATACTTGTTTATATACAGGATAAAAAAAGATCACAGGGAGATGTGCTCTGCTATAATCTTTTGCGATAAAGGATTAATTTTCTTAATTACTATATTTTGCAAGAATCGACATTATTATCTATAAAGCAAAATTAGGAATGATTTTGTTCTCAAGGTGTCGGGATACCAGGACACTCCCAAGTCCAGGTCTGTTTAGTAAATGTTATCAATCTGTTCCCTTAACAGTAAACATCTAGAGGCTAGGGATACCTAGCTTTCTGGGGATGCAACCCAGCAAGCTCATTTTCCTAGCCCTCACTCAAGATGGAGTCACTCTGGTACTAATGCCTCTGACAAAAGAAGGTTTCACCTGAATTAGGGGCTACATTTCTACTGCATGTTAAGTTTGTTTTGTTATTTCTCTCCTTGAATATTTTAGGACAACAGTAAAATTAATCGCTTATGTCTGCAATTTTTTAAAAATGTGATTGCAATTAATCAGCAGCATGCAATGCCTAAAATTGTTGTTTTACCCAGCACAGCAGACAAAAGAATATATAATAAGTCACACACAACAGATTTGACCAAACTACAGGTTCGGCTTTTTTTCCCCTATGTATTCTAAATCCCTGTAATGCTTAACATAATAAAAAAAGTTATTATGGCTCAGTGACTCAGTAATTGAGATCTGACATCAAACTACCTTAGAGTCTAAGCCGGTATGGGATTTAGTAGGTTATTTAACTCTCTAAAGCTTGTAATTCTTGGAGTAAATCATCTTTCTACCTTAGAGGATTTTTGTGAAGGGTCAATAAAATTATGTATCCAAAGAAGTAAACACAGTGCCTTACATATAGTAAGTGCTAAAGAAATTTTAGTTGTTATTATTCCTTAAATATCTTCAGAAACTCTCTGAAATGCTTCCGTCTTTGCTAAGTAGATAAACAGCAATCCTTGTGTATGCAGCAGCATTCCCTCAGAAATTAACCTGCTTCAATTTCATTAAAGGAGAGACCTAGTCATTCACAGATGGAGGTGATAAAACCCCCAGGTGAGCATCAGCTACAGAGGCTTTGTCCTAAGCCCATGCTAAGCTGGGATCCAGCTGGGACCGAAATCTCCTATTTGGACATTTTTAAAGGAAGGATGCATGGCTTTTAAACTATTAGAAGTCAGCATGGAAAGGAAATGGCAGAAAATGAAATAATTCTCAGAGGCTTGTAAGTTGTCGAGGCAGCAGATACTGTCTGGAGACTCTGATTACAGAATTCCCTCGAATAAGCCCCTCACAGAATCTTTTCAGGAGTGAGATACTAGATGGTGCCAGGCCGTATTACAAGTACAGCACTTCTCTGTGGCCCACCAAACAAAAGCAAATGAACATCTGCTCACTTGCTGACAGGACAGAACTAAAGCATACCTGCAATCCGAAAAGGCTGGTGTAGCCGAGGTATCCTGAGAGAGTCATATAGTCTCCTAATTTTTGCAAAGCCTTTAAGGTAAATGCACTGTTTTCACATCAGCAATAATGTATTTTGGGATATAAAATTAATATATTGCACATGCATCTGCTTTAGTTGAAGCCACTGGTACATTTAAAGCACTCAAGTGAATTACCTTGCTGCCTCAGCTACAGTCGAATCACCCTGGGTATTACATATTCTGGAGTTTTACTTTTTTTTTTAATTGATCTACTGCACATATTTAATCATCAGAACTCAGGATGTATCACTCGAGAATAGGAAGCTGAGCAAAACAAGGACGTTATTTTGAAAGGTTTGACCTACAAGATACAGCAAGTTCCAGTTCTACTCCACACTCTGATCTCTTATGCTTCTAATAGAGATCTGGACCCCAAAAGACATAGACAGGTCTAAGAAGGCACAAAGGTTGGCAAAAGTAGTTTAAGACTCCCACACCATCAGGTCTGTTTCAAAGTTAAAAAGATGTGTAAATAATGATGGAGTCGACCCATAGATAAGATTCTCATCTTATTATTAAGTGTCTACAAGAACAGAGAGAGATGGAACTTCAGCAAGATCAACCTTCAGTCTACTCAATGTGACTCAATCCCCATAAACACGATCTTGGCCCGGTTTTGTTGCTTTTGTTGTCGTTGTTGAGACAACAAGCAGACACAGGGAATTAAGAAGAGAAGGGTAAGAAATAAAATAACTTCTCCAGTGGTTAATAACACTTGAGCATCTACAGCAAATTAAATATATTATTGGTGCTCAGGGGGTATTCATTCTGCATACCACAGCCCTTGAAAGCCACAGATGTCTTCAGGGCCCAGGGACACACAGTATCCCCTGCCCACACCTATCAATAATCTTCCCTTAACATGCTGTAGGGAACATTTCCCTCATTGTACCTACCACATCCAAGAGATCCAAATTAATATTTCTTAAGTGAATGAATGAATTGTTGATAGAAAGACTTAAGTGCCTGATGACTTAAGATGCCTTTCCAACCACCCACACCCCCAACACTGATATTTGACTTCAATAGAGTACAGTCTCAGTCTCTGGTTAGTGTTTCCAGTGGGAGTTTCTCTGAAGTCCTGCCATATAGGTGTCATTTAACCACCTGTTAAGGGATTTTTTTGTAGCCTTCTTTTGATCCCCATTAAGTTTATCAAAACCTGAAAATTCCAAATTACAGTGATTTATGATCAATCAATTAAGAAACTATGCCATTCTTATATCTTATAATTCAACTTTTACAATGAAGATCCTGTTCATTTAGCCATTCTTTTTCTCTTAGCCACTCAAAAGAATCAAAGGTAAAATTCAATCCAATTTAATCCCTATATTTAAGCAAGTGCTAAATCCACCATATAACAAATGATTTGATTTATATCAAATTTATAACATTGATTATTATATCATTCTAATAATAGATGATAAAAAAACCGACTTGGGTTAAATTGACTCACAGAGAAGGATTAGAAAGTTTTAAGGAATAAAATGCTTTAAAAATCTCATGTTTAATAGGAAAATTTTGTTTGATTGTCCCAAATGTTAAAATAGGCAATACTGCTTCAAGAACTGGTAATAATCATTAGATTATCATTTCAACCATGCATAAGTTTTATTAGGCTGCATAAATAAGTTGTGTTTTATAGGCTTGCATTGACTTTAATTCTCTAAACTACTTTAGAAAATAAAGGCTGTGTTATCTATGAAATGAATATGACAATTATTCTACTTCAACAGCATTTGGAATAAGTGTTTAAACATTCTCCTTCCTCATTACCCAGCATTCCCCTCTCTCAAAAGCATGAAAAAAGTCTGGAAGGAAAAAGTAATGAAAAGAAAGAAGAAGCTGGAGCAGTAAGAAAAGTAGAGAGGAATGGAAAGAGTTCAAGAAATTAGGAGGAAATTAAAAGGTTGTATTTTACTGATATATCAGTATGTCTTAAAATATATCACCTTTAGTTTTCATACATACAATTCAAAACCTTATTGTAAAAGTGTCTTTCAGGGTGGCTAGCCATCCCAAATTGCCTGAGATGTCCACTTTCAGCACTTGAAAGTCTTGGGAAATCCCTCAGTCGCTGGCAAACTGGGACGGTTGCCTTACTTTTAGTTCACCTGGTGTTAAAGATCTGTATCTTATTTTTTCTTTAAGGCCATAGTTAGAAAATAGAACACACATACCTGAAAGCTCTGTGAACTCTGGATTTTGATGACATTTCTCTCCCACTGATTTGGGAGTGCAGCTGTGTTTTGCCATAAATGCTGAATAGGACCTCCACATGCAGTTTGAAGCCCAACCATTAATTTGCCACTCACTTGGCTGGAGAAGTAATAAAATGTAATCTGTGAAAGACAATTAGTACCCAAACAGTTATGATAAAGAAGTCCCCAAATGTGACAACATATTTAAAATGCTGTGTGCTTTCAAATACCTGGCAGTCATGTTGATCATTTGTCGGAAGGAAAACTCTGCTTCTTAAACTTGAGGAAATAGAATCCACTCTGGACACCAGTAAAAGGAAGTGAGCTATCAGAAAGAAGAGACAGAGTACAAAAAAAAAAGGAGAGAGAATGAATAAGACCTACTATTTGATAGCATAACGGAGTGACTGTAGTCAATAATAATTTCATTGTACATTTAAAGATAACTAAAAGAGTGTGATTGAATTGTCTGTAACATAAAAGATCAATGCTTAGGGGATGGGTACCCCATTCTCCATGATGTGATTATTGTGCATTGCATACCTGTATCAAAACATCTCATGTACCCCATAAATATACACATCTACTATGTACCTACAAAACTTAAAAGACAAAAAATAAAAAGAAACAACAGACAATGTGTTAGATTCAGAGTGATCACTGGCGAATTTAAGACACCAAGTGATAATTCAGGCCCACATCCTCACTAGATTAATAATTTTTTTTGTTTAAAGAATAATTTAACCACATCATTTACTTTTGCAAACCATCTGATATTTTTACTTCTTTCTATTGCCCAGTGATACAGCTAATTGCAATTATACTCCCTATAATATGATCATGGACTATAGTTTACAACGCAATTTATCACATTTAACATAGAAAGATACATCCCTGCAAAGATGCTATCTACATTATACTATCAGGACTGCCTACCAAAATAAGCAATTCAATGAAGACTTGTGACAGAGCAGGAGCACCATTATCTTGGACAAACACCACTATTTTAAGCTCCAGCTCCCTTTCTAATCTCATGCATTTCAAATAAATCACTTCTAACAATAAGCAGCTAGAAAGAGCAGACAGTACAATACAGATAAAACAGCTGCATGGTGTAAAAACCAAACTTCACACTCATACAATGGGCCCAAGTAAAACAGTGGGCCCTAATAAGCACATTCCTTTCTCTTTAGGTTCACTAAGACAGGGAAGCTAAAAGCAGACTTGGGGGGTATGCCTGCAGTTGCAGAAAGATGTATGGGGACACAAAACTCTCCCTCCCAGATAAGCAAGACAAAGAGACACAGAAACATTCTGAGCCTGTGATAAGCTCTCCCGTCCTAAAATACTCTTAGTCTGTAAGAGAGAGGGCTCTTGACCTAACTCGGCCAGAGGCCCCTCTCAGGTTTATTCTTTAAAATAAACCTGTTTCTGACTGATGAGTCACTTTTCATGTTTCTTTTGTCCTTCTTCAACTCTCACAGCTTTAGAAGAGACCATTGCTCACTGTACTTTTGTTCAGAAAAAGTTGGATCAGATAGTCCCAGCTTTTCCTAGGATTATGGAAAACAACTCTGAGCCCTGATGCTTTCCTATGCCCTGCAGTATGGATAATACCTGTGGACTCTTATGGTTTAGAAGTCTGTAAAATAAATGTTGCGCATTCCCTGGGCTCTCATAGATTTCCTGTAATGTTTTATGCAGGTTCAAGCATATAATCTGAAAACCATTGTCTTCTGCCACTTTATTTCATGTGCTTCTCTTTGTCAAAAGGAATGAGAAATATGATGATGATGACTATGATGACATAGCTACCTCAGTTATTCAGTGGTATTTTAAAGTCAGATTGGAAATGAAATCTAATTGTCACATCATTAAAAGAATCAATAGTAAAATTATGAGACCTAAGGAAGAAACCTCTCTTCCCTACTCCTATTCCAAAACTGCATCCTAATTAAGCAGCAAACAGTGACATTAACGATTGCTTATGAATATAGTCAGAGACATAACTGAAATAACTGTAATAACACACGATTATTCTAAGAATATACTTAGTGGAATTATTATGTAAACACAATTTAGATGAAGAGCGGGTATCATGGTGATGCAAGTGGACTATCATTAGTTGGCTCCTGCAGCAGGTAAACAAATGTTAAGCAAATGAATAATCAAATAAACAGAATAAGTCATATGCATATATTATTGTAAGTTTATTATTATTAGCAATACAAATGGTAATAGCATTCAGTCGGCTCTAAATTGTTCTTTATAAACATTCAACTACTAAAAAGAATCCCTGAGATACTCAGAAAAATGATTTTTATTTGTCAATATTACCTAAATTATTCATATTTTTTAAAGCTTGATATTAAAAATCAGATTTGACACATTAAGTTATTAAATAATAAAAGCAGCATTTTTAAGTGATATTTCTCAACTCACACATTAATAAATTATTTAAATATTTAAACAGAGTGTTTCATAAATAAAAACTGTCATTTGTTATGTGTTATGGCACTATAAATTATTCTGTATTGTATCAAATATTCAATAAAGGTCAATCTTCAGGTTATAGTAGAAAGTAAAGGTTTAAATTCAGAAACAGCTTGATATCTTTTGACCTTTGTTCTAGTAATAAACTTTTTCTTTGTATGGGGAAAAAATTGTTCAAAATGCACCCAGTGGCAATATCTGTTTTCTATGTTTAATTTTAACTTAGTGACAATCGCGATTTTTTTTAGTGTGCACTTCATTTACCTTGCTCCTTTAGTATGAGTATAGAATTTCCTGAATTCACAGATGGAGATGTTCCCTAAAGAAAAATGTCACTTTATAGAAAGTTCCCTGGCTTTCCAGAGAACATTTTTTATCATGGCTGTTTATGAGTTTAAGAGAAAAAGGCAAATCTTTGACAGCATAACTTTTCTCCACATGACCATCCCCTCATTTAACACTCACATCTACTACAGCTCTAACCAGCCAGAAAAGACTGCATAAAGCTCTTGAACAACAAAGTTTATATTGAATATTTTCTCTATAAACCTCTTGTACTTCCTTTAGCAGCCCAATATTACAGATATCACACGCAAACACATAATCACCATTATCATCATATATCTCCATTAATCTCTACACCATCCTCATTATAGCTTGTTTACATGATACTTAAATTCCCATGTTGTGCCTGCATTTATAAAAGTCAATGCATAATGTCTTTGAATCACATGTGTAACATAATCTTGTGACAAAGGGTTAATTATTAAAATGACGAAATAACATAAATAGCCCAATTTCATTTACAGTCTTAAATGTTTATGTTAGAGGACTTTTAAAAATACTTTTTCTCAGTTACTGGTTAAGTATTGGAATGAAATCCCAAGTTTGATGACAAAAAAAAGGAGACATATAAAATATGAAAGCAACAAAAACCATGAATCAAGGTTTGAGAGCTAAATCCAATAACTTTGGCAGTGAATTCCATCAACCTTGATCTTCAGGAAAGATAAGGAAGAATTTTCGGTTTCACTTTCCTCAACCATTGATGGGCAGCCTTGTACTTCCTCCATTTCCCATATTCTGAGAGATTAATGGACCTGAATGTGAGCAGGAGAGACATAAATCCTGTTGCATGCTACAGAGTAACCAATTGGTTCAAAGGAACTCAAAAAAGGAGAATTTTAACAGTGAGATAATATCAGTTCTCAAGAACGTTCAAAAAAAATCAGGCTGTAGGAATGGATCATCATAACAAGATCCAAGGCTTGCAGCAAATGTTAAAATGTCAAAACTTATGGAAATATGAAAATGCACTAATTTCTGACAAAAAGCATAGTTTAATTCAGATAATACAGAGCAAATAGTAGTATTAGATACAAACCTCTTCAAGTTGATAATTTGACTATTTATTAAATTCTGTTTCCTTTGAATCATAAGTTTTGACTCATACCAATTTATTAAGCTAGCAAGCTCAACAGAACCAGGTAATATTTGCTAAAATAGTATCACTTAAATAATACCCTCAAATAGTAATCCCTTCTCATTACTAGCAAGTTGTACATGGATGCTACCATATCCACTTATGTCTGACTTCAGTGACAAAGGGCTATGTGAGTCACTTTAGGAGATGATAAAATATATAGTAAACCACAAGAGTACTGTCAATGAAAATGCCAGAATAGAGACCTCTGAAACTTTTGCCCCCACAAAATCAATTTTAAAACTGGCAAAAAAGTCAGAATCAACTTGTCTGGAACTCTGGAAATCAGCCAAGCTTTTTGGGAATTTGGAGGGCTTTTATTCAACAAATGGCTAAATCTCAGTTTTAAAAAATGGTGAGCTTTATGGGCTTTAACTTGCCCTAGTCTCATTGCCCACTCTCCAGTTTCACATTTAACTTTGAAAAATAGCAGCTTGCATTCCTGTGCAGCCTGGCAGCCACAAGAATGAGTAAAATGGTGCTAGACCTTTTTCAAAGCCTCATTCTCAAATAATTGTCATTAGTTGATCTGTCTTTTGGTTCCCTGAAAGACCACAATTAAAACGCCATCTGAAATTGACCATAATAATAGCTTGCTCAGTATAAAATGCTTTTTCTACATAAGGGGTTTGTTGAAAACAATTACCAGCAAGTGTTATAACTTCATAGTCACCTGAGGCAGTGTGTAACAGTTGGTGAAAATAACAAACTAATAGAATGAGACATTGATAGAGAATTTTAAAAGTTCCAACATATCCCTGCAAATCTAGCCAGACATGGGCATGTGTAGGGCTGTACACATGCTCTGGAAATACCTGAAAAGACCCTAAGCCCTAACATCTGGCTGATATTGAGGCTCTATGAAACCAGGAAATGGAAGCTAAGGCAGAGTTATCAGCTGCCTGGATGAGTATGGAAAGTGCACCCCAACATACACACAGAGTCCCTCAGCAAAACATAGAGATTTATTGGTCCCAGGCTGCTTTGGTCTGAATGTTTGTGCCCCTGCACACACACACATTCATATGTGGAAGCATAATTTTTGGAGATGAGACTTTTGGGATGTGAGTAGATCCTGAAGGTAGAGTCCTCAAAGATGGATTTAATTCATTTATACAAGAAGGACTAGAGAGTTGCCTTGCCCCTTCCACCACGTGAGAACTCAGCAGGATAGTACTGTCCTATGAACCAGGAAGTGGTCCCTCATCAGACACTTCAATCTGCCAGTGCCTTGATCTTGGACTTCCCAGCCTATAGAACTGTGAGAAATAAATTTCCATTGTTTATAATCTATGCAGTTTATGGCATTTTGTTCTAGCAGCCAAAATGGACTAAAACAGTGACATCTAAGAGACTCTCAGTAAAGTCACTAAATTAACAACAAAACAACTATAACTACAACAAACAGTAACAGAAGCAAATGTGTGGGAGTTTTTGGGAGACTGAGCATCTGATTTCCAGAGGTCCAAGAGTATATTGTTTTAAATGTCTAGGATTTTTTTTTTAAGTGAGAAATGCAAAGAAACAAGAAGATATCTCCCATGTAGAGAGAAAAAAAGAAAAGCAATCAATATACAATGTCTCTGAGAAAGGCCAGATTTTTTAGACAAAGACTTTAAATCAGTTATGTCAAATATTTTCAAAGAGCTAAGGAAACTATATATAAAGAACTACAGAAATCATAAGAATAATGTGTCATAAAATAGAGAATATTAATAAAGAGGTAGATATTATATAATCAATTATTATAATCATTATATAACTGATAAAAATCAATAATAATAACAGGTTATGGGCACAATATGTAATGATATAATTTGTGGCAATAACAGCATAAAGAAGAAGTGAGCAGAAGTATATAAGATCAAAATTTTTGTATATTATTAAAATTACACTGGCATTAATCCAACCTAAGTTTTCATAGATTAAAATGTTAAATGTAATCCCTAAGGCAACAACTAATAAAATAATTCAAAAATATATAGTAGAAAAAGAAAAGGATATTAATATAATACACTAGAAAATATCTATTTAACAAAATAAGGTAGTAATGGAGGAACAGAGTAATAAGAAAAAAACATAAGTCATACAGAAAACAAGTAGGAAAATGGCAAGAAACAACCTATCACTGTGATGATAGGTGTAAATCATAATTATATAATATGCAAATAGATTAAATTCTTAAATCGAAAGTAAGAAGTTGGCATATTGTATAAAAACATGATCTAACCACATGTTGTCTACAAGAGACACATTTTAGATTCAACCACAGAAAAAGGTTAGCAGTAAAAGGATATAAAAGACATACTATATAAACAATAACAAAAAGAAAGCTGAAATGGCTATATGAAATTCAGAAGAATGATTTTCTTTCTTTTCAGCTTTTAAGTTCTGGGGTACACGTGCAGGATGTGCAGGTTTGTAACCCAGGTAAACGGGTAAACGTGTGCCATGGTGGTTTGTTGCACAGATCAATCCCTCACCCAGATATTAAGCCCAGCATCCATTAGCTATTCTTCCTGATGCTCTACCTCCCTTCTCCCCTCCTGACAGGTCCCAGTGTCTGTTGTTCCCTGCCATGTGTCCATGTGTTCTCATCATTTAGTTCCCACTTATAAGTGAGAACATGTGGTATTTGGTTTTCTGTTCCAGCATCAGTTTGCTGAGGATAACAGTTTCCAGCTCTATCCGTGTCCCTGCAAAGGACATGATCTCATTCCTTTTTACGGCTGCATAAAATTCCATGGTGTATATGTACCACATTTTCTTTATCCATTCTATCACTGATGGGCATTTGGGTTGATTCCATGTCTTTGCTATTGTGAACAGTGCTCCAATGAACATATGCATGTATGTGTCTTTATAATAGAATCATTTATATTTATTTATACCCAGTATGTGCAGTAATGGGATTGCTGAATCAAATGGTACCCAGTAATGGGACTGTTGAATCAAATGGTATGTCTGGTTCTAGATCTTTGAGGAGTTGCCACACTGTCTTCAATAGTGGTTGAACTAATTTACATTCTCATCCACTATGTAAAGCATTCCTTTTTCTCTGCATCCTCGCTAGCATCTGTTGTTTCTTGACTTTTTAATAATCACCATTCTGACCGGTATGTGATGGCAATCTCATTGTGGTTTTGATTTGCATTTCTCTACTAATCAGTGATGTTGAGGTTTTTTTTCATATGTTTGTGGGCCACATGAATATTTTATTTTGAGAAATGTCTGTTCATGTCCTTTGCCCACATTTTAATGGGGTTGTTTTTTTCCTGAAAATTTAAGTTTCTAGTAGACTCTGGATATTAGATATTTGCTGGATGGATAGAGTGAAAACATTTTCTCCCATTCTGTAGGTTTTCTGTTCACACTGATGATAGTTTCTTTTGCTGTGCAGCAGCTCTTTAATTAGATCCTATTTGTCAATTTTTGCTTTGGGTGCTATTACTTTCAGTGCTTTCATCATGAAATCTCTGCTCGTGTCTATGCCATGAAAGTTATTGCCTGGATTTTCTTCTAGAATGTTTACAGTTTTGGGTTTTACATGTAAGTCTTTAGTCCATCTTGAGTTAATTTTTGTATAAGGTATAAGGAAGGGGTCCAGTTTCAATTTGTTGCATATGGATAGCCAGTTCTCCCAGCACCATTTGTTAAATAGGGAATCCTTTCCCCATAGCTTGTTTTTGCCAGGTTTGTCAAAGATCAGATGGTTGTAGATCTGTGGTCTTAATTCTGAGTTCTCCATTATGTGCCATTGGTCTATGTGTCTGTTTCTGTACCAGTACCATGCTCTTTGGGTTACTGTAGCCTTGCAGTATAGTTTGAAGTTGGGTAGCATGATGCCTCCAGTTTTGTGCTCTTTGTTTAGGACTATCTTGGCTATTTGACCTACTTTGGGTTATATACTAATTTTAAAATAGTTCCTTCTAATTTTGTGAAGAATGCCAATGGTAGTTTAATGGGAATAGCATTAAATCCATAAATTACTTTGGTCAGTATGGCCATTTTTACAATACTGAGTCCTCCTATCCATGAGCATGGAATGTTTTTCCATTTCTTTGTGTCCTCTCTGATTTCTTTGAGCAGTAGTTTGTAGTTCTCCTTGAAGAGTTCCTTCACTTCCCTTGTTAACTGTATTCCTCTGTGCTTTTTTCTCTTTGCGACAATTGTGAATGGAAGTTCATTCATAACTTGGCTATTTGCCAGATGTTAGGATATAGGATTGCTAGCAATTTTTGCACATGGATTTTGTATCTTGAGATTGCTGACATTGCTTATCAGCTTAAGGAGTTTTTGTGCTGAGAAAATGGAGTTTTCTAGATATAGAATCATGTCTGCTGCAAACAAAGATAATTTGAGTTCCTCTCTTCCTATCTGAATATGCTTTCTTTCTTTCTCTTGCCTGATTACCCTGGACAGAAGACAGAATTGTTATTAGAGACAAAACAGGGCATTTTATAATGACAAATGAGTCAACCAATCAAGAATATGTAAAAACTATAAACATCTCTGCATGTAAAAACAGAGCCCTGAAATGTGTGAAGCAAAAGCTAAAATAATTGAAAAGTAGACCATTTTACAATAATAGTTGCAGACTCTAATACTCTACCTTCAAAAATAAATATATAGAACTATTAGATAAAAAATCAGCAAGAAAATAGAAAACTTGAGCAATTCTATAAACCAACTAGACCTAACAGATACATAAGGCACACTTACTCTATCCAACAACAAAAGAATATATATGATTCTAAAGCACACACAGAACATTCTCCAAGAAAGAGAATATTTTAGGTCATAAAACAAATCTCAATACATTTAAGAGCAGACAAATCATACAAGTATGTTCTCCAGAAATAATAGAATGATTTAAATTAATAACAGAATTAAATTAGAAAAATTCACAAATACGTAGAATTAAATAACAGTCTCCTAAATAACCAATAGGCTAAAGAATAAATTGCAAGAGATGTTAGAAAATACTTTACATACATGAAAATAAAAATACAACATATAAAAATGGATGGGATGCTGTTATCTCAGTGCTTAGTAAGAAATGTATAGGTATAAATGCCTAAATTTAAACAAGGAAAGATCTAAACATTAATAATAAGAAGCTAAAAGAAGAGCAAACTAAACCCAAAGCAAGCAGAGGAGGAAAATAATAAGTATTAGAGAAGAAATAAATAAAATAGGAAATAGAAAAACAACAAAAAAATTAAGAAACAAAAGTTCGTGGAAATATCAATAAAACTGACAATCTTTTCACTAGATGAACCAAGAAAAAATAAAATTAAATACTCAATTTACTAAAATGAAGAGTGAACAAGGGTCAGAATTTCTAAACTTACATAAATAAAAACAATTACAAGGGAATACTATGAAAAATTTTATGCTATCAAATTAGATAACCTAGATGATGGGCAAATTTCTAGAAAGATACAAACTACCAAAACCAATTCAAGAAGAAATAAAAAATCCAAATAGACTCTAACAAGTAAAGAGAATAAATTGGTAATCAAAAATCTTTCCACAAATGCTCCAGCATGAAAGGCTTACTAGTAAATTATATGAAACATTTAAATGATTAACACTAATACTTCACCAACTCTTATAAAAAACGAAAGAGGAGAAAACACTTCCCAACTCATTCTATAAGGCCACTATTACCTTAATAAACCAAAACCAGACAAAGACATCACAAAAAAAGGAAACAACAGACCAACATATCTGATGAATATACATCGAGCAACACATTTAAAAAATTTTTCACCATGGTCAAGTGGAATTTATCCTAGGAATGCAAAATTGGTTCCACATATAAAAATCAATCAATACAGACACCATATTGATCAAGTAAAGAAAAACCACACGACCATGACAATAGCAAAAAAAGATATGACAAGGTCTTAACACTCTCTTATAATAAAAGAAACACTCAGCATACTAATAATAGAAGGAAACATGCTCTGCTTGATAAATGGCATATATAAAAAATTTACAGCTAATATCATACCTAATGGTAAAAGACTGAAAAAGATTCCCCTAATAGGAAAAAGACAAGGCTGTCTGTCACCACTTCTAGTCAACATTGCACTGGAGTTTCTCTCAGACAATTAGGCAAGGAAATAAAATAAAAAGCACCCAGAATGAAAACAAAAGTAAAATTATCTCTATTTGTAGATGACATGATCTTGTATATAGAAGATCCTGACAAACCACCAAAAAATAAATTAATTAAAAACTATTAGAGCTAATAAGTTGGTAAGTTTATAGGATATAAAATCAATATACAAAAACCAGTTTCATTTCTATACACTGGCAAGGAACAATATAAAATAAAATTAAGAAAAAATCTCATTTAATGTTGCCTCAAAAACAATAAAAGACTTAGGAATAACTGTAATAAATAAAAAGCAAGATTTGTACAACAAAAATTTAAAAAATACAATGTTGAAAGAAATCAAAGAAGACCTAAGTAAACAGAAAGACATGATGCATGATAGGTTGGAAGACTTAATATTGTTAAGATGACAATAGTTACCAAATTTATCTACCAATTCAATGCAATTCCTCTCAAAATTCCAACGACCAGTTTTGCAGAAATTTGCAAATTAATACTAAAATACATATGGAAATGGAACAAACACAGAATAGACAAAAAAAATCCTGAAAGAAAATAACAAAATTATAGGACTTACTCGTCCCTAGTAATTTCCTTTCAAACTACAGTACACGGCTGCAGTAATCAAGAAGGTAGTGTGGTACTGGCATAAGTATAGGCAGAAAGATCAATGCAATCGCATTGAAAGTTCAAAAGTAAAACAGTACATCTATGAATTTTGACTGTGTTAAGATAATTCAGTGGGGAAAGTATAGAGTTTTCAATATATGGTGCTCAGACAACTGGATAGGTACATTCAAATGTGGATACCTCATACCATATTAAAAATTAACTAAAGATGGATTAAAGACCTAAGTATAAGATATAAAGATATAAACTGTTAGAAGGAACTATAGGTATAAGTCTATGACCTTGGATTAGGCAATGGTCTCTTAGATACAACACCTAAAACAAGAGCAGTTATATAAAGAAGTAAATAAATAAAGAAGTAAGTACATAGATAGATGTACTATGAGAGAGAGATGGACGATGAGTAGACAGATAATTAAATTTGACTTTATCAAAATTACACATGCTAGGACAGTAGGGGCAAGTGGCATTAATGGAAGATAGATCCTTAATTTTGGGCATGATCTAAAGGAAAACAATGAAAATAGGGGTAAGAATTAAAAAAATTAAACATATAAATGAAAAACTAGAGGAACTGGAACCATGTAAAAGAGAAAAAAGAAAACCCAGGGATTTTCCCATATATCATACCATTAATTAGTGTTTAAGGAGAATCCAGGTCTCTAGATGACTTTTAGAATTGTTCCTCTTTACCCAGTAAAAGGGAGATTTTACTCAGTGCAAACGTTCATTATTAGCAAGAACAGACAATCAAGAAAATATAAACCTTTCTTTCCCTAAAAATTTTGAAAATTAGTGTACTCATTTTATATTGCTTCCATAACAAATTACTACACACCCCGTGGCTTAAAACAACACAAATGTATTATATCACAGCTTCTATAGGTCAAAAGTCCAGGCATGGTGTGGCTTAGCTGGTTCTTTTCTTAGATGCACAAAAGGCTGAAACAGAAGTGTAGGTTGGCTGTGCTACCTTCTGAAGGCCCTGAGGATGAATATGCTTTCAAGTTCATTCAAGTGGCTGGCAGAATTCAATTCCATGCAGCCATAAGAATTCAATTCCACACAGCCTTAAGACTGAGATCCCTGCATCTTTGCTGGCTGTTAACCAGTGATTGTTCTCCAATTTTAGTGGCCCCTGTATTACTTTCTTGTGATCCTCTTTCTTCATTTCCAAAGCCAGCAATGCAGGTCAAGTCCTCAAACTTCAAATCTCTCTAATCTTCCCTTCTGCCTCAGTTCTCCTGCCTTCCACTTCTGCTTTTAAGGGCTCATGTGATTACACTGAGACCACTTGAACAGTCCAAGATAATCTGGTGATTTTTGAGGGCAGTTGATTAGTAACCCATTTACGAAATCTCTTCACACAAGTGCCCAGATTAATGTTTGATTGAACAACTAGAGGATAGGAAATTGGGGTGGGGTGGGGAGGCGCAGATTTTATAATCTGCCTGCCACAATTACGTAGACAATAATTTAATTCTCTTTTTCCATTTGCAATATACCAAGGTATTGATCAAAATCTGTAAAGCTTAGCTAAAGTAGTTTGAGTCTCTGTAAGCTTCCTGGACTAATTCACTTGTAAGATACTTAAAAACAAATTACTGTTCATCATACTTCCCAGAGTTCATATGTAGGTAATTGATATCTATTGGGTACATTCCAACCAATTTCATTAGTAAAGTATCATGATCACACTCATTTGACAGAATCTCATTCAAATGACCCTCAGATCATGGTTCAAAATATGCATCTTCTGAAATTTGTAATATTTTAATTTTAATATACTATTATGGGATTTTTATGTATTTCTGTTGAGCATGAATTTTTTTCAATTGTGTCTAAATTAATTTGAAGAATATGTCATCTATAAATTCAACAAATAATCAAGCCACCTGCCTATAAAAATAAAAATTGCCAAATGAAAAGCAAATGATGCATAGAAAAATATATCTATTTTTCAATAGAGAAATTAGAGAATATATCATTTTTAGCTCTCATAGGAACTCTAAGATATTTGACAGCTTGACTATTAATATTATATTGCAAAATTTCATTGATATGGTATCAGTTAATTCAAATAAGTATCTAAGTTGTCAAGTATGACATATAACTCTGAATTTGAAATAAGTGGAAAAATAGAACAAATATATTATCCAATACACAAAAGATGTCAAGATTGTTGAGGGACTATGAAAATCTCATATAGTTCACCCATTTCAAATTCATGTACACACACAGACAGACATCAAGGACCTTGGCAATATTAACTTAACAATGAAAGAATTTGTGCAAGAAACTAAAGCTCTCTGGAAAATACTGCTTGAGGCAGAAGGAAACCTTAAGCACCAAATATGCATGTCCTTGAAATTCCTTACACTATTCCTCAACCACTGCTATTATATCCATCAATGTCCCTCATTTCTGCTGCCTGGTTGGACAGTGGCAGAATACGACTGTCAACTGTGAAGCAGTTTGGGTATAGGAGGAAAAAGAAGGCAAGGAAACAGTTCAGGTGAGCAAAATCAGTAACCTGTGGATGACATAATTCTTGACATTCACAACATACACTTTGAGCCTATCTTCTTTATTTCCAGTCATTTCTAGTCATAGTAGACTTCTATGTCATCGCCTGAGCACAGCAACTATCTCCACCTCGTCCTTACGTGGTTCTTTCCATTTGAAATATCATTTCTCTCATCTCTCCATCCATTGAACTACTCCTCATGTTTCAACTATTTTCTCAAATGCTCTTTTGCTTTCTGGAGTCAGAATTTGTCTCTAGTCTCAGAGAAATTTATTCAAACCCATATTTTGTACCTTGTTCTTTCTCCCAATAAGTAATTGTTTTATTCCCAAACATGTATCTCAAAGACATCACAAACACCTTGATATATAGCCTGTAACTTAATACAGGTTGAGTATTTCTTACCTAAAATGCTTGGGACCAGAAGTGTTTTGGATTTCAGATTTTTTCAGATTTTGGAATATTTGCACATACATTACAGATGGGATACAAGTCTAAACATAGAATTCATTTATGTTTAATATACACCTTATTCACATAACCTGAAGGTAATTTTGTACAATGTTTTAAAATAATTTTGGGCATAAAACAAAGTCTCTGCACATTAAACCATCAGAAACCAAAGGCGTCAGGTACAGAATTTTCCACTTGTGGCATCATATTGGCACTCGAAAAGTTTCCAATTTGGGAGCATTTTGGATTTCAGATTTTTGGATAAGGGATGATAAACCTGTAGTCCTTATTATCTTAACAACATTATCATGATGTCTTACACTGGAATTAATAAAAGCTTTTGCATTGAAATTAACAATAATAATCAGCATATATAAATCTAACAACATAAATATACATATGTAATAAATTTTTATTTTAATAATTTTACCTTTAAAATAACACAACTACCATACTAAAAATGGGGTAAGACGTCTGGTGTGGTAGGTCACGCCTGTAATTCCAGCACTTTGGGAGGCCAAAGTGGGCAGATCACTTGAGGTCTGGAGTTCAAGACCAGTCTGGCCAAAATGGTGAAACCCCATCTCTGATAAAAATACAAGGATTAGCCGCGCATGGTGGCACATGCCTATAATCCCAGCTACTCAAGAGACTGAGGCATGAGAATAGCTTGAATCCGGGAGGGGGAAGTTGCAGTGAGACGAGAGCATGCCACTGCACTCCAGTCTGAGTGACAGAGTAAGACTCTGTTTAAAAAAAAAAAAAACAGGGTAAACGAAAAAAAGACACTGTAATTCCATTTCGTTAACACATCTTGTTTGTACTCTCAGTACAAGTAAGCACTAAACATATTTATTTTAAAGAAAGAGGACTACTATAACAAAATTTCCCCCTTAATTGAAAGTTCAGATACATGTTTAAATAATAGCATAATAAAGCTGATTCTGATACAGAAACAAAGTTTGCTTCACTTATGTTTGTTATAAATGTGAACACTGGGCACTAAAATTAAGATTATAATGTATCTGTGTTCTTAGAGGAATAATTATATTCTTTATTCATTTATGTCCAATATTGAATAGTGTCAGACATAAAATGCTCAATTAATGTTTATTGTGAACAGACCCAGGGGCAGCAAACTATAACCCACAGACAAATCCATCTGCCACCTAATTTTGCATATCCTACAGTTAAGAAGCATTTTTACATGTTTAAATCATTGAAAAATTCAAAAAAAATATTTTAAACATGTAAAAATGATATTAATTATACATTTCCATGTTCATAAACAAAAGGTTAACATAACACAGCCATGCTTAATCTTTATGTATTGTGTATGTATGACTATTTTTATAGAGTAGATGGCAGAGTCGAGTTTTTGGGATATGGACCATATGGCCCAAAAAGTCAAAAATATTTACTATCAGCCCTTTCAATGAAAAGCGTGCAGATGCCTGGAATAGATGAGCTGTTCAATGGATATTTCTCAGATTACAAACAACATAGATGCTCCCAAACAACATCTGCAAAGCACATACATTGTATCCTTGTCACATTGTGAGCTTTTAAATGCATACGTGCAGACAAGAAAACAGTTGCTAGTTGCTTTTTTCTAACTCTTAATATATAATCATAAGTACGTGTAAATGGTTTATGTCTCTATCACCAGATTGCAAGTTCACCAGGGACAAGAGCTGAATTCTTGTTCACTTTTATATCTTCAGGCCCTGGAAGAGCATGTGGAGCAATGCAGATGTTCAGTAAAGAGTTTTCAAAGTAAATATAGAAAGGAATGAAAGGACATTAAATTTTCACTGATTTAAAAATAAACAGATATTCAGACCATAAAGGCTGCAGAAACATAATCTAGAGAGTGAGAATGTGGGATTCTTGTCTCCCTGTCTGGTCTTTTACAATTTCTTCTTAATAAAAGAACCCAACTCAACCTGTATGTAGCAGAGCCTACCTATTACTTAGGAGTGGATTATGGCTAAGTTTCCCTTCAGAAAGGGCAACATAGAGCAGCTTAGGGGATGCTGGTGTTCACTCAGTTGGGAAACTCAGTGATTGACATAATGACTATGGTAGAAAAACAAGAAAAATCTATAAGCTGGGACACAAGAGTACTTTGAGATAAAGAGAGGAGGCATTATTTTTAAGGGATAGGTAACTTAGGTGAAGGGATCACAGCAAATTCCATTCTGTCAGGCTTTGGCATAGGGTCCGGCTGCAGCTGCAGGTGGAGTGCAAGGCTAAAACTCTGAGAGAAGGGCTGCTCTCTCCTTGGCCTGAGGAACTAGGAAGGGAAACCTGGAATAGCCAGGTATGACCAAAAAAAGAGAAATTTTATAAAGAAGAGAGCCAGAAAAAAATAATAAAAAGAGTGCCCCAATGTTCTATGAATAATCTCTGTCCAAGTCTCTGGCCAAAACGGAAACCTGTATGTGCAGGGAGCCCTTCTAGCAGCTAAGCCTAGAGGAATTGAATTGATATTTGGACTGCTGCCCAGAGCAGAAAAAAGTTTGTCATTTGAGGCTAGACCTGGTGACTCATGCCTGTAATCCCAGCACTTGGGGATGCTGAGGCAGGATCACCTGAGGTCAGGAGTTCAAGACCAGCCTGGTCAACATGGAGAACCTCATCTCTACTGAAAGTATAAAAATTAGCCAGGAGTGGTGGCGCATGCCTGTAATCCCAGCTACTCGGGAGACTGATGCAGGAGAATTGCTTGAACCTGAGAGGCAGAGGCTGTAGTGAGCTGAGATCATGCCACTGAACTCCAGCTTGGGCAACAGAGCAAGACTCTGTCTCCAAAAAAAAAAAAAGAAAAAAAAATAGTTTGTCATTTGAGTCTATGCAACTTAATCACTTGCTTAAACAAATTATCACCACGCCTCAAAAAAAATACAACACATCCCAGAGCCTCCATTCACACATGCAGGATAAAACTCAAAATTATATGACAAAGAACTAGGATGACATAATCACACATGGGAAAATGTAACCAGCAGCAGGTAAATCTGAGATGATGCACACAAGGATTTTAAAACTTCCAACATAATTATGCATAATGAAGTAAGGGAAAATATTCTTATCACGAATGAAAAGGTAACGGAGAAATTTTTATTTTAACTAAAACAACCAATTAAAAATTTTGGAACTGAAAAACAGAGTGCAGGCAATCCCTGACTTATAATGGTTCCACTTAAGATTTTTCTGCTTTATGATGGTGCAAAAGTGATATATATTCGGAGGGACATAACCACTCTATTTTCACTTTCAGTACAATATGCAATAAATTACATGAGGTATTCAATATTTACTGTGAAATAGGCTTTGTGTTAGATGATCTGACCCAACTATAGGCTAACGTATATGTTCTCGGCAAGTTTAAGGTAGGCTAGGCTTAGCTATGATTCTCAGCAGGTTAGGTATATTAAATGCATTTTCAATTTATGATGGATTTATTGAGATATAACCCTATTATAATTTGAGAAGCATCTGTAGTTGATTTCTTTTTTAATCACTGCATAGGATTATCAGTAGAATGAAGATAACAAAGAAAAAAATCACAGAACTTGAGGATGTATCAATTGCAATTATGCACTCTGAAAAACAGAAAACAAAATCAAAATATATGGTGAAGCCTCATCTAACAGCCTGTTAGACTTACAGATGATTGTAATACAAAAAGGAAATGAAAGAGAGAATGGGTCAGAGCTATTTGAATAAACAAGAGCAAAATACTTTTCAAAATTGGCCAATAGCATACATTTCAGATTCAAGAAGCTTAGTTAACAAAAGTATGATAAAATTTAAAATGCTTATACTGAAATCCAACAATAAAGACCAAATTTTGAAAGCATCAAAACAACAGATATATTACACACAGAAAAAAATGAAATTGTGGATATCACATTAGAAACTAGGTGAAGACAACAAAATAATGTCTTTAAAGTACTAAAAGAAAAAAAAGACCATGAAAAATTATATATTCAGCAGGAATACATTTCAAGAATGACGGCAAAATAAAAACATTTTGAGGAGGAAAAACTAATATAATTTATCCTTAACAGAACTGCACTACAAGAAATACTAAAGGAGTTTCTTCAAGCTGCAAAGAAATGATACCAGAAACAAATTCAGATAGTTAGAAGAAATAAAGACTGCTGCAAATAATAAATATGATAAAAGAATATCTTCTTCTTCATTCATTTTAATGCTGTCTAAAGCAATATTATAACATTGATTTGTAGGGTTTATAATATGTAGAGATTATAGACACAATATATGTGAACACTGTAGAACAAAATAAAGATATCAGATGCTATTTCATAGTGTACATGTTTCATAATATATGAATTTTAGATCTAACAATGGATCAGAATAACAAAAGCTCTAATATCCTCATTTAAAACTGATTGTAAATGCCCAAATTAGAAAATAATAATTTGTGGCATAATGGGAAATATTTTTTCAAATAAATTGTTTTTTAATCTTTGATAGACTTAAAGTGAATTATACATTAAAAAACCCCTTTATCATCTTTAATATCAGCTGAGCTTCAGAATTACTTAAAACTTTCATATTTGTATTCCCATCTTTAAAAGTAGTTTTACCATCCTTACAAAGATGTATTTGATTTTGTTGTAGCACTACTATTTTATCTAAATGCAATGTTACATTGTTTTAAAAATTAGTACTACATTTTAACCATTCTTTCCCTGAGCTTTACTAGATTTCAAATATCGACAACAGTGATGTTTTTAATGTTCTAATCGATTCTCAAACTTGCCACTCAAGGCATTGATTACATAATGAAAAATATAATTTTGGAGCACTGGCAAATCATTTCAAGAGTAAGTTAATCAAAAATTTGGTTAATACTTATGAAATAAGAATTTTTGAGTAAAGACAGGATTCAGACCATTTTTCTATAAATATTTTCCAACAGCTAATATCTACAGCCAGAACACTTGCTTACTTAAAATTATTGCTAGAGAATACTTACATGTTAACATTTAATTGTATTAGTAAGAGATGCATGACTATTACCAAAGTTACCAGCCTTCAATTCGTTATGCAGGCAATATTTTGTCTCTTTTTCCTATGCAGCTTGCATTATTATTATCTTTGTTTTACAGATGAGGAAACTGAGACTACAAAACTAGCGGAATGGCAAGGCTGGAATTCAAACCCATCTAGTCTGATTCCAGAGATTTTAAGTCAACCCAGATGATATCGTTCTATGGCATCTGCCTATACAACACCTCAGTTTTGATGTGGATTGCCCCCATTTTATCTCTTTACTAGGCAATCAAAAATATGCATGAAAAAAAAATGAGGGAAAATGGCAGACAGGAAAGAGAGAGAGAAGAAAATTGGGAAGCACAGTGTCTTCTGAAGTTATTTAACTCCGCAGTAAGGAGGCAAGCAAGAGGCATTCAGTAAGAGCCATCAACAAACAAAAGCCTAGAGTAAATAAATATGTGCTGTGAAAAACCTTCTGAGTAAAAGAAAGAAACAGAGGAGAGGTACTAAAGGAGAGACATATGGAATCAGCCATCTGTAAGACTGCAATGGCCGTTAGGTTGGGAGCAAGATTCACTATCACCATCTAACATAACTAAATCTGTAATAAAAGTTTCCTATGTTGCAGTTAGTGCTTGTTACTATTTGTGAGGCTGGTCCCTTTTTGGTAATAAAACTGGCTGATTCCTAAAAATTGTTAGGAATTCTAAACAAAAATAATTTTTGACATTAAAGCCAAACAAATTAAGAAACTCCATCTTATCAATGTAGAGGTAAAATTAGCAACACCAAAATTATTCAGAAATGGACTAAACATCTACTTTTTTGAGTGCTGGGTTTTCTATAATAAGCTCTATCCACAATTTCTCATGTAGTTCTTAACCATCCTAAAAATTTAGCATCATTATTTCCTCTCTTAAAGTTGTGAAAAATAAGGTTCAAAAATTAATTTAAGATTTTACAGCTAGGGAAGGACAGACCAGGGAGTCTAATCCACATGTGTAATAGTTATGAAAACTCTGCCAAACTAACATCAAATGCCTGAATATTTGCTTGTTTCAAATTACCTCTAGGGTAATAACCATATTTTAACATTAATTGAATTTATTGGAGGGAAGTATCACTTATAAAAATAACTAGCTTTTAGTTGTGCCAGGAAATGTGTTCCTTCTTTTCCTAGCATGTGTAAAGCCATCAGATGAGGGCAGGCATGGAGTCCATTTTTGCTCTCTAGTACATCTTAAACACCCAGTACCTGATGTTGAATGAATGGAGTTCATTAGTTAATAAATGAAAAAGTTTCTGGCTCACTCCAGAGCTACGTCAAAGTCTACAGAGCAGTTCAGCAGAGCTTTCCAGTCAACTTGATTTAACAAGTGGTACTAGACAGAGCTGAAACCAGTCCAGCCAAAATAAAAGAAATTTGTCAAATTAAGCTGTGTATATTGTCCCAAAGCTAAAACCAGTACAGCCAAAATAAAAGACATTTGACTGTCTAATTAATCTAGGTATATTTTCCCATTTACATTTTACAATTTCCATAAAGAGTAAGAAAAACTGGAAAATTCCAGTTATCTAAATAGGCCCATTGGAATCCCAGGAACCCAATTGTGAGAATCCGATGTGACATTTTAAAATCATAAATATTTCGAAACTGGTTAAAGAATGTATAAAATTGGGCATTTTAACTACTAATATGTAGTTAGATTCTACTTCCCTAATTAAATATTTGGGGGGAAAGGAAGAAACAGAGGTGGAAAAGAATGAAGAAGGCAGGGAGGGAAGGAAGGAAAGGAGGAAGGGAGAGAGGTGAGAAAATAAATTTAAAGCATTTACCAGACACATCACCATTGTGATCATAAAACGGAGGTGATAGACTGGTCATCCCATTTCTCTTTGTCCAATGAGGTTGCAGACTCTGATCTTCAGTCATGTTACAGAGACCATCCTCAAAATCACATCTTTCATAATTCAAGCCTAATGAGAAGAGAAATTGGTTTTCACAACTGTGTTTGGCTTTTTAAAAAATAAGACAATAGCAGAAAAATAAAGTTTAGCAACAAATGACAAATGTAAGTTAACATAAGAATTATTCCTTACAAATCTAAGTCTACTTTATTAATGCAAAGCTTTTCATGCATCCAATATTCTAGTAAGTTACCGCAACAAAAAACAGTGTGTTCAAATAGAAAGAATGCCACACGACACAGGGTCAGAAGACTGAGGATCTAATCCTGATTTTGATTCTTACTGAGTGTCTTAGCTTAACTATTCAAACATAGCAAGCCATTCCTTTATTTGCAAAATCAGAACAATAACATCCTGTCCTGTGTCTCTCAAGCAATTGCTATGAAGATCTATAATACAATACAAATAAAAATGCAGTTGGCCCTCCATGTCTATGAATTCCTCATCTGTGGATTCAATCAATGGCAGATCAAAAATATTCAGGAAAAAAATGCATCTGTACTGAACACATACAGATTTTTTCTTGTTATTTCCTAAAGAATACAGTATATCAACTATTTACATAGTGTTAATATTTACATTGTCTGAGGTATTATAAATTGTCTAGAGACGATTTCAAGTATACAGGAAGATATGCATAGGTTATATGCAAATACTACATCATTTTATATCACAGACTTGCTATCCATGGAGAGCAAGAGACCATTGGACTTTATAACTCTTAGGTACCATAACATATATGGAATTATTATTAAGGTTACATCTTAAAACTCAACTTCCATCTTCATGCCATGCAGGCATATCAGAATTTCAGGTTTTGGCAGATCAAATCACAGAGACCCCGCTGATGAAAACTCAACCATTAGTGGCCGAGACATACTCCTGAAATTACGTACAGCACCTCATCATTGAATCTCAGTGTTTGAGGAAAGTTTAGTGTTTTAAATCACAACAAAGACATTTCTGACTCTTTCTCTGGGTGATCTAAGAGGCTAGGGAGAAACAGAAGAATTCAAGCATGTGGTTGTTCCCAATACCTACCCATGTAGGGCTTTATTCTATTATCCAACGTCTAAGAATGTCACATTCTAAAAATAGATTATCTCAACCACAAATGGCCCCTCCCCAGGTTGTGGTCCTCAGCAACTGTAAAGATGGTCCTTTTGAGGTAGGAGAATAGCAGGACTTGTTTTATGGTCTCAACCCTGCTGACCAAAATAGGATCTGGTCGAGTCAGGATAAAGTGAAGAAGCTGGCAGAAACCAGCAGATGGCTACAGAAACAATCCCGAGCTGCTCTCATTGCTCACTAGCATAAGACACTCCTACCAGTGCCATGACAGTTTGCAAATGCCATGGCAATGACCCAAAGTTACCACTCCCTTTCTAGAGTTTTTTTTTTTTTTTTTTGAGGCAGAGTCTCGCACTGTCGCCCAGGCTGGAGTGCAGTGGCGCGATCTCGGCTCACTGCAAGCTCCGCCTCCTGGATTCATGCCATTCTCCTCCCTCAGTCTCCCGAGTAGCTGGGACTACAGGCTCCCACCACCACGCCCGGCTAATGTTTTGTATTTTTAGTAGAGACGGGATTTCACCATGTTAGCCAGGATGGTCTCAATCTCCTGACCTCGTGATCCGCCCACCTCGGCCTCCCAAAGTGCTGGGATTACAGGCTTGAGCCACCGCGCCCGGCCTCTAGAGATTTCTAAGTAGCCTGCCCCTCAATTTGCATTAACCTACTCCTTGATTTGCATGTATGTAACAATGGGTATAACTACAGTTGCCAACACCCCACAAGCATGGCTCCAGGTGTACTACCTATGAGTTAGCCCTACCCCACATGAAGCAACTACAATTCAATAAAAGACTGATGTTTACCACCACCAGCTTATCTGTGAATTTTTTTTTTTTTTTTTTTTTTTTGAGATGAAGTCTCATTCTGTCACCCAGGCTAGAGTGCAGTGGTAAAATCTCAGCTCGCTGCGACCTCCACCTCCTGGGTTCAAGTGATTCTCCTACCTCAGCCTCCAGAGTAGCTGGGATTACAGGTATGTGCTGCAATGCCCAGCTAATTTTCTTTTGTTTTGTTTTTGTATTTTTAGTAGAGATGAGGTTTCACCACGTTGGCCAACCTGGTCTCCAACTCCTGACTTCAAGTGTTCCACCCATCTTGGCCTCCCAAAGTGCTGGGATTCCAGGCATGAGTCACCATGCCTGGCCTGAATTTTTTTTTTAATTTTCACAATTCACGTGTAATACTCTTGTTGTAGCCAATATATGTTATATAATGATTTGTTTTCCTTTCCCCTTCTTTTAACCTTTAGTGTAGAATAACATATTCCACAGTAGTAAAAAGGAGCAAAGGATATTCTCCTAATTTCTTTAATCCTCTTTTCAGCTTGATTCAGAGTTGCCTAACAAAACAGCTGTGTAAAGTTATAAGATTACTACAGTGAGCTTGGAGAAAGTAGAAAGAACAAACTTTAAAAAACAGTGGAGATTTTATACTTCCTGTTCCATCACCAGAGCCACTTGGCTTTGAGATTTCAACAGTCTTTTCTTTTTTTTTTCATTACTTGAACAAAACTGTTGCAGAACGTGGCTTTGAATTGTTTTGAACTTGAACTCTGCATCTGCACAGAAGCAGGCCTTGAGCATGATTTTAATAATTGTTGAACAATTAACTATATATCCAAAGCACTGCCCTATGACTCTGAAACTTCTTTAAGTGAATTCTTTCCTGAGTGAATCCAAGAACCCTCCCAGCCTAAGCCCTAATTTCAGCACTCACCTGCATATCTGCATCACTCTGACAAGTTCCTTCACTTCCTGACTAGTTGTACTAGCTGTAGCTGGAGCAAATATGCTGGTTAATAGTTAAATAGTGCTTGGCAACCCAGTCAAAAGAACATAATTTTCATTTCATCCTATCACAAAACAATTACCTCAATAAAGTGCAGCAATGAGGAATCTTATTATTACAGAATACCACTGGCTGGCAAAATATTTCAAAATAAGGGACCTAGGAGCAAAATCCACAAAACAGGCCACTGGTAATGAGGCTTGTATGTCTGTGGTTTCAGCATCTGTGGATTCAGCCAATCACATGCCATGAAGCCTGCTTCCTCGCCATGGCCTATTTCATTAATTTTACTCCTAGATCCCTTATTTTTAAAAAATTTGCCCACCAGCTGTATTGTATAATAATAAGAAGAATCCTCATTGCTACAATTTATTGAGGTAATTATTCTGTGCTGAGATTCCACTTGAAGTAACTTATTTCTTATGAAACAAGAAGAAAGCCTCATGAAGCAAGCCTGTTCTTCCATTTTAAAGATGAGAAAACTCAGATAATGTCTTACAGACATTAAGTAACTTGCTCAAGATAGACCAGCTAGTGGGTGCTAATGTCAAGAACAGAACACAAGTTTTTGTACTCCAGAACCATAGCTCTTAAAGCTCTCCTCTGAGGCATAATTATTAATCCACTGTCCCATTTTTATTACTGAACTAGAATTAAAGCTGTATCAGAGCTCCTAGTTGGCCTAAGGAAACTAGTATTTCCAGATAGAGTTGATGTCATTCTCTTCAAAAGCAAAGAAATTCTATTAGTCTATGAATCACACTATGATTAAATACACAATTCCTATAAGGCCTTGGACATACTTAGGATAGCTGGAATATCCAGATTATTACCTTATAGACTCCTAATTATCCAGGGAATCTGATTGAACAAAAAAAGGAACTAAATTATATAGTCACTTGTATATGTGTTTGTGTGTATGTGAGATTCAATTAGCTATGCATGTATTGACATAAGTATGTATCTATTTTCAAGTTTCTTTTAGTTCTCAACAATTTTTACAATGATCTGATTATAAAATATTCTAAATTATTTTATCACCATATTTCAACAATTATGTGTATGAAAGGTACACACATTCTCACACAGGTGGTCAAACATTTTTTAAATACCAAGAAATTTTCCTGCAAAAAAATTACTTAGTTGATGTCTGTTTGCAATGTTCTTTGTTTTTTTAATACACAAGATAATGATAATTTTTTAGTGTAAGAACCAGAAAAAAAAATAGCTAAATAAAATATTTTTTCATCGAAATAGTCTCAACAGGGGTTCTTTTTGCTATAAAATGAATCCAATGGGCACAGGTTTTCAATTAATTTTTAGCAAAAAAAGCAATCCTGAACATCTAATAACTGCCAGATAACTCAAAAATACATCAGGAAAATTTTCTAAATCCTCATTTTCCCCAGTAGAGAACTGCACATTTTAAACAATTCGAATAATTTTCCTTGAATTGTAGCTGGTTTACCTTTAAACTTCATATTCCACACAATCGCATTCAAGTCTGAAACTATCTGCTGTAATAAAATCTGTCACCATGTAGATGACAGCCATCACTAAATAGTGTGAAGTAATAACGCCACAGTTGGACCATATAATGAACAATTAGGAGTGCTATACAGGAACTTATCAGTAGAATCCAAGTTTCTGGACTTTTTGAACTTGTGCAATGTATCACTTTTTTTTCACTTTTATAATCCCAAAGGTCAGATGTACTGCAGTCAAAGAGGGAGGATTGGAAGTTTGCTTGGAAGCCACAATTATCTATTGAGTTGGGTTCCACACTGTCAGATTCTCTCATTAAAGAACCACTAAAGAATTCCTCCTAGTTTTGATCTTTAACACGATAATGGAAAGAAAAATATTAAATAATATGCCAAAGCGACAGTCAGCTTGGTGCATGCTTTTGAAAAAATGGGAATGAATAGGATAAAGTTTCCATTGTAGTAATGGTGAAGAAACTCAGATAATCCAGAACTCAGGATTAACTCTGGAAAGTATGGTCTGGGTAAAGCATCACAACGTAATGTTCTTAGAAGACAGAACACAATGTAAGAATTATGAAAAATCTAGCAAAATTATGAAAAATCTAGCAAGGGAAGAGATGAGATAGAAACCACACTTATTTCAAAATCTTCCCTGGGTCAATATTAATAATGTACATTTCTCCTCCTCCTACAGGTTCTATGAGGCACAGTTGCAGTCTTCCCATCAGAGTCCTACTCTTTTTTTTATTATTATGGTAAAATATACATTACATAAAATTTACCATTTTAACCTTTTTTTTTCCTTTTTAGACAGGGTCTTGCTCTGTCACCTAGGCTGGAGTGTGATGATGCGATCGTGGCTCATTGCAGCCTTGATCTCCCCAGGCTCAAGTGATCCTCCCATCTCAGCCTCCCAAGTAGCTGGAACTACAGGTGCACACCACCACACCCAGCTAATTTTTTGCATTTTGTAGAGATGGAGCTTTGCCATGCTGCTCAGGCTGATCTCAAACTCCTGGGTTCAAGCAATCCACCAGTCTTGGCCTCCCAAAGTGTTGGAATTACAGGCATGAGCCACGATGCCTGGCCCATTTTAACAATTTTTAAGTGTAGAGTTCTGGGGTATTCAGTATATTCACATTGTTAAGCAACCATCACCATCATCTATCCCCAGAAGTCATTCCATCTTGCAAAACTGAAACTTCGTACCCATTAAACACCACCTTTCCATTTCTCCCTCCTCAACCCCTGGCAACCACAATTCTACCTTCTGTCTCTATGAATTAGAGTATTGTAGGTAACTCATATAAGAGAAATCATACAGTGGATGTTTTTGTGTGTGTGTTGCTTGTTTCACTTAGCATAATGTCTTCAAGGTTAATCCATGTTGTAGCACATAAAATGTTGTTTATCCATTCATCTATCAATGGACACTTGTGTGGTTTTCAGCTTTGGGCTATTGTAAATAACGCTACTGTGAACATGGGTGTACAAATACCTATTCAATTCCCTGCTTTGGTTTCTTTGGGGTATATATCAAGAATTGAAATTGCTATATCATATGGAAATTCTATTTCTAATGTTTTGAGGAATTGTCATCTGTTTTCCAAAGTGGCTAAAACGTTTTACATTCCCAACAGAAAAGCACAAGTGTTCCAATTTCTGCAAATCTTCATATATACATTATTTTCTAGGAGATTTTTTGGATGGTTATAATAGCCATCATAATGGGTGTGAAGTGGTATCTCATTGTGGTTTTTATTTGTATTTCCCTAATGATGAACAATGTTGACTATCTTTTCATGTGCTTATTGGACATTTATATATCTTTTTTGAGAAATGTCTATTTAGGTCTTTATTCATTTTTTAATTAGGTTATTTGTTTTGTGTCGTTGTTGAGTTGTAGTTATTTTTACATTCTGATATTAATCTGTTATCAGATGTATGATTTGCAAATATTTTCTACTACTCCGTGGATTGCCTTTTCACTCTCTTGATACTGTCCTTTGATGAACAGAAGTTTTTAATTTCGATGAAGTCAGTGTATCTGTTTTCTTTTGTTGCCTGTGCTGTTGGTGCCATATTGAATATATCTTTACCACATCTAATATTATGAAGCTTGTCTCCTATGTTACTAAGTTTTACAGTTTTAGCTCTTATATTTAGGTCTTCAATCCATTTTGAGGTACTTTGTTGTATATGGTATAAGGTAAGGGTCCAACTCCAATTATTTTGCTTGTGGCTACCCAATTTTCACACTACCTTTGTTGAAAAGACCGTCCTTTCCCCATTGGTCTTGGGTCCCTTCTCAAAACTCACTTGACCATATATTTGAAGGTTTATTTCTGGGCTCTCTATTTTATTCCATGGTCTAGATGTCTGTCTTTATGTCAATACCACACTCGGGTACTGTAGCTTTTTAGTAAGGTTTGAAATCAGGAAGTGTTAGACCTCTTTCTTATTTTCCCAGGTTTTTGTTTTTGTTTTTGAGGTCCCTTGAGATTCCACATGAATTTTAGGATAAATTTTACTACTTTTGGCCGGGCGCGGTGGCTCAAGCCTGTAATCCCAGCACTTTGGGAGGCCGAGATGGGCGGATCACGAGGTCAGGAGATCGAGACCATCCTGCCTAACACAGTGAAACCCCCGTCTCTACTAAAAAATACAAAAAACTAGCCAGGCGAGGCGGCGGGCGTCTGTAGTCCCAGCTACTGCACTCCAGCCCAGGCAACAGAGCGAGACTCTGTCTCAAAAAAAAAAAAATTTACTACTTTTACAAAAGAAAAATTATTGAAATTTTGACTGAGATTGCACTGAATCTGTAGATTGCTTTGGGTAATACTGAAATCTTAATAATATTAAATCTTCCAATCTATGGACACAGAACATCTTTTCCATTTATATCTTTGTAAATGTCTTTCAACAATGACATAGTTTTCAATATAAAAGATTTTTGTCTCTTTAGTTTATTCCTCAGTATTTTATTCTTCTTGATGCTATTGTAAATGAAATTGGTTTATTCATTTCAGACTGTTCGTTAGTGTACTAAAATGCAACTGAGTTTTGTGTATTTGTTTTGTATCCTGCAACTTTGCTGAGATTTTTAACTAGCTCTGTTTTTTTTTAAATAGAATCTACATTTAAGATCATGTTGTCTATGAATAGAGATACTTTTACTTCTTCCTTTCCAATTTGAATGCCTTTAAATTTTTCTTGCCTGATTACACTGTCTAAAACTTTCAAAACTATGCTGAATAGAAGTGATAAAAATGGCCATTCCTGTCTTGTTCCTGATCTTAAAGGAAAAGCTTTCAGTCTTTCACCATCAAGTGTGATGTTAGCTGTGGGTTTCTCACATATGGCTTTTATTATGTTGAGGTGGTCTCCTTCTTTTCCAAGTTTATGAGTGTGTTTTATCCCTTTTTGAGGAAAGCTATGTGATATAATTTGGATGTGCGACCCCTCCAAATCTCATGTTGAAATGTGATCCCCAGTTTTAGAGGTGGAGCCTGGCAGGAGGTGTTTGGGTCATGGAGGTGGATCCCCTATGAATGGCTTGGTGCCCTCCCCACGGTAATGAGTGAGTTCTCACTGTTAGTTAACAAGCGAGTTGGTTGTTTAAAGGAGCTTTGCACCTCCTCCTCTCCCTTGCTGCCTGTCTCACAATGTGGCACATCTGCTTCCCCCATTGCCTTCTGCCATGAATATAAGCTTCCTTACCAGAAGTCAAGCAGATGCTGGTGTCATGCTTCTACAGCCTGCAGAGTCATGTGCCAGATCAACCTTTTTGTTTTTTAATAAATTACCTAGTCTGAAAGATTCTAGAATAGCAATAGAAAATGGACTAACACACTATGTATTACATTGTCACAAAATTGTACATACAATTCATTGTATTGTTCTGGAAAACCATTTCCTTCATTTAGATAACATACAAAAATATTTTCATAAAGAATAATTTCCCTTACTCTCAATTAATGTAAAAATTAGCGGCCAGTTCCTGAAAAGAATGAAATGAATCCAAAATATTACAATTAAATGAAAGTAAAATGTCATAATTCTCAAGAGTAAATGTCAATTAAAGACCTACTATTTGGCTTGGTGATTTAAAAGTATTAACTAGTTTTTATCAAGGATATATTTGTTATCATTTACATTGAATTAATTTTAATATTTTCATTGACACATAAACAAGAAAAACCCTAAGTCACAAAGGTATACTATAGTGAATTAAGTGAGTACTGTTAAAGTTCACACCAGAATTATCCAATATTCCTTCAGCAGGATTCTTGTCATATATAGTTGCCTTTATCCTTAAGTCTTGAGAACATCTTTGGCAAGGATTGTGTCATCAATGGTATCTATATCAGTGAAAAAAGGATTACCAGACCATGTTTCAACTTTATTATTGCCTGATGATTCATAACCTTCAAAGGAGGTCTTCAGTGTTTGCAGGTGTCTGATGATATTTGCAGAAATATTAACAAGGTATAGCATTCACTCCAGCTTACAGCAGTATTCACTCAAGTATTAGAAGTGTTGTATAGCTGTTTACAAATAATTCTCTATTCCAGAGTAGCTATTTGGCCAGAAGATGTAATGGCTTTTCAGTAGTTTCTGCAAGGATAAATACAGGGCCCTAAACAGAAAGTTTAATCTTTTACATGGACAAATTTTTCATTAAGCTAATTCATGAACGAATGAACTCCTGTCACTTTTTCCCCAAATAGGTTTTCAATTTCTCTCAAAATAAGTAAAATTTCTTTTCCAAATTCAATCAAGCATTTCAAGACCTACCCAGTGGAAAGTCACAATTATTTCTGGGTAGTAGAGAATATTATATTCTATTCATATTTCTCTGATGGAAACTTATTTAAAAACTGTGATTCAAGGTCTTTGCTGTCATAAATTTGATAGCTTTCACAACAGAATGCCAGGCTTCTCTCAGAATTCCTAGCCAAGCTTAAAGTGTCAATACATACATGAAGAAATGATATTTAGTTACAAACATTTTTGCTTATAAGCAGAAAAATGTACATGGGATGACAAGCATGGCAGGAGAGCTATCTATGCACAGATATGGGCTCAGAAGACATTTGCTTTGGAAGAAACGATTCACCATTTGATGTTGCCAGGTGTCTGAAATCTTCAAAGGGAGCTCACAAACTGAATATTCTTCTTGTGTGACATCAATTTACACATTTGAGCCATAAAATACGAGCAGACTACATTGCAAGAGTAGTTTTATCCAATTCCATGGTGAAAGAAAATAGTGCAACTGAATATTCCTCCATTCACTCAGTCAGTAAACCAGTACTATCAGCCAGTCTATTAAATATTTATTGACTATAAGTGCCAATCAGTCTTCTAGAAGTGGAAGAACTAGGTAAATTTCCTGATCAAATGGGGTTACTATTTTGCATTTTCATGAGCTCCTTAAAACACCAGAGAAATTGTTTGCAGCTCTGGAAGAATGGTATCATTTCATTCAGAAATACTTCTTTTTTTTTTTTTTATTAAAATCTCACTAAGGTACATGACCCCACCAAATTTTCCCTAATCGTTATAAGGCATCTTTTACCGGAATTGTGATAAGAAACTCTGGAAGATGGGTCAAAATAAAATTCCAGTAAAGTTTTACTTTCTCCCTAGAAGAAAGAGTCACTGCGCAGCCAATTTTCAGAATATGCTGAGAACACTTCCCCAGTTCAATGCTTTCGTGTGTTCACAGGCTTTGGGAAGCACTGCCAGTTTTGTACATCATACCCAGAGATGAAAGAACAATCCACATAACTTATGGTTCATCTTTTCTTTTATATTTCCATTGCCCGTTATGACACAAAACAGTCTACAACTAGGAAGCAATTATAGACATCAAAATATATTAAAGAAAATGATTTATGTTACACCACTGTATACACCAGCATCTAAGTCATAAAACAATTACAAGAGTGAAAAGTTCCTAATGGTGTTATTTGACCTAAAAAGTGTTTTATGAACACTGTTTTCAAAATAACAGAAGGAATCTAATAGACATACATCCCAAAAGAAAAAAAAAAAAAGACATACCCACTTCAAGGTCTCTCTGAAGTCCATCCATGGGAGCAAGATTAAAATCAACTCTCTTGGAAGAAAAATAGCATTGAAGGAAGGAGAAAAGATAGCATAGAAATAAAAAGTATTGAATAAATAATAATAAAATAGCATTGAAGGAAGTAGAAAAGATAGCACAGAAAAAATAAAAAGCTTTAGTAGGTATGTTTATTTTAACTAAAATAAACGATAAAATTCCCAATAAAGATTCATACCATTGACATATTAGTTACAAGTAAGTACTTGTAAATTTCATTTGCTATGCCTCGTTCACTGGAAAATTTTCAGAATCTACATCAGTAAAAGTTTCAACAAGGAGTTCAGTGTGGTGGTGGTGGTGGTGTTTGACCATAAATGTAAGGATTTATTTCTGTTTTCTTAATTCTATTGTTTACATATCCAATTGTACTATAATGCAATATTTCTTTCCTTTTTTTTTTTATTTTCAACTTTTATTTTAAGTTCAGGGTTACATGTGCAGGATGTGTGAGTTCGTTACACAGGTAAACATGTCCCATGGTGGTTTGCTGCACAGATCATCCTATCACCTAGGTATTAAGCCCAGCATCCTTTAGCTATTCTTCCTGATGCTCTCCCTCCTGATGACCCCCACAACCTCTGACAGGCCCCAGTGTGTGTTGTTCCCCTCCCTGTGTCCATGTGATCTCATTGTTCAGGTACCACCTATAAGTGAGAACATGCGGTATTTAGTTTTCTGTTACTGTGTTAGTTTGCTGAGAGCAGCTCCAGTTCCATCCATGTCCCTGCAAAGGACATGATCACATTCCTTTTTCTGGCTGCATAGTATTCCATGATGTATATATACACCACATTTTCTTAATCCAATCTATCATTGATGGGCATTTAGGCTGATTCCATGTCTTCGCTGTTGCGAATAGTGCTGCTGCACATGACACAAGGCTGCTTTGACACTCTAGAATCTTCAAGGTAGATAACTTTGCTGACAAACCTTGAAATCTTAAAAATGGTGTTTTTCTTTTTTCTTCACCTTCTACTCTGTGACCTCTCTCTTGTCATTGCCTCTAGAAAAGTTAGAACCATTATAAATAAAATACAAGGAAAAATAGACTGTCCAATTTTGACTAATAATTGGTCCTTGAACAGCTAAAATGTCTGAATGACAGAGGGCATAGGCTTAACTCCATAGAATTAGAATTGGAAAACCACAACAGGAGAGTGAGAAGACTCCATCCTGGGGAGGCCAGGCAAGGGTAAGGGGTCCGAGAAGAGGGTAGGAAAGATGGGCATGACTTTGCAGAGGGTAGACTGGGGGAAGGGACCGGGGAGAGAAAAAAGAACCTGATTTCCAGAAATTACATCAAAAAGGAACTGTGTTCACCTTGTGTGATGGTTAAGCAACTTCTAGGCTGGCATCAGGGACCAGCAGGGAAACTGAGCTCAAACCTGCAGACAAGTTATTGCCTTCAAAGAAACACCAGCACAGAGGCACCACAATGAGCTCCTCTTACTGCTGTAAGGTGATGTACATAAAACAACTGCATGGGGCAGAAGGCTCAAAACCGGAAACATCGGTGGATACTAGTGGATACACACATGCACACACACACACACACACAAACACACAAAAGAGAGCCCAGACACTGTGCTCCAAAACAAAAGAAAAAGACTGATATCCAGATGGGCAGTTGTGATGGGGAAGGAAAAGTCCCAGGCTCTGAACATGAATAGGACTGGACAATGCATGGATTTAACCCTGCTACATAAACACATTTCTTGCTGATATTGACTGCCTTTGCTAATATAACTTTGACATATTATTTTACTAGCAAATTCTCAATTTCCTTACTCTGATTAAAAAATAACATCTGCAACAACAAAAAATAAATAAAACCTTTTTCATTAGTTTGAGAAAAAACATAGAAATGAGAAAGAAAGAAAAGGAATCCTGTTACATGGTATATATGCCTAATATTAGCTTGCTCGCATTACTAGAATAAGCACAATTGCTAATGGGAAGGCTGTTTATTAGATCGTTTTAAAATATAATTTTATCCTCATTATAAAAAACAGTAGATGCAGAGGCCAGCACGGTGGCTCACGCTTGTAATCCCAGTACTTTGGGAGGCCACAGTGGGCGAATCATTTGAGCAGGAGTTCAAGATCAGCCTGGCCAACACAGTGAAACCCCATCTCTACTAAGAAAAATACAAAAAAAAAAAAAAATTGCTGGGTGTAGTGGCATGCACCTGTAGTCCCAGCTACTCGGGAGGCAGGAGAATCACTTGAACTGGGAGGCAGAGGTTGCAGGGAGCCAAGATCGTGTCACAGCACTCCAGCCTGGGCAACAGAGCAAGAATCTGTCTTAAAAAAAAAACAAAACAAAATCCCAAAAATAATAGATGCTATTTTAGAAAAGTTGAACCCATAAAGATATACAAAAAAGAAAAGTGATGTATAAGCCCAACACACAGACATAATTCCATCTCATATTTTATGTGCAATGCCATACTATATTTTTAAGTATAATACATATATTGATGGGTAATCATGGTTTTTCTCATAACATTATATCATGAGCATTTTCTCATTTTTAAATAGCATCAAAAATTATGACAGATGGCTGCACAGATGTCCATATTATCGATGCATCATAATTTATTTAAACATGAATCTAATATCATAAAATTAAATGACTTCCCATTTCTACCATATTAAATGGTATTGTGAGGAGACTTTTTGCATGAATTCATTTTGTTTCTTAGAATAAATTTCTAAAGCAAAATTACCAGTTAGAGGGCATGAACACTTTTAAAATCCTCTTTCATATTATAAAAATACTAAACAAAGGAAGGTAGGGTTTATAATTCTCTTGCCTGCAGTAGTATCCATCTTCTTATGCCCTTCCCAACAATGAACATACTTTTTTATTTTTCACATTTATTTTATTTTAAAAATATTGGCAGCTTTTTGTTTTCAATTGTGATTTACAATTAATAGTGAAGTTGATAACTTCATCATACGTGGTCATTTCTCTTTGTGTGTGTGTGAGTTGTTTACAAGAATTTTACCTACATTTTTACAAAAGAAAAATACATCTTTGATTTATAGACTTGGAAAAGAATTATTGGTGTGCTATATTGCAGACATTTTTCCTCTTTCATTTTACTTGCAATGTTTTGATATAATGAAACTTTTAATTTATATGTTCTAATTTATTGACTTTTAAAGTTTTTTCTTTCATGTAACACTTACAAATGTCTTTCCGATCCCAATACTTATTCAACATCAATATTCAACAAACATATTTTGAAAATCTATTACACGTCGAAGAAAAAGAAAAACTTTCCTTGACTTTTCTGATTATTAGGGGCAATAAAGACTATGGCTTCATTGTTAATATTTAACATTTTATCTTTAGAAATTTTTGTTGTGTGGAGTAGATAAGAAATGTATTTCATGAAATTGCCTTGTATTCATTTGTTTTATGTAATAAAAACAGCATGGTATGGTGGTTAGTATTGACAGTTTCAGGATCCGATAGAATTGTTTGTGAATTCCAGCAGATCCATGGAACAGCTCTGTGTCCTCTGGCATTTTATTTTAGCTAGTCTAAGCCTCATTTCCTCAAGCTGTAAAATAGGAACAACAATAAAACTACTATTCCTACTATGTTTGTGTTTGGTAAAAATTAAATGAGACACTGGATGGAGATTATTTAACAGCGCTTGGCATACAGTAAGTACTATATACAAATCTGCTGGAATTATTATTAGCTATTTTGTTTTCCCAACTAATTTGGAAGGCCAAGTTTATTTGTTAAATATATTACGCATATGCTTAATATATTTAACAATCACATTCTTTTCTAATTATAAACTTTCATAACGTTAGTGTAGTTTACATGATACACTATCATACCTATTAATGAAAATTCTTTCTCTTTTTCTTCTCCCTCTTACTAGCTATTTATCCCTCATTTTTCTAGATAAACTTGGAAAACACTTTATCAGGTGGCAAAGTTTATCCTTGTGAGATTTTGTACTAGAGTGTAATTAAATCGATTCCATGAAAATGGACCTATTCACACCATTGCAACATCCTATTAAGAAGCATAGTCTTGTCATGAGTCTTTTTTCTGCATATCTGTGTTTTTTTCTGATTTTCCTCAGATAGGCTCTACATATTTATTTTTAGATTTCTTGCATACCTAATTCTGTGGTACTATGAGCTGAATGTGTGTGTCCCCTCAAATTAATATTTAAAACCCTAATTCCCAATGTAATAGTATTGGAAGGTGGGGCCTTTGGGAAGTTATGAGATCATGAGGATGGTGCCTTCATGACTGGATGACTGCCCTCTCAAGAACAGCCATGGGAGATGTGATCTGTCTCTGTGCCATGTGAGGTCTCAATAAGAAGGCAGCCATCCGCAGACCAAAAAGAGAGCACCAGACACTGAATCTGCTGGCACCTTGATGGTGCCAGCAACTAATAAATATACTTAATTACCTATCAATAATTTCCTTGAATGTAAATGTACTGAATTCATCAAAAGACACAGAGTGGCTGAATAGATAAAAAGTCATTTTATGAGACCAGCATTACCTTGATAATAAAGCCAGATGGGGACACTTAAAGGATAAAAGTTGCAAGCCAATATTCCTGATGAACACAGATGCAAACGTTTTCAACAAAATATTTGCAAACTGAGTTCAACAACACATTGAAAGAATCATTCAGCATTGTCAAGTGGGATTTAGCTGAGGACTGTAAGTATGGTTCAACATGTGCAAATTAATTAATGTGATACACCACATTAACAGAATGAAGGATAAAAACCATAGAACCATCTCAATAGATTCAGAGAAAGCATTTGAAACATTCAAATCCTTTTATAATAAAATCTTTCAACAGATTACTTATAAAGAGAATACAATAAAAGCCATATGACCAACAGGTAGCAAACATCACACTTAACAGTGAAATGTTGAAAACTTTTTTTTCTAAGATCAGGGACAAAACAAAAATACCTATTCTCACCACCAATTTTCAGCATAGTCCTGAAAGTCCTAGCCAGAACATTTAGGCAAGAGAAAGAAATAAAAGACATTCAGATCAGAAAGAAAGAAGTAAAAGTGTATACCTGTTTGCCAATGACATAATCTTATATGTAGAAACACAAAAGACTTAACAAAAAACTGTTAAAACTAATAAAAAATTCAGTAACATTGAAGGATACAAAAGCAACATAAGAAAAATCAATCGTTTTTCTATATACTAATAAGAAACTATCCAAAAAATATTGAGAAAACAATCCCATTTATAATAGCAGCATATCAAGTATAATACTTAGGTAAAAATGTAATTAACAAGGTGAAAGATCTGCATACTGAAAACTATAAAACACCGAGAATTAAAGTGAAGGAAACACAAGTACATGAAAAGGTATTCCATATTCACGGATTTAAAAAATTAATATTGTCAAAATGCCCAAAGCACTCGAAGCAGTCTACAGATTTAATGCAATCCCTATCAAAATTCCAATGTAATTTTCACAGAAATAGAAATAGAAAAAAAAAACTTAAATTCATATGAAATCACAAAAGATTCCAAATAGTCAAAACAATCTTGAGCAAAAAGAACAAAGCTGGAGGCATTACACTATCTAGTTTCAAAATATACTATAAAGCAACTGTAATCAAAACATAAAAATAGACCAAGAAAAGCAGACACAGAGACCAACAGAACAAGCTAGAAAGCCCAGAAATAAAGCAACACTTTTTTTTTTAAACTCTAATTTTAGGTTCAAGGGTACATGTGCAAGTTTCTTACATAGGTAGATTGTGTGTCATGAGGGTTTGTGTAGATTATTTTGCTACCCAGGCAATAAGAATAGTACTCAATAGGTGGTTTTCGATCCTCACCCTCCTTTCTCCCTCCTCCCTTAAGTAGTTCCCAGTGTGTGCTGTTCCCCTATTTGTGTCCATATGTACTCCATGTTTAGCTCCTGCTTATAAGTGAGATCATGCAGCATTTGGTTTTCTGTTTCTGTATTAAGTGTCTATCAACCCACACATTCATGGTCAATTGACTTTGGCAAAAGTGACAGTAACACACAATGGAGAAAGGACAGTCTCCTCAGTAAACGGTGTTATAAAAACTGGACATTGGATATCCATATGCAGATGAAGGAAATTGGACCCTTAAATTACACCATGTAAAACAATCAATTTGAAATGGATTAAAGACTTAAATAGAAGACCTTAAACTATAAAACTTCTACCTGTAAAAGTAAATATGGAGGAAAGCTCCATGACACTGGTATGGGCAATAGATTTTTGGCTACGTCCCCAAAAGCCCAGGCAACAAAAACAAAAATAGACAAATAGGACTGCATCAAACTAAATAATTTCTGCACAGCAAAGATGACAATTAACAAAGTAAAGACAAAATCCACAGAATGGTAGAAAATATTTGTAAACCACACATCTGATTATGGTTGATATTCAGACTATATAAGGAGCTCAAGCAACTTCATATCAAGAAAATAATATCCTGATTTAAAAGTGGGCAAAGGACCTGAGAAGTTATTACTCAAAAGAAGACATACAAATGTTCAATAGGTACATTAAAAAATTTTTCAGTATTACTCATCATTAGGAAAATGCAAATTACAACCACAATGAGATATAATCTCATAACTGTTAGAATGGCTTTTATCAAAAATAGATGAAAGACGACAAATGCTGGCAGAATGCAGAAATAAGGGAGCTCCTGTACATTGTTGGTGGGAATGTCAATTAGTACTGTCATTATGGAAAACTACACAGAGCTTTCTCAAATATTAAAAATTAAGCTACCATATGATCCATCAATCCCAATTCTAGGTATATTTCTGAAGGAGAGAAAATCAGTTTATTGAAGGGCTATCTGCCCTCCTATGTTCATTGCAGTACTATTCACAGTAGTCAAGATGTAGAATCAATTTAAGTGTACATCAATGGATGCATAAAGAAAATGTGGTATGTACACACAATGAAACACTATCAGTCATAAAAAGAAGGAAATCCTGTCATTCGTGACAACACGAATGAACCTGGAGGACATTATGCTAAGTGAAACAAGCCAGGCACCAAAAGACAAATACCACACAATCTCACTACATGTGGAAACTAAAATCACTGAACTTAGAGAAGCAGTAAATTAAATGATGATTACCAGACACTGAGGTATAGGGGGCAATAATGGGAAGTTAATAAAAGCCACAAAGTTTCGGATAAACAGAGTAAGTTTTGAGATCCATTGCACAACAGGGTGACTGCGGTCAATATTAATGTATTGTATATTTCAAAATAACTAAGAGTAAATTTCAATGTCTCATCACAAAAACAAATGATAAGTGAGGCAATGGATTTGCAATGCTTTGCAAGCAATGGATTACTTTGCTTGATTTAATCATTCACATTATACACTTACATCATCACTGTGTACCCCATAATTGTATACAATTATAACTTGTCAATTAAAAGTAATATTGATAAAAAGTAAAAATAAAAATACCAAAAGAGAACGAAGACTAGCCAACATGAATCAGCACAGAAGCAGAGAATGTAGCACTTAATAATTTTTTTAAATATGACTCAAAAGCTATTTTTAAATCATTTAAAAAAATTTTTTTAATTACACAGACCAGTATGACAACTTATATTTCCCTTGCTAAGCATGTTAATGGATCCTAAAAGAGGAATTCTCATCAACACTAGACCCAAACAGTTATTAGACCTACAAATTACTTTTTTAGTTCACTATAGATTAAGTGCTTAATATCATCTGAAAATAGAATTTATTTAATCTTGAGGACTCAGGTTTTTTTCTAATTTCTTAAAACAATACTGAGTAAAAATAAAAGGTTTATATATTCTAAAAAAGAAGTTCATGTAAAATAAGAACTTATTTTCTTTTTTAACACACAGTTTTTTTTTTATTATTATTATTATATTAAAGTCAGGCAATGGTCTGACAATAGAAAGACTACCTGTGGAATACTGTTATGTTAAACTTCACTTACAAGATGTTAAATCCTTAGAACTAAGGTTTTCCCCCAGGAAAAGATTAATGGAAACATCAATTGCTTTTCAGACTTGATAGTTGCTGCTTCAAAACAAACAAACAAAAAAACTTTAGTACACAATGAATTGCTTGTAATTCTGTACACATCCACATTTCATCATTTAGTGATCCTGAACAGAAAGTGGAAAGACAAAGCAATTTGCCAGAAGGTCAAGCCCGCCAATTTCGGGGATCTGCTGTCCACACCTGCTTCTTTCTTAATCCCTGCTGAGGATCTGGAGAAGCAGCAGCAGCACCAAAACCAAGGCAGGCACCAGATTCAAGGTTCTTTTTGTTCCAGTTGTCAGATTCCAAACTAGACCCCAATGGATTGCAAGGATGACTAAATAAAAGCCCTGTTTAAAACTTCTTCAATTTTTGAAAACAAAAGCAGTTACAGGAAAGTAAAACAATTCAGAGGGATCATGTGCACTTACAAGTGTCTTCATGTGGCCTTTCTCCAAGTTCAACCACCAAGGACTCTGAGAGCTGGCAGGTCTGAGTAACCCTGGTGACTATTATTTTCACCTTATCAAAACCTGAGCTAAAAACAATGCATCAGCTGATGACAGCAGAGGGTGGCATGGCTGAGGACCCAATATTCATTTCCCAGGCTGGTGGACAGTGAGTAAGTACGGTTCCAAAACTAATCAAGGGAGCTCAGAGATTCTTTCCAGCCTTACCTGATGGCTTCTGGCCAAAGCAAGGAAGTATCATGGAAGGTGTTGGGTGGTGATAGTGCAAAACGGAACTTGAGGAGGAGGGAAGAAAAAGTATCACCCCTCGATAAAGGTGGGGGAAAGAAGATATGGGGAAAGCCCTGAATTCCTCACCGAAGGCCAATCTCAGAGGGAAGCGGAGGGGTTACAACCTACACTTTGGCCAAGGGCAGGAGTAGATGAGCATGGGAACTGGATGATGGCTTGGAAGGTCATCATTTAAGACTTAAAGAAACCAGGGGTGCAGGCGAAGCACCCCACACACCCAGCTGCAGTCCCACAGGCTGTAACCTGAAACCTTCACATATACTCTAACAAGCCCCCCAGGCTAGAGGGCTATTGTTGCAGGGAGGGTGGGAGGTGGGAGGGTAAGGGGAGAAGATAGAGACCCCAGGCCATGTAATTAGCAGTAAGGTGATTGTGTGGTGTGTCTTTTCACAGTTAAGTTAGATGTGCCCCACCAGTTATGATGGGAATCAATTTAAATAGACTTTCTTGATCCCAGAAGTTCAACTACATGGACAGTGGTTACACTTGACAGGATGATTTCTTATAGCACAACTTATATATTCCAAATGGACAAAAAAAAATAGTATCATTTACAGTAAGTTAAGGTAAATTTCCTTTGAATGGGAGCTTCCTTTCCAGTACTTTGAGGTCTACAAGACATATCTAGAAAATGTACTACTGTGGAAAATGAAGACTATTTAAATCGAATGGAGGAGAAATGGGAAGGGCCTGTGGTTTTTCTTTTTGATTAATTGCTCTAACACTATCCTTCAGGTGGCTCAGGGAGTTTCATATTTTCTTTAGACATCATTAGGCTCTGAAGCTCTTGCAGGACAACTTTGATGCTATATGAATTCTGCCATTTTGCTACCACTGACATGGCTCTTGGATCCACCACACTATCAGAGCTATTAACTCCATTCATATTAATTTTTGTTACAACTCTTACAAAGGAGGGGGGTGCTTCTGGGTATTTAGGTCCACATTCTATTTTAAGGCTGTATATTCAGTTTTCACAAATTGTTGTTGGAGGCCCAATTATCATCCCTGTCCATCTTGTAAATGTCATCTCTTCATCATCTTCTAGACCCTAGCTAACCGCACCATCTCCTACTCCTTTCTGGCCTTCGAGTTCTTCCAACAGTCGGAAATTGAGAGGGACTTTTACTCCTAATCCTGTGGTGACTGCCATCTTGCGTCGCTGTCCAAGAACTTATTTTCAAAAATGTATTAATAGCACCAGAGGCACCAGAAATTTAACTTCAGCTATGCCAATTTTATTCAGAAACGTTGACATATTAATCTATTTCTTTAAAGGTCACACAAGTTGGATGTTAAAGGGGACATTGTTTTTTTCTTAAATGTGGCTATTGCAAATCCTTATAAAGCTAGTTTAAAAAAAAATCTAATCTATAAGTTTAGCATCACAAGTTTCCATGAGTGAAACTGCTTGGCCATTGTTATTTCTTCACAGTAGTTTTCTTCTAGTGTGATATACAAAAGAAATTCATGCTTTAATGTAATTCTCAATTTTTATCTGCAGATTCTCACCCACATTTTAAATAAAATGCCAGAGAGGAAACTTCCCAGAAATGAAAATGAAAAGCAAGAATGCCAAAAGGTGACCTCTCCATGTAACATTTAATATGAAATCTGTTTATTCGACAGATTTATGCCTTCACTTCCTTCCAAGGCTGAAAGTTATTAGAATTTTAGAATCTTTCATGCAGCCAAGACTTTTCCTACTCAGCGGCTTTCCATTTCTTCACGTTAACCTTTTCTCTGAAGCAGGACCATGCATGTTATCACAGCCAGGGTACTGAAGGAAGCTTCATAGAGATTAATAATGGAAGGGACTTGGCACTACTTGTCCAACCAGCCAAGTCATTCCTGTTTACTGCTTGCTCATCAAGGAACAGTAAGGGTTCTTCCAGACAGTCCAGAGTAAGGGGCAACAAGCCCACAGTTAGTGTCTCTGGGGAAATTGGACAAATACAAATGAATCTTTGCCCTTGGCTGCACTTGGTATTGAATGGTTACTGAGTAGTAACAGTATGACAGCTATCCCAAACTAAGAGAAAAATATTATTAGCCTGTTTCATTCTACAGAGAAAAAAGTTTTTCAGTAATCACTCTTCTGGTTTTAATGTAATAGCAACTGAATATATAAATGGAAGGCAAACAGTGGCAAAATCAAATATGTAGAACCTTACTTTAGCAGAAGACAATGAATTCTGTAAACAGAATTGATATTTTATCTGAATAAAAAAGAAGATATATGTTTGCATTAAGTGACCTACAATAATGGAATTCGTGCCTCTGGATAATTAATTGCACCAATAGCTACTATGAACCAGCAATGAGCCCCTGGTAATTTTATGAAAATGTGGTTTATGAAGGGTGAATGTGTGTAAGAACGACACTAGTCTCCATTACTGAAAGATGGTGTACCCTCAAGATTGTATACTGCAATAGAAATGACAGGAACATACGTGTCATTACCCATGTCTTCCCTTGGTAAGCTTCTTCCTGTTTATTAGCGTACTCCCAGTATGTCATGGGGCATCTTCCCACCTGTGAGAGTTGCTTTATCTCATCTCACGACCTCTTACAATAAAACAAAGGTTCAAAATCACACAAGATTTGGGTCCTGGATGACTCATCCAGGACGTAAATCTAGGTCTTGTATTCTCCAAAGGTTGTGCCCTTCTACTACTCTGAAATCAAAGGACAAAAGCCAGAGTTGTACCCCACATGCAATTGGTACAAACTCACTTGGTAGCAGTGCTCTGTAAATGAAAATAAAATCTAGCCATCCAATCTAAAGTTCATTTCAAATATTTCCACATTAAATTCACACTTAAGCTGTTGATTTCCATCATAGCATTTTACAGCTGCATTAATGAGTTCTTTTAAATTTTGTTTCACTCACATAACATCAAAAGCTACATTTTGTTTTGCATTCCTTCTTCATAATCAGTAAAAATTGACTGAAAAATATATTCCATCAGATGAAAATCTTCATGATTTGATAGTTTTTATATACGGACTCATTTCTTTAGTAAACAATATATCTTAGTTTCTGATCTACACTAAAGGTATATAAAATAAAATCCATACAGAGCCAGGTATCTAGCCAAATCTCCCAGACTGTTCAGAGGCCCTGGTTTCAGGATGGACAGGGAATTGAAACTGGAGAAAGGAGAATGTCACTTACAGTGCCGTTCATCACTGTTGTCCCCACACTGATCTGTGAAGTCACAAATGCTGTCAGGAGGCAAGGAGACTCCATTGTCACACTGAAAGCTTTCTGTTCCTTGCTGACCCAGTATAGAACTGAAAACACAGGCAATCCATAGGAAACAAAAAGTTTCACTCATTGGGAATGCCAACCTTCTGTCCAGGAAGAACAGCATTACTTGGTATTGTCTATTAGAGATTAGGCAGTTGTAATAAGCAAGCCCATCATTGGAAATATTCTCTTTTTTTTTCTCTATTCTTCCATTCCTAGGTTTGCTTCTTATAACTGGGTACTATTGGTAACTATCTGCAACTCTAACAAATTACTCCCCAGGCAGTTAATTTACTCTTTCAGAGGAGTGACTTTAGAAAATATTTAACTTGAGTAATTGCACCGGTTCTGTATCTAGCTAACCATAGATTATTATTGCCCCCTGTATGCCATATTTACACAATTTAAGCCTTTATGGTCATGCTATCTCCTGAAAGACATTTGTAAAAAATAAAGGCCAGGCAAATAAAATAGTAGGGGAGAGGGAACCACAATAAAGCTATAAATTACATAAAAATGGTCTGTCTTAATTCCCATACTCAATCACATTCATGTAATTTAGAACATTACTGAGGACACTAAGACATATTCAAAATTTCAGGCCCAATTATTAGAATTGCTCTATGAAAATAAAATGCTTATCCATTATTATCAAATAGAAAACTCACCTTGCTTGCTTTTGTTTTGTTTTGTTTTGTTTTGTTTGTCTATAGCCCACGGGTGCTAGTAAGTGCTTCTTGAGATAAATTAAGAACTATAGATTTTTAAAAGTTGAGAGGACATTGGATGTTATTATTTTATAAATCATATAACTTCAACCCAAGGAAGTTATGAGATATATGTGAGAAAATACAATAAGTTGGTGTAAGAAACGAGAGCTCAAATATCCTACTGCTAAAAACAGTGTTCCTTCTTCTATAGCACAAGAATTCACCTGTCAATTCATCACAATTTACTTTTACAAGTGAAATACATGATTTCAGGATGCATATTCAGAATGAACGATATATTGAAGTTGAGATCACACAGACATATTAATTACATAATCTTATGAACGTGAATATTATAGAAATTATGTGATGTTGAATGTTCTATACATTGCTTTATATTTGATTTCTTAAGGGGATGTTAAAGTTCTTTTTCAACTATTTTATTTTAATTTCTGCAGTGTAACCACAAGAGGCAAAAATAACTGGAGAATGTAGAGCGGAAAGGACCAGAGACCAGGGACAGAAAAGGCATCTGAGAATTTTTTTAAATGTTCTAAAAATTACGCATATTGTAGGGGGTGTGTGTGTGTGTATATATATATATATAGTGGACATTCTGGATTCTGGGGGGTAGGGGGACAGGAATTCACAATTCTGCCTTACCTCTGAGCACTCCAAATAATCTAACATTTTGTTGCACTGTGCTTCAGCCCTGTTTCAGACATTTATTCTTCTTACCTCTCTGTTTTGCAAATAAATACTAATAAATCCTTCATCTACCTCTTTTTCTTTCCTTGTCCCTTAAATATTGACTATCTTTATGGTTCCATTTTAAGTTCTCCTTTCTCCTAAGATTACAGTAATACTTTTTTTCTAGGCTCTCTCTTCACTCTCATGATTTCAAGTAAGATATCTTTATTTTTGTTTCCTCAGTCTCTGTCTGCAATCCTGATATGCACTTCTTCCTGAGTACACGCATACACACACGTGCATGTGTGCGCGCACGCACACACACACACACACACACCCCTAATTAACACATCTACTTTAACAGAAAACTAAACTCATCTTCCTTTCCCCCACCAGCCAACCAGCTCTTACTCCCATGTTCCATATTTCAATGAATGGTACCTTCCTCTGTCCAGTTACCCAAGTAAGGAACCTCTATATTGTTCCTGGACTACTCTCACCTATCCTATCCGTCTGGTATTTTCTGTGTTTCCATTGAAGACTCTACCCATTCTCATCTCAGCACGTTTCTAGTACTCACAACTCGTTTCCTGGTCTTTGGGTAGGGTGACCATTCTGAAGCACAAATCCACTCCTACGTATTTCCCTCTGAAATCAGTAGAACTGTCATACTCTGAATGTAGCTTACAAACAGAGCGTACTTTGCAAGGCTCAATGCTTCCCTATCCTGTCAGCCACAGCCTTACTGAGCGACTGTGCTTGCAGTTTTCTAAACATGCCATCTCTCAACTCCAGATCTGAGATCCCTTCCCCACCCCAATCACCAGGTTAATTATTATTCTTTATTTTTCATCTTAGGAGACTTTCTCTAAGGTATCTTGGCTGATTTACCCAGGCTGAGTTACATTTCATTCCTAGGTTCTCTCACAGCCTTCAATACTCATTCTTAGCACCTGAAAGTCCAGTATAGTCATTGTCTCCTCATGTGATTCCTTCCCTATCCTATGAGAATGCAGTAGACTATGCATTAGATCTCTAGACTTGTTCATTCTACATACATGCTACATTGCATCCTACGAGCTACATTTCCCCATTTTCTTCCTCCGATCCTGATAAACACTGATTTGTTTTCTACATCTGTATATTTGAATTCTTTAGATTCCACGTATAAATTAGATTATGCAATATTTTCTCTCTGTGTGTCTGGCTTATTTCAATTAGCATTGTGTCCTCCAGCCAGGCTCATTTACATTGTGGCAAATGCCAAGATCTTGTTCTTTTCAAGGGCCAAATAATATTTCATTACATATATCTACAATTTCTTTACCCGTTCATCTGTCAATGGACACTTAGGTTGTTTCCATATCTTGGCTTGCAAGCAAGTGTAAAGATCTACATGTAATCCTAGCACTTTGGAAGGCCGAGGCGGGTGGATCACGAGGTCAGGAGTTCAAGACTAGCCTGACCAACACGGTGAAACCCCGTCTCTACTAAAAATATAAAATTAGCCAGACATGGTGGTGTGCACCTATAATTCCAGCTACTCAGGAGGCTGAGGCAGGAGAATCACTTGAACCTAGGAGGCGGAGGTTACAGTGAGCAGAGATCATGCCACTGCACTCCAGCCTTGTGACACAGCGAGACTCCGTCTCAAAAAAAAAAAAAAAAAAAAAAAAAAAGAAAAGAAAAGAAAAAAAAAATCTAACATACAACATGAGTACTATAGGCAATACAATTATACTGTATATGGGGTTCATGCTGAATGAGAAGATTTTAACTGATCTTTCCATACACATACACACAAATGGGTAACTGTGAGATGCTAAATATGTCTATTTGCCTCACTATAGTAACCTTCTTATGTTCTATATGTATTCCATAACATCCTATTGTGCATTTTAACTACATGCAGTAAAATTTTATAAGATGGCAAAATATTACAATAAATATATCTGACATTGAAAAAATCAGATATTTGCTTGCTTTTTTCCCTTAAATATACGATTGTTAAACTATCAAATTTCTTCTGTTTCAGTGTGCTAAAAAAAATTTTTAAAAAAGATGCAGCAGGATTTTGATTTTTTCACTATTGAATCCCCAGGCATCAGCATAGCAGCACAGTATCCTGGCAGATAGCAGTTGCTCAAACAATTCAATTCAATTGTTAATTAAATGAAATTAATGAAGGATTATCATCATATCAACTTTGCTAGGCACATGTAAATAATGCAATAAAGATGTGAAAATTTTAAATGCCACTAGGTGAAAGATACACAATTCTTAGGTTCAGTGTTGCTTTTCCATGTCTAAGTCTTTTTAAAGACACTTTAGGTTTTGAAACTGCAATTTTGTATTACAGTGGCAATACACTTCATCATCCCTCAACACTAAACTCAGCCATTATATCGAGACAAAAGTCATGTCAAGTTTTCCTCTTTAAGAAAGAAAGGAAATTAGGGAGGAAGAAAGAGAGAGAAAAGGAAAGAAATAAAAAAGAGGGAAGAAGAGAGAAAAGAAACAAAAGAATGTAAGGAAGCATGTGAAGATATAGAAACATTTCAATTTTACATCCTTATTCTAAATTCAGGTCTCGTAACATTTTTCATTTGGAAAAAAAAATCACGTATTTTGTTGCTGTCATAGCTGTTTATTGCCTAGTATCAGCCAGTAAACTGCTTTATTAACTGTTACTATCTACTAAAAATAACATTTCTCTATGGTGTTTCAAGTGTCATTCATCATTTAGACAAGAAATGAACTGGAATGTGGCACCCAAAGTAACTCAATATCATCCAGTAGTATAATATTTTATAAGACAAATTTATATTTTGTTTCCAAAAGATAAAATTATTTTCCACTGATAAATCTTTATCACTTTTTCTCTAAATGTACCAGAAGGGGCAAGGAATAAAAGAATACTGATAGCACCTAGGGTTGCTTTGATCTAGTTTATTGAGGAAGGGGAAAAAGTCTGATTCAATACTAGCGCCCTAACACTGTGCTGGATGCTTCATAAACATTGCCATTATGTCTGATGTTTCCTCCTTTATTGTTCCCTTCTTTTACTTTAAAAACTAATATTCAGGCTGGATGTGGTGGCTCATGCCTGTAATTCCAGCACTTTAGGAGCTGAGGCAGGTGGATCACTTGAGTTCAGGAGTTCAAGACCAGTCTGGCCAACATGACAAAACTCCGTCTCTACTACAAATACAAAAAAGAGCCAGGTGAGGTGGCGCACACCCGTAATAATCCCAGCTACTTGGGAGGCTGTGGCAGGAGAATAGCTTGAACCTGGAAGGCAGAAGTTGCAGCGAGCCAAGATTGCAACACTTCACTCCAGCCTGGAATACAGAGCAAAATGAGCATCCATTTTATGCTAGATATTGGAGATAGGTAAAAGGAAGACAGAAGAGATACAATGAATAATAAAGCCATGTCCCTGACATTAAAAATTTTCAAACATAGGGAAGGATGTATAAAGGCACTTGCAAAATATATACACACATTACTTTTAGTTGTGGCAAAAATGGTTGACTACATTTTCTATTTTTAAAAAATCCAACTCTCTAACCACAAGAAAAGCTATATGTTGGATGGAATGGAATATAAAACACTCTTAAATGTATAATCAAGTGCTGAGCTTGCAAAATGTAAAGCCAATTTCCAAAGTGGAAAAGGAGATTGGAGGATATAGAGGTGACACAAAAGAGAGTTTATTACTAAAACATCATGTTTAAGAATATTTTAAAGAAAATTCCAGGATTAATGTAAAATAAGCATTGAATAAAGGTTTGAGATGCAAGAAGAAATGATGACGAAAGTCTAAAGACACATTTGCAGATAAAAGACCCCTAAATCGTAAAAGATGAACTGGAAACTGTGATAAAAGGACTTGAACCTGCATAAATGGAGAATTAGAACGAATATCTTTGCATAAAGCCAGAGGAAGAATTTGCTAGGAAAAAATTCCTGGCACCTTCAACAAGGCACTTCAGGACTCCTATAAATTATGATAATCTAAATAAGAGCTTAAGTGAAAAATTAACCGGCATACAGGAAGGAAGCCTCTATGACTTACAGCCAAAACAATCAAACGAGCAGAGGCCGAAGTAGACACTGAAAGTTGTCCACTGGCATTGTGAGACAGAGAAGATAAAATAAATATCAAATATTCTAAAAGATTAAATTTTTTAAATTATGCACAATGAACAATAAACTAACAAAATAACCAACAGTGATTTTGTTAAAGAATAATTAAAAATATAGCTATAGAAAAGAAAAATAACAAAGAAAAATAGAAGTGAGTACAAAAAAAATAGACGTGAATACAGCATTTAATGAATTGCAAGGTAGGCAAAAATAAATTACATGAAATGCAACACAGATGTATAGAAAATATGGAACATATATAGTTTAAGAAACCTGGGACATAGGCCTGTCATGATGCCTCATGCCAATAATCCCAACACTTTGGGAGGCCAGGGCAGGTGGATCACCTGAGGTCAGGAGTTTGAGATCAGCCTGGCCAACATGGTGAACTCCATCTGTACTAAAAAATACAAAAAATTAGTTGGCCATGGTGGCAGATGCCTTATGATAATCTAAATAAGAGCTCAAATGAAAAATTAACTGGCATACAGGAAGGAAGCCTCTATGACTCAGAGCAGATCCCAGCTACTTGGGGGCTGAGGTAGGAGAATCGCTTGAACCCAGGAGGCGGAGGATGCAGTAAGCCAAGATCTCACCATTGCACTCCTCCCTGGGCAACAAGAGTGAAGTTCCATCTCAAAAAAAAAAAAAAAAAAAAAAGAAAGAAAGAAACCTGGAACATAGAATGACAGGTCTAACATAGGACTATATGACTACATAAAGTTGGCAGGGGAGATAAAGGAGAAAATAGGGAGAAGCAATATATATTAATTATACATATAAATATATATTATTATATTAATTGTAGATAAATTATATAAACATTAATATATTATTGATTGATGTATATTAATAATATATGACTTATATGAACAATATATATGTGAATATATAATTTGAATGTATTATTAATAAATACTATATATTTATTAATATACATTAATGGAATTAGTGAAAATATAAATTTTCCAGAAATTAAGAAAACATGCACTCTAAGAATCAGAGTGCAGAATAAATTTAAAACATATTCAGCTGGATACTTTGTAGTCAAACAGAAAATTACCAAGAAAATAAAAATTCTTAAAATCAATTAGGGAGACAAAACATATTACCTACAAATAAATATTATTTAGACCAGCAATTAACTTCTCAACCAGAACAATGCAAGCAAGCAGATGGTGGAATCATGTTTTCATAGTGATGATAAAAAAATTACACTTGGACACTTGTAGTAGCAAACTAAGTGTTTACTCAGAATAGGGAACAAAGTAAAGAAATTTGGGGACAATTGAAAACTGAGAATGTTATTCACAATACCAAAGACATGGAATCAATGGAAATGCCCATCAATGATAGACTGGATGAAGGAAATGTGGTGCATATACACCACGGAATCCTATGCAGCCATAAAAAGGAATAAGATCATGTCCTTTGCAGAACCTAAGTGGATCTAGAAGTCATTATCCTCAGCAAACTAGCACGGGAACACAAAACCAAACACTGCATGTTCTCATGTATAAGTGAGAGCTGAACAATGAAAACACACGGACACAGGGAAGGGAAAAACATACACTGGGGCCTGTTGGAGGGGGTGGGGGAGGGAAAGCATCAGCATAAATAACTAATGCAAATGGGGCTTAATACCTAGCTGATGGGTTGACAGGTGCAGCAAACCACCATGGCACACGTTTATTTATGTAACAAACCTGCATATCCTGCACATGTACCCCAGAACTTAAAACAAATAAAATTAAATAAATTAAATTTTTTCAAAATCTGAGTGTTTATTCCCAATAGCCCCTAACTAATGAATATGTTTTAAATTCTGCATCAAACAAGAATGCATGCGAATAAAATACTAGTTTCTAAAACTAGTTTCAAAATATCCCAAAGACCTAGTATTACACAGATGACATGTCTCTGATAGCCATGACATTCAGTGCAAAACCAGAAAATAAAATAGAAATTTAAAAAAATGTAAAAGTGAAAAATTTAGAAAGCAAAAAATATATGAGTGATAAGGCATTTTGTACAGATGTCCTGGGAGTGTGAGCTATCTGCTTTTGGAATTTATTTGAGACTTCGTGGCCTGTTCAAGTCTGGTATATACTGTTTTACCGAACCTTGTATCACTCCATTGATGATAGAGTGCTGCTTGGCACACTCAAATTTATAGCTTGGTGTATCTTATTACATTCCATTTATTTTGAGCAGCTCAAGTTGCAAGATCATTAGTGCCTCACGGTGAGGAGTTTAGTCTCTATCTGAACCCAATAGCTATTTCTCAAGAGAACAACTATTTGCTGGCCTTGCTCCAAAACTTGAATGGGTCTTGGAAAATAATGGAGGATTATTGAAAGCATAATTAGATTGTGACTCTGAAAACAGCTGCTCTTCCAATCATAGTTTCTTTACTGAATATATTGGCAAAGCCCCCGTACAGCTATCAATATGGAAGATGTATTGACTCATTTATTCCAATAAGCAGAGAACTCTAGACATATTTTTTCAGTCAAGAAGACATCAATATATCTTCACTATCTTAATTCAGAGCGCTAGCAGCTCACCTCGTCTGAGTCACATGTAGTTTGCAGTTCTTTCAGCGCCTCACCTGCGGGAGAGGGCATCTGCTCTTCCTCTATAGACATGGAATTTTTATAACAGCTTCTAGTAAACATGGATTAGCAGGTTCTCTAAAGACCTAAGCATGGATTAGCAGGTTCTCTAAATTGGTGGAAGCCATACATAAGAGGGATATAGAAACCCTGTGGATATATAGGGTTCTGACACTTTCATGAATTTACTGGGAATGAAGATAACTCTCAAAGTAAGATGATGTGTTGCATCTCATACTACTGGGAACGTCAGCAGCATATGCCGGACTTCTGCTTCCCCAACTGTTCAACTGTGGCTTGATGCTAACCCTTCCCAAACCTTCTCTGACCCCTCTCTAGTTGTCAGGAGCTTTCAGTTTTAGGGGGTTATTTATTTATTTATTTATTTATATTTTTATTTTTTATTTTTTACTTTTTTTATTTTTTTTGAGATGGAGTCTCGCTCTCTCGCCTTGGCTGGAGTGGAGTGGCACAATCTCAGTTCACTTCAACCTCTGCCTCCCAGGTTCAAGTGATTCTACTGCCTCAGCCTCCCAAGAGACTGGGACTACAGGTGTGTGCCACCACCCCTGGCTAATTTTTGTACTTTTAGTAGAGACAGCTTTTCACCATATTGGCCAGGCTGGTCTCAAATTCCTGACCTTGTGATCTGCCCACCTCTGCCTCCCTATATTTTTTTTAATTCACTCCATCCCTATATTGATTAACCAAAATGTTAACAATGGAATGGCCTAGGAATGGCCCAGTTCTTCTTCACTGGGCACTAAACTGTGATGAATCAGGCCAGTATATTAATAAATCACTGCCTCGCTTGGCATGCCAGCCCCATGTGCTCTGTCACTGGCTATCCCATACAGGGGTGGGTCTGGTGTGAGGATTCCTCTGTGGCCCTCTGTTGAGCTGTCTCAAGAGACAAATCCTTCTCTAGTCAAAAGCATGGCCTTTGTGAGAGCAGAGGCTATCGTCAAGACAAAAGGGGTCAGAATACCCTTTATTTTTGACTCCAAGTTCACCTTTCAACTTATCCCTTTTTTATCCATTTAATTATTTAGGTCACTGGAAAGAAAAAATTTGAGGGGCTTATGAAGCTAAACACCTTCTTTTAAAAACAGGGCAAATATCTTCAGAAATACCCATAAATAATTTGAATATTGAATTAGCACTGAGTTACCACTGACATAAAGCAAAAGGAAGTTGCATTGGGCCAATATCACAATAATTACTATGAAACTGCCCAGGAGTCACTAATCGAAGCATTTTAATATTGTGGATGCTGCTTGCATTGCCTTCTATATCTTCTTCTAAGTTATCTGCCTGAACAACTCCCGTTCATCCCTCAAGACGCAACCATCATAACATCCTCAGAAAATCATTCCTGACTTCTGCTACCTCCACGTTGTCTGTTTGTTTCCATAACAGCCCGCTTACCTTTCTGCTATAGACTGCATCTTGATGGTTGGCTTCAATGTCCAGTGCCTACCTCAAAACTGTGACCTCTTTAGAGCTTTATTTATTGTATTTTTTATAATTTCCAATCTTATTTTAGGCTTGGGAGTGCATGTGTAGATTTGTTACATGGGTGTATTGCATGACAGTGAGGTTTGGGGTGCAAATGATTTTATCACCCAGGCAATGGGCATAATACCTAATAGTTTTCCAGCCCTGCCCCCTCCCTCCCTCCTATGGTAGTCCCCACCATCTTTATGTCCATGAATACCCAATGTTTAGCTCCCACTAATAAGTGAGAACATGCAGTATTTGATTTTCCGTTTCTGCCTTAATTTGCTTAGGGATAATGGCCTCCAGCTGCATCCATATTGTTACAAAGGACATGAATTCCTTCTTTTTAATGGCTGCATACTATTCCATGGTGTATATGTATATTTTCTTTAACCAGTCTGCTGTTGATGAGCACATAGGGTGATTCCCTGTCTTTGCTCTTGTCAATAGTGCTGTGAGGAACCTACAAGGATTTTACATTATGTTTTATCTTTTTATCTCCACTGCTAAGTATATATTATTCACCACATATTGGTGCCCAATAAATTTTCATTGAAGGTACACGCAAATGAATACATGTTGTATTATAAAAATGATTGCCTCTAATTCTCAGTAGGGTTGTTTATTTGTTTATGTGAGTACCTCTCTGGCGCACATTTCTCCTTTCGGCAATAACACACTGATGTTCTTTGAGAAACCACCCAAACTCGTTTTAAGCCCCTATGTGGTTTCACAGGAGTTGGAGGTGTTAGCACAAGTCTTAGTCAAGAGCAGTCAGGTCTGTGCATCTTCCTGGCCATAGTGATTGGTTCATACATAAGCATGTGACCCAAGGGAGGCGAAGGCGGAGCAGTCCCCAAGTGTCAGAAACTGTCATGGAAGAGGTGCTCTCCCCTGCTGACCTGGCTAAACTAAGACAATGTGGCCACATCGTCCAATGGCCCTCTTTAGCACCATTTGGGAAGGCTCTCTCTGAGAGTGAGGCAAACACAGATGCTAGCTGAGTCAAGACATGAAGATGAATAAATTCCTATTGACCCTGCATAAGCCTCTACATACAGCTATGCCTAAAGCTGAATTATACCTGAGATTCTTCAATAACACAAGATGATTTTGTGACCTGATTGAGTGCCTCTTCCTGTCAACCAAAAATGTCTGAACTAATACATATGGTTTATTTCATTTTATTATATTTAATGTTTATTTTGAATTTAAAAAATAAAGTATTAATTTTAAACTTAAGGGGGAAAAGGCATATTTTAACACAGATCTTTTCTAACATCTACTCAACTTGTTTTAAGAAAGCTTTATTCTATAATTATTAAATTTAAAGACATATATTCTAAAAATTATAATCAAACCACCAACTACCTCATGATTTTTAATACAAAGCTACTTAAAAGAACGTTTTGTGTAAGATAAATTTTCAGCAAGTTTTACTGAGAATTCTGACAGCAGCCTTATGGTATTGTTGGAAAGTCATAGGAAATCCTAGTCTCATTGTTGGAAATAAAATGTCTGTGTTGGAATTTAAAAGTGGCTCTTGAGTAGAATAAGATGGTAGGGAACCTAAGAAATATAACAAATGCAAGAAGGAAGAAATAGGTTCTTCTCCATTTAGGGTGTGCATTCTATGTAATAGCTGTTCTCATTGTGAACAGGGTCGGGGCAAGGATGGGTGGGGATCACACAATTGAGGCTGAGCAACCAGCCAGTGCTCATCAACCCACAGATCATAGAAGAGGAGAAATTAGCATACATGATATTCAAATGTAAGCATTGGGATCTCATGCCAAAACAGCAAGGAAGCTTAAATGAAAGACATCCCACAGCTCTCACAATCTAAGTGAGACTACACACCTGTATAACTGCTGGGATGCGACAAGGATGGGAAACAGGAGAAAGCAGCCACCTACAAGATTACTTTATCTGAGTTTACCTCATTTATTTAATTCTGTATCTAATTATGAATGGCACACAGGGAAAGAACACTCTCTGATTTAGTATGACAGATATTCCCAGGTATAACTCTATACCAAAGAAAGTTGGCGGTTTAGGAAATTTTTAACCTTGGCAATGACTGACGCCCTGTTTAGAAAAGGAATCCTACTTAAAGTGAAATTCATGTAAGTGCATGAAATGTTGAAAACGCGTTCTAAATAATTGAAAAGAATCTCACCCTGATCTTCTTGCAATTGTTTCATTTTTATAGTTAAATCACATATGCAGCTCTAATATAGCTCCATTGTTCCAAATAAGAGTTATTAAATATATATTATTTATCAGGCATTCAGGGGGTGCTGGGCATACAGACCTAATTACAATCTTGCCCTACTTCAAGGAAATAACGGTAAACTTTAAAGAGCTGCATATGAGTTAGTTCTATAAAATATGCGCTTTAATAGGTTCGACCTTGGAGCAAGATGGCCGAATAGGAACAGCTCCAGTCTCCAACTCCCAGCGCCAGCAACACAGAAGACCGGTGATTTCTGCATTTTCAACTGAGGTACTGGGTTCATCTCACTGGGGAGTGCCGGACGATCGGTGCTGGTCAGCTGCTGCAGCCCGACCAGCAAGAGCTGAAGCAGGGCGAGGCATTGCCTCACCTGGGAAGCGCAAGGGGGAAGGGAATCCCTTTTCCTAGCCAGGGGAACTGAGACACACAACACCTGGAAAATCGGGTAACTCCCACCCCAATACTGCGCTTTAAGCAAACAGGCACACCAGGAGATCATATCCCACACCTGGCCGGGAGGGTCCCACACCCACGGAGCCTCCCTCATTGCTAGCACAGCAGTCTGTGATCTACCAGCAAGGCAGCAGCGAGGCTGGGGGAGGGGCGCCCGCCATTGCTGAGGCTTAAGTAGGTAAACAAAGCTGCTGGGAAGCTCGAACTGGGTGGAGCTCACAGCAGCTCAAGGAAACCTGCCTGTCTCTGTAGACTCCACCTCTGGGGACAGGGCAATAACAAACACAGCCGAAACCTCTGCAGATGCAAACGACTCTGTCTGACAGCTTTGAAGACAGCAGTGGATCTCCCAACACGGAGGTTGAGATCTGAGAAGGGACAGACTCCCTGCTCAAGTGGGTCCCTGACCCCTGAGTAGCCTAACTGGGAGACATCCCCCACTAGGGGCAGTCTGACACCCCACACCTCACAGGGTGGAGTACACCCCTGAGAGGAAGCTTCCAAAGCAAGAATCAGACAGGTACACTCGCTGTTCAGCAATATTCTATCTTCTGCAGCCTCTGCTGCTGATACCCAGGCAAACAGGGTCTGGAGTGGACCTCAAGCAATCTCCAACAGACCTACAGCTGAGGGTCCTGACTGTTAGAAGGAAAACTATCAAACAGGAAGGACACCTACACCAAAACCCCATCAGTACATCACCATCATCAAAGACCAGAGGCAGATAAAACCACAAAGATGGGGAAAAAGCAGGGCAGAAAAGCTGGAAATTCAAAAAATAAGAGCGCATCTCCCCCGGCAAAGGAGCGCAGCTCATCGCCAGCAACGGAGCAAAGCTGGACGGAGAATGACTTTAACGAGATGAGAGAAGAAGGCTTCAGTCCATCAAATTTCTCAGAGCTAAAGGAGGAATTACGTACCCAGCGCAAAGAAACTAAAAATCTTGAAAAAAAAGTGGAAGAATTGATGGCTAGAGTAATTAATGCAGAGAAGGTCATAAACGAAATGAAAGAGATGAAAACCATGACACGAGAAATACGTGACAAATGCACAAGCTTCAGTAACCGACTCGATCAACTGGAAGAAAGAGTATCTGCGATTGAGGATCAAATGAATGAAATGAAGCGAGAAGAGAAACCAAAAGAAAAAAGAAGAAAAAGAAATGAACAAAGCCTGCAAGAAGTATGGGATTATGTAAAAAGACCAAATCTACGTCTGATTGGGGTGCCAGAAAGTGAGGGGGAAAATGGAACCAAGTTGGAAAACACTCTTCAGGATATCATCCAGGAGAACTTCCCCAACCTAGTAGGGCAGGCCAACATTCAAATCCAGGAAATACAGAGAACGCCACAAAGATACTCCTCGAGAAGACCAACTCCAAGACACATAATTGCCAGATTCACCAAAGTTGAAATGAAGGAAAAAATCTTAAGGGCAGCCAGAGAGAAAGGTCGGGTTACCCACAAAGGGAAGCCCATCAGACTAACAGCAGATCTCTCGGCAGAAACTCTACAAGCCAGAAGAGAGTGGGGGCCAATATTCAACATTCTTAAAGAAAAGAATTTTCAACCCAGAATTTCATATCCAGCCAAACTAAGTTTCATAAGTGAAGGAGAAATAAAATCCTTTACAGATAAGCAAATGCTTAGAGATTTTGTCACCACTAGGCCTGCCTTACAAGAGACCCTGAAGGAAGCACTAAACATGGAAAGGAACAACCGGTACCAGCCATTGCAAAAACATGCCAAAATGTAAAGACCATCGAGGCTAGGAAGAAACTGCATCAACTAACGAGCAAAATAACCAGTTAATATCATAATGGCAGGATCAAGTTCACACATAACAATCTTAACCTTAAATGTAAATGGACTAAATGCTCCAATTAAAAGACACAGACTGGCAAACTGGATAAAGAGTCAAGACCCATCAGTCTGCTGTATTCAGGAGACCCATCTCACACGCAGAGACATACATAGGCTCAAAATAAAGGGATGGAGGAAGATTTACCAAGCAAATGGAGAACAAAAAAAAGCGGGGGTTGCAATACTAGTCTCTGATAAAACAGACTTTAAACCATCAAAGATCAAAAGAGACAAAGAAGGCCATTACATAATGGTAAAGGGATCAATTCAACAGGAAGAGCTAACTATCCTAAATATATATGCACCCAATACAGGAGCACCCAGATTCATCAAGCAAGTCCTTAGAGACTTACAAAGAGACTTAGACTCCCATACAATAATAATGGGAGACTTCAACACTCCACTGTCAACATTAGACAGATCAACGAGACAGAAAGTTAACAAGGATATCCAGGAATTGAACTCATCTCTGCAGCAAGCAGACCTAATAGACATCTATAGAACTCTCCACCCCAAATCAACAGAATATACATTCTTCTCAGCACCACATCGTACTTACTCCAAAATCGACCACATAATTGGAAGTAAAGCACACCTCAGAAAATGTACAAGAACAGAAATTATAACAAACTGTCTCTCAGACCACAGTGCAATCAAACTAGAACTCAGGACTAAGAAACTCCATCAAAACCGCTCAACTACATGGAAACTGAAAAACCTGCTCCTGAATGACTACTGGGTACATAACGAAATGAAGGCAGAAATAAAGATGTTCTTTGAAACCAATGAGAACAAAGATACAACATACCAGAATCTCTGGGACACATTTAAAGCAGTGTGTAGAGGGAAATTTATAGCACTAAATGCCCACAAGAGAAAGCAGGAAAGATCTAAAATTGACACTCTAACATCACAATTAAAAGAACTAGAGAAGCAAGAGCAAACACATTCGAAAGCTAGCAGAAGGCTAGAAATAACTAAGATCAGAGCAGAACTGAAGGAGATAGAGACACAAAAAACTCTCCAAAAAATCAATGAATCCAGGAGTTGGTTTTTTGAAAAGATCAACAAAATTGACAGACCACTAGCAAGACTAATAAGGAAGAAGAAAAGAGAGAAGAATCAAATCGACGCAATTAAAAATGATAAAGGGGATATCACCACCGACCCCACAGAAATACAAACTACCATCAGAGAATACTATAAACACCTCTACGCAAACAAACTGGAAAATCTAGAAGAAATGGATAATTTCCTGGACACTTACACTCTTCCAAGACTAAACCAGGAAGAAGTTGAATCCCTGAATAGACCAATAGCAGGCTCTGAAATTGAGGCAATAATTAATAGCCTACCAACCAAAAAAAGTCCAGGACCAGATGGATTCACAGCTGAATTCTACCAGAGGTACAAGGAGGAGTTGGTACCATTCCTTCTGAAACTATTCCAATCAATAGAAAAAGAGGGAATCCTCCCTAACTCATTTGATGAGGCCAACATCATCCTGATACCAAAGCCTGACAGAGACACAACAAAAAAAGAGAATTTTAGACCAATATCCCTGATGAACATCGATGCAAAAATCCTCAATAAAATACTGGCAAACCGGATTCAGCAACACATCAAAAAGCTTATCCACCATGATCAAGTGGGCTTCATCCCTGGGATGCAAGGCTGGTTCAACATTTGCAAATCAATAAACATAATCCAGCATATAAACAGAACCAAAGACAAGAACCACATGATTATCTCAATAGATGCAGAAAAGGCTTTTGACAAAATTCAACAGCCCTTCATGCTAAAAACGCTCAATAAATTCGGTATTGATGGAACGTACCTCAAAATAATAACAGCTATTTATGACAAACCCACAGCCAATATCATACTGAATGGGCAAAAACTGGAAAAATTCCCTTTGAAAACTGGCACAAGACAGGGATGCCCTCTCTCACCACTCCTATTCAACATAGTGTTGGAAGTTCTGGCTAGGGCAATTAGGCAAGAGAAAGAAATCAAGGGTATTCAGTTAGGAAAAGAAGAAGTCAAACTGTCCCTGTTTGCAGATGACATGATTGTATAATTAGAAAACCCCATTGTCTCAGCCCAAAATCTCCTTAAGCTGATAAGCAACTTCAGCAAAGTCTCAGGATACAAAATTAATGTGCAAAAATCACAAGCATTCTTATACACCAGTAACAGACAAACAGAGAGCCATATCAGGAATGAACTTCCATTCACAATTGCTTCAAAGAGAATCAAATACCTAGGAATCCAACTGACAAGGGATGTAAAGGACCTCTTCAAGGAGAACTACAAACCACTGCTCAGTGAAATAAAAGAGGACACAAACAAATGGAAGAACATACCATGCTCATGGATAGGAAGAATCAATATCATGAAAATGGCCATACTGCCCAAGGTAATTTATAGATTCAATGCCATCCCCATCAAGCTACCAATGAGTTTCTTCACAGAATTGGAAAAAACTGCTTTAAAGTTCATATGGAACCAAAAAAGAGCCCGCATCTCCAAGACAATCCTAAGTCAAAAGAACAAAGCTGGAGGCATCACGCTACCTGACTTCAAACTATACTACAAGGCTACAGTAACCAAAACAGCATGGTACTGGTACCAAAACAGAGATATAGACCAATGGAACAGAACAGAGTCCTCAGAAATAATACCACACATCTACAGCCATCTGATCTTTGACAAACCTGAGAGAAACAAGAAATGGGGAAAGGATTCCCTATTTAATAAATGGTGCTGGGAAAATTGGCTAGCCATAAGTAGAAAGCTGAAACTGGATCCTTTCCTTACTCCTTATACGAAAATTAATTCAAGATGGATTAGAGACTTAAATGTTAGACCTAATACCATAAAAATCCTAGAGGAAAACCTAGGTAGTACCATTCAGGACATAGGCATGGGCAAAGACTTCATGTCTAAAACACCAAAAGCAACGGCAGCAAAAGCCAAAATTGACAAATGGGATCTCATTAAATTAAAGAGCTTCTGCACAGCAAAAGAAACTACCATCAGAGTGAACAGGCAACCTACAGAATGGGAGAAAATTTTTGCAATCTACTCATCTGACAAAGGGCTAATATCCAGAACCTACAAAGAACTCAAACAAATTTACAAGAAAAAAACAAACAACCCCATCAAAAAGTGGGCAAAGGACATGAACAGACATTTCTCAAAAGAAGACATTCATACAGCCAACAGACACATGAAAAAATGCTCATCATCACTGGCCATCAGAGAAATGCAAATCAAAACCACAATGAGATACCATCTCACACCAGTTAGAATGGTGATCATTAAAAAGTCAGGAAACAACAGGTGCTGGAGAGGATGTGGAGAAATAGAAACACTTTTACACTGTTGGTGGGATTGTAAACTAGTTCAACCATTATGGAAAACAGTATGGCGATTCCTCAAGGATCTAGAACTAGATGTACCATATGACCCAGCCATCCCATTACTGGGTATATACCCAAAGGATTATAAATTATGCTGCTATAAAGACACATGCACACGTATGTTTATTGCAGCACTATTCACAATAGCAAAGACTTGGAATCAACCCAAATGTCCATCAGTGACAGATTGGATTAAGAAAATGTGGCACATATACACCATGGAATACTATGCAGCCATCAAAAAGGATGAGTTTGCGTCCTTTGTAGGGACATGGATGCAGCTGGAAACCATCATTCTTAGCAAACTATCACAAGAACAGAAAACCAAACACCGCATGTTCTCACTCATAGGTGGGAACTGAACAATGAGATCACTTGGACTCGGGAAGGGGAACATCACACACCAGGGCCTATCATGGGGAGGGGGGGGTAGGGGGGGGGGAGGGATTGCATTCGGAGTTATACCTGATGTAAATGATGAGTTGATGGGTGCAGCACACCAACATGGCACAAGTATACATATGTAACAAACCTGCACGTTATGCCCATGTACCCTACAACTTAAAGTACAATAATAATAAATAAATTTAAAAAAAAAAAAAAATAGGTTCGACCTATACTAAAAAATTATCTGAAACTCTGTTGAAGATACAGAGAATACTTTATTTAGAAAAAATCAACAACACTATAAAAACCTGTCACCTCTGCAGGTGCAATTCCAGAAGCAGAAGATGCTCTCATTACTATCTTCCAAAATTTCCCCCAAATTGTAGGCTTACAGATAATTTTCACGTAATGCGTATTTTTATCAAATATTAACAAATATAATTTCAATTAAAATATAAAGAAAATGTTTAAAATTTTACATTACAAGATAGCACAGTATGAAATCTAATTTCACATAGTAACAAGGAAAGTCAGAGTTAGTAGTAAGAATGTGGCTTCTGGCTCAGGGGAGACACTTAGATGGCACCAGACTTATTTTCAAGTGATGAAATACAGCCTCAAAGGCTGAAATAGATCACAGAAAGAAAGTTTGATTTCAACTTATCATAGCTCCTACAATACCCATCTGTTTAAGACCAGAACTCATTTTGTCTGTTTGATATGGAAGTTGACATATTCAGTGATAACAACACACCTAGAGCAGTATTTTCAAAAACTTCTGAAAGATTTATTTCCACTGAGTGACATGTTACTCTGTACACAAAATGCAGCCAGCCCTTGAAACCAGAAATTCACCAAACCAAAATAAAAGAATTATAGAGTTTTTTGTTGTTGTTGTTGTTGTTGGTTTTCAGACAGAGTTTCCCTCTGTTGCCAGGCTGGAGTACAGTGGCATGATCTCGGTTCACTGCAACATCCTCCTCCCTGGTTCAAGCGATTTTCCTGCCTCGACTTCCTGAGTAGCTGGGATTACAGGTACGTGTCACCATGCCCAGCTACTTTTTGTATTGTTAGTAGAGACAGGGTTTCACCATGTTGGTCATGATGACCTTGTGATCCACCCGCCTTGGCCTTCCAAAGTGCTGGGATTACAGGCGGGAGCCACGGTACCTGGCCATCATAGAGTTTCTTAAGGTAATGATGCTTTCACAATGTTCTTGAAATATCACTTTTGAAATCTTCTCTCAATATCAAAATATACCGATTTTGTTTATCCTTCCCATTCATTTTAATTGTTAAACAGAAAATTCATAGTCTGGTCTCAGAATTCAGAGCCACTATTGCTGAAAGCTTACTTAATTGAAACGGATCAGTCTACATTTTGTTTTCTGTTCAATCCATACAAGTCTAAGACTTTAATATATCCACAAAGTTAGCTCTGTCTGCATCCACTGGGTAGATGGCAGTGTCATAATTAGTGCCTCCAAATCAGTTCAGACCTTCCAGGGCATTAAGATAACCTACTGAAAAGATTTCAGTTAGGCATATTCGCAGAATCTTGAAGCTGATAGGGGCTTGAATATGTTTGCCATACAAATAAAGTGTTGGCTTGTATGAATCTCCTGCTAATTATCAGATTGAGTTATACTGACCTGCTTGGCTGCTCCCCACTAGAATTGAGGAAAAGGGGTGAGATCTTCTACATAAATGTATCCCCAGGGCATGACAGGGTGGACCCAAAGAGAAAGTACTCCCAACAAATAAACCAAGGGGACTCCACAAACTGCAGACCAGGAAAATATTTCATAAGAACTCAAAGAATGTGGGTGAGTATTTAAAAAAAGAAAAATGTTTAATACATTAGTAAACTTAAGACTGTTTGCAGCTCATCTTTTGATGATTTCTGACATTATTAGGATTTAGACTTTTTTTTGTTGTTTTTTTTGAGATGGAGTCTCGCTGTGTTGCCCAGGCTGGAGCACGGTGGCATGATCTCGGCTCACTGCAAGCTCTGCCGCCCAGGTTCACGCCATTCTCCTACCTCAGCCTCCCGAGTAGCTGGGACTACAGGTGCCCGCCACCATGCCAGGCTAATTTTTTGTATTTTTAGTAGAGACAGGGTTTCACTGTGTTAGCCAGGATGGTCTCGATCTCCTGATCTCGTGATCCGCCCACCTTGGCCTCCCAAAGTGCTGGGATTACAGGTGGGAGCCACCGCGCCTAGCCAAGATTTAGATTTTTTTTAATGTATGTTTGGTGTAACTACAGTTATTTAGAATTCAGTGCTTGCTTAAAAAGTTTCAAACAATTCTGAAATTATGCTGTCAAAGTAAAAGTGGACACTATTCTGCTGCCCTCACACAAAGATTAGATATAGAACTGCTGAAGACATTCTCCAATAACTAGAAGCTATGGACAACGAATAATAATTTAGATGACAGAATCAGGCTCTTACTTTAATGTATTATACTTAGCTTCAAAGATAGTTTCAATATGTATCAAAATTTAATCCAGTAATTCCACTTCTAAAATTTTCTCTAAAGAGAAAGCAAAATTGTTCAAAAAATTACATAAAATTTTTATCCAAGAGTTTCTTAAAATAGAGAAAATATAAATAGTTGAAAAGTTTATGAATATGATACATGTATCCAATTTAATTATTGAAAAATCCTAATACAGATCAGGGATGGCCATGCTATGGGCTGCAGTCCAAATTTGGCCTGTGGCCTGTTTCTACATAGGATGCAAGCTAAGAAATAGTTTTTATATATTTAAAGTACTGTAAAACAAACAAGAACAACAACAAAACAAAAGGACTATATATAATATAGGCTGCATGTGGCTCAGAAGACTAAATAAAGTATTTGCTATCTATGTTGTTAGAAAAAAGTTACTGACTTCTGTGATAGATCAGTACAAATTGACGTGAAAAGTATTCATAAAATAAATAGTATGGAAGACATCATGTGTAGTATTTACTTTTATAAAATTTTGCAAATGTATGTCTGTAGACATGTAGAAACGTCTGAAACATGATGAGCACAATTCTGAGAGTGGTAATCTCTGGGGAATAAAATTTTATGTTTTCTTTATTCTTTTCATTACAGATTGATGTTTAAAGTAACTTACATTTATCATTTTTATAATAAAAGGCTATTTTCATTTTGAAAAATAGAGCTATCTAAAATATAATAAATGCTAATACTTTTGTCAGTCTTCTATCTGTGCCAGGCACTGGCACAAATAGTCTCAGGACTTATCATGCATGAATCCTCACAATATCCAAAGAAATAGGTAGATTTTTCATTTTATTTTAAAATTTCAAAAACTAAGGGTCAAAGACTTCATTCGTTGTCTACGCTTGCACAACTGGTAGTGAATAGAGCTAAGGTCCAAATCTCAACAATCCAAAGACTATGTGTTTAACGCCTAGACTGTATCGCCATGTATGAAACACATGTGGCTTCACAGCAACACTTGGGCAAAACTCCTGGGTCTTTTTTGATATTAACATTATATCATTTAATGTGTGATACGGTATCTAGGAAAAAGCAAATCAATTTTTTGGTTTTTTTGAGACAGTCTCACTTTGTCACCTAGGCTGGAGTGTAGGGGCATGATCTCGACTCATTGCAACCTCCACCTCTTGGGTTCAGGCAATTCTCCTGCCTCAGCCTCCCGAGTAGCTGGGTGGTGTGCGCCACCATGCCTAGCTAATTTTTGTATTTTTAGTAGAGATGGGGTTTCACCATATTGGCCAGGCTGGTCTCAAACTCCTGGCCTCAACTGATCTGCCCACCTCAGCCTCCCAAAGTGCTGGGATTGCAGGCATGAGCCACTGTGCCGGCCTGTAAACCAATCTTTGGTTTCACAAATAGTATCCAGGACCAAGGAAGCTGCAGTTTTGCTCCTCATGGAGAGTGACCAAGAATACTTTTGAGAATTGTGTTCAGTTCTGAGGATTCTGCTTGGGGAGAAACATTGACATTGTGAAGCATTTCAAAGAGAGAACAAGGGGACAATCAAGATGGCACAGTTACCCAAATGTTTGTTCTAAGATAAACTAAAAGTTTAGCAGAAGAGGAGATGAATTAAGGAAACAGTTATAAAGGAAGGCGAAGCCTTGTTCTCTTTTGTTCCAAAGAAGAGAAATAGGACCATTGGGTATAAGTCACATAGAATTCCCTCTCACGCTTGCACATGTAAGAAGGTATTTTTTAATGCCTATAGCACAAGAAATGGACTATTCACTTAACTGGTATGAAACTTCCAAAAAGCATAAAAATGAAGACTGGATTACACTGCTGAGAATGATTACTTCTAGCTTCATCCATGTCCCTGCAAAGGACATGATCTCAGTCTTTTTTATGGCTGCATAGTATTCTATGGTGTATATGTGCTACATTTTCTTTATCCAGTCTATCATTGATGGGCATTTGGGTTGGTTCCAAGTCTTTGCTATTGTAGATAGTGCTGCAATAAACATATGTGTGGGCATGTGTCTTTATAGAAGAATGATTTATAATCCTTTGGGAACAGAAAACCAAACACCACATGTTCTCACTCATAAGTGGGAGCTGAACAATGAGAACACATGGACACAGGGAGGGGAACATCACACACTGGGGCCTGATGGAGGGTTGAGGGAAAGGGAAGGGAGAGCATTAGGACAAACACCTAATGCATGCGGGGCTTAAAACCTACATGACAGGTTGATAGGTGCAGCAAACCACCATGGCACATGTATACCTATGTGACAAACCTGCACATTCTGTACATGTATCCCAGAACTTAAAGTAAAATACAAATTAAAAACTGAAGACTAGAACACTAATTCAAGGTTATTGAGTGTGCTAACTTTGAGATGGCAGCCATCAATGGCATTGTAAAAATAGCAATAGGCTAAAAGGTAAAATAGTTCCACATACGAGGGGTATCTTGACAACACAAAAAAATCAATCAATGAGACCAGTGTTTTAAAACTCCATACTAGGAAATACCCATCAGTGGATAGAATATTATGATCTCCTTTTTCATGATAAGGATGCCAAAAAATGTACATTTTTAGACATTTTAGTTCTTCAAGGATGTGCATATAATAGAAGATGAGACCAAGATTGTCAACTTCAACATTTGGCCTAGATATTGAAACCAAAGCCACATGTTGCGTCTTCATTGGCATTTCCTTACTCTTCCAGGACTGTCCCTGGGTTTGCATTCTAAAATACTTTGAATTTTGCCTCAAAATCCTCATCTGGCTGTTTCTATAAATTCTGAACTGTTATATCAGTTCCAATTCTACTCAAGTCCTTGTACTGAAAGACCTGCCTTAACTCAAATGTCTAATTCTTGATATATCTGACCTTATCTTTCCTCCTGTGACACACCGCCAAAGCTTTGTGACTTAGCATTCTCCCTTTCCATAATAAGCATACAGTCAGCTTAGTTTTATCATTCGGTTTCATTGGTAATGTTTGGAGAGTCCATTTTTGACAAAGGCATTGAGGGGAAAGTGACACCAAAAAATAATGATTACACGGAGAAAGAAAAAAATTGACATATAAGGAAACATAAAAGTTGTAAGGTCTGAACAACTTGGCAACATCACAAGAATGACACTCTAATGTTAAGGTGATTCATTCAAGAAATATGTGAGGATGAATAAATGAAATAAATTGTGCTTCCACGTAGGTGTGTTTAGAAAAAAAGAGAAGTGGAATTATGTGTCTTCTGTTATCTAACAAATGTCTAAAACACTTATCCCTCCACACGACATATGGAGGACCTGGCATGGTAGGCTTAAAGACAGAAGCTAGACAAATAAATCAGACATGGAATATGCCAAATGTTGTGATTAAATCTTGGTGATGTGCAATGCCTTGACATTTGCTTTTGTACTTGGCCTTTAACCTTCGTCCTCCAGCTGAAGTGAAGAGGCAGAATTGGGGGAAGGGAGTACAGGATAAGCTGCTTATTGTTATTGCGAAACTTCATAAAATTGAGTTTCAAAAGCTTGAAAGAGAACAGCAAGATGTTCAAGTAAATAAAATTTTTCTTATAATTTTTATTTTGCCCTTTAGTGATAAACAAAGACATGTCTGGTCTTTCTCAGTCTATTCACCATTCTATTTTTCCCTAAGTTACTTTTGTTTCCATCATTTAAAGGCCCAGATCTGTTTGGAGTCCTTAGAGTTACAGTTGAATAAAACCTAAAGTCAGAGAATATATGATGTGTATGCCATGAGGTTGAGATGACAAAGCGTGGGTCAGAGACACTCACAAGCCATTGAAAGGTAAGTTTAAGGCAGATAATTCACAAAAATTAGCAGAAATGGGAGAAAGACCAGAATAATTCAATAAATAAAGATCAATCATCAAAAGAAGTTGGAATTCCACCTATATGAGAGACACTATATCTGTAAGGGTTTAATTAGAAAGAAGAAACTGGACTTAGAAAAGAAAAAATGCTATCATTTATTATGTGTGGACTTCTTATAGAAATATAGAGAAGTTGCTTATGAAACAATACAAAAGTATACAGTTCATGGAACGTACCACAAAAGATATTTAGATACAGCAGCTAACCAGAAGAATATGATTGTTGTTGACAATTCCAGAATCTAACGGTAAGATATGTAATACTTTACTTAAAGCTGTATTTGTAGTATTTTACAGGAACATAGGAAAGGCCTTCTTTGCTCACTCCCATTCTCAGAACAATTGTGAAGGAGTAAAAAACACGAAGCACCAGGGCATGGAAAGGTGAAAATGCCTGTAATGGGAGAGACAAAATGTGAGAAAGAGGAAGAAATATATCCACCAGGTCTCACCTTCTATTAGTGTTAACCTCCCTGCTGGGCTGCACAAGTGTGGCCGCGTGGCATAAGCAGAAAGGTTCCCCGGTGACATAAATAGAGACAGGAGGCAAAAACAAGCAAACAAGAGGCACAGAGCTGGAACAAAAGACAGTGAGGATCTGAAATGGTACACAGAAAAAGAGGATACACAAGAGGTACACAAGGACAGTGGATACCAACAGAATTGAAAGCCATGATACAGGATTAAGAGCACCAATGCAGTGAGAGGAGATAGAAACTGCATTCATGGGTTACTCCAGTGTTTAGAGGCCAGAAAGACAAAAAGCAAAAGTGGTGGAGAGGTTGGGGAAGTAGGATGAAAGCCAGGAGAGTGTGGGGTTCTAGAAACTAAATTAAGAAAGGAATTCAGCGGGCAAGGTGGCTCACACCTGTAACCCTAACACTTTGGGAGGCCAAGGCAGGAGGATCACTTGAGGCCAGAAATTTGAGACCAGTCTGGACAACACAATGAGATCCTGTCTCTATAAAAAAAGAAAAAAAAAATGTTTTTAATTAGTCAGATATGGTGCCGCATGCCTGTAGTCTCAGCTACTAGGGAGGATGAAGCAGGAGGATCATTTGAGCTCAGGAGTTCAAGGCTGCAGTGAACAATGATCACGCCACTGCACTTCAGCCTGGATAACAGGGTGAGACCCTGTACAAAAAAAGGAAAGAAATAAAGACAGAGAGAGACAGAAAGAGCAGGGAAGGTAAAGTAGAAGGGGAAAGGGGAAGAGGTAAGGGAAGGGAAGCAGAGGGATGGGGAGGGAAGGGAGACAGTGATCAACTATATCACGGCAAATGCAGCCAAGAGATTAACTAAGAAACTAGCCAGCCATTGCATATAGCAATGATGTGAAGGTTATCAGTGACTTTGTCAAGAGCAGCCGAAAGAGCCTACTTGGAGTAGATTAAATGGGAAGAGAGGAATTTGGGGAAATTATCATAGGTAACTCTTCCCAAACAGTTTTTTTTATTGCTATGATAATATTTTTAATCAACACATAATCATTGTACATATTTATGGAATAAGATGTGATATTTCAATACATGTATACAATATGTAATGATCAAATCAGGGTAATTGGCATATCCATCAGCTCAAACAACATTTGTGTTGAAAACATTCAAAATTCGCTCTTCTAGCTATTTGAAAATATACAATAAATTGTTGTAAATTATAGTCACCCTGTAGTGCTATAGAACACTAGAACTTTCTCCTGTCTAGCTGTACTTCTGTATCCCTTCACCAGCCTCTCGCTATTCCCCCTTCCTCAATCCATCCCCACTTGTAGTAATCACTACCCTACTGTCTACTTTTATGAAATCAACTGTTTTAGCTTCCACATATGAGTGAGAACATGTGGAATGTATCTTTATGTACCTGGCTTATTTCACTCAACAACTCAAGAGTTTCATCACAGTAGGAGAAAAAGGTGGAAGAGTAGCTGAAAAGAAAGTGGGTTGAAGGTGCTGCTTCTTTTAAGAGTAAAGTAATTACAAGATGGCTATGGGAATAACCCAGAAGAATGGTAAAAATTGAGAATGCAAAACAGGAGAAAACTGCTGAAGGATTATCCTTGAGTGGGTGAAAGGAGATGTACTCTAGTGCTCACAGTAAGGAGGTACAGGGCAGTTTATCCATATTCACTGAAGATGAGGCAAAGCATAGGAACACAGATTTAGACAGGTGAGTAGGTAATGGTGGTGATTAAGGACATTCTCTCTCTCTTTTTTTTTTTTTTTTCTGATGGAGTCACGCTCCGTGGCCCAGGCTGGAGTGCATTGGCACAATCTTTTCTCACTGCAACTTCCGCCTCCCGGGTTCAAGTCATTCTCCTGCCTCAGTCTCCCAAGTAGCTGGGATTATAAGCATGCACCACCATGCCCAGCTAATTTTTGTATTTTTAGTAGAGACAGGGATTCATCATGTTGGCCAGGATGGTCTCCCAAAGTGCTGGGATTACAGGCGTGAGCCACTGCACCTGGCCCGCATTCCTTCAATTTTCTTTTTTTATTTTTTATTTTTATTTTATTTTTATTATACTTTAAGTTCTAGGGTATATGTGCAGAACGTGCAGGTTGTTACATATGTATACATGTGCCATGTTGGTGTGCTGCACCCATTAACTCATCATTTACATTAGGTATATCTCCTAATGCTATCCCTCACTGCTCCCCCCTTCCCCCTCCCCACAATAGGTCCTGGTGTATAATGTTCCCCTTCCTGTGTCCAAGTGATCTCATTGTTCAATTCCCACCTATGAGTGAAAACATGTGGTGTTTGGTTTTCTGTCCTTGCGATAGTTTGCTGAGAATGATGGTTTCCAGCTGCATCCATGTCCCTTCAAAGGACACAAACTCATCCTTTTTGATGGCTGCACAGTATTCCATGGTGTATATGTGCCACATTTTCTTAATCCAGTCTGTCACTGATGGACATTTGGGTTGATTCCAAGTCTTTGCTATTATGAATAGTGCTGCAATAAACATATGTATGCATGTGTCTTTATAGCAGCATGATTTATAATCCTTTGGGTATATACCCAGTAATGGAACAGTTGGGTGAAATGGTATTTCTAGCTCTAGATCCTTGAGGGATCGCCACACTGTTTTCCACAATGGTTGAACTAGTTTACAGTCCCACCAACAGCATAAAAGTGTTCCTATTTCTCCACATCCTCTCCAGCACCTGTTGTTTCCTGACTTTTTAATGATCACCATTCTAACTGGTCTGAGATGGTATCTCATTGTGGTTTTGATTTGCATTTCTCTGATGGCCAGTGATGATGAGCATTTTTTCATGTGTCTGTTGGCTGTGTGAATGTCTTCTTTTGAGAAGTGTCTGTTCATATCCTTTGCCCACTTTTTGATGGGGTTGTTTTTTTCTTGTAAATTTATTCGAGTTCTTTGTAGGTTCTGGGTATTAGCCCTTTGTCAGATGAGTAGATTGCAAAAATTTTCTCCCATTCTGTAGGTTGCCTGTTCACTCTGATGGTAGTTTCTTTTGCTGTACAGAAGCTCTTTAGTTTAATTAGATCCCATTTGTCAATTTTGGCTTTTCTTGCCATTGCTTTTGGTGTTTTAGACATGAAGTCCTTACCCATGCCTATGTCCTCAATGGTATTGCCTAGGTTTTCTTCTAGGGCTTTTATGGTTTTAGGTCTAACATTTAAGTCTCTAATCCATCTTGAATTAATTTTTGTATAAGGAGTAAGGAAAGGATCCAGTTTCAGCTTTCTACTTATGGCTAGCCAGTTTTCCTAGCACCATTCATTAAATAGGGAATCCTTTCCCTATTTCTTGTTTTTGTCAGGTTTGTCAAAGATCAGATGGCTGTAGATGTGTGGTATTATTTCTGAGGGCTCTATTCTGTTCTTAGAGATATAGAAAGCAAAGTCATAAGCTGAGTGTGAGTATTGGAGAGGAGGTACTAGAGGTTCGAGGAGAAAGGATATGTATATAATGGGTCTACAGAAGAAGAGGGGGAGTAAATTCAGTAGAGAAAACTGGATAATAGTAAGACAACATTAAGAGCCCCCAGAGGAATGATGCAGGGCTGACAGAACTGACTCTGGAGCAGACAGATAACCTGATCATAAAATTTCCACCAGCTTTTAGCTAAGTGAACTGGGGAAGTGAATGAACCTCTCTGATCTGCCCTTTCCTGCTCCATAATAATACATTCCATATTGAGTATTAGGAGAATATATAAAATATATATATGGTTTATATATGTTTATATACATATATGTTGTTTATATATTTATATATGTGTACTATATATTGTTAGTATATATTAATATGCATATATTATTATAATATATACATATATAATCTATATTTTAGTATATATGTTGTTTATATATTATATGAGCATGTAACTATTGTTTATATATAAGTATATATAATATATATTGTTTGTATATATAAGTGTATATATGTTGTTTATATATTGTAAATATATTATACATATTATATATAAGTATATTATATATAGGTATATGTAATGTATAATAATATATAAGTATATATAATACATATATATACACACATATAAATTATATATAGAATTGTGCCTGAAATAAAGATTATATGTGATGACTATTGTCTATATTAACATTAGTGGCCATGAACTCAAATTCAAGAGAAACACCAAAGATCAACATTTATCAAAGTCACTTAACTCTTTTTTTTCTTTTGCCACTAATAAGTTATCAAGTCCTGTTAATTCTAATTAAAATAAAACTCAAATGTCACATCGAATTATATAAAATTGCCGATATTCAATTGCTAGTTTTCTACAAAAGCTATATACAAGTAGACCTATTTAGTGTTCTAATTTGTGTCAGACCAACTCTTATGGAGGGACCCAAGCTCTAGCAGACTACAAGATTTACGCAGTGCTTTACTGGCAAGTTGTTTTAGCTAAGATAAAACTGTCTTTACAACTTTCCCATATATTTTTCTATGTCTATTCCTATTTGATTCTAGAACTTAATGACATCTACACACAGCACCAAAAAAAATGTCTTCTAAAAACTCTCTTTAAAAACAAATCACAGCAAAAACTATTTTTCTAAATTGAAGAAAGAGGCATCTAAGTTATGAGAAGAATGAGCGATGAGTTCTCGGAAGCCTAAAGGAAAGTAATGGATCTACAGCGAAAATCAATTGAGCCCTGGAGGGAGGAAAGGAAGCTTCAGCAGGGACCACCCCAGGCCCATGCCTGAGATTTCCCTGAAAAATATCACGAAGATGAACAATGAACCGGGGAGAGGCAAAAGCCTGAAAATGAACAAACAAACAAAAACCTCTAAAACACACAATGCTCATTTTAAAAAAAGGAAGAAACTGAGACAAAATGACTTGCATTGTTTTTCCTGCAATACATAATGCAATGCATTCTACCCAAACATTCACTCCATCCTGCAAACTTCCAAATGATACTGCAGTTACTCCAGTTCCCACCAAAGGAGTCCATTAAAAATGAACCTAAATTCTTCTGAACAGCCTTAGGTACTTGATGGATGATAATTTACCTTTTAAAAAAATGTAGTTACAGTTTCTGAAGAGTGAAAATAGCATTGCAGTTCCATCTGCTGCTTCAGCGGTAAGGAAGCCTGTGCTTGCCGCGTCTCTCCGCTCGTGTTCCATCTAATTGGAGAGCACACCAGAGTCGACGTGCAGGCTGCAAAGTCTGCCTAGGCTCCATGCTGAAGGGCAGCATTTCACAAACATAATCAGTTTTTAAATATGCAAGCTTCTGCCTGTGTTTACACAGGGACCATTTTATTTTTGAATTTAAACTAGCAAAAATAAGTTTTATTTCCAGAAGAATTCACTATCAAACTTCATTTCGCAGCTGAGGTGCCAAGATGCATAATGCATATGTAATTTATGGAATTCCTACACATTTTAATTGCCAAATTCAAATTAAATAAATGATATTAATGAAAACCCAAGCAGTTGCAGGAACCCTTGGCTGAATCTATATTTAACAAGTATTGACAGGCACTTTTTTATTAAGAAGGCAATAATCACACACCAGCTGCTGCCAGTTAAATGAAACTAACTCAATTGTTAAATTACAAATGTAAGGACTGAGTTATAAATATGTTTGATTTAAATGGACCTTGGGCAGATTTTTTTTTTTTTTTTTTTTGTAGCATCTGGTACAGCAAATTCTCAATCATTTAAGGATGGGTAATTTGGACCCTTTGCTTCTTTCTCCTACATCTTTGTGCTTTTAGTGTATTAGCAACTTTTGCCAGAGAAAGGGCAAAATGAGAGATAAGGAACCTACATCCATTCCTGCCAACGATTAACTCCAGTGTTAGAAACAATAACACTACACATTGTTTGAGCTTCTTTTCAAATAACAAGAAAATGACCAAAATTGTATATAATAATAAGTCCTCTATCTGATAACTACAAAATGGTATTTTTCATTGTACCATATAGTTTTCAGATTAGTGACTTTCTACTTAAAGACATATTTTGTGATGAAATTCTTATTAATCACTGTTTCTTAATTTATTCAATTCTAAGTCCATTTATAAAATTTACATTGTCCTGGGTGGACTTATAAAAATGGCTAAGAATTTTAGTTAAATTGAAGATATTTTCTTTAATTCCTAAGCCTCTGAGGATAAGAGACAAAAAAAGATATAAATGAAAAGTACAGAGATTAGGAAATAAGATAGCATAAAATAGACCCCAATGAAATGGTGAAAGTTGATGGAAAAATTGTAAATAGTTTAGCAGAGAAGAGGAGGATAAAAAGATATTTGTCTCATGGAAATCCTGAGCATTCCAATAACTGGAGGCCATAGTACCTTGGAAAGCAGAGTTGAGTTGCAGGAACAAAAATTTGGACTTTACGTTAGGCACAGTGGCTCATGCCTATAATCCCACCACGTTGGGAGATCAAGTTGGGAGGATTGCTTGAGGCCAGGAGTTTGAGCCCAGCCTGGGCAACACAGCAAGACCTCATCTCTACAAAAAAATTTTTTTAATTAGTTAGGTATGTTGGCACATGCTTGTAATCCCAGCTACTCAGGAGGCTGAGCAAGAGGATCACTTGAGACCAGGAGTTCAAGGCTGCAGTGAGCTGTGATTGTACTACTTCACTCTAGTCTGGGCAACAGAGAGAGACCTGGTCTCTAAAATAAAATAAGACTTTAAGAAGTAGGACTTTATAAAAAGCCTATATACAAATATCAGATTCTCTCAGACCTCTTCCTAACTCAGGACACTCAGGCCAATGTACTTGATTCTAACCCTTTCTCCCTCTATTCTCCCAAAGATTGGCCTCCAAGAAATACTAGACTCTCCAATTAGCTTTTAATTGCATCATTCACAAATGAGTAGCTAGCCAAAGATGAGTACTATTTTTAAAAGGCTTTGTGCTGAATATTCTCTATTTGTCTCTCCACAGACCCCCCACTTCCTTTTCTACCCTGTACCATGACCCAGGAGGCTGAGCCCTAGAGAATGCAGGAGCCAGGTCCTGGAGTCCTGGCTGCCAGGTAGATTGCGTTAAGGAGAGGCCCCAGCCAGGGATTGCAAGAGAAGAGTGAAGTTTCTCTCCCTGCCGAGCCAGTTTGGCTATAGTTATATTACTTTATTAAACAATATACTAATATTGTTTAAAAATAACTGTAGCTACTTTCAGGCAGCTTTCTTCTCCAGTGGCAACCATAGTGTTCTAAGTCTCATTAATTTCTCCCTTCTCTCACCATTCAGGCCTACAGCAGTAAGAGGGCCTCACTACTGCTAACCTCTGTTTTTTTGTTTTGTTTTGTTTGTTTTGTTTCACCATCTAGGGGTTGTTTACCCTAAACCCTGCAAACAAACCCTTTAAAGAAGCCTTTCCATCACCTTGCCTGAGAGTGACAACTATTACCTACCAGGATCCTGATAGAGCCTGTGACTTGAAAGATACAGACCAAATCAAACCAGCAGAAAAAGAGACTTTTTAAAAAAAAATAGCTATAGTTTGGAAGAAGAGATATAAAAAATAACATCAGAGAAAAAAGAAAAGATATTAAGATATTACATCTAACAAACATTAGCAAGAACAGACTGCTGGAGAAAAGAAACAATCAGAAAAAGAATAAAACTCTCTTGGAAATTAAAAATTCAATCAACTGAAATTTTTAAAAATAGAGATGACAGAAGATAGAGCAAACAGAATTCACCAGAAACTAGAAGAAAAGGATCAAAACAAAAAATGGGGAGAGAAGTGATAAGAAAACTTGAGCATCAGATCAGAACATCCAACATCCCACTACTAGATGTTCCAGAAAGAGAGAGAGCAGAGAAAACAAAGGCAGAGAAATTAAGAAAATAATTTTTGAAATTTAATTTAAGGAAAAAAAAATCCCAACTGAAGAGCACAAATCTTCAAAACAAAAGGGCCCACAGATTGTCCAGCACATCATTGTGAAATTTCAGCTCATGGAACTTTTCCAGACTAAACAAACAGGAGTAAAGAAAACTGATGCTGAATTCTGGGTATGAAGCAATAAGGCTGTGTCTCATCTTGGACACATCCTAGATCAGGAATTTTTTTTTTTTTTTTTTTTTGCTACAAAATAAAGAATCTGTAGATTAGATAAGAGTATTATATCAAAATTCTTTTCCTCATCTAAAAAATGCAACTGTGGTGAAAGAATGTCCTTGTTTTTAGAAAATACAAACTGAAGCATTTAAGAGAAAAGGGGCATGATATCTGCAACTTACTCTCAAATGGTTCAAAATGAATAACAATATGCATATCAATAGAAAGATACATTGACAAATACACTAATTACAAATATATTTTTTAAATTGGTAACATTCAGAGAATCTGGATGATGTATATGGAACAATTATTTTTACTATTTTGGCATCTTTTTCATAAGCTTACATTATTTCAAAATGAAAAATTTACATATATGATATATATGTGCATACATATATTATACATACAAATTTATTTTGATATATGTATTTTAGTTAGAACAAACATTATCTGCAAAGATCAGAGTGGCACTAGACAGAATTCTCAACAGAAGCAATGGATCAATAATGTCAAAATGTTGAGGGAAAATTATTTTCGACCTAGAATTTTGAACCCACTCCACTGTCAATCAAGTTTCAAGTGTAAAATGAAGACATTTTGAGACATATAATGATGAAAAGAAATGTATCATCGATGATTCCTTCCGTATGAAGCTACAATAAGATGTGCTATAACAAAAGGAGGTAGAAAACCAAGAGAGGACAACCTAGGATTTAAGCCCAAGGATTTCGAACACTGGGGCTAGAGAGTGGGAAGTCCCAGAACAACAGCTGTGCGGCAACATCAGGAGCAAGCATCCCAGGCAGGAGCCAGGGATAGGGCCACAGCAGGAGGTTTCCAGGGAAAGCAAAAGATTGTGGGTTAATGGGTTTGTTTAAATACTTGGAAAATTATTGACCTGTTAAGTATTTGGTGTCGAAAAGAGGTAGATTAACAGAAAACTAAGCAAATGAGGAGAGAGAGAGAAAGCCATTAATTTCAGAAAACAACAAAAGGTTGTGCCGTGAAGAAATCTATCAACGGTATTCACGTAATAATGATCATATGAAATTGACTAATGGTGTAAATGAAAACTATATTACAGTTACATCAAGACAATAAGGAGGGAGTCGGTAAAGGAATGAGGTGGTATATGAGAGGCATATCATTGGCCACCATAACAGGAAGCAAATAAAATCTAAAATCGATAATCAAGAAATAATAACATTTGCATGTTGTTTATCATGAACGTAAGTATCAGAAGCAACGGCAAGAAAGTTGGAAGTTTTGCCTTTGTAGAAAGAGACCAAGGGTTGTGGGGAGGGAGGTGTTATTTCAAGTAAGCTTGGTGTTTTAATACTATGTATTATATTACCTTGATAAAACTAAAAATTTAAAAATTAAAATATGATCAAGTACTCCATATATATCCTATTATTTAATAGTAAAACATATTTTACATACATTTGTATCTATAGATATATTGCATTTTCTTCAAGGAGCTTGGTAAAATAAATAAATAAATGTGGAATGGAAATAATGATGAACCTTGAAATCCCATAGATTCATACTCACCTATTCATATCACTTAAGATTTTCTGCAATAGTCATATTTTCAAAGATATATCCAACTATCCCAACAAATATGCTTATGCTTGTCAGACAATGTGATCTGGTTTTCTGATTAAAAATTATTGTTATTCTAACCATATCTTTAACCTTTTACTAATTCAACTTAGGCATATCAAATAATTTAATGTTAGTGCAGTTGTAAACTTTTACACAAGATATGGAAAAATCTATTGCCTCTATCTTTAGTGTGATAAAAGGTCATCTTCAGACAAAAAAAAAAAAGTCACTGTCCTGTTTTGACCTTGGTATTTAAAGAATTCCAGCTATGTTCTAGAAAGATAGATCCATTTTGAAATCACCTGCCACAGTTTACTTATCCCTTTTGGATAGCTAAATCGTAAAATGTGTTGAAAGTAAGGTAAAGAACTTCAGAAGAGAATAAATGGTGGATGATGAACAAATGGGAAAAAGGAAACAACAGTACACACATATCTATCAGTTCACTAAACTCTCTTAACTGCGTGAAGTTAATTATTCACAGGTTACAGATGAGGAAACTAAAGTTCAGAGAGCAGGTAACTTGCCACAGATCATCTATCAATTTAATTGAACAATTATTAAACAATTACTGTGTGCCAAATACTGTGCCACCACACATTAGTAATGTGATAGTGATGGTTTTCAGGGAGCTTACAAACTCAGGGGAAAAAAAAAAGATAAGAAAATGGATAAGAAGTAAATATACAGTGTGCTATGGAAGCACCTGAGAGGGGCAGTGAACCTAGGGCTTCCTGGAAAGCTGACAGCTAAGCTGAAACCTGAAAACTAACTGAGAAGTAGCTAGACAAAATGGGTTAGCTTAAGGGTGCTTCCAGAAGAGAAAAAAATGGAATGTATTTAAAGCCAGGATTTAATTGACTTCAAGATGTAGGTCTGTATTTGAATGAAATTGACATCATTTGTTCATTCAAGTAGCACTGCTTCAGCATTGGTTGGTAAGTATTTTAGGGAATATCCAACATATACAATGTGTGGTTCCTATCTGTTATGGACTGACTGTGTCTCTCCAAAATTCTTATGTTGAAGCCCTTACACCAGTATGATGATATTTGGAGGAAGAGTATTTGGACGGTAATTAGGTTTAGATGAGGACAGGAGGGTAGTGTCCTCATGGTGGGATTAGTGAGCATATGAGAAGAGGAAGAGATCAGAGCTCTCCCTGTTTCTCCACCATGTGAGGACACAGTAAAAAGGCAGCCATCAACAAGCCAGAAAGAGGATCATCATCAGGAACCAAATGGACCTGCACCTTGATCTTGGACTTCTCAGGCTCCAGAACTGTGAGAAATAAATTCCTGTCATCTAAGTCCCCCGGTTTATGGTATTTTGTTATGGTTGATAAATATACCATCCTTTATAAAACTCAGAATATACCTAGAAGGCAAGATAGAACTGCAAAACACACTAGTAAGTCAAAAATGGGCTGAACTGGATCCAGTGAAGAGTACTGTCTGCTATCAAAATGACTTGGTTTGGGATCCAAATCCCTCGGTAAAGTGACTGAACCTCTCCACATTTCACATCTCTAAATTAGTAAGTATACGTATCTCGTAGAGTTGCTGTGAGGATTGAATGAGGTAATGGAGTCCTTGTAAAGGCTTGAGAAATGATAACCATCACCATCCCAATTAATGACTACTTAGTATTTTAATAACATGCTTGTTTTTGTCTTTAGCACCTTTGTTCTTCTGTCTGGCTCAGGCTCCCACTATCTCTTCCAAGGTCCAACCTCTTCTCATCTTTCATATTTTTATTTTATTATCACCTCCTATTATCACCCTTCCTGTCTTTAATGGTACTACCCTCTCCTTAATGGTACTATCTCAGCCCTATAAAGACTTGTCACTATATCCAACTACCTGTTTTAAATGTGTAATTGTGTTATTTATCTGCTCCTAACAAGGTAAATTCCATGAAACTAGAGTCATTTTCTTATCTAATGCCCCATCCCAACACCTAGAACAAGTATCTAGTACACAGTAGTGACTCAACAAACATTTTTAATAAATAAATAAATGCCATTCGATTAAAAATTATAAATCAGATATAGAGGAATGCAATGGTTTCATGGGGAAATTGGCATCTATGTGAAATCTTGATAGTATTTATGAGGTTCACCTCACGGAGAATAATATTCTGTCCAGGAAACCAGTGCCCACAAGTTCAGTAGCTGTGCCCATATAACATTAGAATTTACCTTGATCTTGACACACAGTCCATCAACTTGACATCTTTTCATCTCACCTATAGTTCTTGACCAGGGACAATATTACCCCCTTATGGCATATTGTCTCATTTTATTTTGTTTTGACTGGGAGGTATTTTTTTGATAAATACATGCAACGAATACTACCTGGGGAGTTCTGCTGGCACAGAGGTCCTGAGAATGAGGAATGCCATGTGTCCTGCAATGCATTAGACAATCTCTCACAATGAATGATTGCCCTGAACAAAACTCCCTTTAGAGTAGAGACAGTGCACAGCTAAGCTTCAGAGTTTCTCAGCTGTCAAGGCTGGGAACCCGAAAATGTGGGGTTTCTTTTTTGAACAACTGTACCTGCTTGCTCCTAGCTAACGAATACTCTTCTCTCTGCTCCCACATTTACCCTTATCCCAGAAACAATTTCTGAACTCTCTTGTCCTAGAATTCCCCAATTCTGATTAAGGTAAATCTCTCAGTTGTCTATCTTGTGCTTTAAGTCTGCAATATTTTAGTGAATATCTGAAAATCAAATTTTTCCACAATCTAAAGTCCCAAAAGTAGTTTAACTGATAGCAGTACAGCATTTAAATTTTTTAGAAAACAAGTTTTTATAATACACTAAATTGGTATTAATCTATATTAACAGGATTTGAGAAGATGTAGACATAGGAATAAGTAATTTATCAGGCATTTCATTTACTCAATATGTATTATATTGCTCCTCTAATCATATAGGCATTGGACTAGGGACCCAGGTGGTATAAGCATATATAGGTCTCTATACTTTCATTAAAAATACTGGGAGACAATTTTCCACAGCTTGTTCATGATTCTGTATATTGTGCTAGCAGAAGCACTAACCACCTTTTCGTCTCAGACTATCTTTCCAAGGATGTTTGTAGAGTGAACAACAATTGGAAGATGCAGAGACCAGAAGTCAAGTTTGCTGATTGTCCAGTATAATAAATATACTGTCTTCCTCTGGAGCAAAACAAGCTGAAAGGCTTATTTACAGCATCTTATATAAGATTCAGCTCTCCTACATTTGGGGCTTCTCAACTGTAACACAAAGCCCCAGAGTGCACAATATCCAACTGGGCTTCTCTCTGTTAATCCCACTGGACTTGAGGAACAAGAAGAATCAACAAAACATGAAGTCCATGTTGTCTGCAATGCCATCTGTATTAAGGCCATTTGTCTCTGACCCAGGAGTCTCATGTCTCCTGGGTCCATGGAGTTGCAGAAGAGTGTCCACGAAACTGTAACTTGTTGTTATTAATACCTTGCAATTAGGATAAATTCCCAGGCTGTTCATAGTACTTGCCAACAAATAAACAGTAATTACAGTGTAGACGAACATACAATATACACCTTGAAACACATAATAGATAAAACTGCATCAGAAATGAGAGGAAGAAAAAATGACTTTGATAGCATTTGATTAAGATCTCAAAAAAATAAATGTTTCAGTGATAAAGGAAATACATTTCAAACAGGAAGAAGTGTCATCTGCAGAAGTACAGAACTGGAAAATATGATACAAGTTTAGAAAGTGACAAATAATTATTTTAGCTGGACTATGAAATTGATGAAAATAAAGCTAAATATAAAGGCATTGCTTTCTGGCATGCAATATTTATTCTGGGAACTTAGATGGAGTCAATGATCTGTTGCCTCAGAGACCACTGAATAACCTAGAATTTGTTCCTTTTGGTTTTGGAAATCTTTTAGGCTGTTTTCAAGATAAAGACTAGCTGCATAACCAGCTCTCAGATCACATCAACACTCATTGGCATGACGGCGATGTCCTTCTAGCTCATCTCCCCACCCCCATGTCTATGTTTGTCCCGCCAGCTACACTGCATTCCTGTCCACAAACTGGTCAGAAGAATCCTTTTTCCTAAATTGAAAAAAGATTGTATATATTTATTAGGTATAATGTAATTTTTCAATATATATATAGTAGAATAATTAAATCAACCTAATTAACATGTTCGTCACCTCAATTGTCATATTTTTGTGGTGAGAAGATTTAAAATCTACTCTTTTAGCAATTTTGAAATGCACATTGCTGTTAACTATAGTCACTATGCTATGCAATAACAGATCAAAAACTTACCCCTGTCTAACCAAAACTTTGTACCCCTTGACCAATATCTCCTCTTTCCTCAATCCCCCGACATAACCACTAGCCTCTGGAAATCACCATTCTAATTCTCTGCTTTTATGAGTTCAGCTTTCTAGATGAACCTGGAGGACATTATGCTCATTGAAATAAGCCAATCACAGAAAGACGGATACTGCATGATCTCACTTACATATGGAATCTTAAAAAGATTCATGTGCAGAATATGCAAGTTTGTTACATAGCTATACGCATGCCATGATAGCTTGCTGCACCCATCAATCCTTCACCTACATTAGGTATTTCTCCTAATGCTATCCCTCCCCTAGCCCCCAATTCTCCAACAGGCCCCAGTGTGTGATGTTCCCCTCCCTGTGTCCATGTGTCCTCATTGTTCAACTCCCACTTATGAGTGAGAATATGTAGTGTTTGGTTTTCTGTTCTTGTATTAGTTTACTGAGAATGATGGTTTCCAGCTTCATCCATGTCCCTGCAAAGGACATGAACTCATCCTTTTTTATGGCTGCATAGTATTCTACAGTGTGTATTCAATGCTATCCCCATCAAGCTACCATTGACTTTCTTCACAGAGTTAGAAAAAAACTACTTTAAATTTCATATGGAACCAAAAAAGAGCCTGAATAGTCAAGATAATCCTAGGCAAAAAGAAGAATCTTTTAAAATTACAAATCAGATCCAATAACTTTTGCATTAAACCTTCAAAGGGCTTTTAATCATACTTGGAATAAAATCTAAACTCCTACATAATCTAGTCCTGGTGTAGATTCCCTTCCTTCCCTTATTCCATTTCAGCCACAATGAGAACTTGTACCAGCTTTTCCTAATTCTGTATAGTCTATTCTCATTAAGCTTTGCAAAGCTAGCTCCTTCATCTCATTAAAGCTACAGAATAATGTTACCATTCAGAGCTATCTTCTCTGACCACACAATGGAAAGTGGCCACCCAGCTAAGGCTGCTGCATTGCACAACTCTGGGGTGCCTCTGACACCAAAGCCTATGTGGATGACATCCTGGGGTTCTCCAACACACACCCATTCAGACATAGATTAAATTCCCACAATCACTCTCTTGCATATTTTCTTGTTTTATTATAATTACATCACTTACTACAACATGGTATTTTTTGCTTTTATTTTTTATTTGTTATTGTCTATCTCCCTGCCTCAGTCTGTTTTTGCTGGTATAACAGAGTACCACAAACTGGGTCATTAATGAAGAACAGAAATTTATTTCTCAGGGCTCTGGACACTGGGACGTTCAAGAGCAAGGTACCATCATCCAGTGAGGGCGGCTCTCTGCTTCCGAGATGGTACTTTGAAATGCTACATCCTCCAGAAGACAGCAAAGCTGTGTCTTCACATGGACAGAAGAGTCAAAAGGGGGCCAAATTCCCTCCATATGTCCTTTTATAATGGCATCAATCTATTCACGAGAGTGGAGCCTTCATGACCTAAACACTTTCCAAAAGGCCACACCTCTCAATTCAGTTACACTAGGGATTAAGTTTCAACATGCATCTTTGGAGGTGACAAAAACATTCAAATCATAGCACACTCCCCCTACTTGGATATAATCTCATAGTACTACTATTTTTCCCAAAACTGTGACATCGTGTTATACATGTTATTTAATGTTACTCAGATGAATCAAGAAATATGGCATTGGTTCATATCATTTCTCTCAACTTTATTATTTGGTGTATATTCACAACGTATCAGACAAAATTCATTCTTAGTAAAAGGCAAATAGATATTTTGCCAATTGGAAAGCAATACTAAATAATGAGAGGGTGAGTTTGCTACAAGTTTTCTTAACCAACTGGGAATGTCACAATTTGATGAGACATGTACTTGTTCCCAAGGTCACCACAGATTAATAAACTTCTAAGGTTCTGATACAAGCAGCAGTACAACTATGTTTCTAATACAGATTATAAATACTAGGATTCTATTAGAAAGTAATATGGTATCTGAAAGCCTACTTCAAATAACCATGGGATAGTGGAGAAAAAATTGGTCAGATTAATCTTCCTATATATTTTAGAATCTGGAATAAAGCTTACATATATTTATGCAGTATAAATATGCATGTGTGTGTGTTTGTATATGTGTGTGTGTGTTTGTGTGTGTATGTGCATATGTGTCTGCGTGTGTGTGTGTGTGCGCGCGCATAAATGTCCTAGGGATGCTTTAACAATGTGCCACAAACTGCATGGCTTAAGTAACAGAAATGTATTGTCTCACCGTTCTGGAGGCTAGAAGTTCAAAATCAAGGTGTTAGCAGGGCTATGCTCCCTCTAAAGCCTCTAGAAAGGTAGGATTCTCTGCTTCTTCCCACTGCTGCTAGCCCCAGGCACTCCCTATATTGTGGCTGTGTAACTCTAATCTCTCCCTCTGTCTTCACATGGCCTCCTTCCCTCTGTGTCTGTGTCTAAATTTTCCTCTTCTTTGAGTAACAATTCTGTCTTCTTAGATTGGATTTCCCTCATATTGGATTAAGGTCCAACTCCACCTTACTCCAGTATGACCTCATCTGAACTAATTATACCTGCAATGATCCCATTCCCAGATACAGTAGTCTCCTCCATCCATGGGGGATACATTCCAAGACCTCTACTGGATACCTGAAAACACAAATAGTACTAAACCCTACATATACTATGTTTTTGCCTATACATACATACGTATGATAAAATTTAATTATAAATTAAGTACAGTAAGAGATTAACAATAACATAGAACAATCATAATATACAGTAACAAAAGTTATGTGGTTGTGGTCTCTCTCTTTCTCAAAATATATTATTGTAGTCCCTCTTCTTTGTGTGACAATGTGAGATAAAATGTCTGTGTGATGAGATGAAGTGAGGCAAATGACACAGACATTGTGATGTAATTATTAGGTTACTGCTGATTTTCTGACTATACATCGGAAGGATCATCCACTTCAGGGAGTCCTGGAACAGCAAGCCATGATGATGTCAATGGCTGGATGTCAGAAGCATACATGTCAATGACTAACGTATAAATACTGCATACAGTGTGGACACTCTGCCCAAAGGGATGATTTACATCCCAGGGAGGACATAGAATGGCACGAGATTTCATCATGCTATTCAGGACAGCATGCAATTTAAAATGTATGAATGGTTTATTTCTGGAATTTTTCATTCAATATATTTTCAGACTATAGCTGACTGTAAGTAACTGAAACCACAGAAAGCAAAATCCTGGGTAAGGAGGGACTACTGTGTGTGTATGTATATAAGAATGCACTAGAGAAACCAGGTAGAAACTGAAAAAGAGTCCGTCCTGAAAAGCTGAGGAGCAAGGGTAAGATTTGTAATTTTGCAGTATTTTTTCTTGAATGAACTTCTCAGACTGTCCACTGCTCAGATGTACCACAGATTTGTACCACAGAGGTATTGGCTTGAGGTGTCAAAGAAGAGTTAGGGGCTGACAAAACAACCATAAATTTGGGGTGGGGATTAAATCCAGAAAAGGAGGAAGAGGAGTCACTGAGGTGCTGAGCCCCAAAGATAAAATTCATCTTGATCTTAGGCTAACTTTTAATCTATATATGCTTAAGAAGATGGTGGGATCCAGGAAACTTAGCAATAAATAAAACAAAACAACAAAAACAATAACAGCAGCTTGGAGCTGAAAAAACAGAGCTAGTTCCCCAGACAAAAGAGACAGAATTGAGAGTACAGTCCAGCCTAATTAACTGACTCAATAACAACAACAACAGCAACAACAAAAACATGCCTCAGGAGAAAATAATAATAGAATCAAGAGTACCTACACTGTATCATTTATGTTAAATCCAATTAAAAATTACGTCATTTACAAAAAAATAAGAAAAGGTACCCATACTCAGGGTAAAAACCGGTCAACAAAAACTACCCTAAGCTGAACCAGATACTGGAATTAGCAAAGACTTTAAAGCAACTATTTTAAACACATTCAAGAAAGATTTGCTTATGGCAAGTGAGCAATGATTTTGAACAATCACATGGGCTATCTCAGCAAAGAAACTGAAACTATAATATACAACCAAATTTAAAAAATTATAGAACCAGGAATTGTAATAACTATTAATAGAATAAAAAATTCCCTGGGTGGGCTAACCATAAGATCTATGGTAGCTGAAGATTCAATCAACTTGAGAATATATCAATAATTATTATCCAATCTTCAGAATAGAAAAAAAAAAGATTGAGAAAAAAAAAGATGGACAGAAAACTAAGAGACATGTACACAATACAAAGTAATCCAACCTATATGCAACTGAAGTCCCAAAAAGCCAGGAAAGAGAATGAGACAGAAAAAAAGTATTTGAAAAATAATGGTGACTTCTAATTTCCAGTCTGATGTGTAAGGATTTTAGAAGTCATTGGTCCATCTTAACAACGAGTAAAAAAAACTGAATGAGCTGAAAAATCAGCAGTTCTTCTTAAATTTTTCAGAGAAATGAAGTCATAGGACAAACTGCTTTGGAGAGACAGGTGGATACAGAGAATCCCAAGACCTGTCTTCAAGAGAAACTATTTTACCATAATCTGAAAGATAAGGGTGTGATTAAAACCTAACTGACTTGGGTGAAGGAAAATACCCAACTTCAGCCTCCTGTAGCCAGCCTGTTCCACCAAAGGGGGTGAAGAAAATAAGAATTGAGAAGCACTTGTGAAGCTCACAGCTGGAGGGCTTAGGCACACGAAAACACTGAGACCTAACCATAGGACTATAGGACACATCTTACCCAACATCTTACAACTACATTGCAAAAGGCCTACTCCTGCAGTTCCTTTCATCCAATACATTAATAGCAAGTGTTATAACAGTCAATGGGCTTGCTGCCCAATGCACATAGAGGCCAATACCATGGCATTGTCTGCCTTTCCAAACAAAAATTCAAGGCCTACTAAAAGTAAAAAATAAATAAATAAATAAATAAATAAATAAATAAATAAATAAATAGTTCGAAGTAACAGAACAAGCATCAGAACCAAAGGGAAATTTTTGTGCCACTCCTTGGTAATGGCCAAAACAACTAGACTATCAACCATCTTGAAACTGTTAACATTTATAAGCACTATATTCTCAAACTGTAGAATACATTGCTTTTCAAGTGCATGCCGACATTCAGCTAAATAGACCATATGTTGAGCCATAAAACAATATGAATCAGAATCCCAGTGAGAAATTTTTATAGAAATTAATAAGGTATTTCTAAAATTTATATGGAAATACAAAGGAACTAGAATACCTAAAACAATTTTTCAAAAGAAAAACAAAGTCAAAAAACATACACCATTTAACTACAAGATTTATTATAAAGCTATACAAATCCATCTGGACTTGGAATACAAATAGACAAATAGGTTATTGGAATACAATACAGAGCCCAGAAATAGACTCACACTTACCACAGTTAATTGACATTTTACAGATTCCAAAGCAATTCAAAGCAGAAAGGAAAATCTTTTCAACAAATGGTGTTGGGACAACTGGACATCCAAATTAAAAAATCAATAAATAACCTCCATCTTTCACACCATATACAAAAATCATGCTGCAATGAAGCAGAGTTCTAAATGTTAAAGACAACATCATCATAACACTTTCTTTTTTTTTTTTTTTTTTTTTGAGACTGAGTCTTGCTCTGTCACCCAGGCTGGAGTGCAGCGGCACGATCTCAGCTCACTGCAAGCTCCGCCTCCCGGGTTCACACCATTCTCCTGCCTCAGCCTCCTGAGTAGCTGGGACTACAGGCGCCCGCCACCACGCTTGGCTAATTATTTGTATTTTTAGTAGAGACAGGGTTTCACTGTGTTAGCCAGGATGGTCTTGATCTCCTGACCTTGTGATCTGCCCACCTCAGCCTTCCAAAGTGCTGGGATTACACGCATGAGCCACTAAGCCTGGCCATCATAATACTTTTAAAAGTTAACAGAAAAATGTCCCTGTAGGCAAAACTTCTTATACAGAAAGAAGAAAAAAAAAATCACAGAAAAATAAATGATAAATTGCACTTTCTCAAAATTAAAAATTGCTTATCGAGACATCATTTAAAAAATTAATAGCAAACCACAGACTAGGAGGAAATAACCACAAAACATATAGCTGACTAAGGTCTTATATCCAGAATATATAAAAACCTCTTACAATAGACACTTATCAAATAAATAACTAGTGGCACATGAAAAAATGTTCAATATCATTTGCCATTGGGGAAATGCAAATTAAAAGTATAAAACATTACTAATAAAAAAGTAGAGTGCTACAACTACTCTGTAGATATATTTGGCATTTGTTGTACAGTTAATCATACACCAACACCTTGGTATAACAATGCTACTCCTAATTATTTATCTACAAGAAATGAAAACATATGTTCAAAAAAGAGACTTGTACAATTATATATATATATGTGTATGTATATATATATTTAGCAACTTTTGATCAACAGCCAAAAACATTACTTTCAATTGCCCATGAAGCATTCAGTTAGAATGCTAGCTAGAATGTGTTGGGCCATAAAACAATCACAAATAACTATCATTGGAAAAATGGAATGACAAATTGCCATATACTCATAAGATTGAATGCAGCAGAGTACGGTGGCTCAAGCCTGTAATCCCAGCACTTTGGGAGGCCGAGACAGGCGGATCACGAGGTCAGAAGATCGAGACCATCCTGGCTAACACGGTGAAACCCCGTCTCTACTAAAAAATACAAAAAACTAGCCGGGCGAGGTGGCAGGCGCCTGTAGTCCCAGCTACTCGGGAGGCTGAGGCAGGAGAATGGCATAAACCCGGAGGCAGAGCTTGCAGTGAGCTGAGATCACGCCACGGCACTCCAGCCTGAATGAAAAGGAATTGATGACTAATACATACAAAACATGAATGAATGTCATAGCTATTATTCTGAGTGTAAGACAGCACAGAGAAATTAAGGGTCCCCAAATTCAAAGCTAGACCAGGAGGGAAAAAATAGAGTTTCTATTGTATGATTCAATCCACATGAAGCTCTAAAACAGGTAAAACCAAATTATGGTGAGAAAAATCAGAATGGTCATTACCTGCCTATGAGGGATGGTGGTGATGGCAGGAAGAGATTGCCTTGGTGATACAGGAGGGGGCCAGAGAAGTGCATGGTAGAGAAAGGCCCCTGGTGAGGGCTCTACCCTTGGGCCTGAGCTCACAAACCTAGGTGAGGACAGGCACTCCTGTTTTCACACCCAAATGTTGAATTTTCCAAGACCACCCTGGCCTGCCATGCCCCCAATCCTGTGCCTATAAAACCCCAAGACCCTATCAGGCAGAGACACAAACAGCTGGACATTGAGAGGAACACAGCAGCAGCAGAACCTACAGACGCTGGCAGGCCATCAATGGGGGAAAAATATGAACACTTCGGGAAATTTGGCTAAGGGCAGTCAGAGGAAAGCCTGACAGCTGAGCAGCCCAACTCCAGGGGAAGACCACCTTCCCACTCCATACCTCTTCTGGCTCCCCATCCATCTGCTGAGAGCTACCTCCACCATTTACTAAACCTTGCACTCATTCTCCAAGCTCACATGTGATCCGATTTTTCCAGTACGCTAAGGCAAGAACCTCGGGTACAGAAAGCCCTCTGTCCTTGTGATAAGGCAGAGGGTCTAATTGAGCGGATTAACACAAGTCACCTGTGGACAGCTAAACTGAAAGAGTACACTGTAACACATGCCCACTGGGGCTTCGGGAGCTGTAAACACTCAACCCTAGACATTGCTGTGGGGTCGGAGCCCATGCTCCCCACAACCAGTCCATCTGCATGCTCCCCCTTAGGGGTATGAGCTGGGGGGCACTGAAGAAGTGAGCTGGACCCCCATCACACGCCCTGCAAGGGGGATAAGGGAACTTTTCCCATTTCATTGGAAGGGACATCAGTGAACTTTCCAGGCAGATGAAAATGTATTATAATCATGTTAGAGGTATAGTTTGTCTAAGTATAGACATTTGTCAAAAATTGTACTGATAACATTTATGCATTTCCATATATGTAATTTTACCTGAAAAAAGCTTTAAAAAATAAATAACAATTGAGTCTCCACTCAGTTATTAAGTGATAGGGAGACAGGATGACATGAGAATGACAGAATGATGATCATTATTGAATCTGAATCGTTGGTATAAGAGGTTCATAATACTATATTCTTTATTTTGCATGTGCTTGGTATCTCTTGTGAGTTTTAAATTACTGTACAATGATTCTTTCATTCAACAAATTTTTCTTTGTGGTTTTGATGTGGTAAGTACTGTTTTCTGTTCTGATGAGAACAGGAACCAATACAAAAAAAAAAAAAAACCCATGGCTATTGTCATAGAAATCACATTGTGGTGAAGGAGGACAAACAAGAAATAAAATATTGAGTAAATAAATAATAAATAAGTAAAAGATACAATATAATGAATGGTTCTAAGTGCTGTAAAGGAAAAGCAGACAGGGAGGGGAAATAGCAAGTGTTATACCAAACAATCAATGGGTTTGCTGCCCAGTGCACATAGAGGCTGATACCATGGGATTGGTATTTCAGAAAAGAAAAGCTTTATTTGGAGTCTACTGGCAAGGGGAAAGGAGGAAATGCTCAAATACATCTCCAAGTGCTGGGGGTTGGGTCAGGTTTTATAAGCATAATGTAATGAGGTGTGATCCAATTGGATCTTTCAATGAGGTGATACCAGCAGGCATGATCTAATTGGATCCTGCCATGGGGTGGTGCAATGGCTCAATCTGATTGGATGTCGGATCCTGCTATGCGGTGTCCACTTCTTAATTCAGTCCCTGCTCCTCGGTCTGAGCACTTAGGTCCCCCTGCGGTTGCACACTTTCTTCATCTGGGCATGCTCAGGCTGCATGACCCGAGAGTCCATGGCAACTGAGAAACAACTCACAACACTAATACATAAAAGTTGAACCAGATTGCTCTGATGCAGTTACATAAGGAACAGGGGCAGAGGATATCATTTTAAATAGAGTGACAAGGGCCCACCGAGAAGCAGACATTTGAGGCATGGCCTGAAGAAAGATCATGGGTGCCTGGAATAAAGGAAGAACAAATGCCTCAATATGGCAGCACCCCAGTGTGTTCAAGGAGCAGCAATGCAGGACGGAGGGCTGATTGTTTATCAACATCTTAGGCCAGGGCAGCAACTTTGGCTCTCAACTGTAGTGCAATGTGGAACCACTAAAGGATTTTAAAGAGTAGGGGCTTGATCTTATTTACATTTTAATAGAATCGCTCTGGTTCCTGATGGGGATAAATTTAAGAAGACCAAGGTGAGGACAAGAAAAAAATTCAGATAAGAGAAGGTTGACTTGGACTAGTGTTCTATTTATGAAAGGTGTGAGAAATGGTCAGATCGGGGCATATTCTGAAGTCAAAACTGCCAAGTTCTGCTAAAGAATTATTTCTGGTGTGCAAGAGAAAGAGAAGAATAGAAAATAACTCCCAGATATTGGCCTGACAACTTAGAGATGGAGTTATACGTTTTATGGAAATAAGACTGTAAGAAGGGTAGATTTGGAGACATACTCCATTCTAGGAGGGCAGGGTGAAATCCTGGGAGTTCTAAACACTGGTACCCCTATAGACTCAACATCTGATCTGGTAAACTTTGGGGCTTTCCAGTTTTTGAGAGTAGAACTCTGCAAGGTAAATTAAGATTTTATTATGTCTTGTCTGAAAGCTTCTTCCCCATAAGGGTAAAGGGGGGAATTTAGGATGACAGGAAGGAGAAAGGAAATCCAACTCTGCTCCATAGAAAGTAAGGAAAGGGCATGTGACTCTCAAAATCAGAACTGCAATTATTTACTGTCTCAAATGTAATTTAAAATTTTTAGTGGGTGGAAAGAAGGAAGTTAGATGAAAGCAGTTAGTATTAAGAGGTGGTGAGAACAAGAGTACATTATGGAGAGGAAGAAAAGGAGGGAGGGAGGGAAGGAGAGGAGGGGAGGGGATGGGCAGGGGAGAGGAGGGGAGGGGAGGGGGTGAGATGGTTAATACTGATTGTCAACTTGATTGGATTGAAGGATGCAAAGTATTGATCCTGGGTGTGTCTGTGCAGGTGTTGCCAAAGGAGATTAGCATTTGAGTCAGTGGATGGGGAGAGGCAGACCCACCCTCAATTTGGGTGGGCACCATCTAATCAGCTGCCAGCACGGTTAGAATAAAGTGGGCAGAAGTTGGAAGGACTTGATTATTGAGTCTTCAGGCCTCCATCTTTCTCCCAGGCTGGATGCTTCCTGCCCTCAAACATCAGACTCCAAGTTCTTCAGCTTTTGGACTCTTGAGCTTATACCAGTGGATTGCCCTGGGGCTGTCGGACCTTTGGCGACAGACTAAAGGCTTCACTGTCGGCTTCCCTACTTTGAGGCTTTGGGACTGGCTTCCTTGCTCCTCAGCTTGCAGACAGCCTATTGTGGGACTTCACCTTGTGATCACGTGAGTCAATTCTCCTAATACACTCCTCTTCTCATATATATATAACTAATTTTATATATATATAAAATATATATATAAATATATATATATATATAAATAAAAATTAGTTCTGTCCCTCTAGAGACCCTAACACAGGGAAGGAGGGAGGGAGGCAGGCAGAAAGGAAGGCAGGCAGGGAGGGAGGCAGGGAGGTAGGGAGGGAAGGAAGAAAGGAAGGAAGGAAGGGAGGTAAAACATAAACAATCAATGCCTTTGTGCTGTGGAACCTTGTGGAAAACAAAAGTCAGAGGACCTTTTCCTAACATTATTGTCAAGGTTGCCTCTGATGGTTGTTGGTTACCTGTCAGCATCATTCCAATCCTTTCCCTTCTTCCTCTTTGTCTAAGAGTGCTTCCCCAGTAGAGATCAAAAAGATCTCCTATTCTTCCATTTGTCTGCTTCTGAATGCTGTTGTGTTGGTACCTAATGCCTGGAGCTGCTGTAGTCATCCAGTGATATGTATACGCCATATCCAGGGATATGAAGAAGTCATAACCAACACAGTGAGGACATCACACAAAAGTAGAAAGAGTGGCACCTACTGTGCCACTGAACCAACTCTGAGACTTACTACTTCTGGATTTATTATGTGAGGTAATTTGTTTAGTTGAAACCACTTGAGTCAGGAGTTCTCTTACATGTCGCATAATGCAAACCATCTAAATCACTTCCTCTGTAGCACAGCAGCGGTTCTCAAAGTGTGATCACTGTACCAGCAGCATCAGCCTCTCCTAGAAGCTCTACAGAAATAGACATTTCTACACCTCCTGCCAAGTCTGTTTTAAGAAGCCCTTGAGAGGATACTGATGTACTTGCGGTTTGAGAATCGCGGCTCTGTGCCTAAATGATCAGAACCAGATGGATAGGAACATCTTCATTGGATGCCTCTAAACTGAATCTAAAAAGCAGGTTCTATCAGGGCAGCAATGAAAACCTACTTTAATTTAAAAGATCTATGCTTCTACTTCAGAAACTTCAAACAGTAAGTCTAAGATTAAAACGGGCATAATCATGAAAAGTTTGCAGCAAATGTGTGGTATTTGCCACAGGTTTATCCTCCTAAGAATAATTATTCATGAGAGATATTGAAAACTTAGCTATTAGGAGGAGAACAAGGTATTAAGCCCAATACAGGCTCTAGAACAGCCCTGTCCCTGAACACCCACATCATGGCCAAAGCTAATTTCAGTCATCGCTAAAACCCTTTCTATATTCACATTTTAACTACCTCACCTGTAATCCCCAAACTTGGTCCCTACTGCTAAATTTATATATCAGTTGCTGGCAGCAGCCAGGTTTTTTAAGCATTGCCAATCGTATTCCATATATTCTGAATTTAAATCACTTGAAGCTAATTTAATGGTTATGCTGAGCATTAGATAGTTGAAGTCCAGCAATAAACTCTTATTGCTTTCCTGACTGATTGAACATGTAATACAATTGCCACTTTGTATTTTGACTGTCAAGATGATTCATGATATCCCATATACAACTTCTTTCAAAAAGAGAGAGCAGGTTATATCAAATATTTAGAATAAAAATTTAAACCCAAAGTCATCAAAGTGCTTGAGACATCTTTTGAATTAGCTGAAATGCAGGTATGGTCACTGAAATGATTTGGAAGTCTATTCCCAAATATACAAGTCGTCTGAAAGCAACAACTTACCACCATGCTAACTGGACTGTTAAACAATTATCAGTGACAGCTGTAGCTTAGGGATATGCCCGGCAAGATTTGCACACAGCCAACTCTTTAATTCTTTCAGCTGACAGCTACTGAATTAAAGTTTGACACCGTTCTCCTTTACTGGTGATAATAGGGACCCAAGATGCAAAATCCTCTGATATCCTACTAAGTGCAGAGGTCTGCAGTGTATATATTTACACACCTCTCCTCACACTACTTCACAAAAAAGAAACCAGAACTCAAAGAAGACAAATGGTTTTCCCTGGGCTCTGAAACTATTGATACTCTGATGTCTCTGATTCCAAAGTGCTTCTTCCCCCTAGAGCATGTCAGGGTTTTGTGTACAATAATTTCCCTAATTCTTAAAGCCATTTTGTAATGTGAGATGCCTATATTGTAATGTGTAAGAAATCAGACATCTTTCATGTTTCACTGTAAATTTTAGAGTTGTCCTACTATAAGTTCTTTGAGTGGGGGGTGGAAGGGGATAGAGGAAGGTAGAGGAGGAAGGAAAGGACACAACCAGTCACCAAGCCCCTACCATATGGTGTTCAATAATTTTTGCACATGTGAACTCACTTGATATCATTATCCCCACTATCCTATCCTGTGATGTTGATGTTCTTTTTTTTTTTTTTTTTTTTTTTGTTTGTTTGTTTGTTTGAGACGGAGTCTTACTCTGTCACCCAGGCTGGAATGCAGTGATGCAATCTCGGCTCACTGTGACCTCTGCCTCCCGGGTTCAAGCTATTGTCCTGCCTCAGCCTCCCAAGTAGCTGGAATTACAGGCATGTACCACCATGCCCAGCTAATTTTTGTATTTTTAGTAGAGATGGGGTTTCACCATGTTGGCCAGGCTGGTATTGAACTCCTGACCTCAAGTGATCCACCCACCTCGGCCTCCCAAAGTGCTGTGATTACAGGTGTGAGCCACCGTGCCTGCCTGATGGTCGTTTCTCATGGTGAACTTGAGTCTTTTTTGGTGAAATGAATTTTCCCACAGATTACAAAACTACTCAAAGGTGCAATTTGAATTAAAATTTAGTTCTGCATGATGAAAAGCAATTGCTTTTTCCATTACACTTTAAGATATATGCACTCCATCCCACCCCCACCACTATTCCTGGAATAAAACTCTAATAATAGAATTTCAGACAACAAGGTAACTTCCTATTGCCCTGCTGTAGACAAATGCCTCTTTCGGCCACCCTGGCTTCAGTCCCGATTAATACTGAAAAATATATAACTGCATCATTCAAATACTTCATGTTCAGCCAAGCACTTTAACTGCTATTCTTCCTCTGTCTCCTGGCTGCTGAGCTCTGTAGTTGAGTTTCACTACCGTTGATTTCCCCTGGGCATCCTTCTGATGGATGCACTGTGAACTGACTATGAGCTGAAAAGAAGAAAACGACCAACTGAAGAAGTTTATAACATTGTTATTGGAAAATTAAATGCAACTCCCTTACAACAGATTTTATTTTTAAATGAAATATTAATTACAGATTGATGTACCTTAAATGTTGTGTAGGCGTTTTCACTAAGGAACTGCTAGCTTCTAATCCATTCATTCACTTACCAAACTTTTCAAAATCTAGCATGCATTAAACAGCCTACTTTCTATAACAGACTGAGAAATTTTTCATTGTAATATTTTCCCTCACTTTAATGACTTTCTCAGCAGTTCTCAGCGCTGTATTTATCAGTGCACATTTATCAAAATAAAAAAAGTTTATAATTCCACATACAGTTAATCTGCAATGATTGTCAAATGTATTCTAATTGATTTAATGCCCATTAAAATTCTATTTTGAAACATAAAAAACCCAGACATGTAATAAATAAATGATCAGTCATCTAGCACAACCAAAAAAACCCACATTGATTATAAATTATTCAAGGTGAAGTGGTATCTCAGCAAAATCTTTAGACCATCTCTGTCTGTGAATTAGATAAGGAAGAAGAAAAATCAAGATTTTAAAATGTATTTTCACAGTCAAATTGGTATTGTGCTTCAAAAGCCTATTACTAGTTACTGGAAAATAATATTAAGCCCAAGTATTTATATTACTTTTGCAATATTTAAATGAAGGAAAAAAACACAAAAAGTGTCCATTAAACTTATGAAAATTATTTACTTCAAAGTTATATGTTAGACCAACTGAGAACAATAATAGATAAGATCGTATACCCTGCAAGATGTTTTTATTTTTTTATTTAAAATTTTACTTTACTAAAGACATATGTAACACAAACATGCTATTTAAAAACCAAACTGGCCAGGTAAAGTGGCTCATGCCTGTAATCCCAGGACTTTGGGAGGTCCAGGCAGGTGGATCACTTGAGCCCAGGAGTTTGAGACCTGCCTGGGCAACACAGTGAGATGCAGTCTCTTCAAAAATTTTTAAAGTAGCTGGGCATGGTGGTGCACACCTGTAGTCCCAGCTACTTGGAAGGCTGAAATAAGAGGACTGCTTGAGACCAGGAAGTGGAGGCTGCAGTGAGCTGAGATCATGCCACCACACTCTGGCTTGGGCAACAAAGCGAGACCTTATCTCAAAAAAAAAAAAAAAAAAAAAACTAAAAAATTATAAACAAAAATGATGAAAACTGGGAGAAAATGGAATGGCATCTTCCCATTGTTGCAAAAGGATAACGGACAAACTAGAATGCTGATGCAAATGAAAACATCCATTTATGTCTGGCTTATTCCATTTAGCATAGTCTTTCAGGTTTATTCACATTGTCACAAATGGCAGGATTTGCTTCCTTTTTTAAGACTGAATAGTATTTTGCTATATGTATATACCACATTTTCTTTATCCATACATCTGCTAATAAAAATTTGGGTTGCTTCTCACATCTTGGCTATTGAAAATAATACTGCAACGAACATGAGTGTGCAGATACCTCTTCAGGATCCTGACTTCAATTTTTGGAATATATAAATACTACATGATCCCATTTTTATTAAGAATCTAAAATAGTCAAACTCACAGAATTAGAGAGTAGAATTGTGGTTGCTAGGGGCTGGGGAAGGGGGAAATGGGGAGGTATTGATTAAAGGGTAAAAGTTTCCATTATGCAAGATGTGGGGGAATTCCACCTATATTTAACTGGCCAAAGTGAAGGTCAGCTTATCCTGAATGTCTCCTATGCCATATGGGATTTACTGCACTATATATAACATAGTGTAGTAGCATGTGGTAGATCATTATACAGCATAGTGCTATTGTTAACAATACTCAAAAATCTTCTAAGAGGATAGATCTTATGTTAAGTGGTTTTTGTGTGTTTTTTTGTTTGTTTTTTGAGACGCTCTTGTTGCCCAGGCTGGAGTGCAATGGCACAATCTCAACTCAACACCACCTCCACCTCCCGGTTCAAGCAATTCTCCTGCCTCAGCCTCCCAGGTAGCTGGGATTACAGGCGTGCGCCACCACACGCAGCTAGTTTTGTATTTTTAGTAGAGATGGGGTTTCTCCATGTTGGTCGGGCTGGTCTCGAACTCCCAACCTCAGGTGATCCGCCCACCTCAGCCTCCCGAAGTGCTGGGATTACAAGTATGAGCCACTGTGCTTGGCCATGTTAAGTGTTCTTATCATGCACAGAAAAAAATCTTATCACAAAAATAAAATGAAGAGGGTGGGAGGAAACTTTTGGATATTCTGGATATTCTATGGCATTGGTTGTGGTGATGTTTTCATAAGTGTATACTTGTCTCCAAATTCATCAAGGCACATGCATTAAATATGTACAGCTTTTTTAATGTCAGTAATACCCCAATGAAGTAATTTTAAAAATTCATCAAAAATAAAGTGGAGGAATTCCATTTCAGAATGGTGACATAGCTTCTTGTTGACCAACCTTTTCACAGATTGCAACAATAAACTCTAGACAAAATGTAAAAATACACTAACCGAAGTCAGGCTAAGTTTTCAGATCTGAAACCAACAGAAGCAGCCAGCTTCTTAGCCCTGAACTTCAGAGAAGATCTTGTCGTGCTGTATGTGGACATTTATGGATTTCCCACTTAAAAACATATTCAAGTAAGTCTGGAAAATATTAAGGCAAGCAAAGTTTATCATGGGTCCTTTCAGTTTTATTATGTCTAATTTTCCTCTGTGCATTTCTAAAAGAATAGCATATTATAGTTCATTTTCTAAACTTATTTGAACAAGTATAACTTTCCATCAAATGCCCCTTAACATCTCAAAAAAACAAAATTTGAGAATGTTTTTGACATAAAGTTTACATATTTTAAAATACAAATATATTAAAATTTATTACCAGGAACAACTCAAGAATATTATATTGAATATGCTTTTTTCAACCTTTGTAAATATAACCCCCTTTTCTCCCTAAGAAATACCATCCTCCCATCCCTAATTGAGAGGCATTGTCCCAGATATTCCAGAAATATGGGAGAGAGCAAAAGTTATAAGAAAACCTGGGCAGGAATATGACTTACAAATAATAAGAGAAACAAATACATTTAGGATGCAGAAAATCCATAAAATATATACCAGTCATTTTTTAATTGAGTTCTTGCTATAGGGGCTGGGTCTGTATTAATTATAGACTACATAACAGATGGCATTAATTGTTTCTTTTTGTTGTATAGCATACCTTTTTAAATTTTTAAATTTTTGTGAGTACATAGTATGTGTATATATTTATGGGGTACATAAGATGTTTTGATACAGGCATGAAATGTGAAATAAGCATATCATGGAGAATGGGGTATCTACCCCCTCAAGCATTTATCCTTTGAGCTATGAACAATTGAATTACATTCCTTATTTTAAAATATACAATTAAGTTATTATTGACTATAATCACCCTATTATGCTATCAAATCATGGGTCTTATTCATTTTTTATATGTTTTTCTACTCATTAACCATCCCCACTTCTCCCACACTAATATAAGAAGTAGGAAAAGCCACAGGCTCTCAAATTCTTGGTTACTTTATTTACCAGTCAAGTAATTGAACTTCTATTACGAGCATTGCTTCCAATCTCTAAGATATTATGATCCTGTCCTATGTTTGTAATGATTAATCTTTTACTTTCAGGATAAAAGCTAGTGAGAAAGAACTTGAGTTCTGGAACCTAAGTTCAAGTCATTGCCCTTCCACTTGCTGTCTAGAGCATCTTCAACAAACTGCCCTACTCCTCTTTGCCTGTTTCTTCAACTCTAAATGGGAATAATAATAATACTTACATTATAGGGATTTTGTGGGAATTAATGTAATACATGTATAACATTTAGAACAGCACCTAGCAATCAGCTCTGATAAATGTTAACTTTTATTAAAGTGGCAGTTGAATAAGGATGTATCTGATGTGTCAATATCTCCTAATTTTTGGTGTTAAAAAATTCAGATTACTTAATACAGTGACCTCTTGTGATAATTATCCAAATGACAGTCTCTGTATTCAGGGAAAGTTCCTGGATGCTCTCCTTTTTTCATTACATTAATAACTAATATTAGCTATTATTTTGCAGCAGTTTTATTACATGCAAGCCCTTCACTAGACACTTCCAGTTTATTTCCCATTTCATCTCTGAAATGCCTTTGTGATAGGATTTGGCTATATCCCCACCCAAATCTCATCTTGATTTGTAGCTGCCATAATTCCCAAGTGTCATGAGAGAGACCCAGTGGGAGGTAATCGAATCATAGGGGTGGGTCTTTCCTGTGCTGTTTTTGTGATGGTGAATAAGTCTCATGAGATCTGATAGTTTTGTAAAGGGGAGTTCCCCTGCACATGCTCTCTTGCCTGCCACCATGTAAGACATGCTTTTGCTCCTCCTTCACGTTCCTCCATGATTGTGAGGCTCCCCATTCATGTGGAACTGTGAGTCTATCAAATTTCTCTTTCTTCATAAATTACCCAGTCTTGGGTATGTCTTTATTAGCAGTATGAGAACAGATGAACAGAGTCAACTGGTACCAGTAGAGTGGGGTGCTGCTGTAAAGATACCCAAAAATGTGTAAGCAACTTTGGAACTGGGTAACAGGAAAAGGTTGAGGTTGAAACAGTATGGAGGGCTCAGAAGAAGACAAAAAGATGTGGGAAATTTTAGAACTTCCTAGAGACTTGTTGAATGTCTTTGACCAAAATGCTGATAGTAATATGGATATTAAAGTCTGGCCTGAGATGGTCTCACATGGAGATGAGAAACTTGTTGGGAACTGGATCAAAGGTGACTCTTGCTATATTTTAGCAAAGAGACTGGTGGCATTTTGCCCTTGCTCTAGAGATTTGTGGAACTTTGAATTTGAGAGAGATGATTTTGGGCATCTGGCAGAAGAAATTTCTAAGCAGCAAAGTATTCAAGAGGTGACTTGGATACTGTTAAAAGAATTCAGTTTTATTCATTCGCAAACATATGGTTTGGAATAGGAACTTATGTTTAAAGGGGAAGCAGAGCATAAAAGTTTGGAAAATTTGAAGCCTGACAATGTGACAGAAAAGAAAAACCTATTTTCTGATAACTTCAAGCCAGCTGCAGAAATGTGCATAATTAATGAGGAGCCAAATGTTAATCAATGGCAAGACAATGGGGAAAATGTCTCCAGGGCATGTCAGCGGTCTTCACAGCAGCCCCTCCCATCACAGGCCCAGAGGCCAAGGAGGAAAAAATGGTTTTGTGTGCCAGGCCCAGGGCCTTGCTGCTTTGTACAGTCTTGGGACTTAGTGCCCTCCATCCCAGTCATCGCTAAAAGGGGCCAACAAATAGTTCAGGCCATTGCTTCAGAGGGTGTAAGCCCCAAGTCTTGGTGGCTTACACCTGCAGGTGCACAGAAGTCAAGAAGTGAGGTTTGAGAACCTCTACCTAGATTTCAGACAATGTACGGAAACGCTTGGATGTCCAGGAAGAGGTGTGCTGCAGGGGTGGAGCCCTCATGGAGAACATCTCCTAGAGCAGTGAGGAACGGAAATGTGGGGTGCAAGTGCCCACACAGAGTTCCCACTGGGGCACTGCCTAGTGGAGCTGTGAGAAGAGGGCCACTGTCCTTTAGGCCCCAGAATAGTAGATCCACCAATAGCTTATGCCATGCACCTGGAAAAGCCACAGACACTCAATGCCAGCCTGTTAAAGCAGCTGGGTGGGGAGGGGGCTGTACCCTGCAAAGTCACAAGGGCGGAGCTACCCAAGACCATGGGAACCCATCTCTTGCATGACCTGGATGTGAGACATGGAGTCAAAGGAGATCATTTTGGAACTTTAAGATTTGACTGCCCCACTGGATTTCAGATTTGCATGGGGCCTATAGCCCCTTCATTTGGGCCAATCTCTCCCATTTGGAATGGATGTATTTACTCAATGACTGTCCCCAAATTGGATCTAGGAAGTAACTAAATTGCTTTTGATTTTACAGGCTCATAGGCAGAAGGAATTTGCCTTGTCTCAGATGAGACTTTGGACTGTGGACTTTTTAGTTAATGCTAAAATGAGTTAAGACTTTGGGGACTGCTTTGGGAAGGCATTCATCTGAATTGCAGGTCCCATAATTCCTACATGTCATAGGAGGGATCTGGTGGGAGTTAACTGAATCACAGGGGCAGGTCTTTCCTGTGCTTTTCTCATAATAATGAGTAACTCTCACAACTGATGGTCTTATAAATGGGAGTTCCCCTGCACACACTCTCTTTTCTGCTGCCATGTAACATGTGAATTTGCCTTCCTCCACGATTGTGAGGCTTCCCCAGCCATGTAGAACTGTGAGTCCATTAAGCCTCTTTACTTCATAAATTATCCAGTCTCAGGTATGTCTTTATTAGCAGCATGAGAACAGACTTTTGTTACATTAATAACATTAGCTATTATTTTGGAGCAGTTTTATTATATGCCAGCTCTTCCCTAGATACTTCCAGTTTATTTCCCACTTGATCTCTGAAATGCCTTGTTATTTACCCTCAGGTTGCAGATAATAAAATTAAGACCCAAAAAGATTCATTAAAATACCCAAAGTCACAAGGTTAACCAGGTAAGTAAAGCCAGGAATCTCTTAGCACATTGTGATGGATAGATTTTCCTAAATTGACAGCACAGCAGTGATATCTCTTGTCCCACCTGCTCTTCAACAACGTGCTTCTATGGTCTTCCCATTTGCACCTGAATCTGGATTTGCTATGTGGTTAAACTGGAACCAAAAGAATGTGGCAAAAGTGATGCCATGTGACATCTACTGCTACTTTAGACAAGGCAGTGCAGAAGCTGAATGGTTCTTTTGACACACCTTCTGGGGAAAGTCAGCTATCATGTAACACTTTAGAATACCCTGAAGACTCCCTGCTGGAGAGGCCACATATAGGTACATTTGCTGACATTTCCAGCTAAGCCCACTCTGTCAGTCATCCCTCCCAAGGCCCCAGACATATGAGTGAAACTGAGTTTGGTGCTCTATACCAGTCCATCTACCAGTTGAGTACCACCTAAAGACTCAGTTGACTGCATACATTACAGAGGAATTACCTAGCTGAACTCTGCATGAATTTCTAACCTACAGAATCCTGAGATATAATAAAAGGGTAGGTGCTTTAAGTTGCTACATTTTGAGAATGTTTGTAACAGCCACAGTAACTGGAGCACACATGCATTGATTTCAGTGTAAATTGGTTTTACTTTCCTATCAATCAATGCATGGGTTTGCTTTTGTGCCAGTACTCAGGCCATTGTTCACATATGTATTCCAGTCTCTTCCAACTAAAATAAAATCTGAAGCGTTTCTTTAAAACTTAACATTCTGCTCTCTGGCCGGAAAACGAATTTATTTCAAATCTCCTGTGCTTTTAAATTATTCTACCAAAATAGAAAAAGTTTAGCTCTGAAGTAATCAAAAGTTAACAAAAGATAGCAATCAACTTCTAAATGCAAATAAGAATACTGTGTTTGCTCTAACAATTAACTATCATCTTGGTAAAAGATAGTTCTCTTGCTTTCCTGAATAAGTTTGCCAACTGAATTTACTGTATTGACCCTGTTAGACTGTTAATGAAAGAAACAGATATCTACAATTGATTCTGAATGATTGACTTTTGCTGGTAAGTTTCATCAGAAATATTATGAGATATACAGGAGCGACTGAAAAATTTGTAGTCTCATCCTGTATTATTCACTGTCTACTATAAAGGTCACTATTTAAAGTCCGTTTCCTTCTCTAAGTCTGAATTTCTCAGCATAAAAAGAAATAAGGGATTATTACTGAAGTATCTTTTATTTCACAGAGGAGTTTGGAGAATGACTGTTTAGCACTTGGTTGAAGGTGAAAAACAAAAGAATAGTTAAAGTCAAAGCATTTTTTGAATCAATTATCAGCTGAAGAAAAAAATGTAGTAAATTGCCAATAAAGAAACATGTTAAACGTGTTAAAATCAGAAATAATTTTATAGTAAAAGCTTTTTACCTTGTGTTAATGTAAGTATATATATAGTTATATAAGATTTTGAATAAAATTACATTAAAATACTAGAAGCTCTGAGAATATACTATAATCTTTATTTGGGACATATGTAATTAAACCTCTTAGTTTTAAGGTTTGTTTAGATGAAAGAAGGAAAAACAACGGTTTCTATCTAGGTTCCTATCTAAATTTGAATTGAAAAGACTCGAAGACCAAGTGCATGCATTTTTAATATCCTGATGAATAATGAAACTCACAGCATTGTGGACAACTTAAAGAAAACATTCTATAATACCATTGCTGGCCTATTACACCACCATTAGTTACAAACTCAGTCTATAACCACTTGTTAAAGGATTTGAGCAACTGAAATTGCTTCCTAAAGACTTGATGGGTTTAGTTTTTGGAGGAACGTATGCAAAGAACACAGAAGTTTCTTTTTGCATTTTTAAAATAACACCTTATTGGCTGGGTGCAGTGGCTCACGCCTGTAATTTCAGCACTTTGGGAAGCCGCGGCAGGTGGATCACCTGAGGTCAGGAGTTCAAGACCAGCCTGGCCAATATGGCGAAACCCCGTCTCTACTAAAAATACAAAAATTAGCTGGGCATGGTGTCATGCACCTGTAGTCCCAGCTACTCAGGAGTCTGAGGCAGGAGAATCACTTGAACTTGGGAGGTGGAGGTTGCAATGAGCCAAGATCGTGTCACTGCACTCCAACCTGGTTGACAGTGAGACTCCGTCTCAAAATAATAATAATAAAATAACACCTTCTTTAAATAAGGAGGAGGAAAGGAAACTCTCAGTTAAACACAGATTGCATTTAAGTGTTAACCTCTGCCCTAAACCAAAATCCATATTAACATGAAGTTAAAGGACTTTTAGAAAGGAAATTCACAATTTACAAGAAAAGAAGAGGGCATTATAACAGGTAAGACACATCAAACGAATATTGGAGACAGAAAAGAGACAAGCAGTAACTGATTCAGCATTTAGCAGAATGATGAAACCCAACTGCTTACAAAAGAGTACAGTAAAAAGGAAACCAATTTCCATCATGACTCAGAGCAGAACAAGAGGTCAAGAGACCAGATAACATACCACTGAAAGCTGAACTTTGGCTGGGGTTTAAATAGACGACTCGTTGAAGAAAATACTCCAGACTTCAAGCTCATGCAGACAGAAGGCTGCCCCGATCCAAAACAAAGAAAGGGTACTCTTAAGAGATGTTGAATCTGAGACTCTCAGGACTCAGGAAACCAGGAATAACTGAAGGCAGGAGTAAGGGGTCCTTAAATTTTAAAATTGAAGTTGTAACTGGTTTATGTAATTATGGTGCCTGATGAAGCAAATCTGAAATCTATGGGTCAGGCCATTAGGGAGGGCAGGCTAAAATTCTTGAACACAAGCTGAAGCTGCTATCCATAGGCAGAATTTCTTCTTCTTCAAGGAAACCTCAGTTCTGCTCTTAATTCCTTTCAATTGATTGAATCGGGTCCATCAGATTATATTGGGATATTCTCCCTTGTAAATCAACTGATTGTGGACTTCAATCATAGTTACAAAGTACCTTTACAGCAATACCAGAATTACTATTCATTGAATAACTTAGGACTGCAGCCTAGCCAAGGTTACAGGTAAAACCGACCATCACACTAACATTAGGAGGATGCTCCTATGAAATGACCAGAACACCATCCTAAGGCCTTCATTTGATAAGCACCACTCATGTACACAGAACATCTGATCAGATTAATAGGGTCCCAATGGTTTATAATAAAAATAAGAATAAGGATAGTAATAAATATTTAAAGAAAACATGAAACAAGAAACTAGGAATCAAAGTAAAGAAAGAAAAACTTCAATGAACAGAAAGTTTAGAGAGTAATTTTTTAAACTTAAAAGATATCTTCATACAGATGAGAAAAAAAATTTTATTGTGATATAAAAATAGAATGCTATTTTATAGTAATTTGCAACAAATTAAAAGTGAATATTGTGTTTTAAAATTTAATAACAGAAGTTAAAAATTCAACAGAAGATCCAGAAGAAAAATTTGAGAAGCCATGGGGAAAAAACACAGGGTACAACCCATTGCTCCAAGAAAGTACTTCTCTGCAAGCCTGACTGTTTAAACTATTGCAACGTGAAACCAGTTTTTTCCACAGCTTTTGAGATAACTTGCTGCAAATCTAGAAATAATTTTGCCCGCCACCATTGCTTACCAGTTGAAGCTAGGCAGCTCCTTAATCCCTAACTAATGCCAATGAACTTTCTTCGAGAGTGATACGTAACATTTCTTTTTTGTAAAACCTCTAACCTTCTCTCTGTTCTTTGGACAAACCTGAGACCAGTTGGTCTGTGTGTATGCCCTGAAATGCAATTCTTTTTTCCCAACTAAAACATTAAATTTCAAGATTTGTTTCTACATTTTTTATTTTGGCTTTGACATGTACTTTCGAATTATGAACTGAACATAATTTTTAACCTAGAATTCTGTGCAACATTAGCAGGGAAGGTTAAAGGGAGGAGAATAATATTTTCAGACAAATAAGGTCACAAAAACTTTACTTTCAAAGCAACGCTTCTCAAGAAGCAAAGAGACTATATGCTTTACAGAAAGCAAGAAGAAAACCAAGAAGGAAGACATGGGATCCGGGAAGGTGAAGTCTACATAGAAAAGAAGCAAAAATAATTTATAGATAATAAACAACAACTGTGGAACAGTCCTGGAGAATGTATCAGCAGAGAGGAGCCCCTACTGTAATTAGGTTATATCTCTCATCTCTAGGAGTTATGTCCCCAAAGGGAACTTGGGGGTAGGAGGAACCCGATATATTCAATCATGTTGAGAAGAGTTTTACAGTTTTGTCATAGAAAACTAAGAAAAACTGAGGTGAAGGGGGAGGAAGGCAAGTATTGTCCAAAAGAATCTGTACATCGAAGCAAATATTATCATGGAATGCAATGTAGTTCACTTTCCAAAAATACTCATTTTATCATTATTGTCCTATCAGCAATATTATCGAAGAGTTGGGACAGAGGACTGCTTCTTAAAATTATAATCCCTATGGTACTATTGACTCTTTAAATTATGTAGTTATTTCTTTCATTAAAAAAAACAACAACAACAAATTTCAGGCCAGATGTAGTGGCTCACACCTGTAATCTCAGCACTTTGGGAGGCCGAGGTGGGCGGATCACCTGAGGTCAAGAGTTCAAGACCGGCCTGGCCAACATGATGAAACCCCATCTTTACTAAAAATACAAAAAATTAGCCAGGTGCAGTGGCAAGAGCCTGTAATCCCAGCTACTCAGGAGGCTGAGGCAAGAGAATTGCTTGAACCCGGGAGGTGGAAGTTGCAGTGAGCCAAGATTGTGCCACTGTACTTCAGCCTGGGTGACAGAGCGAGACTGTCTCAGAAAAAACAAAAACAAAAATAAATTTTAAACGTAAACTAAAAATATAAAACAAGTTGAAATCTTAAATTTATTTTTTCATTCTATTTCTAATGTGTTTAACTTTCTATCTAAAATGAGAGGTTTGGCCAAATTATTTCTACGTAGAAATAATTTGGCATAGTTGTGCATAAAATCTTTTATGATGCACAAGCTTCAACTTTTTAATATAAATCATCTTAGAAACTAAGAGCAATTATATCTGAACCTTCCCACTGACACAACTAAAGCAAACCTCTCATTTTAAATAGAAAGTTAAACACATTAAAAATTCTATTATTTATTCTATTATTTTACAAATTTTATTCTATTCTATTTATTTATTCTATTCTATTACAAATTCTGTTTATTCTATGAATCTATGTATCTATAGATATGATTTATATCATTCCACTAGTAAAGAATAATTATAAATCTGTAAAAAGAAAAAGCCCACTGAATTTATTTTTGAGCTATTTTCTAGGGTTTACCTTTGCTGACTTAATAAGCTATTTTCAAGACCCATTTAGGCATCATCTTTAGATTAGAATTGGTGTAATATAGTCAATTCTCATCCCTGCATTCTAACCTTTAAGAAGCAGTATATCCTTAAAAGCTGATGAATGCCCAGTGAATTTCATGACTGAATTATCTTTTAGGAAGGAGATGGCTCCCTGGAATACCCAGTAGTGGCCAAATACTTGCAGTCTCTGAACTTGCCCATAGTCTCCCTAAATGACTTTTAAGTTATTAATATATTTTTCTTTTTCTGAATTTATTAGAGTTATATTTTTGAAAATGAATTTTGTGCTAAAATTAATGAAATAGTACAAGAGGCCCTGACTAGTTTATGACAGGGTGAAATCCAAAATCAAAGAAGCACAATTTGCTTTTTCATGCTAAAGGTCAAATTTATAAAACGGCTCTCGAAGGCACAAGTCTGCTTGCCGACTTTATCAAGTAAGATCTAGAGGTATTCATTCAATCATTGTGATTGGCAACTCAACTGTACAGAATATGCCCTACCAGGAAGATTGGCTAATTCTATATTTCATTCTTGCAACAGATACTCAAGCTAAAAAAGACAAAACTAATTTGGCATAGTTGTGCATAAAATCTTTTATGATACACAAGCTTCAACTTTTTAATACAAGTCATCTTAGAAACTAAGAGCAATTATATCTGAACCTTCCCACTGACACAACTAAAGCAAAATTATAGAGATTATCACTTGAATTTTTTCCAAATATTTTACAGCTGAGTCCATCAACCTATTTGAACTTAATGAATGCAGACGTCTGTAGATTTTTCCTTAAAATAGAAAAGACTTTTCATAACACAATGGACATACCACTGATGCGTATTTGTAGTTAAAATATCCTAAGGTGAGAAGTACTATATCTTATTTAAAATATTTTCAGCCTTACACAAAAATTTAAGCAACCAGAAAAAAAATTATTATTATTGTTATTAATATTATTATTATTATGTTAAAGAAGTATTTAGGTCCAGGCATGGTGGCTCACACCTATAATCTCAACACTTTGGGAGGCCAGGGTAGGCAGATCACTTGAGACCAGGAATTCAAGACCAGCCTGGCCAACTTGGTTAAAACCTCGTCTCTACTAAAGTTACAAAAATTAACTAGGCGTGGTGATGTACACCTGTAGTCCAAGCTCTACTAAAATTACAAAAATTAACCAAGTGTGGTGGTGCACACCTGTAGTCCAAGCTATGTGGGAGGCTGAGGCAGAAGAATTGCTTGAACCCAAGAGGCAGAGGTTGTAGTGAACTGAGATCATGCCACTGCACTCCAGCCTGGGCAACAGAGCAAGAGTTCACCTAAAAAACAAAGTATTTGGGTATCTCCTTGATGTATTCTATTTAGTCAGCCTCTATAGGGCCAAGGTTAAATTCTCTACAATGTCAAGAAGAATTCCCAGTATACTCCTTCTTCAAAAATATAATAAATTATTACTCACTTGCTTCTATATCATGCTTAGAAAGGTAAGATGTGAGATTTGATACTAAAGCATTCATCACTTCTGAAATTCAGGACTTAGAAGAGTTAAGTATCTGTAACTTAGGACACGTTTAGTTGTAAGAGTAAACGACCTGAATAAAATTGGCATTTAAAGCAAAATAAGAAATAAGAGGAAATTATTGCTGATGTAGCTGAAAAGTCCCATTCAGAGCATGAAGCATTCTCAGAACTCAATTTCCTTCCCTTAGCCCTGCCTTCCTCCATGTTGGGTTTATCATCAGATTTTGTCAGTAGCTCTGGGCAGAGCCAGTTAAGCATCCCCCTTGGTGGTGGCAGAGGCCCAGTGCTGCAATGAAAACACACACTTCCCTTTCCCAACAGTCCCAGCAGATGTGCCCTTAACTCTGATTGGTTTTAAGTCCATCATCAAACCAATCCTTGTGGCTGGTACAAGGCAGTATTTGGAAAGGTCTATATTGAGTTCCAGGTCTGCCACCCCAGCACATGGACTAAGAATAAGAGAAAGGTGTGGTTCGCCAGAAGAAAACTGGAGTACTCTTCCTGGAGATAAATTAATGGAGACGGATGGCAAAACCAAAAGTCATCAATCACAGTCCCCGTCTGCTCTTTCATTCATGGTTTCCCTAACCTGTAACTTCCAATTTGTTCCATAAGTCAAGGAAAGACATTGTTCCCTGTTAGGTTCTTCTTTGCCAGTGCCATGCCAGAGAGGATTGATCATCTCCTTGATTCAGTTTCATCTAAAGCATAATTCTGTTCACCGCTCCCCTTCCCCATGCTATCATAATCTTAAAAGGCATAAAGGAAGTTCTTTGTTATGGTAATGATATAGCAATAATGTACTATATTCTAGTGTGCTAGAATTCCTGGAACAGATACATATGTTTTAAAGGTCTAATTCTTAAACCTAGAAACTTAATAAGCATTCTTTTTTAATCAGCTTTATAAGGTATAGTAAATTCATTTTTCAAATCAAATATTAATGACACACTAGTTAAGAGAATATTTCCACTTTTTAAAAAGTTAATAGTTTTCTGTTCCAGAGTTTCAAAGCACTTTATATTATGTCCCTATGTTCTTCAATTTTATTCAAAAAAGGAACTGCGGCCAGGCACAGTGGCTCATGCCTGTAATCCCAGCACTTTGGGAGGCCAAGGCAGGCAGATCACCTGAGGTCAGGAATTCAAGACCAGCCTGGCCAACATGGTGAAAATCCATCTCTACTAAAAATACAAAAATTAGCCAGGCATGGTGTTAATCCCATGATATTTGGGAGGCTGAGGCAGGAGAATCACGAGCATCACTTGAACCCAGGAGGCAGAGGTTGCAGTGAGCTGAGATTGCACCATTGTACTCCAGCCTGGGTGACAGAGCAAGACTCTGTCTAAAAAAAAAAAAGTAATCACAAATATTAATATTAACTCAATTTTTACAATGGGACATGATCAGATTTCTTATGATATTATGTAGTAATTAAAATATAGGACAACTTTCCAGGAAAAGATAAATAAACCCCACCATCTCAGTCTAATCAATAATAATTCAGGGGACAAATGGTACTCATTAGTTCTTATCAGATCCTTAGACAAAGAAGTGGATGTCAAAGCTCTTTCCAACTTTATGATCCACACCCTCACCCTTATACACAATTTCCATGCATTACCATTATTCAAATAAGGCACTAGGTTGTTTTTGTTTTTCTTTTGCCACTTCTTCCAAAATAATCAACTGAAAACAAAAAGACTTTATACCTACTGCATCAGACTAGTTGGACTCAGTCTAGTTTTTGTTTCTGACCCATTCAAAGCAGTTTTCATGTAACACACCACACTGAACAACCTTAAAATGTTGTGGACGCATCTTTCAAACACCCTAAGCTCCCTTTTTTAGCACATTATATATGGTTAATTCTCATTATTCCCAGCAGTTAGAGTCTATGAAGTCTCTACAAACACTAAATTCCTAAGGGATAGACCCAGTTAGATTCCTGTGTTTCTGGTCACATTTTCCTCAGCCAATCAGTAGATAACCTTGTTTTTATGTGTGTTTCTGTTTAAAGTTTCCCCTAGTTCTTGTTCATTCATTATGTATGTTTTTGTTATATATATAATAGATTCATTAACGTTGAACTCACAGGCACCAGCACTGTAACTCACACCTGAACTACGCTTACTGAACATCCATATTTTCTTCTCCTTTTTTTTTTAATTGTACTTTAAGTTCCAGGGCACATATGCACAATGTGCTGGGGAGTGGAGAGGATGTGGGGAAATAGGAACACTCTTACACTGTTGGTGGGACTGTAAACTAGTTCAACCATTGTGGAAGACAGTGTGGCGATTCCTCAAGGGTCTGGAACTAGAAATACCATTTGACCCAGCCATCCCACAACTGGGAACATCCATATTTTCTCTGTGAGGCACATCACAGCCTTCTTGTGCTTAAGAACATTAGATGGCACTTCAGCACTATGCATGCAGGCCATTAACAGTGAAGTCACCAAAAAAAGCAAAAAAAAAAAAAAAAATGCAAAACATATGGCACTAAATTAGACCTCAAAAAAGACACTTGTTGACAGTCTAAGGAGTGAAAAAAGAAACCAAAGCATTGCCTATTTGCACCTCAGCTGGAAACATGCATATTAGTGACTCAAATTTTTTACTGCTCTACATGTCTGTGAATGACAAGGCATTGAGAGTATGGGGATCACATATACATTGGACTAAACAGATGAATTTGCAACTATGGTACCCATGAATAACTAGGATGGACTGTATCTCCCATCCATGACTTTTTAAAATACTTCTTTAATATTTTACAATGTCCTTCTTTGGATATCCATCATGTAAACCAGTATTTTATTTGTTCTAAATTTATTTATCTCAAAGCTTTCATAGACATCTTTCAGTTATTCCTTTCCATGATTTTTTTTCAGATTCAAACAAAGCATGTTTGATTATTGTTGTTTATGTTCCAACTCCATTTTGGAGAAACTAGAAAAATATATATAATCCTATTGATTAATACATGGTATTCTGTCTTACCTCCAGCTTTTTAGATTTCATTTGCTCTGTTTTTGTATTAATAGTTCATTTTCAAACTGTATATTGTATGTGGATTAGTTGACATTTTTAGGCTTCTCTGAAGAGGCAGCTTCTTGGTGTCTGAGGCCAAAATGAGATTTGCATAGTCTTGCATTTAGAGATTAGAAGTTAAACTAGAATTGAAAGCTTAATTGTGAGCAGCTCCTGCATTGTTGACTTTCATCTAATGCCAAATTGAAGACAGAATCAACAGATTCAAGTCCATAATGAAGAGAATTTATTTTCTTAACTGTAGATTTTAGGACTAGGCAGAGCCACAAAACCATTAGAACCTTTAAATTAGATCTCATAACCATCTTAACACTTGTTATAACTCTTCTCCAACTGCCTGGGCTAATTAGGCACAGAAAAAAATTGAGAACATACTGACTACCCTAACTTTTCAGTAAAAGATAAGCTAAAATTTTGAGGATTCCACCTTTCCTACTTAACCAAACTATTTATTTCTGAGGATTAAAATAGATACTTTGTGTATAGTCTAGATTATACTCTGAAATGTTGGCATCAAGAGATATGAAGAGAGAATCCTTCAGTTGAAAGGATGGTAACAGATTTCTTGAATTTTCTTCATTGCTCTTGATGGTTTAATAGCTTTCTTTTATCCCTTTTCCCTCCCACTGACACATGATTTTTCTGCCTGGTGTCATTTCACTTGCCACTCAGTGAAACTAAATTTCTATCACAGAGAAGTAGCAGCATTTCAAAGTTCAAATTTATGTTGCTTTATCTTTGTTTCTTGTGTCTGAACTTCGGCCTAATAATCCACAATACTAACTATAACCCCAGGGAAGATCAAGATGGGGACAAGGGTCGAGTTAGTGCTATAAAAGATAAAAGAATCAAAAACAACAGTGATAGTGACTTTCCTTTTAAGTTATCCTTCTGTAGATGGTTCTTATCTAAGTTGCAGTTGACTGGTTATTAAACTTGGATTTTCTGGTTTTATATGATTCACTCTTTGAGGGAACTAATTGTCTTCTTTGTTGTTGAAAATTCAATCTTGGGAATCACTATGCAAATTATCATTTTAGATTTTAGTAGTGTAGGTAAAGAAGTCAAGCAAATTTGAAATAGGAATGTATACTAGTTTACATTATCTATTCCATCACACTCTCAAAGTTGAGGGTATGATATCATAAAGACAGAAAATCTAAAGAGGTCATCTCACTTCTTTTTCAGCCTCACTCACATCTGCCCTTCTGTTCTGACAGGCAAATACCATCAAAGATATTAGTGCACTGGGGCTGGTTCACACTGGCTCACCTGAGGCCATTTCTTCCCAAACTCACTTTCAGTCAGACACAATGATAGCCTGAAATTGACCATGGTGGAATAATTTTTACCTTGGATATCAGAAAATGCTACAAATGCAAGCATTTTTCCCCTGGGAAGTTCAGTTGTTAAACATTTATCATCACGCCACTGAAGTACAGAAGCCCTTCCTTATCTGTGGGGAATTAATTCCAAGACCCCTAGTATATGTCTGAAACTGTGGACAGTACTGAACCTTATATATACTGTTTTTTCCTGTATAGGGAATATAGTGTATATATACACATACCTATATGTATACATAAATGTATATACTAATGTCATACATACATATTATGATGAAGTTTAATTTGTAAATTAGACATAGTAAGAGATAAACAACTAGTAATAAAATAGAATAATTATAACAATATATTGTAATAAATGTAATGTGAATGTGGTCTCTCTCTCTGTGTGTGTCTTTCAAAATATCTTATTGTACTGTGCTCACCTATTTATGTACCATGGTTGATTGCAGGTAACTGAAATCATGGAAGCAAACCATCAGTAAGGAGTGACTACTGTAATGTATTCCAGGACTGGTAAAGAGATGAAATGTCTACCTTCCAGAGTAGCTGGTTTCAGAAAATAGTGAGACCATGGCTCTGCAGGAACATTCCTTAGGTGTTAACACCCCTAATTTTCCCCTTGAGCATACGCAATGTAAAAATCACAAATTGGCTCATGAGCTATTGAGTATTTAGTCACCTGTGACCAAAAATTACTACACAGACATTGCTCCAGAGTATAAAAGACTCAGGCTCTGAGAATGGCATGGACCTGCTATTTACTGGATAGGTCCTGGAAGATTATAACCTATTACCCATAATTTAGACACACTAAACTGCAAAGGGACATTTCATAAAAATCAGATTTCATTTCCAGTTGTATGTCTTGGTGTTCGGTGTCTCAGGAGAATTTTGTAATTATTTTTCATTGAGATTTTGAGCTATCACTGCTTCTCCATGTTCCTTAATTTTTCTAGTATACTTCATATATTGGAAGCTCTCTGAAGATCTCAACTTTATGCAAAATATTGGTTGCAGCTCCTCACTCCCGTGCACGACAAAGATCATAAGCCCTGTCCTCATATTCTGGTTAAAACCAGAGCCTCCTTCCCCATGTCTACTACCCTGAAGATTGTCTTATCATTAACTACAATTTACAACTATTCCTTTGATTTTTGTCTTCCTATCAGGGGATTTCTCCCATATTTTTTTCTCTTGAGCTTGGTAATATTTAAAAATCATTTTATGTTATTTAATCCAGCATTTCTATGTATTTATACCAGTAGAATAGGTATGTAGCAATTCAGACCATCCGGTTTCCTTAACACAGAGTGCCACTTTTATCAAAAAATTTCAGGCCAAGTGCAGTGGCTCACACCTGTAATCCCTTCACTTTGGGAGGCCGAGGTGGGCAGATCACTTGGGGTCAGGAGTACAAGACCAGCCTGGCCAACATGGTGAAACCCTGTCTCTACTAAAAGTACAAAAATTAGCTGGACGTGGTGGCATGCGCCTGTAGTCCCAGCTACTTGGGAGGCCGAAGCAGGAGAATTACTTAAACTCTGAACTCAGGAGGCGGAGGTTGCAGTGAGCTGAGATCACACCACTGCACTCCAGCCTGGATGACAAAGTGAGACTCTGTCTCAAAAAAATAAAAAAATAAAAAAATAAAATTCAGATTCTTCATTCCTAAAATACATTTGTAAATCAGTGGATAGAAATTCAATTAACAACACCATGTTATATATATTTTATATCATCCACCCATAACAATAGCCTCTAATACACAACTGACTCAACCTTCTTACTGAGTCAAGCTTCTCTGCCTAACTCACTCTTCCTTTTACAGCAGATCTTCTTGAGGAATCATCAAAGTCCTCCCAATAAGCAGGATCTTGACAAGCATTCCCTATCAGTATTCAGACATATTTGAATGCAGTTCGTAAACTAAGCCATGCATAATCTGAGACTTCCTCCTATGCACAGAAATCATCTCACAAATAAAACATGTATGAAAGTAAGTAATACAGGTCTGAATCAAATAATGGACACCGAACACAGAGGAAGACAGATAACAATGTAGACCCCAAAGGAACAAAATAAAAAGAATACTGCTAAAATAATTCTCTTCGTTTCTCTGGTTAAGTGATACCATGATAGTAAGAAGCAACTGAAGACATCAATTCGATATAGGTGTTTTCTCTTCCTTTCTTTTAAATTTTAGATTCAGGGGATATATATGTTTGTTTGTTACGTGGATATATTGTGTAATAATGGGAGTTGGGCTCCTAGTGTACCCAACATCCCAAAATTGGACATTGTACCCAATCGGTAATTTTTCAACTCTAACCCTCCTTCTTGCTTTCCTGATTTTAAAGTTCACAGAGTCTATTTACCTTATCTTTATGTTCATGCATACCCTATATTTAGCTCCCACTTGTAAGTGAGAACACATAATATTTGATTTTCTGATTCTGCATTAGTTCACTTAGGATAATAGCCTCCAGCTCCGTCCGTGTTGCTGCCAAGAACGTGATTTCATTATTTTTATGGCTGCATAGTACTCCACAGTGTGTGTGTGTGTGTGTGTGTATGTGTGTGTATGTGTGTGTATAATATATATAATCTTTATCCAATCAATCATTGATGTATACTAACGTTGGTTCCCTGACTTTGCTATTGTAAGTAGTGCTGCAATATATGTATGAGTGCAGGTACCTCTTTCTATATAATGGTTTCTTTTTCTTGAGATAGATACAGTAGTAGGATTGCTGGGTCTAATAGTAGTTCTATTTTTAGTTCTTTGAGAAATCACCACACTTTTTTCAAGAGAGGCTGAACTAATTTGCATTCCCACCAACAGTGTATGAGTGTTCCCTTTTCTCCACATTCACACCATCTGTTGTTTTTTGACTTTTTAATAAAAGCCATTCTGACTGGTGTAAGATGATCGCTCTCTGTGGTTTTAATTTACATTTCTCCGATGATTCATGATATTGAGCATTTTTTCATGTGTTTCATGCTTTCAGGTTTTCCTGTAAATGATTTATGATTTTTCCAGTTGTGCAACTTAAGTCCAACATTTGACTGAATTAGTTCTTGATTACTGATCATTAACAATCTATGCCAGGCCTTATTTTATTTGCTCAATTAAAAATAATATAATGGTCAATTTTAATCTATTACTTAAACCAAAGAATTATCATGACAATAACTTAAACCTATGAGCTCATCTCCTCTCTTATCTCATTGTCCTTCTCCCCTTTCAAACATTTTCCAGTGATAACAACTAACCTCACTTTATGCTGACAATTCCCTTCTATCTATGCCAAAGCAGTTAGTATTTAGTGTTTGTTAGTTTTGAACTTTATACGCAGTATACAGTCTTTTGAGACTTGACTTTTTCTTTCAAAGTTATACCAAAAAATACTATCGGTGCTGCAATTTATAGCTGAAGTATTCCACAGTGGAAACATACCACAATTTATCAGTATTTGATGAATATTTATGTTTTTTCTAATTTTTTACTTTTGAACAGGAACATTACTCTTCATTTCTCCTGGTGCATCTGGGTAGAATGTTCTCTTGACTATATAGCTAGGATTGAAATTGCTTCATTATAAGGTAGGCAATTAAAATACAATGGCCAATGTTTCAAGTACCAGCATATAACTTATCAATAATATCTAAAGGATCCAGATAATCCATATCTCTAACGCTGGCAATTGTCAAACTTCTTAATTATTAACAGTGTGAGTTTCTCCATCTTTGAAATGCCAATTCATATATTTTACCCATTTTTATGTCATGTTGTTTGTATTTTTGTATTGACTTGTAGCAATTCTATGAATAATCTGGTTACTAGTACTTTGTCAGGTATTTGTAATATAATTATTTTTTCCTAGACTGTAGACTCTCTTTTTAGGTTAAGGTGTTTTGGTAAGCAGAAATTCGTAACTTTAGTATAAAAAAAAATGTATCCATAGTTTCCCTTATGATTAATACATTTTCTATCAAAAAAATCCTCTCGGGCTGGGCATGGTGGCTCACACCTGTAATCCTAGCACTTCGGGAGGCCAAGGTGGATGGATCACTTGAGGTCAGGAGTTTGAGACCAGCTTGACCAACATGGTGAAACCCTGTCTCTACTAAAACTACAAAAAAAAAAAAAAAATTAGCTGGGTGTGGTGGCACGTACCTGTAATCCCAGCTACTGGGAAGGCTGAGGCAGGAGAATTGCTTGAACCCAGGAGGCAGAGGTTGCGGTGAGCTGAGATCGCACCACTATACTCCAGCCTGGGTGACAGAGTGAGAATCCATCTCAAAAAACAAAACAAAACAAAACAAAAAATCCCTCCAATCCTAAAGCTAGCAGAAGACTTCTTTATATTTTCTTCTAGACATTTTAAAGCTTTGTTTTTGATATTACGTCTTTAATCTGTTTCAGCTTTTAGCCTGGTGCAATGTAAGAACCCAGTGTCATTTTAGGTTTTCATATGGTCAACCAGTCCTTTTAAATCCCTGTAGGAATGGTCTCTGCTCCACTATGGATCTGCTTTATCACCTCTGTCAGATACCAAGTTCAAAATCTGTATGGTCTATTGTCATCTTTCTGTTCTCTTTCATTGTTCAATATGTCCTCTGTACTAACACCACACTGTCTTCATTACTCTAGCTACATAAGAGTCTTGATATATAGTAAGCCAAGTCCTCTTTCATGCTTCTTTTTTTGTTGTGTTTTGACTTTTATTGACCCTTTGTACACCCCTATAAATGTGAAAATTGGGTTTTTCAAGTTCTATGAATAACTACTGGAATTTTTATTGACCCCACATGGACCTTATAGACAGATTGGGGTAAACTGAATTATGAATGATATTGTCTGCTTACACATGAATTTAGCACAACTCTCCACTTTGAGTTCTTTTAATGCCTTTAATAAAATTTTATTATTATGTATCTTGTTCATCTTTTGTTAGATATATTTACATGTATTTTTCAGTTTTTGTTGCTACTATAGGTGGTGCTAAAAAGACTTTTTTGTTGGTCAATGGAGATAAAATTGATTTGTCTATATTGATATTATTATATCTTGTCATCTTGCTAACCTTCCCTTTAGACAGAACAATTTATACTAATTTGTTAGGAGATTATTTTAAATTTGTATGCAGATGACTATATTAGGCAAAAACCAACAACAGTATTTCTCCCTTTCTAATCTGTATGTATTTAATTTCTATTTTTTTGACTTGATTTATAGCCTAAACCTCTAGTAAATTGTTTAATACAAATAATAACAGTCTGTATATATGTCTTTCTAGTGACTTTTAAAGTTATGCTGCTAATGTTTCTGCATTTAGGAAGATGATCGTTATGTACATATAATAAATGCTGTATATATGTTAGCAATATTATTTCCATTTTATTTTAGCTATTTTCACTGTTTTGACTTGATTTATAGAATTCTTTTCCTTTTCTTCAAATCAATAATTCCTGTATTTCTAGTAGTATTTATGGTGACTCTCATTTATTTGTGCTTGCCTATCATGTCTTCCTCATTCTTCTAAAACATAAACACTCTTTCTAAGCCACATTTTATGTGGCTTATGGGAAGGTGAAGTTTCATACTTCCACCACAGACTTGAACAATCAGCCCAGTTCTTCCAAGCCATGGTGATTACTAGCCCAAGAAGAAGTCCTCTTAGCTGGAACAACAGAGAAAGGAGAATCTGTCCCCTTCTGGGATCATAGATGCTAAGGCTTGTGTAAAGCAGAAGTTACTAGGGGCTCTCTGGCTAGAATGTGGAGAAAGTCTGCCTGAGAATAAGCTACCTCAGAGGAAAACCAGCCCAGAAAATGGGGAGTGACAGTCCCCTAGTCCAACCATGCCAAAGACATAACCTCCACTTTTTGGTTTTATGTACCAAAAATTCTTACCTACATCGACTACTTTTGTCTGTACTATGTTGATTTTTGTTTCTTTTGTTTACAATCAATCGAATCTTAAATATCACACTGTTTGTATTCAGTCTTTACATTCCAGTAGTTCTAAAACATGAAAACAAAAATCATTTCTGTTTTTACTCACCATTGTATCCCTAGCACCCATTATAATGGCTAGCGCAGAGTAGACAGTTCATTTTTAGCAAGTCAATGAATAGGCTAAATAATTATGTAAAAACTGTATGTTTCCATAGGGTGTAAGATGAACTATTTTTTTAACATCAACTAAATTTTTTGACAATTTAATCTTTTATGCACAAAATAATGATAAAGAATACATTTTTATAATCTTTTTCTCTCCTTTTATAATTGTCACTCCTGTGTTTTTGCTCTCATTTTTAAGCATGTAAACCCTTATTTCTGATCTTGTTCTCCTCTCCTTTGAGCATTCATTCAACAAGAATGTACCACTTCCCTCTACAACACCATGCTAGATGCTCCAGTGTACTCTAAATTGAATAAGGCATGATTGCCACCATCAAAAATCATCCCCATGATCTTGCCAATGAATTCCAAATGTCTTCTGTGCATATAATAGAAACAAAGTACAAGGAGGGAAGAGAATAGTGATTTCTAGATGGCTTTCTAGTAAGCCAAATAATAAAGTACTGTAGGTATGTGATCTTTCCTGAGGCAAGCATGAAAATAAACAGAAAAAAAAAGCAAGAAAAAATAGCTAAACATAATATGATGATGAAGAGGTAAAAAATAAAGAGAAATGATGAAAGCCAGAAGCACATAATTAGGACTGAAACAGATGCTTAATCACCAGAATCATTTTTAAAGTCACATTTTACCAACAGCCAATCATTTCCAAAATCTTAATCTATGAGCGTCCTTTTTCATATAAATTGCCTACATTTAGCTAGGGCTGCAATGCTCTGCATTTCTTCCAGGAGACTCAAGGAAGTAATACATTTACACATTTAAGGTTTTGGTGCTGCTGCTGCTGCTGCTGGTATTAATCTGGTCCTTTATATTGTTGAGGCTAACTACAGCCTACACCTCAATTTCCTCATCTGTAAATGTAAAACATATTTCTAACATTCTAACTCACATTGATATTGGAGAAATTAAGTAAAATGCTACACTTGAAAGTACACCATACACACCATGGACTTGACGCAACTTAACAGAGAAAACTAAGAGGTCACTCCATCAAGAGAAATATTTTCCATTAAAACAAAAAAAAATGCCCTAAGTTTTATATACCAAAAATGACTCTTTTTTTTCAACTTTTAAGTGCAGGGGTACATGTGCAGGATGTGCAGATATGTTACATAGGTAAATGTGTGCCATGGTGGTTTACTGCATAGATCATCCCATCACCCAGGTATTAAGCTCAGCATCCATTAACTATTCGCCAAAAGTGACTGTTTTCAGATTATTGTCAATCCCAGAAATTGTTCTTTTCCTCTCCAAATCCTACAGTCTCTTCTCATGGGCACGGCATACATCAAAGTTCACAGAGAAAAGTTTCAGACAGAAATCGATAGTGGATAGAAAACTCATTCCTAGGATAACAGGCTTCAGATGCATCCCAGGAACTTTGATAAAGGAGAAAGAATCTTCCTGTGTGCCATCTTTGCTCAGATATTCAGGGGAGTCATCAGAACAAAGAAGACGTGTTTAGATGATGCTCAGCAACCTACTAAGCCCCTTGCCTAGATCAGTACTATGCTGCCTGATGGGGCCACGCCACTCGACTGCCACAGGTGCCCAGACATGTTTGAATCCCAGCAGCTGAGAAGATTAAGCTAAAGCTGCACTTGTCTATACATGTATCTAGAGGTGACTAAAACAAGGAACACTATGGTAATATTAAAAACGGGTTCAGAGGATGGTGACACAGGATCAGGTCAGCAAAAATAAGACCAAGGCAGAGATAATATGGAGTTACCCACTGGTTATATCTGTTAGATATTTGTTTTACATATACACACATATGATTATGTATGTATGCATTGTGTATACATATATGTGAATGTATTTATATATACTCACATATACATTCATATTTTAGCTAATTGATAACAATAAATAAATAAGTGTAATTTATAAGTAAAAATAAAGACCATTTCCTTGTGTGGGCTCAGTCATTTAAACTAATTATAAGGTTACCTTTAAAATTTCTACATGAAAAAGCTCCCATTTTGGGCCAGGTATGGTGGCTCACACATCCAGCACTTTGGGAGGCCGAGGTGTGCAGATCACGAGGTCAGGAGTTCAAGACCAGCCTGACCAACACAGTAAAACCCCATCTCTAGTAAAAATACAAAACTTAGCCAGGTGTGGTGGCGGGCACCTGTAATCCCAGCTACTCAGGAGGCTGAGGCAGGAGAATCGCTTGAACCCGGGAGGCGGAGATGGCAGTGAGTCAAGATAGTGCCACTGCACTCCGGCGTGGGCAGCAGAGCGAGACTCTATGTCAAAAATACATACATACATACATACATACATACATACATACATACACACACAAATAAAGCTCCTATTTTTTCTTGGCCTATACACAGTGCTGAGATTAAAAATTCTATGTAACCATTAACCTTTCAGTTATCAGACCTGAGTGATGAGAAAATCTAGACAGCTTGAGAGGGGAGAAGGGAGGTGATATGGTTTGGCTGTGTCCCCACCCAAATCTCATCTTGAATTCCTATATGTTGTGGGAGGGACCTGGTGGGAGGTAATTGAATCATGAGGGCAGGTCTTTCCCATGCTGTTCTAATGATAGTGAATAAGTGTCATGAGATCTGATGGCTTTATAAGGGGGTGTAACCCTGCACAAACTCTGTCTTTGCCTGTTGTCATCCATGTAATATGTGCCTTTGTTCTTCCTTTGCCTTCTGCCATGATTGTGAGACTTTCCCAATCACATGGAACTGTAAGTCCATTAAACCTCTTTCTTTTGTAAATTGCCCAGTCTTGGTTATGTCTTAATCAGCAGTGTGAAAATGGACTAATACAGGAGGGGCAGAAGAATACTTAGGAGTATCAAGGAAGCAGCCTTTTAGCAACCAGTTCAGAAATATTTCAATATTTTAGCAACTGGTATGACTGGGCCATGTATGTACCTTCTATGCATCCCTAATGACAACTGCAGTTAAGACTGTAGCACTCAAAATAGACAAGCCAAATAAACAGCCCCCCTTATAGTCTAGTGACAATGAAGTCTGTGCTGCCTGAATGAGCTATATTATCTAAGACAGCATATTATGTGACTCAGGAGGAAAACAAGAAATTATTCACTGTGTTAAAAGAGAGAGAGAGAGAGAGAGAGAGAGAGAGAGAGACAGAGTTAGAGTAGGGTTAAATAGATTGCAGTGTTTAGATAAAGAGTAGGAGACAGGAGAAGAATTTCATAAGATGTTAGTCAACTTGCCGAAAAGGGCTGAGTTTCATTGAAATATAAGACTTTCCACAGCATATGGGACTTGCAAATTAACTGCATCCCCTAAAACCAATTCAGATGAAGCATCTAACAACTTAGCTGCTGCTGCTACTGCTGCTAAGCAAGTGGGATATGCCTTAGCTTCTAGGTTTAGTTGCAGGCTATTACCATGCAACTAAGAACAGAGGGTAGACCTAGGTTCTCCCCTCTGTTCTTCGGTAAGAACTGCTAATGCTTGATTTGTTATATTCATGAACAAATAAGGTAATAGGTTTAGTGTAATTTAGAAGTCCTAAATCCGAGGGCTGTTGTAAAGCCTATTTTATTTGGTTAAAAGCCTGATCATGACTGTCTTCCCAAGGAAAAAGCCCTCTTTCAAGTGTACTTTACTTCATTTCATTCCTGCTCTAAATATTTTTAATAAACTTTCATTCCTGCTCTAAAACTTGCCTCAGTCTCTCCCTCTGCCTCATGCCTGTCAAATTTTTTCTTCCAAGGAGGAAAGAACTGAGGTTGCTACAGAACATATGAATTTGCCACTGCTAACACCTATAAATCTTGATCACATGTCTAACCCCGTTTGTTGGTTTGTTTGTTTGTTTGTTTGTTTTTTAAAAAAAAGAAAGAAAAAAAGAAAAAAACTGAAAGATTGGAGGATTGGAATGTTAGAAGGATGAGAACATGGAATTGTAACTCCTTGTTCAATTAAATATTCTATAATTGGTGACAGCCCTTGAATTTCTTTGGGTTTTCATGGATAATGGGGTAACTTAGGCAAAAGTTACGAATGGTCTACTTGGACTTTAATAGGTTCCACACATTTAATTATTCCTGTATCAGTTGAAGAAGAAGTCCATAAGCATTCAGGTATTTTAGAAAGGTCAGAGGTATCACAGACCTGAGTTTTGATCTTATCAATTTCTGCCACAGAGAGCATAACAGTTCTGGTTCAGGAGAGACAGGAAACTCTCACGTTATTTCTCCCTCTGAGGAGAATTGTATGTGCCCTTTTAGCTTTAGAAGTAAGTCTTGGATGTAGTCCAGGCCCCCAGAGGTGGTGAAGGTGGAGGCCTGAAGCAGGGCCAGGGAAGGCCTGAGGAGGTGCCTGGGCTGCAGCAGGCCATAACCAGAGGCCACAGGTCACCCACTCACCTCAGGCCCATCGGCTGCCCCTCCCCTCACTACACCTAGTTCCTGGCAGGGCCAGAGAGGCCACCATTGCCATCCGGGCAAAGGGAAACCAAAAAACAGGTCCTTGGGGAAGAGCTCATGGTGACAAGATGGCAGCTCCAAGGGGGAGACAGAAGCTGAGTCACTGTTCTCCTCACTGGTGGCCAGGATGCTGCCTAACACAACCACCTTGTTCTCAGCCCTCACCATCAGGGCAGCTCTCACCATTTCAGGCTTGCTGCCCACACAGACTGCAGAGTTCAAGAAAGCGGGGTCCTGGCAGTCCCATGGCCTATATTCCTGGAAAGAGCAGGACTGGAGCATGTTGTAGCTGTGCCTGTGGGGAGCAGGATTCCAGGGCAGAAACCTCTGTAGGTCTCAAAAAAAGAAAGCAAAACAACCACAAATCCACCAACACTAAATATCATCTTGGGTCTAATTTGAAAACTAGGGTCAAATTCTGCAGAGGCATTCAAGTGGCCAGATACCACCCTGTAGCCAGATCTGTAGGGTTTATCCATCATGCCAGGAAAAATGCTGCCTTCAGCATTCCTTAGCTCCTGGTTCTGGTTTCAGAACCAGAAACCCTCTCTATATTGGAGAGGTTTTAAAGCTAGAGGGGCCTTTACCCATTTAGTCTTATTCACACATCTGAGTATGTAGTCAAGAGAGGAAAGTGGTATGTCCTAAGTGAGAGTAGAGTAGAGTCAACAAAAGAACAAGACAAACGACGACTGAGCCCCTAGTGTATACCGGACACTGGTGAGCTATTGGGGATACAGAGATGAAGAAAACATAGTCCCTTCAAGAAGCTCAATCCAGCAAGGTAGACAGCCTCTTTGTAGGTGGGACCAGGCTTCCTTGCAGCAGAAGGAAACTTGAAATCAGGGTAATGAGCCCCACCAGCCACCACATTGCCCGGAGAGGATCTTGTGTGGACACAGGGCTGTGTAACAGCCTGCTTTGACCCTCTAGCTGTGCTGTAGAGCCAAGTGGGGCCTGGAGTGGCCTGATCTAGGGACTGCCATGAACTCTTTCCACTCCCCCAAGGAACTGCATAAGTAATGACATCTTCTATTCACACAGCAAAATCAGGGACACAGTTTTCTAGCACACGGGGTGCCTCCCCTCGCCTCAGCTCAACGGATGGCCTACCCTGGTTGGTGGGCCCTTGTTCGTGTTAGAGGTGGAATATTCCACAGGATTTTGAGTGGTCAGCTGTGGCTCACAGGTCAGTGACAAGTAACGGCAGAGCTGCAGAGCCCTTAGGAGCCACAGAGGGCCTGCTGCCTACCACGAAATGCCTACTCAGTTGCTGCTGGCCCACCTGTGGGCAGTAGCACTAACATAGAATCCTGGGACTAGTGCCAGGAACCTTAAGGATACCCAGTGAAACAGGCGTGCACTGCTGTGGTGGCCTTGATGGTCAGGAGATGACATGTGGTGAGTAGGCCCAAAGGGATTTGGCCCAGCGTGAAGTCAACGGAAAGGCCAAGATGTGGTTAGCACCTCAGGCCAATGGTGGCTTCACGTTGTCCATGTCGGAGGCTAGTTCTTGATTGCCCCAAACCCTCTACTTGAGGATTCCAAATGAAATGAGCAGGTCTTCCCTTTGGGACTCAGGTGAGCTTCTGACAACAGCAAAAGAAAGCAGGCCTCCTGAACTTCCCCAAGTGACTGATGCAAACCATGTCCTGCACACTTCACAGCACGGTGGAGAGGATCTTCAGGGGCAAACAATGGACAACCTGAATGACATCTTGGACTGTCAGCAACCTGCAGAGCTACCCGATCAAGAAATTCCAAGATGGAAGCAACCTTTGCAGGCAAAGAAGAAAAAGCCAGAAGAGGCCAAGGCAGGAATGGACCAGGCTGCAAATGTTGGAGTGGCCTCCCTGGCCCACACCTCAGCTGGCATCCTGCATCTGCTTGAGGGTGGGAGAGACTACGTGGAAGATGGGGACTTGAAAATGGAGGGGAACAGGGAAGCAGGACATGGTGGTCCCTCAGCATTCTGACCACAAGTCCCTGTGAAGACTGTGGGTGATGATGGTGACTCAGGTGTGTCCTTCGAATGTCCTGAGGGGGAGACTGAAGAAGCAGGCATGCCATTGTGGGAAGAAATCCAAAGGAGTACAGAACTCACAGCACAAATCCAAGATCTGCTCAGGAGGCAGGACTCTGCAGGATGCAAGTGCAGAGCTGGAGAGAGAGCTCAGGTAGCTGTTGCTGCTGCTTCCTACTCTGCCTGAACTGCACCAAGAACACATGATGGGGCCTCAGCAGGAGTCTCTCTCATCAAGGTCCAGGCAGTATGTGTCCTCTTCCTACCTGAACCTTGATGAGAGACTTTGGCAAGCTGTATGAAAATTTTGAACTGTGAGTGTCAGACCAGCAACCACTACAAGAAAAATGGCCCAAGACCTAGCCCAGGAATTGAAGAAAGACACTTGCAATTTTCAGAGGGAGATCATCTTTTTTTTTTTCTTTTTTTTTTTTTTTTTTTTTTTTTTTTTTGATATGGAGTCTCACTGTGTCGCCAGGCTGGAGTGCAATGGCACCTTATTTGTTGTACAAAGTAAGACCTTCTGACCTATTGTCAGGCACTAATATAAAAGCAAACACTTTTTTTTTTCTAGTGCCCTGGTTATTTGCCATAAAGGCAGTGAGTCCCTTGACTCACTGCAATGTCCACCAGGGAGGTCATCTTCTATGAGAAAATGGTCCAGGAAGGCTGGATGGCCACTGTGTCCACTGAGAGAGTGCTCCAGGCACTCCGGAAAGAACATGACCACAATAGGCAGAAGCCAACTGACTGCAAGGCCAACTTCTAGCCCTTTACCAGTGGCCTCTTGACTCCTAGTGCTCCACCCACATCCCACGGGGGCCTGGAAATGCCAAGGGGACCATGGGCTGCCAGGGACCACAGGACAAAGGTGAGCCACAGTGTGAGAGCTTGGGTCCAGAGCACCTGCTGGTTTGATTCTCTTTTCCCTGTCCTGGTGGCCAGAAACTTGGCAGAATATGAGCCAGTACTGCTCCCTTTAAAGAACTTTTGATTGATCTTTTGTTAGTTTTGCTACTGTTCATTAGTTGATGCCAAAATTCCTCTTACTGAAGTTTGATAGATAGCATTAGGATTATAAGGTACTATCTTTCTAATATTACCCTACAATTTAGGTAAGTACCAAAGTAAGACCTTCTGATCCATTGTGCGGTACTATTAAGTATGATTTAGGTTAGTACCACTAATCTTTTTGCTAAATTACCCTTTCACAATGAAGATGATGAGAAAAGAAAAATTAAACAAGATGCCTTACAAAGTAAGACTTTCTGAACAAAGGCAGGCCCTCCCGCTGCAACCATCTACACTTCATAGTCTAAAACTGAGCTTAGAGCCATTGTAAAGGACTTCCCCGATTCAAGGGAAAATCCTCAAAAATGTACTGAGGAATTTAGAATTATCATAGGAGATTATGACCCAGGATTCCCTGACCTTTACCAACTTATTCACTTGACGTTGGGGCCTGGCAGCACCTGAAAACGGATGGCAACAATAGAACTGGACAAACCTGAGGAGGATATTAAAGACCTTTCAAAAACCTCCTCATGAGAAGCACCAAAAGGAGCTAGAAAAAAAAATGATAAAGCCTTTTAGATTCAATTCCTAAGATTTTTACACAAAACACTTGATTGGCCCATCATACAATCTTGCAGACAAAAAAAAAAAAAAAAAAAAAAAAAAAAAAAGGAGGAATCAACATACAGCAGAGTATTTCCTGCAGGGATTGGAATGACATTAACTGCTCTATTTATAAATGGACTCCGTCTTGAGCTTAGCAGTTTAATTAAAAAACATAAACTGAGATAGGAAGTCACAGATACGATGGAATGGGTGACTGTGGCTGAACATTTTGTGAGGACTCCAGGGCAAGAACAAACCTAAAAGGCTAACAAGCTTATGTCTCTCCAATTACAACAGTTATAAGGGACAAAGCCAAAGAGACCTTATCATCCCTACTTTAAGTTCCAACCAAGAGGTCCTAGAACAAGAAATTTTTCACCCCAAGTTATCTGCCTTTATTGCAAATAACCAGAGCACTAGAAAAAAAAGATTGTCTGCTTTTATACTAGTACCTGACAATAGGTCAGAAGGTCTTACTTTGTACAACAAATGCAGTGCAGTATATACTGCTCAGCTAATGGGTACACCAGGATCTCACAAATCACCACTAAAGAACTTACTCATGTAACCAAATACCACCTGGATCCCAATAACTTATGGAAAAATAAAATTAAAAAAAAGAATGAAATAAAAATAAAAAGGTTTATATGTCTTACTTTGTAAGGCATATCTTGTTTTTCTTTTTTCATCATCTTCACTGTGAAAGGGTAATTTAGGAATGGCCTCAGAGTATATAGGTAGAAATGGATAGAAAAGGGATAGTTGGAGTTGGTTTGGTCACTGTATAGCCCTTTTTGGTCATGTTCTTGGTCTCTTACTTAAACTTCTCATTTGCTCTTTTGCAAAAAAAATATATATATATATATTTTTTTTAAGTCAGCAATTTTTGATTTGGATAGTTTTTTAGATGCCTCCACATGCCAATTAAAGAATATATTCCATTGTGTTTGCAAGATTTTTAAAATCCTTTTCTCTTATGCCTCACAAATAAAGCATTTCATCCAATTTAAAACTTCTCTATTGTGGCCATATTAATTCTAAGTTTTCTCTAGTAAGGTTAACCTGTTTCTCTAAAAATACATACATTCTGGGCTCATAATTTCTATACATAAAACGAACTAGAATCCCAGAAGGTGGAGCCCCAGACAACTTGGATTGAGATAACCCATTATCAAAAATGCACCTGCCTGAGGTTCAAGGCCTCTAAGTAAATCTAATCCAGTTAATTATCAAATCTAATCTAATCCTGGATACAATGCATCTAAATATCACTCAAATAAATTCAGAGAGTGCAGAATACACATTAGTGGACTTCAGAATCTAAGAGAAAACTCACCCATGACCTGTAGTTTACAAATGAGAGAGCAGTGAGCAAAATTGGCTCTGGGGTCACCTCACCTGGTCCCCTGCTGTACCTGGGGGCAACCAAAGTTTTACTTCAAATCTCACTTCTGATACCAGATCTGTTGAAATAAAAACTTTAGAGAAATTAAATTTAACAGAGTTTAATTGAACGAGACAAAAAACATGATTCATGAATCAGGCAGTCCCAAGAATCTGAACAGATTCAGAGAGACTCTGGGGCTGCCATGTGGTCAGAGGAGATTTATAGGCAGAAAAAAAGGAATGTGATGCATGAAAACCAGAAGTGAGGCACAGAGGCCGGGCACGGTGGATCACACCTCTAATCCCAGCACTTTGGGAGGCCAAGGCAGGTAGATCACTTGAGTTCAGGAGTTCAAAACCAGCCTGGTTAGCATGGCAAAAAAATCTGTCTGTACTAAAAACACAAAAATTAACCAGGGGTGTTGATGGGTGCCTGAAATCCCAGCTACTCAGGAGGCTGAGGAAGGAGAACCACTTGAACCTAGAAGGCAGAGGTTGCAGCAAGCCGAGATCGTGCCACTGCACTCCAGCCTGGGCAACAGAGAGAGACTCAGCCTCAAAGGAAAAAAAAAAAAAAAGAAACAAGGCCCAGAAACAGCTGGATTGGTTACAGCTAGGCATTTGTCTTATTTGAAAACAATCTGAACCACTGGCTGCCTGTGTATGGTTGAAGTAGAGCTGCTGCGTTTGCTAAGACTTAGCTCTTCTTACAGAACCACTTTCCTAAATTAGGTTTTCTGTTTGTTTACTTACTAAGTCAGGTCATAGTTCATATGCAATAATTCAAGTGTATGAGTTTGCAGACCAGATTTTAGTTTGATTTAACAAATGTAAAAATAAACATACATTCAATACAAACATGCATGTGTCGCCTGAGTGTTTGAGGAAGGAGAGAAACACTGTTATCTACCAGGATTAGAGCTGCACTTAAATCTCTTTCCAACATTGCTAACACCCTAGTGACATTTCCAGACCCCTGCAATTTCCCCCCTACAACTGGCTATATCCTATCACACAAACAAGATGCCTTACAAAGTAAGACCTTCAGCATTGTCTTGTGTTCCAACAAGCCAGACCCTGAGCAAAAATCAAGTGCCAGTAGTTTACCTGAAAGATATAGGAAACCTCTCTCAGGGAATACGGATGTGACCACAAGGGGAGGGCAGCCCCAGAAGGCTGTGTCATGAAGCCAGCTACCAACGGGTGTGATAAACAATTTAGAACACACTCCTACAATTCCTTTCCAGAAGCCAGGAGTCAAATGCTGCAGCCCATAGTTGAGAAGTGCTGAGGGTGGAGAATGCATTGGTGAGTTTCTTGACACTTCCAAGACCTCAAGCTGAGTTGCCTTTGGTTTCAGAGAAAGTCCTCAAACAACAAGTTAGAGACACTGGCCATTGGAATATGACCTTCAGCCACTGATGTGGTATCCTAACACTTAGTCAGGCTGCTGTAACAAAATAGCATAGATTGGGCGGCTTAAACAATAGAAATTTGGTTGTTGTTTGTTTTTCACAGTTCTGGAGGCTGGAATTTGAAAGTCAGGATGCCAGCATGGTTACTGGTTCCTGTTAAGGAATCTCTCCCTGGCTTATAGAAAGCCATCTTCTTTCTTGGTCCTCACTTGGCTGGGAGAGAAAGAGGAGGTAAGTGTTTTGGAGTTTCTTCTAATAAGGATATTAATCCCATCATGAGGGCCCAGCCTCATGACTTTATCTAAATCTAATTATCTCTCAAAGGACCTATCTCCAAAGACCATCACAATGGGAGTCAGGGCTTCAACATATACATTTTAGGGGGACACAATTTAGCCCATAGCATTAGTAAGATCATATCATATAAGATGATATTATATGACAACATAAAAGCAGGGCAGAGACTGTGAGCACATTTTCAAACCTAACTTGGTCACACAGAAACAGCCTATGATCTTGATCCACTAGCTTTCTGGTCTAACCACACACAGTCATAGGATACCAACCACTGCATCAAGGGCAGACTTGAAAATTGACCCTTTCTAAAACGATTACAGTCATATTTTCTCCAGAATAGTTTACTCACAATTATTCAGAAGATAAACTGAATTAAGATGTTCCCAATTTCCTAAGCAAAGGTAAACTTCAGAAGAATTAAGTGAAATTTTTGTAAAACTGTAATTAGTGGTGATCATTAAGTCTTATCCTAGAGTATTTTATAACAAAGCAAAACTAAATAAAATATGAATGAATATGGTTTAAATTGGAAAATCAGTCACTGTGTAATAGAAGCACCAAGTGGATTTGTAGATGGAAACTAAATGAGCTGGAAATGACGGAGTAATGCACTAGGGATGCTGTTCATCATGTAGCATGTTTCCTGTATCTGATGGACTCTGAAGTGACCATCTTGTCAATATCTCAAAATGCCAGCATAGAAGAAAAATGTTAGAACTGAAATTCTTATTGTCCACGGTATTCCTTTAACTCTGATGACAGAAATTCTAGGGCATGAGTTATTTTTCCATGCATAAGTGTACTTACTATCTCCCTGCAATTAAGTTATAAGCCAAGCTCTTTAAGGATTAAGGTCATATCTCAACAGGTCATACCTTTCATTATTTAAACTATATAACTGTTTAAACATTTAAGCAATTAAGAAGAAATATTGATCACCCTTATTTCAACTAGGCTAGTACTATGTACATTTTTCCTGTCTTCCTTGACTATTCTCCTCCATACTCAAACAGTTTTATAGTTATCACAATAGCTTAAATATCATGGTAGGTTGCCAAGTTACTAGAGTATCTTCAAATATTTCATCAAGTTGACTTAACAATTTCTATGACCATTTCCTTTTGCCCCTACCATTTTTAGTCTTTTCAAAATTTTTATATTACAAATAAATTGTCAAAAAGCTACTCCATGCTTTTATTTTATTTTAAATTCTGTCCACATGGTAAACTTCTTTCTAAGTGGGATGCATTTTCTATACCAGCATCAAAGTATGAAACTACTTTGTACACAGTAAGCACACAATAAATATTTGCTGGTAGCAGTGGAAAAATGATGATAAACATAAAAGTAGGCCAAACTAATTTGGTGAGCAAAATAAGACTGTGTTTACACAGGTAAATCGAGTTTAAAATCATGGCAATCACTTTGGGAGGCCCAGGCAGGTGGATCATGAGATCAAGAGATCAAGACCATGCTGGCTAACATGGTGAAACTCCGTCTCTACTAAAAATGCAAAAAAAATTAGCCAGGCTTTGTGGTACGTGCCTATAGTCCCAGTTACTTGGGAGGCTAAGGCATGAGAATCGCTTGAACCCGGGAGGCAGAGGTTGCAGTGAGCCAAGATTGCGCCACTGCACTCCAGCCTGGGTGACAGAGCGAGACTCAGTCTCAAAAATAAACAAAACCAAAAAAAACCATGGCAATTATTCAGATACTTTGATAAATGTAATGTTATAAATAAGGAAAAGGTAGTATGGTGGGCCTAAATTATTTATATTATTTTGAATTATTTTATATTATTTTATATTATTTAGTTGGGTTGTGAAAAGACTCCACCTCTTGTTATCTAAGCCTCTACTTCACTTTGCTAGAAGGAAACAAACAGTTTTAAAATCAGCTAACTGAAATAATTTTTTTCTCAAAGTGAAATACCACTTAAACGTGTTAGTACTTAACATTATTTAATTACACCATTCTGACGCTAAAAGCAATAAAGTTTTATTGGAATTTCACACATAATTCATTTCCTTAATTTATTTAGTTAAGCATGTATTCATATCAACCATGTATGAGGTTCTTTACTAGGTATGCAAGATTCAAAATGAATATGGCATATGATTCTTGCCTGCAAGACTTGCTTTACAGTATATCTAACAGGCATAGAACAAATGTAACACTATTTGTTAATTGTTGTTCTTTAAAATTATGTTTTTATGTATAGTGCTATTTTATGCCCAAGAATGAGGCAGCTTATGGACATTTATTCTTAGTTTGATTCCTTAGAGGTATTCAGTCTAACTGTAGTTGTCTGTCGCCTGTTTTTAATGACCTTACTTAGTTCACAAAAGGACCCATATCACCCCACCAACCACTGTTGCATCCAAAATCTTCTCCAAAGACCTGCTTTTATCTGTAATATACCTAATTTCTAGTAGTACCAATAACAACAGGAAAATGAAGATGAGATTCAAAGTAATTTGTACTATTATATGAAATGCCAATGTTGGTGCTTATCTTGTAGATATCTGTCTAGAATTGGAATTAAAAGCTTACTATCTTAGGCCTCTGGAAATGAAAGGGACAGTGATGAGTTTTGGCCATCAGTAAACTGACAATTTGAAAACAGCATAAAAATTGGCAGAAAAGAAAGAAAAAGCCTTTGAAAGGATGAAATATGAGATAGTGGGTTAAGTTGAAACTGTAGTTTAGGGCTGCCTATGCCAGGAAAGTCCCTAAGAACGAATTCACATCCGTTTTCCATCAATATAAGCAAAGGCAACAGACAATTCTTCACTCTTTTGTAATTCTCCAAGGGCCACAGGGATATGCTTCCCGAGTAAGTTAATTTTGGCAAATAACATAATCTAACCAAACACATTTTTGCTAAGAATAGTTTGTATCAGAAAAATACCAAAAAACATTATTGTAACCATGAAAATAATTTTCTTCTATGCATAATATGTATATGTGTGTGTATATATATACACACACGCCTATAACGCAAATGTCCTCAAGTCTTCCTACCTTTTAAGGTCACCTGTTTTGGCTGTTTTTGGTGTCTCAATAAGATGGCTTAATCGTGCATCCTATACAATAGAGAATCCAGCTCCCAAGAGTTTCAGAATTCAGTAGCTGAGATTCTTCATGCAATTACAATTAAAACTCATCCCTGATTTGCATTTCTCTGATGGCCAGTGATGATGAGCATTTTTTCATGTGTCTGTTGGCTGTATGAATGTCTTCTTTTGAGAAATGTCTGTTCATATCCTTTGCCCACTTTTTGATGGGGTAGTTTGTTTTTTTCTTGTAAATTTGTTTGAGTTCTTTGTAGGTTCTGGATATTAGCCCTTTGTCAGATGAGTAGATTGCAAAAATTGTCTCCCATTCTGTAGGTTGCCTGTTCATTCTGATGGTAGTTTCTTTTGCTGTGCAGAAGCTCTTTAGTTTAATGAGATCCCATTTGTCAATTTTGGCTTTTGTTGCTGTTGCTTTTGGTGTTTTAGACATGAAGTCCTTGCCCATGCCTATGTCCGGAATGGTACTACCTAGGTTTTCTTCTAGGGTTTTTATGGTATTAGGTCTAACTTTTAAGTCTCTAATTCATCTTGAATTAATTTTCATATAAGGAGTAAGGAAAGGATCCAGTTTCAGCTTTCTACTTATGGCTAGCCAATTTTCCCAGCACCAGAGAAATGCAAATCAAAACCACAATGAGATACTATCTCACACCAGTTAGAATGGCAATCATTAAAAAGTCAGGAAACAACAGGTGCTGGAGAGGATGTGGAGAAATAGGAACACTTTTACACTGTTGGTGGGATTGTAAACTAGTTCAACCATTATGGAAAACAGTATGGTGATTCCTCAAGGATCTAGAACTAGAAGTACCATATGACCCAGCCATCCCATTACTGGGTATATACCCAAAGGATTATAAATCATGCTGCTCTAAAGACACATGCACACGTATGTTTATTGTGGCACTATTCACAATAGCAAAGACTTGGAATCAACTCAAATGTCCATCAGTGACAGACTGGATTAAGAAAATGTGGCACATATACACCATGGAATACTATGCGGCCATAAAAAAGGATGAGTTTGTGTCCTTGTAGGGACATGGATGCAGCTGGAAACCATCATTCTCAGCAAACTATCGCAAGAACAGAAAACCAAACACCGCATGTTCTCACTCATAGGTGGGAACTGAACAATGAGATCACTTGGACTCGGGAAGGGGAACATCACACACTGGGGCCTATCACGGGGAGGTGGTAGAGGGAAGGGATTAAACTGGGAGTTATACCTGATGTAAATGACGAGTTGATGGGTGCTGACGAGTTGATGGGTGCAGCACAGCAACATGGCACAAGTATACATATGTAACAAATCTGCACGTTATGCACATGTACCCTAGAACTTAAAGTATAATAATAATAATAATAAAAAGAAAAACAAAAAACAAAAAACAAAAACTCATCCCTTCAAGGAGGCTGCAACCTCCCTCAAATTCCCCCATTTCAAGAAGAGTTAACAAGACAAGCTAATTTAAGAGTACTTTAATAATGTCTGATCACTTCTGTTATTTCAGACTCTGATTATCAGAATAATAGACCAGGCAGGGTACAAGGCAATAAGGCCACTAAGAAAACTATGTTTTGATGGGTAAATAGGCCCTCATAGCATCCTTCCAAATATAACTAGTAGGTGACTGCATAGTTCATCCAATTTTATCTTTTAAAAATCCTGTTTTGGCCAGGCATGGTGGCTCATGTCTGTGATTCCAGCAGTTTGGAAGGCTGAGATGGGAGGATCATTTGAGACCAGGAATTTGAGACCAGCCTGGGCAACAGGGCAAGACCCTATCTCTACAAAATATAAAATAACAAAAATCTTTTCTTTATTTGGGTTCTATTTGGTATCTAATTTAAAAAAAAAAAAAAAGTCTGAAAGATATCAGAGGAAATAAATACCTTATCTACCAAGGAGCAAAGACAAGAATGACATCTGACTCATCCCCAGAAACCACACAAGCAGTAAGAGTAAAATATTTAGAGCATTGAGAGCAAAACAACTACCAAACTAGAATTCTGTACCCTGAAAAATTTTCTTTCAAAAGTGAAGGAGAAGGGCGTGGTGGCTCACGCCTATAATACCAGCACTTTGGGAGGCCGAGGCAGGCAGATCACGAGGTCAGGAGATCGAGACCATCCTGGCTAACATGGTGAAACCCTGTGTCTACTGAAAATACAAAAAAATTAGCCGGGCGTGGTGGCGGGTGCCTGTAGTTCCAGCTACTCGGGAGGCTGAGGCAGGAGAATGGCGTGAACCTGGGAGGTGGAGCTTCCAGTGAGCTGAGATCGCACCACTGCACTCTAGCCTGGGCAACAGAGGGAGACTCTGTCTCAAAAAAAAAAAAAAAAAAAAAAAGAGAGAAATAAAGACTTTTCAGACAAACCAAACTTGAGGAAATCTGTTGCCAGTAGACTTGCCTAGCAAAAAGATGTTGAAAGAAGTTATTTAAAGAGAAGAAAAATAATATATGTCAGAAACTTGGATCAACATTTAAAAAAAAGAAAAGCACTGGAGAAAGAATAAGGTAAAATATAAACTTTTATTTTTCTTATTTTTAATTAATGAACAGATACCAGATTATTCAAAATAATAATGGAAACAATGTATCCAATTACATGTGTTTTTGTTTGTTTTATAAATTAAAATATATAACTATATTATATATAATGATATGCAAATATTTATATATAAGGATATATGTGCAATATAGTTATACATAAATAATCATAATTTTTATATACTTATATATTATTTATAAGTTATAATTATAATAACCATAATTACATATGTATGTGTGTATATATACTTATGTATCCTTATGCATAAATAAAATGTATAAGTAAAATGAAAACAGTGATGATACAAGGGATGGAAGGGAGGAATTAGAATTATTCTGTTATTATAAGGCACTTACACTACCCACAAAGCAGTATATTTGGATTAGTTGTAAATGTATACTGTGAACTCATGGGCAACAACAAAAAAGTTTATATATATATAAATATAGATATATATATATATATATAATGAGAAAGAAAAAAATGGAATCATGTGAAATACTCAATTAAAACCAAAATAAGCATAAAAACAGAAGACAAAAATAGGAACAAAGAATAATGGCAGCAAATATAAAACAGTAATGAAGATAGTAGATATTAATCTAACTATATCAATAATCACTGAACACTAATAATTGAAATATACCAATTAAAAGACAGAGATTGTCAGAGTGGATCAAAAAACAGTACCCAAGTATGTGCTACCCATTTTAAATATAAAGACATATATTGATTAAAAATAAGTGGATGTGGAAAGATAAACCATGCTAACAGTAACAAAAAAAAAATAGAAGTAGTTATATTAATTTCAGATACAGCAGATTTCAGAGCAAGGAAAGTTATCAGAGATAAGGCAGGGCATTGGCAAATCAAACTCAAAATGTATTTTAACAGTTACATACCAGGACCAAGTGGGATTTATCCAGTTATGCAAGGTTGAGGGAACATGTGAAAATCAATTAATATAATCCAATATCTCAACAGACTAAAGAAGAAAAGTGACATAACTATATCAATAGATACAGAAAAAGCATTTGACAAAACCTAACACTCATTCATGAAAAAACCTCTCAGTAAACTAGGACTTATCTAAAAAAAAATATACAGCTAGCATCCTGCTTAATGATGACAAACTAGAAGCTACTGATAACAATACAGACTGAGATCTTGCTAAGATCAGGAACAAGGCAAGAATGCTAGATTTTGCCACTGCTTTTCCACATTGTACTGGAAATCCTAGCAAATGCAATAAGACAAGTAAAAGAAATAAAAGTTATACAGTTGGGAAGATAGAATTCAAACTGGTTTTTTTTTTTTTTTTTTTTTTTTTTTTTGATAGATGACATGATTACGTAGAAAAGCAAAACAAAAACAAAAACAACAAAAACTTCTGGAACTAAAAAGTAATTATAACAAGTTTGCAGAATACAAGGTTAACATACAGAAGTCAATTGCTTTCCTATATGCCAACAGTGAACAAGTAGGATTTGATATTAAAAACACAATACCATTTACATTAGCCTCAAAAGATAAAATACTTAATTATAAATCTAACAAAATATGTACAAGACCTATATGAGGAAAACCATAAAATTCTAATAAAAGACATCAAAGAACTAAAAATGAATAGGAAGACAATATTGTCAAGAATAGTTCTTCCCAATGTGATCTAGAGATTCAATGCAAATTCAATCAAAATTCCAGCAAGTTGTTTTGTGGATATTGACAAACTGATTCTAAAGTTTATATACAGGTGAAAGATCAGAATAGCTAACAAAATATTGAAAAACAAGAATAAACTCAGACAAGTGACACTATCAGAATTCAAGACTTACTATAAAACCACACTAAAAAAGACCACGTGGCATGAACAAAACAACAGACAAATTGGTCAATGGAACAAAATAGAAGCACCCAGAAATAGACCTACAGAACTATGGTCAACCGATCTTTGATAAAAAGTCAAAGGCAATACCATGGAGAAAATATAGGGTTGTTTTTTTGTTTTGTTTTTTGTTTTTTTCAGCAAATGATGCCAGATGAACCAGACATGCACATGTTTAAAAAAAAAAGGATCTAGACACACAATTTCCACGCTTCACAAAAATTAACTCAAAATAGATCATAATGAGAAGGGTAAGATGTGAAACTACCAAACACCTAAAAGACAGCTTACGAGAAACTATAGATGACCTTGGGTTTGGCCATGACTTTTTAGAGACAATACAAAAGGCACAATCCATGAAAGAAAGAATTGCTAAGCTGAACTTCATTAAAATCAAAATTTTCTGTCCTGCAAAAGAAATTATCAAGAGAATGAGAAGACAAGTCACAGACTGAGAGAAAATATTCAAAAAAAAACATATCTGCTAAAGGACTATTACCAAAATGTACAAAGGATGCTTAAAATTCAACAAAAAGAAACCAACCTGATTATTAACTGGGCCAAAGACTTAACTGACACCTTATCAAAGAAGACAGACAGATGATTAATAAGTATATTAAAAGATTTTCCATATCATATGTCATCAAGGAAATGCAAATTAAAACAACAAGGTGATATCACTACATGTCTATTAGAATGGCCAAAATCCAAACACTGAGACCACCAATGCTGGCAAGGATGTAGAGCAACAGGAAAACTCCTTCATTGCTAGTGGTAATGAAAACTGGTACAGCAATTTTAGAAGACGGTTTGGCAATTTCCTACAAAAATAAACATGCCATTACAGATGATCCAGCAATCATGCTCTTTGGTATTTAACCACAGTAGCTGGAAATTTATATTCACACAAAAACATACACATGGATATTTATAGCAACTTTGTTCATAATTGCCAAAACTTGGAAACCACCAAGTTGTCCTTCAGTAGAATGAGTAAATAAACTGTGGTATATCCAAACAATGAAACTTTATTCAGCACTAAAAAGCAATGAGTTTCCAAGCCATGAAGAGATACAGAGGAACTGTAAGTGCACATTCCTAAGTGAAAGAAGACAATCTGAAAAGGCTACATTCTATATGTTTCCAAGTATATGATATTCTGGATGATACAAAACTAAGGCAATGAAAACATCAGTGGTTTTTAGGTATTTGCAGGATTAATAGAACACAAAGTATTTTTATAGCAATGAAAGTACTCTGTCTAATACTATAATGGTGGATGTACATCATTATAGATTTATCCAAACCCATGGAATATATAACACCGAGAGTGAAGCCTAATGGTAACTATGGACTCTGGGTGAAAATGACGTTGTCGATATAGGTTTATCAATTACAATAAATGTGCTACCCTAGTGGGGGATGTTGATATTGGAGGAGGCTGTAGCTGTGTCAGGGATGAGAATTTATGGGAACTCTTTATGCCTTCTGCTCAGTTTTGCTGTAAACCTAACACTGCTCTAAAGAATAAAGTTTGACTTTAAAAAATGCTGACAGGAAAAAAATAGAAAATGTTAACATAAAGTAGAGTTGGTACTTGAGTGATGGCTCACAGCATGATGGAGAGAGAGTTCTTCAATGAAATAACATCAAGGTGCATCGATAACACTACAGACTGAGATGACCTGAATTACTCTTCTCACTATAAGCAACTAGGAGTTCTGGACAATTTACAAAAATGGTCTCTTAAAGGACTAATACAAAATACTAGTCAAGCCTGTAATCCCAGCACTTTGGAAGACCAAGGTGGGTGGATCACAAGGTCAGGAGATCGAACATCCTGGCTAACACGATGAAACCCCGTCTCTACTAAAAATACAAAAAATTAGCCAGGCGTGGTGGCAGGCGCCTGTAGTCCCAGCTACTCAGGAGACTGAGGCAGGAGAATGGTGTGAACCCGGGAGGTGGAACTTGCAGTGAGCCGAGATTGCACCACTGCATTCCAATCTGGGTGACAGAGCGAGACTCTGTCTCAAAAAAAAAAAAAAAAAAAAAAAAAACTAGTCAAATTCAAGATATAGAAAGGAAACTCTCAAGACTGAATCAAGTTAATGTATTTAATTTATGAGATGGGTTACTATTATTATCCTCATTTTACATGTGAATAAACTGGGGTACAGAAAAATTGGATAAATATCCCAAGGTGACCCTAATGTGTCTGCTGGGTATCAGAGCCAGGATTTGAACCCTGATATATTGGCTCAGAAGACTATACTTTTGAATGCTAACCAGTAAACCTCTCTCTAGCTAACTGGTAAAGCTATTCATTACACACACACACACACACAACGAGATACTACTTCACATTCATTAGAATGGCTATTAGCAAAAAAAATAAGTGAACAAAAAAATAACAAGCGTTGGGGTGGTGGCAGGGTGTGGGGAAGGCGGGACCCTTTTTGTCTTGCTGGTGGTAGTGTAAAATGATGCAGCCAATGTGGAAAACAGCTTGGAGACTCCTTAAAAAGTTGAACATATACTTATCAATGATCCAACAATTCTACTTCTAGGCATATATACCCCCAAAGAATTGAAAGCAAGTACTCAAGCAGATGTTTGCATGTTTGATGTTCAAATAGCATTATTTGTAGCATTATTGCTATTATGAATTATTGTACCATTATTCAAAAGTCTTGATGTGAAAACAACCTGTGTCTATCAGGTGAATGAAAAAGCAAAATGTGGTGAAAACATACCATGGAATATTACTCAGCGTTAAAAAGCAATGAGATTCTGATACATGCTACAATATGAATGAACCTTGAAAACATTATGTGAAATGTAATAAGCCAGACACTAAAGAACAAATAGCATACAATCATACTTATAGGATGTACCTAGCATAAGCAAATGCATAGAGACAGAAAGTAGAATAGAGGTTACCAGGGGCTAAGGGAAGAAGGACCACAGAGTTATTGTTTAAGAAGTACAGTATTTCTTTTTGGAATAATGAAAATGTTTGGGAATAGATACTGGTGATGGCTGCACAACATTGTGAATGTACTTAATGCTACTGAAAAATAGTTTTAAGTGTTTTTTCAAGTTACTGGAAAAAAGTGGTTAAAATGATAAATTGTATGTTGTATTAGTCCGTTTTCACAATGCTATAAAGACATACCCTAGATGGGGTAATTTATAAAGGAAAGAGATTTAGCTGATTCACAGTTCTGCATGGCTGGGAAGGCCTCAGGAAACTTATAACCACGGTGGAAGAGGCAGCAGGCACATCTTACATGGCAGCAGGTGAGAGAGACAGAGAGCAAGAACAGGAAAACCTGCCTTATAAAACCATCAGATTTCTTGAGAATTGACTCACGATCAGGAGAACAGCATGAGGGAAAACATTCCCATGATCCAACCACCTCCCACCTGGTTCCTCTCTCAACATATGAGGATTATGGGAATTACAATTGGAGATAAGATTTGGGTGGGGACACAGAGCCAAACCATATCATATGTTATGTATATTTGACCACAATGAATGAAAAGAAAATTAATAAATAAAATCACAAGAGTTTTGAATAGTTAACAAAGTTACTGTTTTGTTCTTCTGAAACGTAGGTAATTCATCTTGCTCAATATACTAGATTTAAAATGAGCATATTCTAAAATTTGTAAAGTACTATCTAAGTGAGGATTGGGATTTCCTGTAGTTTTTTATTGCCTAATATTGCTTATTTGCCTGTTTGATAATGGAAGTGTGGGTGAGAGGAGATCTCCAGTGTAAATGGAGAATAACTTAAATCCTTAAATAAAAAAACACCACCACCACCCAACTCAAGCTGGAATAAATAGTTAAATTTATTTAACTAATAAATAGTATTTCTCACCCTGGGTCACTGGAAAGTGCAGAGATGGGCAGAAGCCAGAGTCAGGGCCAGCAGGGCCAGTTCAATCTGGTTCTGCTGCTGGGATTCCCCTGAGGCTCCCCCTCTTTGTGTATACCTGAGGCTCATGATGAGTGAGACAGCAGCCTTGGCCTCACATCTGCATCCCAGAACAGACAGAAAGAGGAAGATTCTGTCCCAGAAGGCTCTGGCAAATCTGTCTTTGAAGCTTATTGTTTCAGCTTAAATCACAAAACCACTCCAATCCCTGACCAAGAGGGTATCATAAATCAACCAGCCGAAGATCCCTGATCCCGAATCTATCAGTGTGGCAAGAATGATCAAATTGCCCTGTTGGCATAGATTAGTAAGGCCCTCTCCTCTAATGCTGGGGTCACCCCCATGTTACCTGACTATTACATACAGGGAAAAGGATAGAATGGATGCTGGGAAACACCCATAATGACACGTGAAATTCTTCATTTCAGACATTGGAGAAAGAACACAGTCACCATAGTCCAATATCTCTGCTTTAAGGGGGGGAAAAAAAGCATTTATCAAGTAACTACCATGTTCTCTTTCTAGGCATTAATGATATATATATGAACAAGATGGACACAGTGCAGTCCAACGGGAGGATAAGACATTAAACAAAATTATACCAGTAAATGATTAGTTCCATTTAAATAAATGTTAAGGAAGGCAACCAGGATAGTGTAAAAGCTTATAAATGATAAAACTGAGATGTTCTGGACATCTTTCCTGAGGCAATGATTTTAAACTGAGCCCTGCAGAATACAGCAAATAGCCTGTGTGGAAAAGACTCAAAGACCCACAGAAGCCTGGCTCATTCCAGTACCAAAAAATGACCACAGTGTAGATTGGGAGGGGGAGTTATGATGGTTAATATTGAGTGTTAACTTGATTGGATTGAAGGATGCAAAGTACTGTTCCTGGGTGTGTCTGTGAGTGTGTTGCCAAAGGAGATTAACATTTCAGTCAGGGAACTGGGAAAGGCAGACCCACCCTCAATCTGGGTGGGCTCCATCTAATCAGCTGCCAGTGCAGCAAGAATAAAAGCAGGCAGAAGAATGTGGAACAACTAGACCGGTTGAGTCTTTTGGCTTACATCTTTCTCCCATGCTGGATGTTTCCTGCCCTCAAACATTGGACTGCAAGTTCTTCAGCTTTGGGACTCGGACTGGCTTCCTTGCTCCTCAGCTTGCAGACGGCCTTGTGATCATGTGAGTCAATTCTCCTTAATAACTCTCCTTTATATATACATCTATCCTATTAGTTCTGTCCAGCTGGAGAACCCTAATACAGGAGTCTATCTATAATGTACCTTCTAAGCACTCAACAGTTTTTCCTTCACAGCTGCAGTCTGTTACTATTTATTGATTTATGGAATTTTATTTAATATCCATCTTTTTCATAATCACTTATGAAAAATATAATGAGTTCCTTGTAAGGCAGGGACTTTTTCTGTGTTGCTCACCAACGACACAGATTAGCATGTAAACCTGACACAAACTAGGTGTTCTCCAAATGTTTACGGAAGCAAAGGAGGGAAGAATGGAGGGAGGGAAGGAACCGGAAAGCACTAGGATTTGAGGTTTCAGCATTTGCCACACATTTTGACACAACAGCCACTGCATGCAATAGCCAAATATTTAAAATTTGAAAAGATGCAAAATCAAGTAAAAGATGCAAAATCAAGTAAAATCACCAACTGGGACATTTTGCAAACATGGGAAGATCCCATACAGTTATTGACACAGCACCTTTGCCTCAAAACCAGGCTCTCATGAATGGCATACACTCCTGTCCACATCCAGCATTCCTTACCCAGCTCACATTTAGAAAGTGACTCCTGATTCCTGTCAGTTTTAATTTTTTACACTTTATTTATTTATTTGAGATGGAGTTTTGCTCTTGTTGCCCAGGTTGGAGTGCAATGGCATGACTTCGGCTCACTGCAACCTCCTCCTCCCAGGTTCAAGAGATTCTCCTGCCTCAGCCTCCCAAGTAGCTGGGATTACAGGTGTGCACCACCAGGCCTAAAAAACTTTTTTTTTTTCTAATTTTAGTAGAGACGGGATTTCACCATGTTGGTCAGGCTGGTCTTGAACTCCTGACCTCAAGTGATCCACCCACCTTGGCCTCCCAAAGTGCTGGGATTACAAGCGTGAGTCACCGCACCCAGCCAATTTTTTATACTTTTAAAAGGAAACTTCTCAAGAGAGAGACACAGTCAAACGAATAATAAATCAAATCTCAAGAAGAGTATCTCACAACTAAAGCATAGAACTCTTAAGGTAAGATAGAAATGTAGTAAATTTATATTAAGGAAGCTAGTCAGAGGAATTTTAGCAAAGGACCCTAGCCAGAAGACCTCTGTGACTGATCTGTGATTGATCTGTGATCACAGCATCACATTTGAGAATTCCCACAATTTTCTGGTGCTAATTCTGTAATACTTTGACTCTAGTTTAACTTGTCATAATTTAAATATCTCATTAGGTTTTAGGTGTTTTTTTAAATACCCAAATGGACTTCTCAGTGGATTTTTAATAAATGTATACCAAGTAATGTCCATTCTACATTTGTGACACTTTTTCTTTCTTTCTTTTTTTGAGACGGAATCTTGCTCTGTCGCCCAAGCCGGAGTGCCGTGGTGTGATCTTGGCTCACTGCAACCTCCACCTCCTGGTCTCAAGCGAGTCTCATCTTTCAGCCTCCCAGGTAGCTGGGCTTTCAGGCACACATCACCACACCCTGTTAATTTTTGTATTTTTAGTAGAGATGGGGTTTGACCACATTGACCAGGCTGGTCTCAAACTCCTTACCTCAGGTGGTCTGCCCTCCTCGGCCACCCTAAGTGCTGGGATTGTGACACTTTTTCTTACAGTACCTAAAAGAAAGGATTCATTCTGAGAGATTATATCATTTTTCATTTCAGGAGAGCTGTGAAATGCAACTCAGAATAAATTTCTCCTTTCTTTTCAATTCCAGGTATATTATCTTAATACTTGCCTCCATTCCTGCCCCAAAGAATATCTAGCTCAATAGTTTTTTTTAAAAGGCAATAAATTCATGTATCCATAGCCCCTCAAAGAGTCGACGCATTTCTGGAAAAAAAAAAAAATAGGAGTCCATGCTAAGACTTAGGCCCTAGTTTAACATAGAAACTATTGCAAGAAGTTAAATAAAATTAACTGGTTGGCAAATTTTATAAGAAATCTGCCAGCATTCAGCGTGGATTGGGAAATTAAGGAGTAGGGTGGGGATCTAGATCTTGGTACCTCATCCAAACTTAGTAAATATTTGATAAATTAATTGATGACAGCCAATTTAGAGGTCAGGCAGAAGACAATTCACCCTATAAGCAGATTTCCCATAAGTGATTTGGTTGATGGAGTGAAAACAGGAGAGAGAGAGAGACTTATAATACTGGCAGTAGGCCAAAAGTCAAAGAAAAAGATTTGGACCCATTTCAAGGTACTACTTACTACAAAATACAAAGAGTTGAAACAGAAAGGATTCACATAAAAGAAACATAGGTTATTCATGGCAGTGAATGTAGGGAACCGTTGAAACAAGGGGTAACTTCCAAGACTAAGAATGTTTTAATTCAAATACAGAGGTAGGTCGTAAGAGGGTGAAAGCATGTCACGCCAATTTCGGCACAGAGGAACAGGTTGAAGGCATTATGGTCTGTTAAGAAGGATATGGGAAGTGGAAATTTCGGCTTCCAGTTCTGCCCTGCCTTCCATTTGCTCTCCATTTCTGTCTTATTTCTATCCCTACGCTTCATCGTGCTTGGTTTTTCCCTTTCCCTTACAATATTAAAACTCTAGTTACGTCCATGTTATCATTTAGTATATGTATTAAACATGTTATTTATTTCTGAATAGTAAAAGTAGTTTCAATGTTGTGTATATCATTCTACATTGCAAAAAAATATTTTTCAGTTGGGCACGGTGACTCACACCTGTAATCCCCACCCTTTGGGAGGCTGAGGTAAGAGGATTGCCTGAGCCTGGAAATTCAAGACAAGCCTAGGCAACATAAGCAGATCCCATCCCTATAAAAAACATTAAATAATTAGCCAGGCATGGTGGCACTTGGCTGTAGTCGAAGCTACTTGGGAGAGTTAGATGGGAGGACTGATTGAGCCCAGGAGGTCAAGCGAGCGGTTGACTGTGTCACAGCACTCCAGCCTGGGTGACAGAGTGAGACCCTGTCTCAAAAAAAATAAATGAATAATTTTTCAAGTATAGGACATTACCCTACATATTACTTTTATTCTTTGGATACGTGACTCTCAATAGTCATTATTTTCTACCTTTCCTTTCTAAGCAATTATGATGAATTTCATATATAATCATTTTTATGATCACATTTTCTTGTAGCCCCAAAAGAAAGACCTTCTGAATCAATATAAAACATATAGAACTGTATTATTTCTAAGAAGAGTCTAAAACTCTAGAAATTTCTCTTAAAATAACATTTTGTATTAATACATTCTTGGAAATTTTGATTATAAGCATTTATAACTAAAAGTACTATAATCCTTTATTTAAAATAGAGGATTAAAAAATATTTTGTATAAAAACTACACCCACCTAAACTTAATTAATTTGAACACTTCCCAATGTGTAAAAGTGAAAAACATCATGTAATTACAAAATCAGTAATATTAGGTAAGTTCTAAAACCTGTCCAGAGTGCCAAAGTCCCAATTTAGAAGAAAGTTAAAAAACTGTTAAACTATTATGATTTTTCAAGTACAGATATTGTACTGGACATTTATTGGGTTCTAGCTACTCACAGTCATTTCACTTTCTTTGATAATAACAACTGAATTTCCTTTCGTGGAGTTATTTCTTCTCTATTTTGATATTGTCAGAAGGAATTTTAATCAATGTATCTTGGCATCCCTTAGACAAAGGGTGGGAATTTAAATCCAGAAGGGACAACGTGATACCCTATCTCTATATTTTGAATCTTGAGAAGTGTTAAGAAAAGACTGGAGCTGGTCAAAACTTACTTATAACAGCTGTGGTGACCAGAGCAGACTGTTCCTACCTGGTCTAATTTATAGTTGCTGCTACTAGCTCTTCTAGTCTCCATTCATTGCCAAACCCAGTTCTTCAAACTTTCCATCAATTTGTGAGCTTTGATTTTCTTTATTCGGCTCTTAAGTTTGTTTGTCAGTCTTTCTTTCTTTCTCTGTTTTTTTTTTTTTTTTTTTTTTTTTTTTTTTTTTTTAAGGTTTGCCAAGTTTGTTTCTGTTGCTTGCAATTGAAACAGGCCTGTTTGAACCAACACTTGAAAATAGATATTTCTGTGGATTATAATGATAATAATGAAATCATCATTTACTAAGAGGAAACACAGAAATTCATCAAAAAAATCTTACACCTATACCATGATCAAAGTATGATATTGGTTAGGAAACCCAGAGTGACTACAGAAGTCAGAAGCAGCTTATAAAGGAAGAACAAAGTCCTAGATAGCGAGAAACAAGCGACTCAAGTCATAGACTGCAGGATGAGGAAGACCAGGCGCCACATGAAATCAATGGGGCTTAAGGAACTCGAAATTGCCTGTAGGAGCAATACTCTGGAAAAGTATTATAGCTCAATCATTTCTAAACTCCAATACACCTAAAGGGTGTTAAAAGAGATTCAGTTTTAAAAATCCAATGTCATTATCATTTTACTTTTCAAGTCTAAAATTTGTCAGACTGTCTATAAACTTCATAAAAGTAGCAATGTGATTTTGAATTCATTGTAAGGAAAAATAGAAATATACATATGCCAAATTCATCTTTATCATAATACATTTGCTCTTTAGGTACCTATAAGAAACTTACAGTCAACTATTGATAACCTTTACGTTTGCAGTAGCATAGACAGTCACAGCAGTCACAGTAATCGAGGTCAATATTCTTTTTTTCTTTCAACAGTTTTTTTTTTTTTTTAAGATACCAATTAATGTGATTTGCTTTTCCTGATTTTTGATGATCCACTTTTACTAAAGAGAGCAAGGGACATTCAAGAAAGGAACAACAAAATGGAAGAAGCATGAAAAATTCACAAACTGTACAACCATCTGCTCCAAATTGAGGGTTGCCTATAAAGTGGCACTCAGTTGTAGAGGAAGAAAAATTAAACAGAAAAGGGAATTATTCAAATAATCATGTAGTTGCTATGGCCACATAGCTGTGATGACCATATGGCATTGTCTCCTACTCATACAGAAGTCTCTGAACAAATAATACAACCAAGTATTTAGCTCCGGTTGAAGATTAAGTCCTTATTATGGAATGACAGAAATGTCGAGATTCCTCTTTTTGGTTTTATGAGTCTGGCTTTGTAAAGTTAAAGATTCTGAAAACTATTTTTATTGTTTTGCTGATCCAATTTAGCTAGAACAGAAGTTCAATTGTCATCCTATCTCAATCTTATAGTCTTAAAGAAAATTTCTTCAAAAATATTACATCAGCTGCTTTCTGAAATTAAAACATGTTTTCTTATGAGACAACATAATCTTGAAAAGGTAATGAGAGGGCACTTCTACCCAAGCAGAAGAACAGATGAGGACTATTTGCGCCCTACATCCACAGGGATGACATTTAGACAATGTGTTGAAAAGTAATTGAACAAAAATGGAAACAAGTAGGCCTTTTATTTCAGAACCTTTCCCTCAAAAATGGTCTGGAGAAGGAAGTAAGACAGAAAAGCCAATAGTCATTCAAAGATATTGATGCATAACAAAACTGTGAAATATTTTTATTCACAGAAGCATCTAGTTTTTTTCTCCTAAATTGAAAATCATTCTTAACCTTACACAGATATCTATGGCACAGATTTTTTAAATATTTCAGTTGAGAAATTATTGTAGCAAAACTCAAATTTTTCTGATTTCTGTCTTTCAACACATCCCAAAAGGTGTTATGTTATCTTACAGTGTCTTAGATGTTCCCTCCAGATTGAAATTCTAAGGTCCTTTCTTTTTATTAACAAAAAACTCCCACCAACAGAGAAAACTACATTTATTCTTATATTCTAGTTTGGTGGGGAAAAGCCCCCAGGTCTGATTAAGTTGAATGTTTCCTTTGAAGATATCCAAATCAATGCAATCCTGCAGAAAAGAAATTCATCACTGATTTCATTATTCTAGAGCAGAGATCACCAAGCTCTTACTGTACATGGTCAGAGAGGAAGTATTTTAGACATCGTAAGCCACGCAGTCTCAGTCATAGCTACGCAATTTTGCTGTTTTCATATGAAAGCAGCCATAGACAGTATGGAAAATAATGGATTTGGCTATGTTCCAATAGAACTTTACTTATAAAAATAGATGGGAGGCTGGATTCGACTCCCAAACCACAGCGTGTCAATCCCTGTCCTAGAGTATGACAGTGTTACAACACCCATCAAACCACGTTGAACTGGATATTCGCCATTTAAATAAGTTGAGCAGAATATTTCCATGAGAAGAACCAATAGAATATACTATTCAATAATTTCACCTTTTTTCTTCCAATAAAGAGGTCACCTATTTTCTTTCAATAAAGGGGTAAACTCTTACTTTTTAGGCTGGCTAGCTCCAAGTTATATTTATTAGGATAAATTATTTCTTTCAGGTGGACTAAGGCAAGATTTCTGCCCTTAAAATTAAGTCTGATGATAAAGTATTATATATTATATATATACTAAATGTAAATATATATAACATATAATATTCCATTGCATGTATATATATGTATATACATATATGTGTATACATATACACACGCACATACATACATATAGTCTGATGGATAAATTTTTATATATCACAATATATAAATACATATGTATAATATTCCATTGTGTGTGTGTGTATACATACACACACACACATATTTTTTAATAGATATTTTTCTCTTTTTAATATTCTTTCCAGAAGTGACCAGTGTTGCTGAGTGACACTCCAGTAACTGGTGGCTTTTCCTGTGCAGCTGATTTCTCAGGACTGTTCAGGTAGAGTTGGAAGCTGATGCAAAAAGAGCATTATTGGTTTGTTCACAGTCTCCGCATTAGCATAGGAGGCTGCTGTGGCATTTGTGGGCATTGAAACAGCTGCTTGAATCTGAGCATGAGGAGGAATAAGGATGGTAGCCAGAGGTAGATTACCTGGCAGTTCTTGAGTGGTGAAGTTGGAGAATGCAGGTGTGTTTCGCCCATTTGGTAGTTTGACATTTGGATCCTGTAATTCATCAAAAAATGAATGTGCACAAGCTTCCAGTGGTGTCAGTCAAGAGTTCGTGTATACTCCAGCAGACGGCTACATGGTGCCATTGCCTCCAGTGCAGTTCAGGGTCAGAAGACTATATAGCCCAAGGATGTGCCTTAATTTGAGGGAATTTAAATTCTGTGTAGTTTGAGTTCACTTCTCTAATTTGCTCCCTTGTTGGAGTTCCCAGGGCCTTGATTATTACATATGTGTATACAGAACACACACACAATGGAATACTATTTGGCAATAAAAAGGAATGAAGCATTGAAACATATTACAAGTTGTCTGATCCTCAAAAACATTATACTAAGTAAACGAAGCCAGATGCAAGATATATATTGCAGGAATCTTATTATATGAAATATCCAAAACAGACACATCTATAGAGAAAGAAAGTAGACCAGTAGTTGCCATATTATGGGGCAAAGGGGATAATGGGGAACATAATGGGTATAAGATGTTCTTGGGAGGTGATGAAATAATTTTGGAACTAGAGATGGTGGTTGCACAACATTGTGAATGCAGTCTCTGAAATTGTACACTGAAATTGTACACTTGAAATGGAATTTAATGTGTACAATTGGAATTTAAAGTATACAATTGCCCTGGAATTGTACATTTAAATGGCTAATTGTATGTTATATGAATTTCACCTCAATTATTTTTAAAATATCTGTTGCCTAAGTCTGTCTTTTAGCTTAAAAATTTCGAGCCTATGCAATGCAAATATTCCTTGTAGCAGTGCTCTTATAATTTATTTATAATGTCATTCTTTAAATAAATGTATACTGTGTTCTCTCACAGACTTGGCACTGGAGACATGTGGTAACAGACACTACCTTTGCTCTTCAAAGCTCCTTCAAATTCTTTAATTCTGAAAATAAATGAAAATAATTTTTCAAAAAGAGATTATTATAAAAAACAGGTAGTGATCTTGCTGATTTCAACAAGAATGGAATAAATGGTATGTACTGGTGTAAAATATTTAAAAATATTTAGCAGGGGAAATTACCAGGTCTTAGTCAGTGTTGGTGTATGATTATGGAACAGGATAATAAATGAGACCTTTTCTCTTTTCTGGTTCTACCTTCTCCCCCACATTGATTAGACTCTAACCAATATGGCTTTCACCAGAAATTCCCAACTCCAGCCCCCTCTATCTGTCAAGGTGAGGAATGGAAAATTCCCAACTCCAGTCCCTTTTAGTCTTTCTAACTCTCCTAAAAGGTGAAGAGGTATAGAAGGCTGAGAAGCACTTCTGAAAGTCACAGCCTAGAGAAACAGGCTTACCAAAAGACTGAGACCTAATCGCAGAATGATAAAATGTTCTCCCCGCCCCCACACCTTGCCAACACATCAATCAGCTACAACTGAGATTATAGCTAAAAGCACTGGAAACCTCAAACCCTATTTAAGAAGCAGTTTCTAGGGAAACCCAAAGACAACAAAGGAGACAATAATAAAGACACCAGAGGAAATTTTACTTTCTCTGACCTACAACTACAGCCAACAGTAGACACACCTCAACTTCTAGCTAGATAAATAGAAAAGCTTAGGCTAAAAGCCTACTGACCGCAGATCAATTTAATGAAATAAAGTGTGAAGACAAGATTAGAGAAAAAAGAAAGAAAAGGAATGAACAAAGCCTCTAAGAAATACGGGACTACGTGAAAAGATCAAACCTACATTTGATTGGTGTACCTGAAAGTGACAGGGAGAATGTAACCAAGTTGGAAAAAACACTTCAGGATATTATCCAAGAGAACTTTCACAACCTAGCAAGAAAGGCCAACATCCCAATTGAGGAAATACAGAGAACACCACAAAAATACTACTCAAGAAGAGCAACCCCAAGACACATAACCGTCAGATTCACCAAGGTTGAAATGAAGGAAAAAATGTTAAGGGCAGCCAGAGAGAAACATCAGGTTACCCTCAAAGGGAAGTCCCTCAGACTAACAGCAGATCTCTCTGCAGAAACCCTGCAAGCCAGAAGAGAGTGGGGGCCAACATTCAACATTCTTAAAGAAAATAATTTTCAACCCAGAATTTCATATCCAGCCAAACTAAGCTTCATAAGTGAAGGAGAAATAAAATCCTTTACAGAAAAGGAAATGCTGAGGGATTCTGTCACCACCAGGTCTCCCTTACAAGAGCTCCTGAAGGAAGCACTAAATATGAAAAAGATAAATTGGTACCAGCCACTGCAAAAACAAACCAAAATGTAAAGACCATCAACACTATGAAGAAACTGCATCAACTAATGGGCAAAATAGCCAGCTAGCATCATAATGACAGGATCAAATTCACACATAACAATGTTAACATTAAATGTAGAAGGCACAGACTGGCAAATTGGATAAAGAGTCAAGACCCATCGGTGTACTATATTCAGGAGACCCGTTTCAAACGCAAAGACACATGCTAAAAATAAAGGGATAAAGAAAAGATTTACCAAGCAAATGGAAAGCAAAAAAAAAAAAAAAAAAAAAGCAGGGGTTGCAATCCTGGTCTCTGATAAAACAGACTTTAAACCAACAAAGATCAAAAAACACAAAGGTCATCACATAATGGTAAAGGGATCAATGCAACAAGAAGAGCTAACTATCCTAAATATATGTGCACCCAATACAGGAGCACCCAGATATATAAGGCAAGTTCTTAGAGACCTACAAAGAGACTTAGACTCCTACACAATAATAGTGGGAGACTTTAACACCCCACTGTCAATATTAGACAGATCAGTAAGACACAAAATTAACAAGAATATTCAGAACTTGAACTCAGCTTTGCACCAAGCAGACCTAATAGACGTCTTCAGAACTCTCCATCCCAAATCAACAGAATATACATTTTTCTCAGAACCACACAGCAGTTATTCTAAAATCAAACACATAATTGCAAGTAAAACACTCCTCAGCACAAGCAAAAGGACAGAATTCATAACAAATAGTTTCTCAGACCACAGTGCAATCGAATTAGACTTCAGGATTAACAAACTCACTCAAAACTGCACAACTACATGGAAACTGAACAACCTGCTCCTGAATGACTACTGGGTAAATAACGAAATGAAGGCAGAAATAAATAAGTTCTTTAAAACCAATGAGAACAAAGACACAACATACCAGAATCTCTGGGACACAGCTAAAGCAGTGTTTACAGGGAAATTTATACCACTAAATGCCCAGGGAATGATCTAAAATTGATACCTTAACATCACTATTAAAAGAACTACAGAATCAAGAGTAAACAAATTCAAAAGCTGGCAGAAGAAAAGAAATAACTAAGATCATAGCAGAACTGAAGGAGACAGAGACACGAAAAACACTTCAAAAAATCAATAAATCCAGGAGCTAGTTTTCTGAAAAGATTAACAAATAGATAGACTGCTAGTCAGACTATAAAGAAGAAAAGATGGAAGAATCAAATAGACACAATAAAAAGTGATAAAGGGGATATCACCACTGATCCCACAAAAATACAAATGACCATCAGAGAATACTGTAAACACCCCTATGTAATTAAACTAGAAAATCTAGAAGAAATTGATAAATTCCTGGACACACACCCTCCCAAGACTAAACCAGGAAGAAGTCAAATCCCTGAATAGGCCAATAACAAGATCTGAAATTGAGGCAGTAATTAATACCCTACCAAGCAAAAAAGTCCAGGACCAGATGGATTCACAGCCAAATTCTACCAGAGATAAAAAGAGGAGCTGGTACCATTCCTTCTGAAACTATTTCAAATAATAGAAAAAGGGAGACTCCTTCCTAATTCATTTTATGAGGCCAGCATCATTCTGATACCAAAACCTGGCAGAGACACAATTAAAAAAAATAAATTTCAGGCTAATATCCCTGACAAACATTGATGTGAAAATCCTCAATAAAATACTGCCAAACCAAATCCAGCACTATATCAAAAAGCTTATCCACCACGATCAAGTCAGCTTCATCCCTGGGATGCAAGGTTGGCTCAACATATGCAAATCAATAAACATAATTCATCACATAAACAGAACCATTGACAAAAACCACATGATTATCTCAATAGATGCAGAAAAGGCCTTCAATAAAATTCAACGTCCCTTCATGCTAAAAACACTCAATAAACTAGGTATGGATGGAACATATCTCAAAATAATAAGAATTATTTATGACAAACCCATGGCCAATATCATACTGAATGGGCAAAAGCTGGAAGCATTCCCTTTGAAATCCGGCAAAAGAAAAAGATACCCTCTCTCACCACTCCTATTCAACATAGTATTGGAAGTTGTGGCCAAGGCAATCATGCAAGAGAAAGAAATAAAGCGTATTCAAATAGAAGAAAGTCAAATTATCTCTATTTGCAGATGACATGATGGTGTATCTAGAAAACCCCATCATCTCAGTCAAAAATTCCTTAAGCTGATAAGCACTTCAACAAAGTCTCAGGATACAAAATCAATGTGCAAAAATCACAAGCATTCCTATACACCAGTAATAGACAAACAGTCAAATAATGAGCAAACTCCCATTCACAATTGCCTCAAATAGAATAAAATACCTAGGCATCCAACTTACAAGGCATATGAAGGACCTCTTCAAGGAGAACTACAAACCACTCCTCAAGGAAATAAGAGAGGACACAAACAGATGGGAAAACATTCCATGCTCATGGATAGGAAGAATCAATATCATGAAAATGGCCATACTGTCCAAAATAATTTATAGGTTCAATGCTATTCCCATCAAGCTACCATTGACTTTCTTCACAGAATTAGAAAAAACTGCTTTAAATTTCATTTGGAACCAAAAAAGAGCCTATATAGCCAAGACAATCCTAAGCAAAAAGAACAAAGCTAGAGGCATCATGCTACCTGACTTCAAACTATACTACAAGGTTACAGTAACCAAAACAGACAAACAGATATATAGACCAATGGAACAGAACAGAGGCCTCAGAAATCACACCACATGTCTACAACCATCTATTCTTTGACAAACCTGACAAACACAAGCAATGGAGAAAGGATTTCCTATTTAATAAATGGTGTTGGGAAAACCGGCTAGCCATAGGCAGAAAACTGAAATTGGACCCCTTCCGTGCACCTTATACAAAAATTAACTCAAGATGGATTAAAGATTTAAATGTAAGACCTAAAACCATAAAAACCCTGGAAGAAAACCTAGGCGATACCATTCAGGACATAGGCGTGGGCAAAGACTTCATGACTAAAACACCAAAAGCAATGACAACAGAAGCCAAAATAGACGAATGGAATCTAATTAAACTAAAGACCTTCTTCACAGCAAAAGGAACTATCATCAGAATGAACAGGCACCCTACAGAATGGGAGATAATTTTTGCAATCTATCCATCTGACAAAGGACTAATATCCAGGATCTACAAGGAACTTAAATTTACAACAAAAAAGCAACCCCATCAAAAAGTGGGCAAAATATGAACAAACACTTTCCAAAAGAAGACATTTATCTGGCCAACAAATACATGAAAAAAAGTTCATCATCGCTGGTTATTAGAGAAACACAAATCAAAACCATAATGAGATGCCATCTCACACCAGTTAGAATGGTGATCATTAAAAAGACAGGAAACAACAGATGCTGGAGCAGATGTAAAGAAATAGGAACACTTTTACACTGTTGGTAGGAGTGTAAATTAGTTCAACCATTGTGGAAGACAGTGCAATGATTCCTCCAGGATCTAGAACTAGAAATACCGTTTGACCCAGCAATCCCATTACTGGGTAGATACCCAAAGGATTATAAATCATTCTACTATAAAGACACATGCACATGTATGTTTATTGCAACTCTATTCACAATAGCAAAGACTTGGCACCAACCCAAATGACCATTAATGTTAGACTGGATAAATAAAATGTAGCATATATACACCATGGAATACTCTGCAGCCATAAAAAAGAATGAGTTCATGTCCTTTGCAGGGACATAGATGAAGTTGGAAACCATCATTCTCAGCAAACTAACACATGAACAGAAAACCAAACACCACATGTTCTCATGCATAAGTGGGAGCTGAACAATGATAACACATGGACACAGAGAGGGAAACGTCACACACCAGGGCCTGTCAGGGGGTGGAGGGCAAGGGGAGGGACAGCACTAGGAGAAATACCTAATGTAGATGACAAGTTGATGGGTGCAGCAAACCACCAGGGAACATGTAGACCTATGTAACAAACTTGCACATTCTGCACATGTATCCTAGAACTTAAAAGTATAATAAAAAAAAAAGAAAATGCAAAACAAAACAAAAAACTAAAATATATTTTAATAAATATGATGCTTTAAAAAATTAATTGGTGATGACTTTTTAGATAGAATAACAAAAACATGGTTCATGAAAGAAAAAAATTGATAAGTTGAAATTTATTAAAATTAAAAATAATCTATTTTAATTTTACTAATTCATGAAAATTTGAATCTCGTTGATTACTCCAAACATAATTTTAGTGACACATTGCTCATATAAATGTAAATGCATAGTTTATAGAAATAAATGTGTATAAAGAAAATGTGATCGGGAGCAAATGACAAAAGAGATTAAACTTTCAAAAAACTTTAAAATTACAAAGTGCCTGAATATTTTTATTCCAAAAGCTGTCAAAATGCCTGTTATTGAACATCTTGGTCACATTTTCAATTCAGTATCTCCAATTATAACAATCACCAGAGTAAAGTTTGTAAAAAAAAATTCTATTAAAATTTCCTATTTTCATTAGCATAGGACTCCTTTGAATAATCTCTGTTAATTTGTACACTTTAGCTTTCATGGTTATAGCTGAACAAGAAATTTGAGAGCTGTGGTGAAAATACTTTTAGTTATGATTAGTTTTACTTAATAGATCTACTATCAAATTAGCAGACTGAAAATGATATTTTTATTTCATTTTCCCACTTTTTTCCAAATTTCCTGATATCCGTAATACAATAAAGTATTGAAAGTTTGAGGAAGAAAATAAATAGGGAAGATTACGAAAATGTATTAGGTATGGACAGGGGTGCTATTAATTTTTAAAGATGGCAATGTATATCATATGACTTTCCAACTAAAATCAATAATGCCAGAAAAATCCATCCCATTTGTTCATTGTACAGTGCATACTTGCCACTCACAGAGCACTATGCCAAGTGTCAGTCATTTATGTGAAAAGACTGGTAAAAAGCTACCATAGCCTTTAAATAGAACATACTATGTCCCGATGCAGTCACTGAAATGTAAAGCAAGTTTCAAAGTTGTTATCATCCCACCTTCTCAAATGAAAACACCAATGCCTGAAGAGACCAAGTGACTTGCTCAAGATATATTCAGCTACTTAACATATGTGAACATTAACCTCAGGACATTGAGAACGAGGTTTCCTGTTGATTTCAAATAATTTACCCTCTCCCACCCCAACTCCCATCTTGAGATCACTGGGTTTTAACTTTTATTCATTTGCATCAGACATGTTTGAAAGGTAGAAATTAAAAGAACTAGTTAGGGTTTCAGCCAAATACACAAGACACAGAAAGAACAAAATCTATTGCATGACAGTCATTTTAAAACAGAGTTACCACAGGAAATCAAAGAACTGGGTTCAGTTATATAGAAGCACTTCTGCTTTATATTTAAGGAAACCTGGGCTCAAAGCAGAAGACTCAGGAGGAGGAAATATTGGGGAAATATTGCAATAATGAAAATAAGGAGCAGTTTCCATGTCTGCTAACCTCTAGCAGGGGTGGAGGGGTGGGGGGAAATCTGTGGATTTTCCTCATTCTTGTTTAAAAAAAAAAAAGGAAATATCTATCTTTGCCAGTATTAAGCTATCTTTTTATGTTTTTATTCAGAGTTTACTACAGCATATAGATTGATTAGTCAATAACAAGGGACCTTTATAAATACATGAATGTTTTCCCATTGCATAAATGTGCCTTCATAAATGTCACCAATCTTGCTGGTTTCAGCATTCTTCCCTTGACTTATCAGTGCCAAGGTTCTGATAATTTTTCACAGTTTCCAGAGGACAGCCTGTCTCCTTTATCAGTAGGGGAATCAAGCCTGGCCTCATCATTCAATTTTTTTATCTCTGGGGCTGAACCTTTCAGATAAATCAGGTAAAAATAAATGCAGAAGTCTTGGGTGTCATTAGGCCCTTGTTCCTAGTTCCTAGGACAGCCCTAACACTCATTTCCACCTCTGAGTCTTTTCTTCAGCTTGCCTTTTCTGAAGCTGCCTACCTGCTACCCAGCCTAATAGGCTGATCCTCCAAGTAAAGACATGATTCCTAATTATATCCATCCCATGCTACCCAAGTACACACCATTTTATAATTTTTTAATAGAATTTCTTATCCTCACAATGAAATTATTTATCTTATTTTGCATTTCTGAGTGTCTAGTATGGCAGCAGACAATTAAGTAATCTTATTTGATGGGTCTGATCTCAAAGTCATTCTTTCCTGCAGTCATTTTGTTTCCCATGTGCATGTCCACATAAATGGTGACCTTATTTTATTAAACAGGAAGAATCAAATTATGCCATTCTTTCTAATAAATATATATTTTTAAATCTTTATGTTAACATGGTGTTAAATAAAGAAATTGCCATTCTACTTCTCTTCAGAACTATTAGAAGTTCTCCTGCTGTTTATTGCCAGAAAGTGCAAGTTGGACAAATCTAGCCCTTGTATTTTTTCCTCTTTACTTCACTACTGTAATATTACTCTATTTCTCATTTAGGTAAAAGTGTGGGCTAGCCATCAAGGTAGCTCAAGTGGTTTGTGTGTATGCATATGTGTATGTATACTAATTGAGAAGGAAATAAGTAAAATATAAATTCTATATTATCCTTAAGTAATCCTTTTTACAGGTGTACATTCCATGCAGACACAGAATAACCTACAAAGACATTTAGAGTGTAGGTATTATTTACTTTGAAATGATTTTTTGGAGGAAAAAAAACCCTTTATAGGCCTAGACCTAGATAGATGTTTTATTATGCTATTTATGTCTTGATTGTGAACAAAGAATTTGCTAATTGTTAGAAATAGTCTGTGAAAGTGTCTTTGGTTGCTACCTTTAATAATTCCAATAACTCTGAAAGTATCTTTAAAAGCATATTAGAAACAGTAGAAAATTCCAACTTTTAATATCATAGTAAAATGTAGCCATTTCAATTAATATTGTTACAGGCAGTTGAGCAGAGCGAAATTGTAAGTTTCACAATGCCCTTGCCCCCATTTGACAAACAAAAAAGTAAGACAGGTAGCAGCTTATTACTTAGAAGGATACTGAAGCTTGAAGCACATGTATTAAATTTGGGCAGTCTTGGTGAAAATGAGAACTGGTTTCCTCATTATACAATCTGATATCCTTCGTCTAAAACCAAATGAGATAATAAAGTAAGAGAAATGAGATATATTTTCTGCATAAAGAACCATATAATCCTTTACCTTATTTAAATAATAGATTCATAATTTTATTCCCACTAAACTCTTCTGTGACACATTAACATGCTTACCAAGGCCACATGCTCAAAAACATACCTGATATTTCTGTATAAATGTTATGTGCATAAGAACTCACTTGTTTAGATTTCTGTCTAGACATTTTTATGGAGTTTTTCCTATGCCATTTACTATAAACTATAAGAATATAAGGAAAGAGTTTCTAAAAATAGGATGACAACCAACTTTTAACATAAAACTGAGAGTGACACTGAACTAACAGTATTTAGTGCACATGTGAAAATGATGTGTACCATTCTTAGAATATCCAGTTCAGAAATAAGATTTTTAATTCCTGGAGATAGAGTAAACTTTAAAGAATCAGCTCAAATTTGTCCCGATTGTATTTAAAATAAGTCACTTATTTTGCTTTATTCTTATGTTTAACATCATTTCCAAATTCTGAAGCAAATTGGATGGTAGACACAACTGTTTACATTTTCATTGAACAAGTGGCAACGAAATCTCTGAAACTTAGACAATGATTATACTTCCACGTTCGAATATGTAATATGAAAAGCAAATATAAATTTCACATAACCTAGAATATTATGCCTAGTACAACATTATCCTATGCATAAGCAGACACATCCCAACCCCACCAGTCCCAACAAATGGTACCCAAAATCTGTAAAAGCAGATACAGGCTCTAAAACTGAATCTGTTTTCTGAGATTATTGAGTGAAAAGACTGCTAAATTTTTTGTTCCCTAGTTTTTCCCTCTCTTACAAAACTTTTCTGAAGTCAGAAACCATCAATTCCATAATTCAGTTCAATAAAGAGCACTGAATACGTATAGGTACCTTCCTTTTAGGAATTCAGATCTAGTGAAGCCATCACAATATGATATCAATGGACACTTATGGAAGTGTTTTTATTAACGAGATTTTATAATCAATAACTCATTAGAGTTCATTGTTATTGCCCTATGAACAAATATCTATCTCCAAATCCAAAATAAAGAGTAAAGTGGAGCCAGGCACAGTGGTTCATGCCTGTAATATCAGCATTTTGGGAGGCCAAGGAAGGCAGATCATTTGAGGTCAGGAGTTCAAGACCAGCCTGGCCAACATGTGAAACCCCGTCTCTACTAAAAATACAAAAATTAGCTGGGCATGGTGGCACACACCTGTAGTCCCAGCTACATGGGAGTCTGAGGCAGGAGAATTGCTTGAACCTGGGAGGTGGAGGTTGCAGTGAGCTATGATCGCGCGATTGCACTCCAACCTGGGTGACAGAGCGAGACTCTGTCTCAAAAAATGAAATAAAATAAAAAAGAAAAAGGAAAAATAAGTGAAGTGGCTGCAAAACAGCCTTGGAATTCCCAGTAAGTTAGTTGTGAGAGTGGGTGATTTTGAGTCCAAGCAGAGGGACAGTAACACTCACCATCCCATTGCTGTCTCCAGCGTGATCAGCCCTTTGTAACAATCTCAACATAGATCCCTCTCTACTCAATATATCCAGAGTAGTTCCTTTTCTCAGACTGGACACTCTCGACTAGATAATACTAGGATGAAATACAGCCACCTATTTTATTTTCAATTTAGCTGGGTAATTGGTACATGTGAAAGAATACAGAAAAATACCAACTGCATTTTACAATTATAGATTAGTCCTACTGTAATTATTTTATGGAAGCTGCATGAATATAATCAGAGGAATGCAAGGTCAAAAACAATAAGTAAAGTCTGGAATAAAAGACAATTGTACAGTATGCTATGCTCCACACAAGTTATCTTCCTTTTCATAAGTTACAGTCCTCCATCTATTAAGTGAATGAAGACAATGAGTACTGGGTGAGTCTTTTCTTCAAATGAATCTTGGGTGACTACTCAATGATGAGCAGATCTTCAAACAGAATCATCATCAGTCAGAATAAGTACAGAATGTTCAGCTTCTCAAGCTGCTTAACAGCTGTCAGGGTCAGTAAACAAAACAGCAAATCTAAACATGCAAACATACATGTAATAAAATCCCATCATGAAACTAGGAAAAAAGTGAATGTATTTCTGTAGATCACTGAAAGTTAATGTCATGATGGAAAATTCCAATGAAATGTAGAAAACACTGAATGAACTGCAATTAACCTATGAATTTTTCTAACTGGCAGTTGATTTGCTAAGAAATATTAGAATCACATTTATTATCTCAGCATATTTTAATAAACCTGGCATTCACTCTTTATTGATTTAATTCAATATTTATTGATTTCCTACTATGTCCTAGGAATTCCAAATATAAAGGCAGCCAGAACAATACACTGCCCTCACCTTAAGAATCTCAGTCTAATCATTTTCCCCTTAAACAATGGTCTCCCTAAGCTATACTTAAAATTCTAAATTGTGAAAATGTAACACTCATTTCTGCAGCAAAACAAAAACCTAGTTTCAGAATTTGTTTTCCAAAACAATACTTTACACGAAGAATAGAATTTTTACTTGCCTGACATACGATTATACTTTAAAATAGAAAGGAAATTTATCTGACATCGAAGTGTTTATATTAAAACTATAGACCATTAACACAATGTATAAAGTGATGGAAATGATGAAAATCCACTAATCTATTTCTTACTTCTTAAAAAATATATTTGTAGTAAAAGAAATACTATTTGGAAAACAAATATATCTTGTCTTTTTACTGTGTGCCAGGTATTGTGCTAGACACAGAGTACAAAGAAATGTGATGCAGCTCCGTCCCCAAGGTATTCACAGTCTAATCTAACCTATTTTATATGCAAAACTAGTCATTTTAGAGCACCTCAGAAAGGAAAATGCAATGCTTCTTACTAAAAATGGTAATAATTGACTATTATCATTTCCTACACAAAGCCAGTACCAGATATGCCTAAAACATTGTTATTCTTGCTTCTTTTCAAAATCATATGAAAGCATATTTTCCATTTAAGAAAAAGGTATATAATGACTCTTTACTTGGCTTAGCCTATTTTTTAAAGAAATATCTATTATAAAACTTATTGTACAAAAATTACAGGCTTTTTTGCAGGAAAGGCAAAGAGGGAAAAACTGTGATTTAAAGGAGAATAAAATGTCACCCTGAACTCATCCTGGGTCTCCAATGTTACCAAACTTTAACTGGCTTCAGTGACAAACGAAATACCTGGTCATTTTAACCAGATGATTTCAGTAACTTTTAACCCACACTCATAGTGAGGTTTCATACAAGTAAATAATTTTTTATAAAACAAACCAAAACATTTATATACACCTAATCCTGAGCTGCCATAGGATATGATTCCCTTGACACATCTTTTATGCACATTTTTACCTTTTTTTAATTTCAATAGGTTTTTGCAGAACAAGTGGTATTTCATTACATGAGTAAGTTCTTCAGTGGTGATTTCTGAGATTCCGGTGCACCCATCACCTGAGCAGTGATGTACACTGTACCTAATGTGTAGTCTTGTATCCCTCACCACCCCCCTACCCTTTCTCCCAGTCCCCAAAGTCCAACGTTTCATTCTATGCCTATGCTTGTGTATTCAACTGCATCCTCATAGCTTGGCTTCCAAATACGAGGGAGAACATACAAAGTTTGGTTTTCCATTCCTGAGTTACTTCACTTAGAACAATAGTCTCCAATTCCACCCAAGTTGCTGTGCCTGCCATTTTTTATTGATTAATAAACTTTCATATAAACTTACATATAAATATAAAGCTTTACCTATAAATGTAAGCCATACAAGCTTATGAAAGCCATATAATGGCTACATTGATAAAGTATACACACAAGGGTCAACTTTTCTATGAATTAGTTTATCAGCCTTTGTTGAACAACTATTATGTGTTCAGAAGAAATTACTTTGGCAAGTAGCTAGAAAATCGTTATTGTTTGATTATTCATTAATTAATCATTGACTTCATTTTAATTATTCATTAAAACTCATTGACTTCAAAAATGTTTCTTGACTTTTCCTTCCCAAGAGATTGTAACAGAGATTCCATAATTGATGGTTGTTTTAGTTTATCACAAGTGTGGACAGATTCCTATTTCAATACAGGCATATGTTGTTTTATTGCAATTTGCTTTATTGTGCTTTGTGGATATTTTGCTTTTTTATAAATTGAAAGTTTGTGGCAAATCTGTGTTGAGGAAGTCTATCAGTACCATTTTTCAAACAGCATGTGATTACTTCATGTCTCTGTGTCACATTTTGGTAATTCTCACAATAGTTTAAACTTTTCCTTATTATTGTATCTGTTATGATGATCTATTATCAGTGACCTTTTTATTTATTTTTATTTATGTATTTATTTTTATACAGAGTGAGATACAGAGTTTGATACAGAGGTTGCTCACCACAACCTCAAATTCCTGGGCTCAGGTGATCCTCCCACCTCAGCCTCCTGCGTGGCTAGAACTACAGGCACAAACCACCCGGCCCAGCTGAAAAAAAATAGAGAGAGAGAGATGGGGTTGCCCAGGCTGATCTCAAACTCCTGGAACATCTTTGATATTACTATTGTAATATTTTGGGGGAACAGCCATGCCCATATAACATGGAAGACTTCTTGTGTGTGTATGCAATAAGGTCTCACTCTGTTGCCTGGGCTGGAGTGCAGTGGCGTGACCACGGGTCACTGCGGCCTCAACCTCCTGGACTCAAGTGATCCTTGCTTAATTGCTAACTGTTGTGCGTGTTCTGACTGTTTCACCAACCAGCCATTCCACTGCCTCTGTCCCTCTTCTTGGGCCTCCCTTTTTTCTGAGGTCAACAATAGTGGAACTAGGACACTTAATAACCCTCCTGTGGTGCTAAGCATTCAAGTGAAAGGCAAAGTCACACTTCTCTCACTTTAAAATCAAATCTAGAAATTACTAAGCTTAGTGAAGAAGGTATATCAAAAGCCAGCCTTGGATGAAAGCTAGGCTTCTTGAACCCGTTAACCAAGTTGTGAAAGCAAAGGAAAGGCTCGTGAAGGTATTTAAAAGTGTTACTCCAGTGAACACACAAATAATAAAAAAGTGCAACAGCCTTGTTGCAGATAGAGAGGAAGTTTTAGTGATCTGGATAGATAAAACCACCCACAACATTCCCTTAAGCCAAAGCCTAATCCAGAGCAAGGCCATAACTCTATTCAATTACATGAAGGCTGAGAAAGTTGAGGAAGCTGCAGAAGAAAAGTTCAAAGCTAGCAGAGGTTGGTTCATAGCTGAATAAAAGAAGCCATCTCAATAACATAGAAATGCAAGGTGAAGCACCAAGTGCCAATGAAGAAGCTGCAGCAAGTTATCAAGAAGATCTAGCTAAGATTATTGATGAAGATGGATATACTAAACAACTTATTTTCAATGGAGATGAATACAACCTTCTATTAGAAGACGATGTCATCTAGGACTTGCATACCTTAGAAAGGAGAAGTCAATGCCTGACTTCAAAGCTTCAAAGGACAGGCTGACTCTCCTGTTAAGGGCTAATGGAGCTGATGACTTTAAGTTGAAGACAATGCTCACTTACCACTCCAAAAATCCTAAGGCCCTGAAGAATGTTGCTAAATCTATTCTACTTGTGCCCTAGAAATTGAATAACAAAGCCTGGATGATAGCCCATCTGTTTATAGCATGATTTACTGACTATGGAAAGCCCACTATTGAGACCTACTGCTCAGAAAACAAAGATTCCTTTCAAAATACGAATGCTCATTGGCAATGCACCTAGTCATCCAATAACTCTGATGGAGATATATATGGAGATTAATCTTGATTTTATGCTGTTAACACAACATCCATTCTGCAGCCCATGGATCAAAAAGTAATTTTGACTTTCATCAATTATTATTTAAGAAATATTTCATAAGGCTATAGCTGCCATAAAAAGTTATTCCTCTGATGAATCTGGGAAAAGAAAGTTAAAAACCTTATGCGAAAGTTTTTTGCATTCACCAATCTAGATGCCATTAACAACATTCATGATTCATGGAAGAAGGTAAAAATATCAACATTAACAAGAGTTTGGAAAAAGTTCATTCTGACTCTCATGGATGACTTTGAGGACTTCAAACCTTCAGTGGAGGAAACAACTGCAGATGTCGCAGAAATACAAGCGAACTAAAACTGGAAGTAGAGCCAGAAAATATGACTGAATTGCTGCATTTGCATGACAAAACTTCAATGAATGAGTACTTGCCCCTTACAAATAAGCAAAGAAAGTAGTTTCTTGAGATGAAATCTACTCCTAGTGAAAATGCTATGAACATTATTGAAATGACAACAAAGGGTTTAGAATATTACATCAACTTAATTGATAAAGCAATGGCATGGTATGAGAAGACTGACTCCAATTTTAAAGGAAGTTCTCCCGTGGGTAAAATGCCATGAGACAACATTACATACTATAGATAAATCTTTCATAAAGTGAAGAATCAATCAATGTGGCGAACTTCGTTGTTGTCTTAAGAAATTTCCAGAGCCACTCCAATCTTCAGCAACCACCACCCTGATCAGTCAGCAGCCATCAACATCAAGGCAAGACCCTCCATCAGCAAAAGGAGTACAATTCACTGAAGACTCAGATGATTATTAGCAGCTTTTAGCAATAAGGTATTTTTAATTAAGGTATTTATATTTTTTAGACATAATGTTATTGTGCACTTAATAGATTATGATATACTGTAAATATAACTTTTGTATGTACTGGGAAACCAAAAAATTATTTTAACTCACTTAATTATGATATCCACCTTAGTATGGAGGTCTGGAACTGAATCCACAATATCTCTATGGTTTATCTGTAATAGTAGAGTGGTCAGATCTCCCATAGATCATACTTATAAACTCTTGACAAAATATGAATAAAAACCATTTTAAGGCACTGGAGAATGAGCGAAGCTTACATAACTTAGGGGAAGACACCCTTGAAAGAGAGTGAATGCCCTGGGCAAAATTTGTTTTTGCAGCTTCTTCTGTGAGGGTATGTCCCAGTCTGAATAGGTGAGGGCATTATGAATGCATAGGATGGAGTTTAGGTCTGACAGAGAAAATCCACAATGAGGAAAGCTATAAAGGAGAAGGGTTAAACCTGTTTATAAACTCTACCCAAATCCTTGGTTAATCCCTGAACTATATATACTCCAGAGGTTCAAGTGAAGGAAATAGTGGAGGCCCAAGAAATTTAGGGGAAATTTCAATTGCTTGCTCACCAAAAGTGACATAATTAGGAGTTACATTTTAGCTAAATTATTTGTTGGCTAGGACAAAAGCCAAATTCGAGATTTTTCACTGAAATATAACAAAATTCAGAATACCTACAATATAACAACTAAAATGTACATTACACAACAACAATTACTAGACGTTATTTTAAAAAGAAAGCAAAACAAAAACAAAATTCCCATAATAAAGAGAAAAAGTCTATAAAAACCAACCCCACAATTACCCAGATGTGAAAGTGTAGCTTTCAGAACACCTATAATAAACATGTTCAAAAGTGTAAATAAAAATATTACTGAATGAATGAAGATAGAAAATGTTAACAGAAATTTGGAACCTATAATTGAGAACTAAATGGAAATTTTAGAACTGAAAATTACAATGTTAAAATTAGAATTTTGCTTAATAGGCTTAACAGAATTGAGATTCCAAGAAGAAAAGCACAATAAATGAAGAGAGATAAATAAAAATGTTCCAATCTAAAAAACAGAAAGATTGAAAAAATGATTAGAACACAGCCTCAATGATAGATATGTGAAACAATATTAAGTCATCTAACAGAATCAGAGCCTAAAAAAAGAGGAGAGAGAGGAAGAAAAATATTTTAAAGAAACAGCAGTTGAAATTATAATAACTTTGGTGAAAATTACAACCTTGAAATGGAAAGGGAAAAAAAATAGCAAATGCCAAGCAGGATACTAAGAAAAACAAACAAATATCTAGGCACATTATAGCCAAATGGCTGAAAATAAAGAGTTGAGAGAAAATCTTGAAATCAACCAGAGGAAAATGAGTATTACGTTTGGAAAAGGGGAGCAACAATAACCAAAAAACAAAAACAAAAAACCTATTAAGAGCCAGAAAACAATACAACAACATCTTTAAAGTACTGAAAGAAAAATCTCAACCCAGAATTCTAACCTCCTGCAAATATTCCTTAAAAAATTCCAGAAATAACTCAACAAAAATACGTAAAGGCTTTAGACACTTCTCCAAAGAATATATATAAATGGCTAATAAGCATATAAAAAGATGTTCAACATCACTAATCATTAAGGAAATGCAAATCAAAACCTTACACCCATCAGGATGGCCACTATCAAAAGAACAAAAAATATTAAGCATTAGTGAGGATGCAGAGAATTGGAACCCTTGCTCACCATGGGTTGTAATGTAAAATGGTACAGCTACTATGGAAAACAGTATGGAGGTTCTTCAAAATTTTTAAATTATAATTAGCATATAATCCAGAAATCTCACTTTTGGGTATACATCCAAAAGATATCTAAGTAAGATCTCAAAGTATTTGTACAACTATGTTCATTGCAGCATTATTCACAATAGCTAAGCCATGGAAACAATTCAATGACAGAGAAGTGGAAAAAGAAAACGTGGTGTGTGTGTGTGTGTGTGTGTGTGTGTGTGTGTGTGTGTGTGTGAATATCATGCAGCCTTAAAAAAGAAGAAAACCCTGTCACATGCTACAACAGGGATGAACTTTGAAGACATTATGCTAAGGGAAATAAGCCAGTCACAAAAGGACAAACACTGTATTACTCTATGCATATGAAATAGCTGAAGTGTCAAAAATCATAAAAACAGTAAGTAGAAATGTGATTAGAGGAAAGAGAGAGAGAGTATTTACATCTAATGGGTACAGAGTTTCAGTGTTGCAAGCTGAGAAAATTCTAGAGATCTGTTGCACAAAAATACTTAACACTACTAAACTATACACTTGAAAATGGTTAAGATGGTAAGTTTAATGTTGTGTTTTATCATAATAAAATAGTTTAAAAAGCTATACAAATAAAGACATTTTGGATATATAAAAAATAAATTTGTCAGCAACAGACATGCATTACAAGAAATGCTAAGGAAAGTACCTGAGACTGAAACACCACCAGATGAAAACCTGGAAAAAAGTAACACCAGCCTCAGATAAATAAGAGTTGCATAAATGCAATTAAACTGATGCCAAATTGCTATTTTTGCTGGAATTAAGTCAGTACTAACTTGAAGTAGGTGAAATGTATAATATGCACCATTTTCATGGGCATCTGATACATTCTGCAGACTATATTGTAGGCCATAATACAAGTTTCAAGAATCCTTAAAGTGTTTAAATAAAACAAAATGTATACTCTGACCATAATGGAATTAAATTAGCAATCAATGGAAAGAAATATGAGAAACCCCTAAATATTTGGAAATTAAATAATACATATTTAAATAACACGAGTCAAAGAAATCACAAAGTAAATTAGAAAATTTCTTGAACTAAGTGAAAAAAAAACAAAACTCTACAACATATCAACCTTTAAGTAATGCAGTGAAAGCAGTGTCACTTGGCCCTTGTCATATGACTCTGAAGGAATTGAGTCTCAGGGAATCTGTGCCAGAAAATTATGGAATGATTCCTACTGCTATTGCTGAGTTGCACACTGTCCTTTGCTTCTGACTCAGGAGTCTTGTATCTTTTTCCAGGATCCAAAATCTATGGCAGGCTACCTTGTTAACTCAGAAGTAGAATAAAATCTCAGATCCTTCACAATTCTTCACAAAGATCTATAAATCATAATTCAGGAACAGATCTAGTATATTTAAGAAGTTAACAAAGGAGGAATTTTAATTCAGTGGAAAACTGTGAAGTTCAACAAATGGTATTGAAACAACTGGCTTTCCAATTGGAATAAAATTAAAGCAGACTTACTGTTTCACCACGTACATCAATAAATTTCAGAAGAACAAAACACTTCAATGTAAAACATAAAACAATAAAATTCACACACAGTTTATAATCTCAGGGGAAGTCTTTACCATGGAGAGAAACCCAGTAGCTATAAAAAGAAACTTATTTGAGTTACAAAAGTTTCAAAAAATTGTATGACATTAGGTACCAAAATGTAACAGATAAACAAGAGACACTGATACTACTGCAATGCAAACAAAAAAGATTAACATATATTATGATGAATTATACCATGAGCTTTTAAAAACAGGCAAGGTGGAAATAAACTACCCGGTAGAAAACTACACTAAGGATATGAAAAGGCAATTCACGAACTCCTGATCTCAGGTGATCCTCTGGCCTCAGCCTCCCAATGTGCTGGGATTACAGGCGTGAACACTGTCTCTGCTAAAAATACAAAAATTAGCCAGGCGTGGTGGCGCTTGTCTATAGTCTCAGCTACTTGGGAGGCTGAGACGCGAGAATTGCTTGAACCCAGGAGGCAGAGGTTGCAGTGAGCTGACACCATGCCCACGCCACTGCACTCCAGCCTGGGCAACAGAGCGAGGCTGCATCTCAAAAAAAAATTTTTTTTAAAAAAGAAAAATGAAAAGGCAATTCACAGATCTCACCTAAATGACAAATATATATATATAGATATATATATATGAAAAAGATGTCCAACTATAGTAGCAATAAGAGTGAAAATGAAATTTGCTATGATATAACATGTTATTCTCATAGGCAAAAATTAAAAATTATCTCATCTCTTGCAGGTGGAGCATAAGAGAACATAAGATTATATTCTTATGTACTTCCTATGGAAACGTAGCTTGTTATAAACTTTTGGGAAACGATTGATCAACAACTATTAAAATTAAGAATATTCAACGTGTACTCCTTCAAAATGGCAACCAGACATATGTACAAGAATATTAATTGCAACACTGTTCATAATGACTGAAATTGCAAACACACTGAATGCCCATTGTCAAAAGAATACTGGACAACTTATAGGATACACGACCATGACATATTATATGGCCAATCAAAAGAATAAAGAAGAAGTAAACCGTTGAATTTGGAAAGATTTCCAACTGCATTAAATGAGAAAAAGCAAAATTCAGAAAACTGTATATTACATAATTATTATTCATATCCATATATGTATATTTTATGTGACTATACAAGCATGAAAGAAATAGGAAAATCATGTTGTTAACATGGTATCTGTGTGGAGATGGAGGGTCAGTTTGATTTGATGTGAGAGGAAAGCAAAAAAAGAGTTCAGCAAAATGTAGAAGGGGATTCATAATATCATAAATGTATGAAATGTGTTTATTTGCATGGCTGCGTGTGTGTAAAATTTAACCATCAAACAACAGAGGAGTGTTTGAACACATGATAAGAAAATAACAGAATCTCTAAGTCATTGTGGTAAAAAGTGGAAAAGTACTGATTTTGATTAAGTGACCTGGCCTTAAATTTTGCCTTTGCCAATTACTAGCCTTGAAACTTTGGGCAAATTCAATAATCTCCCTGAGCCTCAGTTTCCTCATTTGTAAAATTTTATTAGACATATCCTAAATTATTTACTTTCACAGGGTTGTTACAAAGTTTACATTCTAAAATGTATATTACATTTATAATAAATTGTAAAATTTGTACTGCATGACTGTTGTTATTGTTGTATAATTAGAATCATATATAGATTTCATCCTAACCTTTCCATAAGCTGCTAAAGTTATCACTATGCAGAAATTATCCAGTCTTACTTCCAAAGTAAGGCAATGTTGGCACCGAAATGGAAAAGAATGATAAAAATCTTAAGCATATAAGTGGAGACTAATTTACTATAAGCTTTCCTTACAGCAACCATAACTTACCCTCCAAAATTTTAGGTTAAATCTAGGGCAGCCTGAGTATCTTTCATCAGAAATATTGGACATGCTCACTTTGTATTTGACCTTGTTCACAGTAAAACATAATACTGAACAGTTGTTATTTTTCTGATTCTGCCTTACGGTTTCCTCACTTACTCATGTAACCATGAGGAAATCAAGAGTGAATATTAGAGATAAAGGAACCAGCTGCAGACCATGATAGAACCCAAGTGTCACTCCCATATGGGCCAATTACTCGTAGAGCAAAATTCTCAGTTGCATTCTCAGCCTTGCTACTCACAGTGTGGTCCATGCCCCAGCAATATCAGCATCAGCTGACAGTTTATTAAAATGAATCATCTTAGGTCCCACCTCAGGTCAAATGAATAATCTGCATTTCAACAAGATTCCCTGGGTGATTGACTTGTACATTACAGTCTAAGAAGCAAAGTCCTAAGCTATGGTCTATCATGGAAAGTTATATATGGCTACATAGATGCATGAACTGTTAGAAGATGACATCAGAAGTCATTTTGGCCAGTGATTTTTCTGGCCAATGTGGTGGGTCACGTCTGTAATCCCCATGCTTTGGGATGATAAGCTGGCAGGATGGCTCGAGGCCAGGGGTTCAACACCAGCCTGGGGAACACAGCTTTTGTAGAGCTCATCTCTACAAAAAAGAAAAAGCCTTAGCTCGGTGTGGTGGTGCATGCCTGTAGTCCTAGCTACTCAGGAGGCTGAGGTGGGAGGCTCACTTGAGCCCAGGAGGTTGAGGCTACAGTGAGCTCTGATGGTGCCACTGCACTACAGCCTGGGAGACAAAGCCAGACAGTGTCTCTAAAAGCATATTTTTTAAAAGGTAGTTTTCGTGAGCCAGCTTGAAGGAGAGTTGTTAGTGGATGGAGTTTGCAGGAGTTGTATGTCCATGTGAGGCAAGGGGTGGAGGTGGGTATAGATAGGGAAAGACAGTGAAAGTGGTATAGCGGAGGGCTTAGCATCTGTTGGTTACAACTCGCCTAGCCCTGAAGATGCCTATCTGAGTGCTGCAGAAAGGAACGGCAGGCCAAAACTGAAGGTCTACCCCTCTGGAACCCTGGGAGACTTCTGCTCACAAGTTGTGCTGCTTTGGTTCCAGGTAGCAAAATGTCACAGAATGGAAAAAGAGACTGTCTTCACACTTCAACCTGGGAAAAGAACACGATGATGGTCAGCAGATGACTTCAGGAAAAGCTTACTTGAGCACCTTAAAAGCAATCATCGGGAAGAGAGGAAGCATAGACCCCCCACATATTCTCCTGATGGCCACTGGTACCTCTGACTGGACTGAAGCAGCCCCAAGCAGCGTCCTGGAACTCAGCATCAGGAGGTAGAACTGGCATAGTAGAGAAGGACAGAATGAGCTTTCTCACTGCAGATAAGTGACAAAGTCTTGCTCTTGAGACACTTCTGGAGACTTCCTAAAGTAACGGAGACAGGGCTTCGGACACTGCATGGGCGGGTGGTGATGAGAAAGGTTAGTTTGGTTTCTTCATTTTACTTATTTTTCAAGAGACAGGGTCTCACTCTGTCACCTAAGCTGGAGTACAGTAGCATGATCATAGCTCACTGCAATCTCCAACTTCTGGGCTGAAGCAATCCTCCTGCCTCAGCCTCCCCAGTAGCTGGGACTACAACCACCTGCCATCATATTCAGGTAAATTTTATTTTATTTTTTGTAGAGATGGAGTCCCAGGCTGATCTTGAACTCCTGGCCTCAAGAGATTCTCCCACCTCAGCCTCCCAAAATACAGGGACTACAGGTGTGAGCTACCACTTCCAGCTAAAGATGGTTATTTTTTAATGTGATTCCATTTGTCCTCCCATGCTAACTCATGTACCTTCATATCACTTGGGGAAATACGGGTGACATTATGCAACATTTCTGTTTTCTTCTTTCTAAAACAGCATCTAAATGTGGTTAAGCCATTCTTAGTGACTTCTGAGTTTCTGGGACCAGAGTTTCTATATATTCAACATATTTACCCACTTGGAAGCACAAATATAGTTGATTGATTTATATATTGCTAGTGGTAATATTTATAGTTAATGAAAGCATCAGACTTCATTCTTTAAAGCTATTTTTCCAGGATGGTAAAAAATGATTGCTAATACATTGTCTTGCTTTAGACTACATTTTTTCTTGTCATTGACAATGAAAATGTGCCTTTTTTATAGGCAGCAAGTTTAAAAAGATGTTTTCTATATTCTTAATTTAATTTGGTGATTATATAACCATCTCTCCTCTAAGGGAAACCAATGGCACTGTGGGTTTTTGTTTTTTTTTTTCTTATTCTCTGAACTAAACTCCTACAATCAAACAGGGAGAAGGCAGGACAAAAGTGTCTATTCATTTATAAGTAAAATAAATTGAAACTTGACTTATTAGAAAATGCAATTCGAGAATGAAAAATTACTTTCTTCACATAATGGCTTAGTATTTCTCATCCTTGCATAAATCTGTTCCTTTTAAACTCAGCTTTTAGGCCTTGGCTGTTTTCATTATATTTAGAAAAATTGTCTTCAATTACATGACCCCAAACCAGGCCCTGTGCTCTTTACAAATCCATTTCTAATGTGCTGATCTTTATGCTGCACCTCAAAGACTCTTATCACTATGACTGAATGAAACTTCATAGTGCTGGAGAACCACTATTCCCAGCATCTTAAACAGTAAATGAATAGTCAAGCCAAACAGAATCCTGGTGCTATGTACAACAGTCCCTGAAAAGCTAAAAACACAAGATGTTTCAGATCTCAAATGTCAGCCCACTTTCTCCTGTCAGATAGTCTCCATTACAAAGGACTTCTAGTGCAGGTGGTAACATTTTTGATACTTATTTAACAAAAATGTATTAAACACCTACTATGTGCTTGCACTGATCCTTGTACTTGGGGTTAGACCATGACCAAGATCTGTGTAATTGTTCATGATTATATCTGTGTCAATGTGGCTTTTGGTTGACTCCATTTCTATCTGTAGATTCCAGAAGGAAATAATCACATATGAGAAATATTTAATCCATAAGACAAAGTACCAGTTATGATATCAACAACTTGCTAAAAAGAAATGGTAGATATAGAATAAAGTACAGTATTCCCCTGGCATTATGTGCTATTCAAGTCCTTGGTTTCTACTTTTCTTTGTTGGAACCCACTTCACACCACTTAGAGAGACAAGAGAAACTTGAAAGAAGTGTGTGCTTTGCTCTTTGCTGATTCAATAGCAAGTCAAAATCTCAACTTATGGGCAGAAAATGTTGCTTCCAATGGCAGAAATCCATTAATTTGAGGGAAGCATCCTTCTTCTCAATTTAGTCTTTTACTAGCCACACTTTCATTTCCTTTCAATGAGAAGCAAAAGTAAAGATGTCCTTAGAATGCATTCCTATTTGAAAAAATTAAATGGTCGGGCACGGTGGTTCGTGCCTGTAATCCCAGCACTTTGGGAGGCTGAGGCGAATGGATCATAAGGTCAGGAGTTCGAGACCATCCTGACCAACATGGTGAAACCCTGTCTCTACTGAAAATACAAAAATTAGCCAGGCATGGTGGCACATGTCTGTAATCCCAGCTACTCAGGAGGCTGAGGCAGGAGAATTGCCTGAACCTGGGAGGCGGACAGAAGTTGAAGTGATCCAAGATTGTGCCACTGCACTCCACCCTGGGCGACAAAGTGAGACTCCTTCTCAAAAAAAATAAAATAAAATAAATGTAGATATAAATATACGTGCAAAAGGATATTCCTTGCAGCAATGTTTGTAACATTAAAAACTAGAAGCATCCTCAGTGTCTATCACCGGGGTCAGATTAATGAATTTTGGTACAGCTATATAGTAAAATACTATGCAGAATCAAAATCATGCTGTTTTTGCATTGTGGTAGGCTATATTCATTACCCCAATTTTTCACAGCTCCTGGTATTCACATTCTTTGTTAGTATATTCCCATACTGATTCTGCACTTGACCTTGTGATGGGCTTCAGTCAATAGGGTAATGGCAAATTTGATGCAAATAGAGGTTTGACAAAACTCTTATTGCCTCTGCATCAACTCTTGGATCCCTGCCTCCGTAATTATAACATGCCTGAGCTAGCCTGCTTAAGAGATGTGAGAGGTAAATGGTGAAAAGCCAAGCTTTCCAGCTGATACCATTATAGACCAGCCCGCTCCTAGCCCACTTACTAACAGATGTATAAAAAAAAGAAAACAACTAAGATCAGCCTATATTTGAAGAACTACCAGCTGAACCTATGGACACATGAAAGGTAACAAAGGGCTACTGTTTTAAGTCATTAAGCTTTGGGATATTTTGTTACACAGCATTATGCTGGTTATAGATTAATGAAATGTACTAACTCAATCTCAAAAAATATACTATTGAGTCATGAAAGCAAGTCAGGAAAATGATTATAGGATGATTACATTATACAAAAAATATGTCTGATTCATATGTAGAAAAAAGATCTAGTACAGAGGAATATATACCAATATTTACAATAGTTACCTCTAGGGAGAAAAACAGATTGAATGTGGAGTATAAGGTAGAGTCTTACTTTAAAATCTATATAATCTTTATTGATTAAAAAAAAATTTCCCAGTGAGCACATTTTCAAGCATTACTTATATAATTTTTAAAAATCTTCAAGATAAACCACAGCTATAAGATATCACCACCACAAAATATATTTTCTCTTCACCTAGCTCATTTGTTAAAAGGACATAAAACTTTATGTGATGAATATTTTAGTGAAATTTCATCTGACTTGCAGAACACTTTGAAAATTGAAAATTTTGAAAAAACCTCTTCAAGGAAGATGTAAGATAAATAGGCAGACAGCAAGCATAAGAACAGATGCCTGGTTTACTAAGTTCTTCATACTATCTAAATATAGCCTTAATTAGGTTAGATGAGCAAAAACAGAAAAAGAAACACTCAGAATCCTCTTGAAACTACCTGGGAAGGCTCAGTATTGTCAGTACATTAGATATAAACACTATTTTCTTGAGCCCAGAATTGTCCCAGTACTTCAGTTATGAGAGATGTATCATTTTAGAGCACTGAATTCTAAAGCATCTGTATTAAGGAAGTGTCTTAGTCTGCTTTCTTTGCTATAATGGAATACCACAGCCTGGGTAATTTACAAAGAACAGAGGTTTATTTCGCTCACAGTTCTGGAGGCCGGGAAGTCCAAGTACATGGTTGAGGCATCTGATGAGGGCCTTCTTGCTACATTGTAACATGGCAAGAGGCCAAGAAAGTGCCAGTTCAGGTCTTTCTCTTCTTATAAAGCCATCAGCCTCATAATGGGAACCCTTGCCTGATGACCTTATCTAATGCTAATTCTCTCCCAAAGACCCCACCTCCAAGTAACATCAACATATGAATTTGGGAATTAAATTTCCAACACATACAATTTGAATATGGGACATATTCAACCATAGCAGGAAGTTTCCATTAAGAATCAAAAATTTTGAATTTGATAACTTGGTATTTGTATCCCAGTTTAGTCACTTTTTCAATCTTTTGGAGTTGAAACTTTTAAATCTACATAAAAAGGTAAATCTATCTATATTCTCCCAAGATAATTGTAAGGATTAAATAAGATACTTCCCTTCACTATATAAATAAATAAAATTATTTAAATACCTTTTGAACCCACCAATAAAACACACAGAGGACAATCACTTATGGGGTAAAATTTTGAGAAAACCTGAATTTATTTTCCTGACCCTAAATATCATCCCCTCTCGTTTATTCTGGACCATTGAAATTTTGCATTAGGAAATCCTTTACTTGTTTTAAAGAATGTTTCTTTTTTAGATTTTTATATCTAAAATCCCTAAGGGGAGAGTGAAACCTTAATGTAAGAATAGTGAGTCTGACTTTCACTAGCTATGCAATGATGGCTACAATAAACAACTTATTTCGCAAGTTTGTGGGAATCAAATAAGGTACTGAATATAATCATGCCTAGCACTAAGAATGGGTCATGTTAAGAAAGTAATAAACATTCTGTTGATTATTCTGACAAATCCTGTCATGTTAAGTAGATTCCTAAAGCCTTCAAAATCCCTTTGAAAAAAAGCAGCTCAACAGAACTATAGACACGTAAAACATTACTATCAGATGGAGCTGTCAGACAAACTTTTGTTGAGCTCCTGTCATCTGCCAGGTACTATAATAGACGTAACAATCGAAAGCCAAGTAAAATAAAAGTAACTGTCTACACAAAATTCCCTATCTAGATTAGAAAAAAAAATGAAGGAAATAAGATGTCATTAAATAACGTGTTAAATGCAGTAACACAGTTGTGTTCAGGGTGCTAAGGAACTAACCAACATAACAATGAAAGATTTCTAGTCCAGCTGTATCCAAACATGTCAGCCAACAGTCATATGTGGACAGTGTGACTAAATAACTGAATTTTAAATTTTATTTAATTTTTATTAATTTAAACTTAAATGGTCACATAGGCTAGTAGTTACCATAATAAAGAATGCAAATTTAAACATTTCCATCACTATGGAAATCTCTGTTGGAAAGTGCTGCTCTAGACAAGGAGTCAGTAAATATTTTTTGCAAAAGCGCAGATAATAATTTTTTTTTTTTTTTTTGAGATGGAGTCTCACTTTGTTGCCAGGCTAGAGTGATGCAATCTCAGCTCACTGCAACCTCTGCCTCCTGGGTTCAAGTAATTCTCCTGCCTCAGCATCCTGAGTAGCTGGGATTACAGGCACACACCACCGTGCCCATCTGACTTTTGTATTTTTAGTAGAGAAAGCATTTCACCATGTTGGCCAGGATGGTCTTGATCTCTTGACCTTGTGATCCACCTGCCTCAACCTCCCAAAGTGCTGGGATTACAGGCATGAGCCACCGCGCCTGGCCTGATAATAACTATTTTAGTCTTTATGAGCCATATGTGCTCTCTCAAAACAACTGCACCTTGCCACTGTAGTCCAAAAGTAGCCCAAGACAATGCATTGTACAAGTGAGTGTGGCTATGTTCCAATAAAACTTTACTTAGGAACACTAATATTTGATTTTTGTATAATTTTCCCATGTCACAATATTCTTTTTTTTTCCTTCTTTTTAACCATTTAAAAATGTAAAAATCATTCTGAACCATCAGGCCATTCAGAAAACAGGCCCTGATTTGTCCTGCAGGCCAATGACCACTGTTCTAGACACCCAAGAAACACCTCAGACAGGTTTTATTTAGTTGAAATTTGGAAAACTGGCACTCACCAGGCTTATAATGTTCTACAGTAAAGTAGAAAAGGAGGAAGAGAAGAAGGAGGAGGACAGGAAAAGAAAGAGGGTGAGGAAAAGGAAGAAATGCAGAGAGAAATAAGGATGAAAGAGGACAACACATTCAGAAAACACAAACAAAGCTGAGTATAGAACACATTAGGTTGACAGTGGCTGAAGATACATTTGGGAAGCAGGGTCTGCAACTTGTAAGCCAGTGTAATGTCCCTTCTTGTAGGTCTGTTTGAGTTCAGATAAGTAGTCGAGCCCACAATACTAAAAGGCTGCACTTGGCATGAAATTAGTTAAAGGACTGCGGCATGCCAGCAAGCCAGTGTCAGGCATGTTTCCTCAGCAGGAGTTCTCACTGCAATCCACAGCCCAATCCTCTTTATCCCCAACCCCAGCTAGCACTTGAATACTAAGGAATGAGATGGTGGATGTGGGAGCCACATTGATTTAGTAGCTCCACGCCCCAAATAGGAACCAATATATCTTATAACAGTCCTGTAGACACAGCTTTTAGGGAGCCAAAGAGACATTCCCCAATGACACCATCATGACACTTAGGGAGTCAATCCTGTGGTTTCCCCCTGCAATGCTCCTTGAGCAGGTGCAGTGTGTCCATACGCAATTTTTGCTATTTGTAATATGGCCCAGTAACACAGCTGGACATTCCACTTTTATTGAGTCTTCAGGGGAAAAAGAACTAGAAGCACTTAATTCAAGATCAATTTCTCATGTAGAAAGGAAAAGAGTTGTTGACCCTTACAACTATGCTAAGGAACTTGGTCTTCATCTTATAGGCAACAGAAATCAATACAATCACAGTTGCATTTTAGGAAGATTACTATGATATCAACATGGAGGATGGAGGATGGAGGAAGTTGGGAGCAGGGAGTGGGTTAGATTCTGAGAAAATGAAAAGAAGTTGTTGCAATAATGCAGGAGACCATAATGGCCTGAACTAAGGCAAAAATCAGGGAGAGAAAATTGAAAGGATTTGATGACTAATTCGATATGGGAGGTGAAAAAAGAGGACTGTGTCAGAGGTAGTTCCCACATTTCTGGCTTAATGACTAAGACTTGAGTGGTGTCAGTCATTGAAATAGAAAACATAAGGAAAGAAAAGCTGTTAAAAGTTGTATTAACCTTACAAGAAAAAGTAAATAGCCATTCAGCACCACTTACAAAAGAAAAACACAAAACAATCTTGATTTGTGTTCTCTTATGTGATATCTTGACCCAGAAAAAAATGCATAGTTTTCAGTCTTAGAGCCATCTAAATACAGAGAGTCGTGTTGCCAAATGCACCCACCTATGTTAGAACACTTTATGTTAGAACTAAGAAAAAGTGATTTCTTTTATTCAACTGCTGACCAACAGAACAGATCACTATAAACCCAATTTATTTGATGTGGTAAGTTAGAGGCTCCCTCATTAACAAGCTGGCCAACAAAGGGACTGATGTTGAATGGAGGATCATTCTGGTGCTTAATTCATGTGCTTGTTCACATATCAAATCTTGGTATTGTTTCTTTTGAATGACACATATAATTTGCCCTTGAAAGGGTCGTTACAGCCTGGTCATACCCTTAAAGAGGTATGGGAAAGTATGATTACAAAAAACAGATGGTATTCTCCTTTTAGAACTCCTTAGATTAGTAATTTTCAACAATTTTCTGATTATAGAATATATACGACATGATCATATTTGGGGAAAAAAAAAAAAGACTAGAATTAGTGAAGAAAGCCACTATAAGCCCTGTCTGGCAACCCTAAAACCCGCTGGTTTAGGAACTCTGTGTTAGATTACACCTGTAATGTTTACTTTCTAGCATTTCCCTACTTCCCATTGCATTAGTGATCTAAAGCCAACCGCAGAGTCTGTTTGAAGGAAGATTCCTCAAGGCCTGATGAGCCTGGACTTTGGGAAACATTTCTAGACAATCATCAAATCCATACCTTTTCTGTTACTGCTACACCTGTAATACATTGCAATGCCCTGAGTATCAGAAAGGTGGAAGAGTGAAGTTCCATTCCAAAAATGAAGCCTTGTTATTAATTAACTATCCACAGAGTGTACCTGAAATGGGTTCTCTACACTATTCAAAATGACCCACCAAAACCTTAACAATCCAAGGAAAAATTTCATCTCACTTCTCAGAATCACCCCAAAAAAGGCACCCTTACCATGCACTTAATGTCAGAATAGAAGAAAGGTACAGCCCAAAATATCTCCCCAGGTTTTGTTGATAGCTAACACATTACAATATTTAGGTCTAGATGGATGCAGAGAGCTATCTTTCACTACAGGTTTATGGCACATTGAGATTCATAAGTTGCCCTATTCAGCTCAACCTACCTGCTTCTTAGACACCCATCAGGCCTTCATTTTGAACTGCAAACATTTTCCAATTTTCTCTTACCCACATTCTTTGTTAAGAGGAGGATTTTATGTCCTGTAAGCAGTTGCCCTCAGCTTCCTTTTTCCCCCGTCAATGAAAATAATCTGTCTCTATCAGTTACTTTATTACTTTTGGCTATTGGTGCAACATCCTTAAAAAAACAGAGAATGAGAGTAAAAAGGGCAGAAAAAATCATTGGAGGGACTCAGAGAGACTAGTTTCAATGAACAATATTTGTTTAAATCTGGAAAAGAATGGGAATCAAGACAAAAATCTACACTTGGGGTTTCTGGCACATGTCATTCCAGAGAGTTGTCAGCAGGGCATGCAAATCAACACAGTCATGGTCCCTTCTCACAAATCTCAAGGTTTCCTGGAGCTTTAATCTTCTGCTTTGGTGTTTCCATTCATACCTTACAGTAGAGGATTTCTGTGCATGTTAACAAATCTCACCGCTGAGCAGCAAACATTCATTAGATGGTTGTCTTTGCAACCACTGGTCAAACAAAGAGCACCTTCACTGCAGATGGGCATCTATAGACTAACAGCAAATGAATGGGTACTGTAAGAACACTTCTGTGCAATTCTGCCAAAAACATGTAAAAGTTGAGCATTACAAGACAAATACTCAACCCAACTTCATGAACTCCCCTTTCTTTAATTGAAGCAAATTGGGCTATTATATTAACCACATTTCTACTTCCTGGAAGCTTGATGCTTTAACATCTGCCCTATACTTGTATGCTGGACATAACTTGTTCTAGACAACACAATAATATATGTGACTTGCTTTGCCTTGGTCTTTTACCTCCCTCATCGTGCTTTTTTCCTCAGAAGGAGTTCACCTCCCAGGGGAGCACTTTGCAAACAAACCAATCAAACTAGAATCCACATCCCAACCACTTTTCTTACTGAACTTACTTTCTTATTGAACTCTCACACTCCAGGCGATTATATACACACCAGAGCCAGATACTATACAACTAGGGACAGTCTCTATGCCTCAGAGTCTGCTGAAATTATTCGAACTAGCCAATCTGAAGCCTGTTCACCCTGACTCACTCATTCCTTCCTGCAGAAGTACAACAAAAGCTCTTGCCTACTGTTTGCCCCTCTCCCTCTGCCTCATGTCCAACTCCAGTGCTAGCCTGCATGGTGCCCCATGGTGTGACATGCCCTTTCTTTTGAGAACTATGAGTAATAAACTATCCTTTTGAGAGCAGTTATCTCCTGGTCTTTTGAACTTACTATACCTCCAATTTTCCATTATACACTATATTTTAGAACACCTGCTGACTTTCACTATAATATAGAACTGGGGAGAAAGAAACCACAGTGATTAGAAGGAGGAATGTACTAAAGTCAACTAAAGTTAAAGTTAATTCCTAGTAATTCTCATTTAGGAAGAAAAACTGTGAAAGAGCTACCATCTCCCAAGGGACCCCATGTCGTGATGCCTCATCTCTTCCTGCGGAAGGAGGGAATAAGGTGCCAAGAGTCAAAGCACTCAAGTCCATAAGCCCAGCCTGGCTCCATTTCTTTCCTAAAGTATTAGACTACTTGATCAAACCACAAATAAAATATTGATTTCAAACCCATGGGGTGTGTGAGAATTAAAGAAGTAATTGATGTGAAGTGTCTGTTCCAGTGCTTGGCACACCGTAGTTGCTCAATAAATGGTAAATATTATTACTGGTACTACTACTAATACCTCATTATTCTTTTTCATTTTTTGTTTAATGTCTCACTTGATGCTAAAATGGTAGTTAAGAACCAACCAGGCCCAAAATTTCTGAATTGCTTCAAAAGAGTTAAAAACCAATGATTTATTTGTTAATAGAAAAAAAAAACAACATTTGTTATTTTATCACTCACAAGTATTCTGATTTATTTTCACAATAAGCAGCCAGCTTGTCATGTTCCAGACAATATAACTTATAAATTAGTCATACTGAGAGGAAGAGAAATCATAAGCGTCTGTGCCAAGGCAAGAAACCATCAAGCATTCAGTAATAAAAAGGCATAAACATAACTATAAAATAAAACATTTAAATATCAATAAACCTCAATCAAAAATATCACAGAATCTAGGCTCTAGCAGTGCGTACTGTTGGTGAATCGTGTGATAGTTGTTTCCATGATTGGGTACAGGGTTCCCAGATAGTTAGTCAAACATTATTCTGAGTGTGCCTCTGAGGGTGTTTTTCGATGAGATTAACATTTAAATTGGTGAATTTAGTAAATCAGATCACCCTCCCCAGTGTGGATAGACCTCATCCAATCAGGTGAGGGCTGGAATAGAACAAAAAGTCTGATCCTTCCCTCTCTTATTCCTCCTGCCTGAATGCCTTTCAACTGGGACATCATCTTTTTCCTGCCTTCAGACCGGAACTGAAATGTCAAGGCTTTCTGGGTCTCAAGTCTGCCAACTTTAGGGCTGAAACTACACCATTGTCTCTCCTGTGTCTCCAGCTTGACAACTCACACTGCAGAACTTGAAACTCGTCAGCCTTCACAATTGCATGAGCCAATTCCTTGTAGTAAATATCTTCCTATATATTTGGGAACTTCAAAACATTTGTGGGAATATGGAATTAAAAGATAAAAATAAAAAATATAAACTTTATTTTACAACCAAGCTCAGTCAAGTTCAGGACATGTTTGATATTGTATCAGCCATTTAGTCCATCGCTGAAGAACTGTGGGTCCTGGGAATTCAACCATGTCAATTTAGTTATTTTTTTACATTGCTAACTGAAGAAAAATTGGCACATTTCAAAGATTTTTTAAGATTAGGAACCAAAAACAGGTCAGAAGGAGCCCAATCAGGACTGTCAGTGGATGCTGAATGACTTCCTATTGCAGCTCACAAAATTGCCCTTGTTTGATGAGAAAAATGAACAGGAGCATTATTGTGGTGGAGAAGGACTCTCTGGTGAAGTTTCTCTGGTTTCTTTTTTGCTTAAGTTTTGGCTAACTTTCTTATAAAAAAAAAAAAAAAGAAAAAAATCTCATAACAAGCAGATGTTATCATTCTTTGGTCCTCCAGAAAGTCAACAAGCAAAATTCCTTGGGCATCCCAGAAAACTGCTGCCACGACCTTTGGTCTTAAACAGTCCACTCCTTGGTAGCTGTTGCTTTGATTGTGCTTTGTCTTCAGGATCGTACTGACAAAGCCATGTTTCATCTCCTGTTAACAATTATTTGAAGAAATGCGTCAGGATCTTGATCCCACTTGTTTAAAACTTGCATTGAAAGCTCTGTTCTTGTCTATAGCTAGTCTGGAAGAACAGCTTTGACATCTGAATGGAAAGTTTGCCAAACTTTAAATTTTCAGTCAGAATTATTTAAGCTGAACCAATTGAGATGTCTATGGTGTTGGGTATTTTTTGTACTGTTAGTCATTGGTCCTCATCAATTAGGGCACAAGCAAGACAAATTTTTTCCTCACAAATTGATGTGGATGGTCTTCTGCTGCAGACTGTATCTTCAACACTGTCTTGTCCCTTCCTAAAATGAGTTATCCATTTGAAAACTACTGGTTCCTTTGGTGCATTGTCCCCATAAACTTGTCATAAATCATTCATGATTTCACCATTCATCTATTCAAGCCTTACCATAAATTTGGTGTTCGTTCTTGCTTCAATTTTTACAGAATTCATGTTGCTCTGATAGGGGCTCTTTTCAACCAGATACCTTATCCTTCTTAGTGTCCCAAACTAGGTCCTGTTCAGATATGTTATAACAAGTTAGTATAAGTTTATTAAGGTGCAAAAACAATTAAAATGCATGAGTAGTTTATTCATAGCATGCATTTTCAGTGAACTTTTTGAAGACTCTATCCTATATACACCTTCTTGTTTGTTTCTCTAGAAAGCCCTAACACGCATGTCCAAGAACCTGTAATAATAATAAGGTGAAATAATTGCAGTATTTACTGTGTGCCAAGCACTGCTCTAGGCCCTTTATAGATATTTCTCCATTCCTTATCACATTTCCCATTTGCACCAAGAATACTGCAAGGCCAGTGGGCTGCACTTTTTTTTTCTACATAGGAAATGGGTTAAAAAGCAACCCACTGAGGAAGTATCATTGATATTTACAGTAGAGAAAACAGAGACATAGAGAGATGGAATAATTTGTATCAGATTATATAATCAGGATTTGAATCTACACACTGTGGCTCCAGAATCTCTGCTCCTTTCTAAAATGGTGCTCTGCCTCTTATTTTGAGGAACAAAATACCTAGGGTGACACAGACCATCACCGGAAACCTAGTTATACTGTGGACAGCTCTGTGTGACCTCAGCCCCATATTCTCATCCTTTAGAAAATGACTTGTAGGAATTTTATATGAATTAAATATTCAACTCATAATATGTAAAGTGCCTACTATATTTTCCTAACACATCTGATATTCAGTGGTTGCTACTTTCTTTCCCCATTGTGAATGAAATTTTCTTGATTCTATTACCATAAACCTAGACTATATTAACCTACCAGTATTCTGCTCACTGGAAAGTGATAAGCTGCTGTGTTCTTTCATTTTTTGCTCTTTTGATGATTTATCTTTCACACACTTTCAAAATTAGCAGTAAACATAAAATCAACTCAGTTTTAATATCCACATTTCCATCAAGTTACACCATGCTTGCCCATTTGTAAACATATTTGCATAATTTCATTATGATAAACTGAAATATGACTTACATTATGACAATAAAATAATATACCTTCTCTAAGGGCTCTAACTCTAGTTTCACAAATGTGACAGATTATTTTCTTATCCTATTCATGCTTTATGTGGGGAAGTAACTTGCAGTTGAATTATATACAATTTGCATTGTTCTTTATTATTCCTTATAAGACATAAACTATAAGAGCTCATAATTTTTATAAATTTAAATTGATATCAGTAACAGTAATGTTTTGTACACTTTGCATTTCTTTACATAAAACTGACTGTATTAGCACCTTTACTACATTTTTATCTAAAGAATAGTCAAGGACACATCCATAGGCTTGATTCTCTACAGCTGAGAAAATGCCAGTGTTTTTCCTTGCCTATTCTTGTTTGGCTTCAATTTGAATCTGGATATATACAGAAATACAATTCTTTCTTTCTTAACAGCTTTATTAAGATATAATTGCCATACAATAAACTGTACGTTTTAACTCTATAATGTTTTGACATATGTATACATCCATGAAATAATCATTATAATCATCACAATCAAGAGAGTGAATATTCCATCACCCCCAGAAGTTTTCTTGTGCCCTTTGTAAGTCTATCCCTTTCTCCTCTATTTTGGTGCCTTGCCATGCCCAAGGTTACCTTACAGACAACGTAACCTCCTACTATTTATGCCCTTGCATAATCTCCTTCCTGTAAGCACTGGCTGACCTTGTGACTTCCTGTTTACAAAAATGATATGGCAAAAGAGATGTTCATATTTGTCTGGTTCTGCTGCTTGACTCGATCTGCTATCACGTTAGTCACATTAGTTTGCCTAACGTGGCCCTTTTTGGCTACAAACAACAATAACAAAAATGGTGCTTGTTCTTAACAATCTAACCTCCATCTACCTCTTCAAGTCTATCTCCCATTAAACGCATGCCAAAGACTCTTATCCAAACAAAACAAACTACTCATCTCCAAACAGGTCACAATTCCAAGGATTTTGTTAATAACTAAGCAAGGTATCTTCCTACTTATATAAACCATGCCACCATTCAAATTATATTTCTACCTTGACACCTAACCACAAGTCTTCAACAATGATGACTTACTCTGAATCTATGAAGCTTATCAGTAGTGTTTTCTATGTGTACTTCACATAATCAAGTACAGTGATTAGTTCATAAATTCTATGAAAGCAATAAATGAAAGCAGTGATGACATCTACTTCTGCTCATTATTGTATCATAAGAACCTAAAGTAGGGCCTAACAAATAATAAGTGATCCATAAATATTTACCTCCAAAAGTAACCTCTTTGTATTTCTAAAACTTAATGCTATACGGAGATCAAGTAACATAACTTATATATAATGATGATGATTAACAATAAAGAAAAATTAGAAGAAAGGAAAATACGTAGCAAAAGAAATGGGATTGGTGGAAAATACAGTGACTGCTTTTTTTTCTGAAAACTTAATGTACATTTTTTTACCTAGTGATCATTGTAATAATTTTATATTGAATTAAACCATGTTTCATGCTAGATAACTTACAGTTGAACAAAATATTTAAACTCTCTTCTGTTTACATTTATCTCTTCATACCCAAGAACCATGGGATCCACACCATTTAAAAAAACAACTACTTTAGAAAGCTTACTGATCTGAAATCCACAGCTTGTACTTCCCATCAGTTCAGATCAACAACCATCTATTGAGTGCTAACTATAGGAGAGTCATGCTTAGGTCTAGGGATAGAAGATGAATAAGAATGGTCCATATTCTTGAGGAATAATTTTTGTACTGTGGACTTATTAATAAAAACTTAAATAGATTATTCCAATGCAATATATTAAATAACAATGAGATAGAAGGCACAACTTCAAGGGCTTGGCACCAAATAGTAATCACGAGGCTGTGTGATAGGTTTGCTCTCCAGTTCTTGTGAGAAATATTTTCACATCATCTTGGTATTAAAAATATTCCACCCTACCAATATAAGCCCCCCCAAAAAATGTATAAACTTAAGGATAATGGATTTTGGGAACAAATTCAGAAAGGAAAAAATTCACATAATTCTTCTTTTGTTACTGTTGTCATAGGAGGGACTCTCAACCCAAGTGCTGTTCCATGATCTTGCTACTTGGCTTGAGCCTATTACGTCATGTTAACTGAATTCTAAGAGGGAGCATCTCAAGGACAAACACACCAAGAGACAGGTAGAAGCTGAAATGTCTCTTGCGACCTTGCCTTTGTAGTCATGCAGCATTATGTTTGCCCCATTCTACTGGCAAAAATGGAATTCTAGGGTAAGTCAGGCTTAAAGACAGGGGGACACACAATACTGTAAATACTAGGAAATAGGATTCATTGAGGAGGGTATCACTGGAGGTTATTTACTATCCAAGAACTTTTTGATCATAGAAAAGCATTTACTCAGTTGACAGTCCCAGCTGGAAGATCAGCATCAACTGTCAATCACATGAGTAAACTACCAGGAATCTCTATCCTGGTTGGGGGATGGATGGAGAATGGGAAGATGTTAGACAAAAGTAGGAAGTTTCAGTTAGATAGGATGAATAAGTTATGGACATCTATTGTACAGCATGGTGATTATTGTTAATAATAATGTACTGTACACTTGAAAATTGTTGAGAAAGTAGATCTTAAATATTCTCACTAAAAAGCAATAAGTATATGAAGTGATGGATATGCTAACTAGCTAGATTTAATCATTTTACAATGCATACATAAATCAAAACATCATGTTTTACATCATAAGTATATGTAATTTTTACTGGTCAGTTACGCCTTAATAAAGCAGGAAAAAATAAAAAGCAATTCCCTCCAATAACTATCCTTCACAATCAGAATACAAAAGATCATATCAACATGCACATTAAAAAATAGAAAACACATTAAAATATTAAGAGGATACAGCTGTTCTTCTTTAAAGAAAAAAAAAAAAAAAAACCAGCCCAGTTAAGTTTTCAGTAGGCACTGGTCCTAGTCATCATCTAATTAGAACCATATAAAAAACCCAAATAAGAATTGTCTAGGTAAGCCCAGTTGCCACAAAACATGAGAAATAATTGTTGTCTTAAGGCGATAAGTTTCCTAGCACTTTGTGTTATACAAAAATAGACAGCAGAAACATCTTGCATTTTCCAGATGTAAGAATGTGTACTATAATGTTTAAAGTAACAACTAAAGGAATAGGAGAATGACTATATAAACAAAAAGCCAATAGGTAGGAAAAACATTAAATAATAAAAATAATCAATCCATTCAACTTTAATGTCTAAGTATAATGTACTATTTTATAGCAGGCCAATGCTCATGAAACAATAACTAGAAAAAAAAAGATAAGTAAATTACCCAAATCATACTTTTAAAGATACTAGAAATCTATGGAAACAAAAAGAGTTATTTGAAATAAAATTCTAAGGAGAATTCTAAGAAGTATGTAAGAGGGGAAACTTTCTGAGAGAAGCTAATCTAATAATATCCAGGGGTTTTACGGTTTTTGGGTTTTGTTTTGTTTTGTTTTCATGGAACATGAGCTAATTTCTGTTGTAGACTAATGATTTGGGTTGTGTAAGCTTCAGGCTTGCCTAAGCACAAAGCTCCTAATGAGAGAACTGTAAGCCAGAAAGACTTGTACTAATCACAGAGAAAGTAGTGTGGCAAATTAAAAACTTGAAGAAATGGAAACAATAGTTGATGTGTTTATAAGATATTTTCTGCATTTTGATTTTGTAAAGAAGTAAGATGATATAGGTCAAATTCTTTTATAGGCAGACTGAAATTCCATTTGTCAATGCTAAGAAATAAAAACTTGTTTCAAGCACGCTGTCAAGTTTATCTTCAAAATATTTGCCACATTTTGAAGATAGGCAGGGTGTTAGCCTAGAGATTTGGGCTCTGAAGTAAAGAACTGTAACTTCTGTAGTATTTTACATCTGAGAAAAATAAGACGATCCAAGCTCTACACATAAGGTCTGGGAAAGCCACATCCTCAAAGCAAAGGTGAACCAGAGGTTGACTGTCTACTGCTAAAATTCAAACTCAGCTCCTACCCAGCTCAATTTTGAATTGGACTGCAGTAACAAGATTCTCATCACATTTGATTAATAGAGGAAAGAAGAAAGAACTCTCTCTGGTGGAAGTTTACAACATAGGAACCTCTTTAATTCTTTATATGTCCAACATATATAAATGTTCAACATGTAATAAAAAACTGTTATAATTGGAAAGAAGTCAGAAAATGTTACCTATTAAAAAAGAGAAATGGCAGACAATAAAAACAGACATACAGATAATCCAAGTGTAAGTTTAGCAGACAATGGTATTTTAAAACATCTGCAATATGTTCGAGAAATAAATGAAAATATGGATCAAATAAGTGAAAGGATGGAATTTAATGGAAAATTGGAATCTATGAAAAGGTTCAAATGGACATTCTAGAACTGAAAAAAGAAAAATAGAATGTACAAAATAAAGAATACTATTGATAAGTTTAATAACAGATTGAATACAGCAGAACACAAGAGTAGTAGATTGAAAAGTCAGTAAATAAAAATGCTAAGTTAAGCACTGCATAATAAAAAATAGTGGAGTTGAGGGGACAGAACAGGGAATAGCAGGTAAATGTAAAATGCTCAAAATATCTATCACATTTATAACTGATATCCCTAAATGAGAGAAAAGAATTGGGCAGAAACAATTTGAAGAGATAATGGATGAGATAATTTCAAAACTAATATGAGGCATTAATGCACAGTTTCCAAGAAGCTCCAAGAAGCTCCATGAACCCAAAGCAGGATAAACCAAAGCTAAAGAATAAAGCTTCAAAGTAGACAAAGTGGGAAAACATTGCCTTTAAAGAAACAATATTAAAAATGACAGCACACTTCTTAACAAAAATAATGTAAACAAGAAGGAAATTAAAAGGCATCTCCAAAGGGCTGGCAAAATGACTGCTAACCTAGAATTCTATATCCAGTGAAAATAACATTCAAAAATGAAAGTCAGCATGAACAAACGTGTAGACAATAACTGAGTTCACTTACTTCTCAGTCATAAATGAAAGAAAAGCTGAGAACTCTTCAAGCAAAATAAAAATTATTTTAGACGGAAATATAAAAATACAAAAGGAAGTGAAGATCACCAGTAAGAATATATACAAATAAATACTGGAGGCATATAAATATACACAAGTGAATGTGAATACTATATAAATAACGTGAATAATGGTATGAGTAGACATAACAGGGTATTGCCTATAGATAGCAATAATTGTAATATTTTGTGAAATTTTAATTACATGTAGAAAAATTTTTTTAAAAGAAGATAATGTAAAGGTAGAAAGTAAGTAAAAAGATTTTAGAGATTTGAAGTTTCTTCCAGTACTGGGGAAATATGAAAATTAATAATTTGCATTAGTCTATAATAAGGAGGTGACATATATTATAATTTCTATAGTAACCAATAAAAGATAGTAAAATAATGTATAACTAAAATATTTAATTAATATTAGAATAGTAAAAAGGTAATATAATAATAGAAAAGGAAAAAAGTAAAGATAAAAAAATTTAAAATATGAATAAAATAGAAAATAGTAATAGTATGATCATTTTAAGCCCAACTATTTCAAAGTTGCATTAAATATAAATGAATTAAATATCCCAAGGAAAAGAGTAATATTGTCAAACTGGATTTAAAAATAACAACTACAGTTTAATGTTGTATATAAGAGACTGACTTTGAATAACAACAAATATGAGAAATGGTGCTTAGCATAATTCTTACCATCACTAGTCACTGGGAACACTGAAATTAAAACTACAATGAAATACAAAGACACCTACCCAAATGGCTAAATTTTAAAATGCTGTCAGCATCAAATGTTGTTGATTAGGTGGAAAGACGGGAACTGTCATACAGTGCTAGGAAAAGTATAAATTGGCAAGGCCAAGATGAACAACTATTTGGCATTGTCCACTAAAGTTAAGTATATGCTCTTCTTATGATTCAGCAAATCCACTTCTAGGTATATATCCAACAAAACTGTCTGTGTATGTGCACCAGAAGACATGTATGAGAATGTTCATAACAGAATAATTCAGGATAGCAGAAACTAAAAATAACCCAAATGTCCAAAAAAGTAGATTAAATTATCTTACACGTATAATATATAAAATAAATTTACTACAGCTAGTCACAAAAATGTGATTGAATATCATAAACATAATATTAATCAGCAGAAATGAGACCCAAATAATATCTTTAAGAGATTCCAATTATATAACTATACCAAAGCTAATAATCGTGAAACTTAAACTATATGCTAGAGGTCAAGGTCAAGATTGTGGTTATTTGCGGGGGAGAATGTAGAAAGACTGTGAAAGGACATTAAAGGTTCTTCTCTAGTACTGACAATGTTCCCATTTTTTTTTACCTAAATAGCAGTTACATACTTTGGGGTAATTCATTAAGCTAAGTGATTATAATTTGTTCTTTTTTTAAAGATGAGTATGTCAATAGAGAAATTTCAAAATTTATAGAAATGGATCTGTTTTTGTGAGATAACACTGCTGGGCTTAATACATGAGCTGAAGTATTAAGCAAAGATTTATTAAATAATTCTTCCAACGGACATCTTTTTGGCAGACATAGAAATGCAACAAGACAATGTGGGCTGAAAACACAGAGCATGAAAGAGGGACAGTTCCAAGGGACAGTAGGCAGCACCAGAAGATGCTTGTTATTATAAAAGGAGCAAATCTATGAAATTTTCTCTATATCAAATCACAACATAGTAATATGAAAATAAATGTAGGCTTTTAACTTATCACTTAAGAAAAATGGTTTTTCTAGGTTGTCTTTCCATCTACAAAACTGACATGACTAAGCCTGGTGATACTAATAGTTGCTATCTAGTGTACAATCACAAAATTTGGAGATGAAAATTATCTCTTTATCTGATCTATGCTAAAAGACATCACATTTAGAAAGTCATATAATTTTGATAATGTCAGTGTTTAATTTTTAAGTAGTTATTTAAACAACCATGTAGGGATTTGGCTTAATGAATGCTGAAGAGACAGAAGAGAGAGAGATTTTCATAGTTGTTCAGTTGAAGCTCTGCATAATTTCTTAATGGAAGTCCTGATTGCACAAATCCGACTACAGAACTTCGGGTCTCTAGGTTTCTAACCCAGATATGTCAGGTTAACTTCTTTCATTTGCCAAAATAGCAATAATAACAACACTTAATATTCCTGGCACTGTGTTGCAGTAGGGATACAAAACTGAAATACACTGCAACATAACTTTATAAAGTATGCCATTAGAAAATGGAGCTATAATCATTGTATTACTCTCAGGAAAAATAAACTTGTGATATTCTAGGAAATATATGCAAAGCTGAACTATGATTAAAATTCACCATTTTACTATTATAATGTTACCAGTATTTGTTTATTATATTTACTATTATTATAAATTTATTTTATATTATTTGTATACATTTGCTTTATATTATGTATATCTAAATAATATAATTACATATTATTACATAATATGTAATATTTGTTTATAATTCATATTATATTTATATTATAAATTTATTTCCTATGACTATAACATTTACGATTATTATAAAGTTCACTATTATTTACTCAATTCCTAATTTGCATCCTACTTTCTAAAGAATTTCCATTTTTATCATTAAAACCTGGTTTATTACCAGCAAGCAGAATGTCTTTAATTGAATCCATTTACTCAAAGTACAAAAATACAAGGTTCTTGGATATTAAGTTCAAAAATGTGTTCAGATTCAATTTGTAGATTATTAAATCTTACTAAAGTCCATTAAAGGATACTGACATGAGACAAATTTTTATACTATTGTTTTAATCAATAGAGGCTTAATATCCAGAATCTAAAAAGAATTCTGGCAAATCAATTAGGAAAAGACATATGAGCCAATGAAATATAAATACATACACACGCAAAAATAGAGGCATTTCACAGAAGAGTAAATAAGAGGCCAGAGAAAGATTTTTGACATAACTAGTAGTCCTGGAAATGTAAATGAAGACCAAATCAAGATATCATTTTATACTCACCAAAATGAGTAAAAGATAAGAAGTCTAGCAATATTGCTTTAGCAACAATGTGGAATCCTGGAGATTTTTAAATATTGTTAGCAGGATGTAAATTACTGTAACTACATTAAAAATGTAGCACTTTATCAATTTCTTATACAACTGAAGATGGGCATGCTTTACCATTAATCAGTTCCACACCCAGGTACATGGCCCATAGATGGACATGTGCACAGGGATATGAGTATTACCAACAAAGCAACATTGTTATATTACGAACAAAGCAACATTGTTAGTAATGTTAGCAAAAAATAACAGCAGACAATCCAAATGTCCAAAAACAGAAAAATGAAAAACTAGAGAATATTAATATTAAAAATATCTTATAGCATTGAAAATGATTGACTTAATGCCACAAATGACTCTCTCAAGTATAATTTGACTTCTTTCCTTTTTAAAAAAATTTTATTTTAAGTTCTGGGATACATGTGCAGGATGTGCAGGTTTGTTATACAGGTAAACATGTGCCATGGTGGTTTGCTGCACCTGTCAACCCATCACCTAGGTATTAAGCCCCACATGCATTAGCTATTTAACTTGATGCTCTCCCTCCCCCCACACCACCCTCCTGAGCAGAACCCAGTGTTTGCTGTTCCCATCCCTGGGTCCACGTGTTCTCATTGTTCAGCTCCTACTTATAAGTAAGAACATGTGGTGTTTGGTTTTCTGTTCCTGTGTTAAGTTTGCTAAGAATGATGGTTTCCTGCTTCATTCATGTCCCTGTGAAGGACGTGATCTCATTTCTTTTAATGGCTGCATAGTATTCCATGGTATATATATATGCCACATATTCTTTATCCAATCTATCATTGATGGGCATTTGGGTTGATTCCACGTTTTTGCTATTGTGAATAATGCCGCAATGAACACACATGTGCATGTATCTTCATAATGGAATGATTGATATTCCTTTGGGTATATACCCAGTAATGGGATTGCTAGGTCAAGTCGTATTTCTGGTTCTAGATCTTTAAGGAATCACCACACTGTCTTCCACAATGGTTGAACTAATTTACATTCCCACCAACAGTGTAAAAGCATTCTTATTTCTCTGCAGTCTCGCCAACATATGTTGTTTCTTGACTTCTTAATAATCATCATTCTGACTGATGTGAGATGATAGTTCATTGTGGTTTTGATTTGCATTTATCTCATGGTCAGTGATATTAAGCTTTTTTTCCTATGTTTATTGGCTGCATACGGGTTTTCTTTCGAGAAGTGCCTGTTAATGTCCTTTGCTCACCTTTTGATGGGGCTGTTTGCTTTTTCTTGCAAATTTAAGTTCCTTGTAGATTCTGGATATTATTAGACCTTTGTCAGAAGGATAGATTGCAAAAATTGTCTTCCATTCTGACCTTTTTCTTTTAAAATGATTTTTAATAAAGCTCACAAACAAAATAAAATAATATAATGTTTAAGGAACAGAACAACATGAACATCAGAATAGTAGTTACTGCTCAGAGCAAGGGTACAGGAGAAGGATATTTAGGATCTGCTCTGGCAATGTTCTAGATCAGGGCTCAGCAAATTATAGCCATGGGTCACATCTGGCCTGATGCCTATAAAGTTTTATTGGAACACATTCATTTACATATTGTATATAGTGGCTTTCATGCTACAAAGGCAGACTTGAATGGTTGTAATAGAGATCCCATCTAGTCTACAAAACCCAAATATTTCCTTTCTGGTGCTCCATAGAAAGTATTTATCAATCTCTATTCTAGTTCATAAATTCAGTGATAGGCTCCTGGCTCATTATGCTTCATAACTTACATATATAACTTAGATATGTTACGTATATTCTTTTATTTATGTTACATAATTGTTTCAAAACAGTGTTCTTATAGAAATACATTTTTACATTAGATTACTTGGATTGGATTGGCAATTCCTTTTTTTTTTTTTTTTTTTTTGAGACAGAGTCACTCTTGTCACCCAGGCTGGAGTGCAAGTGGCATGATCTCAGCTCAATGCAACCTCCACCTCCCAGGTTCAAATGATTCTCCTGCCTCAGCCTGCTGAGTAGTTGAGATTACAGGTGCCTGCCACCACACCCAGCTAATGTTGGTATTTTTACCAGAGACGGGGTTCCACCAAGTTGCCCAGGCTGGACTTAAACTCCTGACCTCAAGTGAACTGCCCACCTCAGCCCCCCAAAGTGATAACAAGCGTGAACCACTGTGCCAGGGAATTGGCAAGTCTTTATATCAATGTGGCTGGGGGGAAACTTCATCATGCCAGCACCCTATTCTAAGGTCATCACTTACTTTTCATTAGATCAATCATGCTAATTACCTGCTCCCAGTCATGGGGAGAATCAGCAAAATGAGCCTACCATAAATAAGGAAGAAGATAAGAATTACAATAACATCCCAATGCAAAAGGTAGTTGGTACATTGGTCTCCTGGGGCTACCATAACAAAATAGCTCAGACTGGGTGGCTTTAAACAACAGAAATGTATTCTCTCACACTTCTGGAAGCCAAACATCTGAAATCAAGGTGTTAGAGTATGGGTTTCTTCTGGAAGCTCTGAAGAATCTGTTCCATGCCTCTCCTAGCTTCCAGTGGTTGCTGGCAATCCTTGATGTTCCTTGGCTTGTAGACACATCACTGTGATCCCCGCATCTGCCTCACATGGTTTTTCTCTGTGTGTATCTCTGAGTCTTCACATGACCTTCTTACAAGGATTCTAGTCATTGGGTTTAGAGCCCATCCTAATTTAGTATGACCTCATTTTAACTAATTACTTCTATGAAGATTCTGCTTCCAAATAAATTCACATACTGAGGTTTTAGGCTGACATAAATTTTGGGGATAAACTATTCAACCCAGTACCCCTATTATCCCCAAATGAACAGACTGCACTTCTGTGCTAGGATATAGAAAATTGTTCAACTCCTTATCACAGTCCTGGCAAGTATATTGTTCAGGGGTCTTTCAGGAAGACAGAAACTACTCTAAACATTTAAAATAGAAGGAATTTAGTAAAAATAATTGGTTACAGTGGTGTTTGAAGAAGTCAAGCACAGGACAATGAGTCAACCTGGACATTAGCACAGAGGGAAGCCACTCTCACTCCTTGACTGGAGAGAGCATGGAAGTGATGTTCTCAGCATCCAAGGATCAGGATCACACAACAGTAGCTAAAGCAGCAATGAGCCTGTCAGGTGGAAATTGCAGCCAGTGAGGATATGGAGCAGCTGATTGAGATAAAACAGGGGGGTGGGAATAGGGAGGAGAGCAGGCTGGGGATAATCTGCCCTATTCTTCCACTGCCCTTTAAATTCCCACCCAGCCTCCCGTTCACCACGCCCAACTGGAAGCCAATATCTCCTAGATAAAGCAGCCTGCAGGTGTTCACCTTACTGTCAAACAAAAGCCAAGCAAGGAAAGGCTACAGTGGGTCAGAGGGCAAACAGGCCATGACTAGCCCAGCAAACATAAACAAAGGTTAAAAAAATTCCCAGACACTTATAATTTGAATGAAAGATTAAAATCAAAAGTTTTAAGAGGTATGCTGGGCCTCAAATGCTTCTATTCTGTTCAGCCTTCTCACTGACAGGAAATTTCACTTCATTAGCAATCCCAGCTTCTCAGGAGGCTGAGGCAGAAGAATCACTTGAACCCAGGAGGCGGAGGCTGCAGTGAGCCCAGATCGTGCCACTGCACTCCAGCCTGGTGACAGCGCGAGACTCCATCTCAATGAATGAATGAATGAATGAATGAATGAATGAATGAATGAAAAATTCTTAGAAGAGCACAGTACATTTTTTTAAATGTTGACTACCATGTACAACTTAATATGTTAAGTATGGCAAACCTAAGATTCCAAATACCTGGTTTGCTCATTTGACCTCTGGGCTTGTTTTGAGCTTATAGAAAAGCATTCTCTGTATAAATGGCCACGTTAATAAAGCAAGAATAATATATGTCTACTTTTCCTTTTTTCCTTCTTCCCCATTAGAATTAATGAAAGGAAAAAGCATGAAAACATACATACTCCTCCTTAAGAATAATACACTTATACATTCTGACTCAAATTTTCTAAACAACTTTAAAGTGTTTCAAAACACTTTTAATTTCTTACAGAACTGCAAAAAGACTATGTTCACCATGCATAGATTTGATAAATAGTATGGAAATGTTATCAACATTGATATTTTGTGAATTGTCAATAATCTGAGTGCAATTCATCACATCTATTAAGAAAAAGCTTAAAAAAAAAAAAAGAAAAAGCATTGATGAAATGGATTGGTTCCAAAGCTATTAAAACCCTCCACTTTTTGGACAGATACCAATTCTTTGCTTCATGTCATTTTAAATAAATGACATAATAATAAAATAAATATTCACTGATATTTGAATTGCTTTGATGCGAGTGCATTCCTGGAATGATGGCAGCACAAACTATTAGGATTCTGATGATTTTGTGGGACTTGAGTGATGACAATATCACATGTAGAAAACTGAAGATGGCCAAGACATGGACTTTGCTGGAGAATCTGCAATCTAAAACATAATTAACAACATCCCTGGCAGATGGCACAGAGCTGTCCAATCGTCTTTGGAAAATAGCAAGAGATCTATTTAAAGCTGCCCTTTAGATCATTTTTTGTTTTTTGAGAAAGAGTCTCGCTCTGTCACCTAGGCTGAAGTGCAGTGGCACAATCTCAATTCACTGCGACCTCCACCTCCTGGGTCAAGCAATATCCTGCCTCAGACTCCTGAGTAGCTGGGACTACAGGCATGTGCCACCACGCCCAGCTAATATTTGTATTTTTAGTAAAGATGGAGTTTCACCATGTTGGCCAGGCTGGTCTCAAACTCCTGACCTCAGGTAATCCGCACGCCTCGTCCTCCCAAAGTGCTGGGATTACAGACATGAGCCACGGTGCCCGGCTAGCTGCCCTTTATATCTTAAAGACTTGATAAACAGTAAGAATTCACAGGTTTGTGGTTCTTTACTACCTAAGCTTTTGCTGGTCATTTGTCTCCATCTCAGTAAAAGCACAAATAAATGGCTAATACATTCCTTAATGATGACATTTATAAAAGCATTAATGAAGTGATTTTTCAATAAAAATTATCTGGAAAAAATGTCATTTAGACAAATTCACTGTCAAGCTATCCTGATAACTTCCTTAAAATTTAAATAAAATACACAATTTGATGCTTTTAGACCATAAAAGAGATATATTTGAACATTGCTCTGTGATCTTCAAAGGTGTAACAAACACAAATTAATGGACTTTTAAGCCCAGTAAATTGCTTTCTTTCCCTTTTGTTTCATTCGCATTTAAAAAAAAAATGTACTTTGAAAATAAAGCAAGCCAATAAAAGATCCATTTGAAGTATAATTATAATTTGTTGACCAAACAGGAAATTTTACTATGCAATTAAGCAACCTGGTTATATAACAAACAATTAAGCATAATTCAATTATGCCTCAGTTTGAACTTCTGGTTGTTTTCAGGGATGGATACCTGGGAATAGGTTTTGTAGAGATTAGGAACCTAGGCTTTGTAGAGGTTAAGAACCCAGGCTTTGGAGTCAACTACATCTGTATTAAAAACCAAGCTCTGCCATCTACTATCTGGGAAGTTACTTAAACTAAGCTTTGGTTTCACTGCTTTTTAAATGGGTTGATAATTGTACATTACACCTTTCTTTTCAGAAGTAAATGGCATGGTGTCTTTAAAGTGCTCAGACCCTAATACTGAATAATTGTTCAGTAAGTAACTTTACAATATTGTTTTATATCATCATTGATGCATGAAGTTATAAAATCCCTAATTACCTGGTTTTCCCAAACTGTAACTAAAACAAGCAACTTCAAATGTCAATCAGGTCAATTCAGTTCAAAGTATATCCTTAAATTATCTGTAGAAAATCTTTTATGAAAGGAGAAAGCCCAGTGAATTTTGTTCTAAGAATTATTTGTTGTTCAAGTTCCCAGTGAGTTTTAGGAAACAGGTTATGCTAACCACGAAGCAGGGAAGAGCTCCAGAAATGAATGGGTGGCTCAGCAGCTGTTGAATAGACAATTAGGGTTTAGCCAGAAGGGTGGGGAGAAATACCTGGGAGGCCAAAGTCTTGCAAACATCACATCGAAAAATGTTTAGTCCTTCAAGGCCTTCTATACATCTAACTTTACGTTGATGGCAAAACGATTACTGCATAACTACTGAATTTACACTACAGAATCAACTGCAGGCTAAGTCAATGTATCTTAAATATACAGGTACTACAGTAAGGTCTAACTACACTGTGGTTAAAGTTACGAGGGCTATGCAGTTACAGGTGGAATCAGGAAGAACAGCTAAAATCTAATTGTGAGGAAAACAACTTCAGCCGAGTATTTAAGGCTAGAAGGGAGGATGAAAGGGATGTTTTAAGGTGAGGAAATAGTTCCCTCGCAGGGTTAAGGGTAAAGCCCTTAACCAGGAATGGCTTGGATGTTCTCATTCAGGTTATTGTCTAGTTTTATTTATTTGTCTCATTAGACTGAGAGCATAGGCTCTGGAATCAAACACAGCAGTCTACAGGTGTTGGCTAACCCTCACAGCCTCAGTTTCCACACTTGCAAAGTGGGAATAACAATACCTGACTCAGAATTGTTTCAAAGCCTAAAGAAGACAATATATAAAAGCTGTAGTGAAACAGGAAATTTTCCCTCACCCCTTCACAGCGCTGGCAAAACCAGCCGGTGAGTAAACCAAAACGGTGACTCGTTTACTCAGCCTGCAACTCTCAATCCCTCACAGGAGGAGGAGCACGCAGGTGAGCAGTACAGGGGCCCGGACAAGTGCTTCTGGGCGCTGGCAGGAGCAGAACTCTCTGCGGCCCCATGGCAGCATCTGGGGGAGAACCTGAGACCCCCTGGAGCCCCAGAGGGCATGTGTTACAGTGCACTCTTTCAGCTTTGCTGTCCACAGAGGGCTTCAGTGTTTAACAGCTCAATGTGACGGCCCTCTGTATCCCAAGCTCTTGTTCGGCATCCAGGAATAATCCGGTAGAATGAACAAATTGGAGATGGTAAATGCAGTAAATTTTATTGCTGATAAAAGTGGTTCTCAGTGGGATGGAGAGCTGGGAAGGGGATGGAGAAGAATGGTGGTCTTCCCCTGGAGTTCAGCTGTCCCCAGCCAAACTTTTCTCCAAGATCCCACCATCAAGCCCCACCGCTGAAGTCAACCTGCTTCTCATCAACATCAAGCTGCTTACTCTCTTCTCTCCTCTCTGCCACTCTGCTGTCAGAGTAACCCGAGGTTTTTATGGGTACAGGACGCAGGGCAGGGCAGGCCGTGGGTGGTTTTAGAAAAGGCAACATTCAAGCAGGAAACAAGAATGCACGTTCTCACTTTGAGCCACAGTTCCAGGTTTGAGGGTAGGGCTTCACCAGGGAACCCCCCCGCCCCCGCTTCTACCCAGTATTTGCCTGCCTCTTGTCTGTATCACTAGAATCAAGTCATCAGCCATTCAAGTAATCACTACTATTTCATTCTGAGTCAGCCATTGACACGCTTTGATAATTCATGTTCAACTTTTCATGTTTGCATTTGAAAGGAATAATGAAAGACTCTCTACCTCTTCAATTTCCTACATTCTCAAGAATAATGCAAAAACTATTAGGAACAAAAGTAACTGGAAATAGTCCATTCATTTCTCTTCTAGTAACATTTCCTAGGGGGATAATTTGAAATATCAGCAAAGGTTTATGTACAAAGACATGAATATGCTTAACAATTACGCTTACCAAGAGTTTTTATGCCACCAAAAAATTCTAATAATGCCTGAGAAGAATCAGATTCAAAATTTTATCTGCAGCCTGAACTCAGCCATTTTAAAATGTAAAGAAAACAAAGGACAGAAACAAAGATGTGCTTTGAAACTAACCTCTACTTTCTGAACAATGCCTCCTGCCATAAGCTTTCTTCTGTGTGAGGTTTCAGATCTTCCCAGCTTTAAGCAGGGACGTAGTACCTTCTGGAAGACTGTCTTATATTATTCGGACTCTCTTTGCTTATAATTGTTTCCTATCATTTGCAATTACACATGGCCAAACTCTAATGGCTGATATTAAAAGCTGTTTGCTGCTACAGTGGTACATTGAAATATATGAAGTCATGTTTATCCCATGCAGTAGGATAATGTCTTCATTCTCTGAAATTCTTGAAACAACAAAAACCATTGCTTCTCTCCAGTTCTTTCTGTTCCCACTCTTCCAGCGGCATCTCATAGACAGACTATTGAAAGAGTTTCAGCACTACTGTTCCTCCTAATAAACTCCATCTCTCTCATCCATTGTGTGACTACAAAGAAAGAAATCATCCCAAACCAAGGTGTAAATTATATTATTCTCATAACAGATGCCTGTTTCCTAATTAACAAAACCATACTTTTTGTGATTTTGCATTAGTCTCAAGTTTTTAATCACTCCTTCCCCAGAACACAAGGTCCCTGGTCAATCTAAATTCTGCTGCATTCCCCTGGAACATATGCTAGATAAAAATATTTCAAATGAATAAATGAATACAACAGCTAAAATGTACCCATCATTCCTCCATAATCCCATATAATCTAGCGTCTACCATGTGTGTAGACCCTATCAGATCGCTTTTTAGTGTAACTACTTCTACCCCCTATTGTTCTCTGCTAAGTATAAATTACTCGAATACAGGGAGCGGTTTACACAGTTTTCTTTTCATAGTAATAACTCATGTTATCCTCGATCATTTCCACAATTATTCCGTGCGTGTCAGTCTTATCTTTCACCACGACTGTTCTCATTGTCTTTCTCTGGTAATTTATAGTGTGGCTGAGGGTGAGTCAGAGCTTCTCTTAACCACAGCTTCCGGGCCTGTAAAAGGAGACAGTTGGACTGTGTGATTCCTAAAGCTCTTTCTAACTCCACCAAGCTATGATTATTTTAGGGCCCAAAGGTAAAGGACCATGAAGGCTAAAAGGGTCCAGGTTTCCAAATGACTTTCACTTCAGTGTGCTCCATTAATATGCAAGTGAGAAAGTCAGTTGTTATGCATTGCAGGTAAAGCTTATTTATATTCAGAACATTGGGAAGTTTCCATGTAATACACAAGAAATGTCTAGCATGCCAATGAAGTTTCTGTCCTTTGAGGACCATCCAACTTGAAAAACAGAACAACAAAATCAAAGAACTGCTAGAGGTAAAACGTGTCAATCTTTCATGTCTTCAGGTAAAGACGCAAACAGGCTTCCTATCAGACATGAATCAAGTCCTTTAATGCAGATACAGTTTTACTCTCCTTGCCAATAATGCAACCCAAAATCCAAATTAGTATTAGAATTTCCAAGGCTTTCGTGTTTACGATTTTTAGTTTTGTATAAAAGCTATCTAACAATAATTCATTATGTCTTAAATCTGTATTTTCTAAGTATCTATTGTATCCCAGCTCTGAATTCTGCATTACTAGCTATGTGAACTGGGGCAAGTTATTTAACTTACTTGTGCTTCAGATCCCTCATAAGTTGAATGAGGACAACAACTGTTCGCATTTCACCGGCTATGGCGTGAATTAGAATTAATATACATAAAACTCTAGAACACGCAGACTAGTACATACTTACCCTGTGGGTTTTTTTTGTTTTTTGATTGTTTGTTGGTTTCTGAGATGGAGTCTTGCTCTGTTGGCCAGGCATGAGTGCAGTGGCATGATCTAGGCTCACTGCAACCTCCCCCTCCTGGGTTCAAGCAATTCTCCTACCTCAGCCCCCCGAGTAGCTGGGATTATAGGTGTGCACCACCATGCCCAGCTAATTTTTGTATTTTTAGTAGAGACAGGTTTCACCATATTGGCCAGAGTTAACCATTTTTAAGTGATTTATTTAATTATTGGCATTACTGTTATCATTCTGTTATTGTTATTTTTCCGTGTAAGGCACTCCACTAAATGTGTTGTAGGATTAAAAAAAAAAAAGATATCACGAAATGTAATATCTGTATGTTGCTTCTCAAAAACTTTAATATCATAGAAAAGGTAAAGATACTAAAAGAAGAAAGTGATGATGCCACATAAGACATAAAGATAAAATGCTATGAAAATTCAGAAAAGAATTACTTACATAATCTTCCATTATAGACCTTAAAACAGCATGTGACTTTTTAAAACATGCTTTTTGTTCCTCTCTGCCCCCACTCCGACTGCCCATTGGACTAAATGTTCCCTGGAAGGTAGGACCATGACTAGTTCATCTTTGACTTACAAAGAATACAATATAAAGGAAGGCATCAATAAATTTTGGTTTAATGGAATAAAAGTCTTGGAATCAAGTAGATACCATTTGACTGTAAATTGAGCATCCAAATAGAAAAGTCTAAGAAGGAATTAGAAAAAGCAGAATTTTGATAGTTTCTTGAGTAGAGAAAGGCCCATATACTGAGATTTTTGCTTTCAGAAAAGAGTCTCATAGTTGTCTGCGGAATGAACTGGGGAAGAAAAAATTAGTCAGAAGGACATTTAGATTTTCCTGTGTTAACTCAAAATTTTCAATTTCCCAAGTTTTACATCTTTAATAAGATTTATATAAAACATTCAATTCCATTACTGAAGTGGTATTAATTGGTTCATTATGAAAATGAAATCAGTACTTTCTAAATGTGAGGCTGATGCTGAAGTTATATCAGTTCAAAGGTAAAATTAATGCTGTAGATACTGTCAGAAAGAAGGATCTTAGAACAGAGACTCAGCTGAGAAAATTTTATTAGGAATTCTATGATTGTGACTTTCTGTATATCTAGGGCTCCCTATAAGAATTGGAATATAATCTATAGCCTTTTCAAAGTAATTTAGAGCAATAGCTTTACAGTAAGATAGAGAATGAAATTAACAAATCAGTCTCTTTTGTACTGCAGGCATTGCAGAAGCTGTGGTTAAAGTAAAATGTCACCCCTTTATGACACCTCACCAATCATCCCCTGCCCCTGCCAAAATTTGGAGTCATTTGCAACATACCTCCCCACATCACAAGACAATCACTTATTTTCTTTTTCCCTGAAAGTTTAGAGTAATTGAAATGTTGGTTCCTTGTATTTCTGAAAATATGGTGAGAATTTTGTTTCTGGCCATTTGGGGATTAACATTCTAATCTCTCTACCCCAACCTATGACACAAAAAAATACATACTAGATACAATCAAAAAACAAAACCCACATACTTTTAAATGCATTGTTAAGTTAAAAAGAAAGTCCAGAAAAATTTCCAAAGGCCAAAAAAAAAATGAAAATAAGAATAAACTACAAGTACAGTGAGAAAGAGAATATGAAGTTGGAAAGGTCCTGGGGACAAATGTCAATAACAGGAGCCTCAAGCTTTGGGGACTGAGATCATACCAGGTGGATAACTGAGGATTAGACTGTGGGTCTTTGCCAGGGTAGACTGCTGGACATAAGCCCCCCATCAAAACAGACAACTCTAACGAGGTGGAAGAATGACCTGGGCAACTCAGGCCTGCAGCAGAGTTAAGAGAGCTAAGAAGAAAACCTGTCAGTCCCAGCTTCAGTTAAAGGAGAGAAATATATTAGAAGAATAAAAACAGTCTCATAAAAAATTCTAACCATAGACTGCCACCACATGTGGTTGGGGCTCGGTTTCATATCATGTGTATGATTTGGGGAAGCAGAAGCCAAAATATTAATTAAAGTAGACCGAGGATGACAACACAAATCCTCTTGGGAAGAAAGCATCTTCCACTGAGCCCCAATGTGATTTTCTAAAGTCAAATGTTAGACCAAAATAATTATCAATTACATAAGAAAACAAGATATCTTGAGAGTCAGTAAAAATAACAAAGAGGTTCAGAGCCCCAATACACAGAATTTTATATTAATAATAATTTAATATCACTTTATAATAGATATTTAACACAATATATTAAATAATAGATATTTAATATATTAATATTATATCATGTTATACTGATATTAACAATATATTAACATGTTGATAAATATGTAATATATTAATCTAATTAAAATTAATGCTATTAATCATAATATATGATCATAATATATTATATAATTATCATTATACAATTATAATGTATTAATATTTTATAATATAATTGCATAAATGTATTATGGTAATTTTTATCATAATTATATTATAAGATTTAATGTAAAATAATTATTGTGAGGTAATTATAAAATATTGTTATATTATTAACACTAATATTAATAAAGTTTTATATTAATAGTATTCTAGTATTAATATGTGGAAGTTTATATTAATACTAGAATACACAGAATAGAAAATAATCAAAGATTAAAATGTTTAAAGAATAGAATCATAGCCAAGGGTCAAGAGAATATTTAAAATAACCAAGTAGTTTTGACAAAGAATCAAGTAAAACTTCTAAAAATTAAAAAAAAAATTACTGAAGTTCAACACTCAGAGAATGAGTTAAATAGCACATTAAACAAAACCAAAGAAAAATTAATTAAGTATACCGGAAGAAATTAGCCAAATGCAGCCCAAAAAAAGATAATTTAAGAGGTCTGGAGAATAGGATGAGAAATTTTAACATATATCTAATCACAGTCAGAAACAAAGAGGTTAGGGCATAGGCAATATCTAAAGAATAATGTCTAAGAATTTTCTAGAAATTTTAAAGCTTAGAAATACTCAAGCAGGGCTCTACTTAATAAAAAATAAAATAACAGAAAAATCACAGCCTAGACACAGCATACTAAAAAATTCAGAAAACCAAAGACAAGGAAAACATCCTTTAAAAAGTCATAAAAAGACAAAAGAATAAAACGAAGAAATATAAAGAAACAAAAGAATCAACAGCAGGATTAAATGAAATGGAAGCCAAAAATAAAAGTACAGTATATTCCATTTATCCTTGTCACATCAACGAGCATGGCCTTCACCACTTGGGACCCTCTGTAGTAGTCTCAAAAAGAGACCCTCATATACAAGAAAACATAATATATGATAAAATAGGCATTGCAAATCAGTAAAGATGAACTGGAGCTTAAATAATCATGTTGGAAAAGTGAATTTATAAAAGTGAGGTTGGAATCATTGATTAAATACATTAACATAAAAAGAAATGAGAACTCTATCTCACATCATACAAAAAATCAATTCCAGATTAAAGATTTAAATGTGAAAGGAGATTTTTCCATTTTAAAAAAATATATAGGTTAGTATTTTTGGCACCCTGTGGTAAGGAAGACTTTCTTAAACAGGATACAAAGCACAAATCATGGTTGAAAAATAAACAAACTTGACTCATTAAAATTACGAAGGTTTCTTTGTATCAACAGATATTTTAAAGGAAAATATAAAATCAAATATCAGCCTAGAAGATACTATTGCAATCGGTAAAGCATAAGATAGAATACATTAAACAATTCTCATAAATCAAGAAGGAAGAGACAAATGATTAATTTAAAAATACGTAAAAAGAAGAAATATGGCCCGGTGCTATAGCTCATGCTTGTAATCTCGGCACTTTGGGAGGCCAAGGAGGGCGGATCACTTGAGGTCAGGAGTTAGAAACCAGTTTGACCAATATGGTGAAACCCCGTCTCTACCAAAAATACAAAAATCAGCCTGGCGGCGCGTGCCTATAATCCCAGCTACTAGGGAGACTGAGGCAGCAGAATCGCTTGAACCTGGGAGGCGGAGGTTGCAGTGAACCCAGATCGCGCCACTGCACTCCAGCCTGGATGACGCAGGCAGACTGTGTCAAAAGGGAAGGGAAAGGCAAAGGGAAAGGGAAAGGGCAGATCTAAAGGGAAGCTTTTTCAGCCAGAGTCTCGCGCTGTTGTCCAGGCTGGAGTGCAGTGGCGCAATTTCGGTTCACTGCAATCTCCGCCTCCCGGATTCTCATGCCTGGAGGACAGAGCAAGACTGCATGTAAAAACAAACAAACAAACAAAAAAAGTAAGAAAGAAGGAAGAAGAAGAAGAGGAGGAGGAGGAGGAGGAGCCCCCACTAAATGTTCATTGACAAGAGAATACATAAATAAATTCTTGTAGTTATTCAATGAATTACTATTTGTGACGATGAATGAATTACTGCTCCATACAATAGCAAAGATGAACTTCCAAAGCTAATGATGAATAATGCAAGGGTAAATACAAATTTGAAAAGAAAAAGGTTAACTTTCCCTGCTGCAAAAAGAGAGACACCCTTTTCCCCTTTTGCTTTCAGAGCATTTTCTTAAGAAAACTTGTTATGATAAATTCCTTCTATGTTCCTTTGAGATGTGTGTAAATCTTTTTGAAACCTAAATAAGCCTTTTGGCAACTTTACAAACTAAGAATCTCAAGGACCTAGGACCCTCTCTTTGAAATGTAATCATAATGGAAAACAGTGCCCCATCTCCCAGTTTCTGTCAGAGGCGTGCAGCCTCACTCAGGTGGGCACATTACTCCAAGACTAACTACATTCTGTCATAAAGGTGTGAGTAGTTTAGTTTTTCCTTTGGATAAAACCAATTAGCTAACACATATGATGACTCCAATCACCACGTGAATTTACCACAAACTATGACAAATGATGCTGTCAAGTCCTTTTACTTGAAGAGCAGTCATTGCTTTACTTGAGAACATGTATGTGATGGGTTGTATTTGTGTAGCTATATGGAGGAGTGAGATCTCTTTCTGTCTTTGCAATCTCTTTAGCAGATTGCCTGTGGTGTGCATCACATTGTGATTTAATGTTTATTCAATAATAAAACGGTCGTCCTCCTCTTCTACCTTTGTGGAGACGTTTGCTGGGTTGAAAGCTGTGTTAGTCAGAGGTCTCCAGTAAAACAGAACCAATTGCTGTGTGTAAGAGAGAGACAGATTTATTTTAAGGAACTGGCTCATGTGATTATAGAGGCTGGCAAGCCCAAAATCTACAAGGTGAGCTAGTAGGCTACAAATGCATGAAAGAACCAATGTTTCACTTCCAGTCTGAAGGCTTGCAAGGTGGATACCCAGGAGAGTCAATGTTACAGTTCAAATCTGAAAGCCATTAGGCATGAACCCAGGGAAGAGTTGATGTTGTAATTAAACTCCAAAGACCACCATCTGCTGGCAGAATTCATTTCCTCTTGGGGAAGGTCAATCTTTTGTTCCACTGAGGGCTTCAACTGCTTAAAGGAGGTATACCACATTATGGAGAGTAATCTGCTATACCCAAAGTCTACCTGTTTAACTGTCAGTTTCATCCAAAAACATTTTCCACTGAAACATCCAGCATAATGTTTGACCGCATATGTAGGCATCCTGTGGCCCAACCAAGTTGATACATAAAATTAACTATCACAAGTGCAACTCTTGTCAACTTCACACCATACACATCTTCTTAAACCATATTACTCTCCAAATAACAACAATAACAAAGTCATACTTCTTTTTTTTTAATTTATTTTTTATTATTATTATACTTTAAGTTCTAGGGTACATGTGCATAACGTGCAGATTTGTTACATATGTATACTTGTGCCATGTTGCTGTGCTGCACCCATCAACTTGTCAGCACCCATCAACTCGTCATTTACATCAGGTATAACTCCCAATGCAATCCCTCCCCCCTCCCCCCTCCCCATGATAGGCCCCGGTGTGTGATGTTCCCCTTCCCGAGTCCAAGTGATCTCATTGTTCAGTTCCCACCTATGAGTGAGAACATGTGGTGTTTGGTTTTCTGTTCTTGTGATAGTTTGCTAAGAATGATGGTTTCCAGCTGCATCCATGTCCCTACAAAGGACACAAACTCATCCTTTTTTATGGCTGCATAGTATTCCGTGGTGTATATGTGCCACATTTTCTTAATCCAGTCTGTCACTGATGGACATTTGGGTTGATTCCAAGTCTTTGCTACTGTGAATAGTGCTGCAATAAACATACGTGTGCATGTGTCTTTATAGCAGCATGATTTATAATCCTTTGGGTATATACCCAGTAATGGGATGGCTGGGTCATATGGTACATCTAGTTCTAGATCCTTGAGGAATCGCCATACTGTTTTCCATAATGGTTGAACTAGTTTACAATCCCACCAACAGTGTAAAAGTGTTCCTATTTCTCCACATCCTCTCCAGCACCTGTTGCTTCCTGACTTTTTAATGATCGCCATTCTAACTGGTGTGAGATGGTATCTCATTGTGGTTTTGATTTGCATTTCCCTGATGGCCAGTGATGATGAGCATTTTTTCATGTGTCTGTTGGCTGCATGAATGTCTTCTTTTGAGAAATGTCTGTTCATATCCTTTGCCCACTTTTTGATGGGGTTGTTTGTTTTTTTCTTGTAAATTTGTTTGAGTTCTTTGTAGGTTCTGGATATTAGCCCTTTGTCAGATGAGTAGATTGCAAAAATTTTCTCCCATTCTGTAGCTTGCCTGTTCACTCTGATGGTAGTTTATTTTGCTGTGCAGAAGCTCTTTAGTTTAATGAGATCCCATTTGTCAATTTTGGCTTTTGCTGCTGTTGCTTTTGCTAGTCTCTGATAAAACAGACTTTAAACCATCAAAGATCAAAAGAGACAAAGAAGGCCACTACATAATGGTAAAGGGATCAATTCAACAGGAAGAGCTAACTATCCTAAATATATATGCACCCAATACAGGAGCACCCAGATTCATAAAGCAAGTCCTTAGAGACTTACAAAGAGACTTAGACTCCCATACAATAATAATGGGAGACTTCAACACTCCACTGTCAACATTAGACAGATCAACGAGACAGAAAGTTAACAAGGACATCCAGGAATTGAACTCATCTCTGCAGCAAGCAGACCTAATAGACATCTATAGAACTCTCCACCCCAAATCAACAGAATATACATTCTTCTCAGTACCACATCGCATTTATTCCAAAATTGATCACATAATTGGAAGTAAAGCACTCCTCAGCAAATGTACAAGAACAGAAATTATAACAAACTGTCTCTCAGACCACAGTGCAATCAAACTAGAACTCAGGAATAAGAAACTCACTCAAAACCGCTCAACTACATGGAAACTGAACAACCTGCTCCTGAATGACTACTGGGTACATAACGAAATGAAGGCAGAAATAAATATGTTCTTTGAAACCAATGAGAACAAAGATACAACATACCAGAATCTCTGGGACACATTTAAAGCAGTGTGTAGAGGGAAATTTATAGCACTAAATGCCCACAAGAGAAAGCAGGAAAGATCTAAAATTGACACTCTAACATCACAATTAAAAGAACTAGGGAAGCAAGAGCAAACGCATTCAAAAGCTAGCAGAAGGCAAGAAATAACTAAGATCAGAGCAGAACTGAAGGAGATAGAGACACAGAAAACCCTCCAAAAAATCAATGAATCCAGGAGTTGGTTTTTTGAAAAGATCAACAAAATTGACAGACCACTAGCAAGACTAACAAAGTCATACTTCTACCTAACATGATAAAGTATTCTGCGTACAACCAAAAACATACTCTTTCCCCAGAAGAGGATACCAAGTTCTAGAGTGATGTTAACTTTTCTCCTCCATATTCTATAACTTAAATACTATGTTGTAAAATTAAAGAGTACTTAAATACTATAAGTCAATATCTCTTATACTACATAATAACAGGATAACAGAGGGAAACAAAACAAAAATGCACAAATGTATTCACAACAAAATAAGGAAAAAATACTCGTAACAATTACAGTCTTCACTTCTGTAACTGATCATGTGGTCATAGCTGATATTAATATGTATAGCTACCTTCTCCCATTACCCATTCTGTATTTCTTTTGCCCTCAGCAAGTACCTCAAGTGGTCATGATTCTTTACCAGGTAGAGTGATCCAAGCTTCTTTCCTGAAGAGTCTGGGCCATTAGTTCTTCCTGGATTGGGTTGTTGTCATTTTCTATTGACTATAATCACAGGGCATAACAATAAGACACACCCTAAGTGACTTCCTCTACTCCAGATATACTCTTTCTTGCTACCATTTTAGCACAGCAGTCCAATTTCCCTTTGACAGTTGGGATCAGTTGTGCCAGCCAACACCATAACACCCTGCTTAGCCTGTTGACTCAGAGATATGAGGAGTCCAAGGGGTCCAGGTGGCAGTCTTAACTTCCCATTGAATGGAATAATTGTTTTAGTTTCTGGTGAATGCATTCCTCCCTCTGCAATTAAGACCCCTGCAGGAACAGGAAGCAAAAAATTTGCTAGCAGATTACTAGGAGTAATAGTGAGTAGTACCATTCCCATTTCCACTCCTTGATACCTGGACCTGTGACTCCTGTCTATGGGATAAACAGCACCATAGACTGGATTCTGATGCAGAGTATATAAAGCCTCCTGGAGAATGCTGACCCAGCCCTGCAAGTTTTTGCCATCTATCTGGTGCCATAACCGAGTCTTCAAAATGCCACTCCATCATTCTATCAAGGAAGCCACTTCAAGATGGTGAGCAATGTGGTAAATACAATGAACTCCATGAGCATAGGCCCATTACTACACTTCATTTGCTGTGAAGTGAGTTCCTTAGCCAGAAGGAATGTTGTATGGAATACCATAAGGGTGCAAAGGCACTCTGTAAGTCTACAGGTGGTAGTTTTGGCAGAAGAACAGTGTGCAGGGAAGGCAAATCATATCCAGAAGGCCTATTCCAATAAGAATAAAACACTATCCCTTCCATGATGGAAGTAGTTCAATGGAATGACTTGCCCCAGGCAGCTGGCTGATCACCCCAGAGAATGATGCCATACTGAGGATTCAATGTTGGCCTCTGCTGCTGGAACACCGGACACTCAACAGTAGCTATAATCAGGTTGGCCTTGGTAAGTAAAAGTGGATATTGTTAGCCCATCCCTAATCTCTCTCTTTGCTGTGATGGTCATTTTGTTCATGGGCCCATAGGGTAGTGACAAGAGTGGCTGAGGAAAGAGATTGGCTGGTATCAAAAGAATGGATCACACTGTCTACATGATTATCAAAATCTCCCTCTATTAAGGTCACCCTTTAGTGAACATTCACATAGTATACAAATATCTTCATGTTTTTTGCCCATTCAGAGAGGTCTATCTATGTATCTCTCTCCCAGATTTCTTTATCACCAATTTTCCAATCCTGTTCCTTCCAAGTCCCTGACCATGCAGCCAAACAATTGGCCATGGCTTCTAAGTCAGTCTGTAATTGCTTAACCAGTCAATTCTCCTTCCAAGCAAAATGAACAACCAGATGCACTGCTGGAAGTTCTGCCCAGGGGTAAGATTCCCCTTCACCGCTGTCCTTCAGAGGTGTCCCAGAAAAAGGCTGTATTGCGACAGTTGTCCAGTTTTGGATATTACATGCATATTATGCAAAACTATCTGTAAACCAGATTGAATTTACCCTTCCTCTGTTATTTGATCATATGGAACTCTCCAAGAGACTATGGGTTCAGGCTGAAAGAGAAAAGAAAGTTGTAGCAGGAGTGGAGACCATGGGCATTTGGGCCACTTCTTCATGTAACTTACTTGTGCCTTCAGGGCCTACTTGGTCCTGATCACATGTACATCACCTCCATTTGATGATGGAGTGCTGCTATGTACATGCTATATATGCCCAACTTTATGGCTTAGTATGAATTTTGGTGTACCATTTTTCTAGATCAGATAAAACCCAGTTCATGATGGACAGCTCAGCTTCCAAGGTAACATGATGGCCCATAACTCTACTAAGGCCCAGAAGCAAGTTAAGAATTGTTTATGAAAAAGAGAGTAAAGGCCACGGGCAATGGCTCACGCATGTAACCTCAGCACTCTGGGAAGCAAAGGTGGGAGGATTGCTTGAGCTCAGGAGTTCAAGACAAGCCTGGGTAACACACACACACACACACACACACACACACAAAACGCCAAAAAAATTAGCTAGGCACAGTGGTACCTGTAGTCCCAGCTACTCAGGAGGCTGTGATGGAAGGATTGCTTGAGCTCAGTAGGTCAAGGTTGCAGTGAGCTATGATTGCGCCACTGCAATCTTGCCTGGGCCACAGAGCAAGACCTTGTCTCATAATAAAATTAAATTAAAATTAAATTAAAAGGAGTGTAGTTATCCTCTTCGATTCTCCCATAAGGGTCAGCCAAAGGCATCAAACAGCATTCCTACCTACCACTGACACCTCAAACCCCACTGGATCTGCTGGATCATATGGCCCAACTGGCAGAGCAGTTGGCAGAGCAGCCTGGACCTGTTGCAGAACCTTCTCTTTTTATGAGCCCAACTCAAAACTAGTAGCTTTTTGGGTCACTTGGCATACGGCTGGAGTAACACATCCAAATGAAGAATATGTAGCCTCTAAAACTTAAAAGAGGCCCACTAGACATTGAGCCTTTTTTGTTATAGGAAGGGCCAGAGGCAAACAATATATCCTTCACTTTAAAAGGAATATCTCTAGAAATTTCACTGAACTAGAACACTCCCAAATTGTAGACTGATTTATATCCCACCCTCTCACATGCAAAAGTCTTACCAATAAGTCTAGTGTTGTTTCTACTTCTTGCTCTCTAGGTCTAATCAGCAAAATATCATCAATGTAATGGATCAGTGTAATATCTTGTGGAATGGAAAGTCTAACAAGATCTCTGCACTGTAAATTATGACACAAGGCTGTAGAGTTGATGTACCACTGAGGTGGAACAATGAAGATATATTGGTAGCATTGACAGCTAAAAGTAAAATCTTTCTTATGGACCTTATGGGCAGGTATGGACGAAAAGGCACATTTCAGATCAAAAGCTACATACCAGGTGCCAAGTGTTAATTTGCTCAAATAATGAAACCGCATCATCTGATATAGCAGTTGCAATTAGGGTCACCACCTGGCTAAGATATAATAATCCACTGCCGTTCTCCGAGATCCATCTGTCTTCTGCACAGGCAAAATAAGTGAACTGAACAGGACTGTGGTGGGAATCACCACCCCTGTCTCTTTCAAGTCTTTTCTGGTGGTACTCATCTGTTGAAGCTCTCTAGGAACATGATATACACTTTCATTTACTACTTTTCTAGATAAAGGCAATTCTAGTTGCTTACACTTATCTTTTCCCATCATGATGGCCCTGATTCCACAGGTCAGAGAATCAGTGTGGGAATTCTGCCAGTTGCTGAGTATGACTATTCCAATTATGAATTCTGGAACTGGGGTAATAACCAAGATGGCTTTGGGGATCCACGAGGCCCACAGACCTCAGCTAAAACTCCACTGATGACCTCCAGAAGCCCCTATTGGCTTACAGACCACAGTAATGGTTTGAGTCTCTTGAAATCAGTACCACTTCAGTCAGTGTCCAGTAGTCCCCTCAAGTCTGATTACTTCTTTTTCTCTTGTGCATAGCTACCATAATAAAAGGCTATAGTCCTTTGGGGGAAAGCTAGAAGAAAGGTTAACAGTATAAATTTTTAGCAGTAGACTAGAGTTCTTCCTCAAAAGGACTTAAACACCCCTTCATTCAAGGGGTTTCGTGTCTATAAACTGGTTCAAATCTAAGAATTGACATATGGGCTATGACTCTCTGTTTTTGTGACTCAGGTTAGACTTTTCTTCTCTTGACCTAGAGCTTTCTTACTTATATAGATCAAGGATGAATCTAATAGTCTTCCTATCTATTTCACCTCTGATAAAATAACATTTAACTAGCCAATCCCATAGCCAGCATGAGTCAGACTAATGAATCACTGCTTTGCCTCTACTGTTCCTTACAGTAACTGTATCTACCTGCCTCGGGTTGTTGAGTGCCACCACTTAGCCCCTACCACCCCAGGATGCAATTATTCCCATTGCATTTAGTTTTCCTAATTCAGTGGCTGTAGCTCTCACTGTAAGTTCTGGCCTACAGGGAACAGGGATCACAGAGCTCTTCAAGAATATTGGGGCTCCTCTAACAAATTCATTTCCCATCATTGTAGGGAAAGCTCCCAGGGCAGGTAAGTAGGTCTTAGATGACAAATTCATTCTAACATTCCAAACTCCCTAACCCTTTGAATGGCTTCCTCTATGGTAAACCAAGGCAGATATGGTATTTCAGGTTCAATCAGTATGGGCCTCCTTTTGCTCCATGTTCAAATCAACCAACCAACCAACCAATCTGTGAGAATTCTTTCTAACTCCCTGAACTATGACTTTAAATGCAGAATGTCTGATTAGCGGACTCAAATCAATCAATTCAGCCTGATCCAACTTTATTGGTTCCTTCCACCACTATTCCACACCCTTAATATTCATTTCCACACATATCTACAGGTTCCAGTTTGTATAAATTAAAAAATAAAGAAGTTCTTCTGGACAGTATCATACTTATGCATGACTCACACTTTGTAATTCACCTTTGGGGACCTCTAAAACTTCAGTCTAGTTATAGGCTGAAAAGCAAAGATGGGTATTTGGAATGAGTCCTAAGGAGTCTGAGCATTGTCCTGCTTGGCAACTGCCTCAAGGGAGGCTGTTGCAGTTTCTTCAGGCAATGCAGGGTTAATCTCCTCAATTGTGGTGAAGAGGCTGCTTTTACAGGCAAGGGAGATGCATTCAAATTTAGGGGTTCAGTGTCCCCAGCTTTTCCATGGTTTTCACACACACACATTCTCCAACTTCCTGAATCCCATTCCTTTCTAATCAATTCCCTCACCTGAAGAGCAGACAACCTGTGAGAATGATAATTCAATTTGCTTTGTAATACAGTCACTTACAGGTTTGGTCTTCAGCAATCTCAGCCCCACAGCTGTAGAAGTTAAGTGTTGCATTCTGGGCAGACATAGAAGCTTTCGGTTCATTCATTCTATGCTTGAGTTAGGAACTTGTATCCCTGAGTTCATCCTTTTCTTTTCCCACTTTTACCAGCAACATTAGGAGCAACCAGCCAATCTCATTACACCCAGTTTGACAAAAATGTTCAAAGATATCCTATGCCTCATCACCTAGATCTTTGCCCTTTTACGGTGTTTAAATTAGGAGTATCCAACGGTGATATTGTGCTTATGTCCATTGCCACATCATGCCAAGGATGGTTAGACAATGATATTATATCTAGGTCAAATTTCTTAGGGTTGTTTTGTTTTGTTTTTTGTTTTTGAGATGAAGTCTTGCTCTGTCACCCAGGCTGGAGTACAGAGGCACAATCTCTGCTCACTGCAACCTCCATCTCCCAGGTTCAAGCAATTCTCCTGCCTCAGCCTCCCAAGTAGCTGGGACAACAGATGCCCGCCACCACGCTTGACTAATTTTTGTATTGTAGTACAAGGCTGGTCTCAAACTCCTGACCTCAGGTTATCCACCTGTCTTGGCCTCCCAAAGTGCTGGGATTACAGGCATGAGCCACCATGCCCAGCCAAATTTCTTAGTTTTGATCACTGTTCTATGGTTATTGTAAGATATTCCCATAATTGTAAGCTGAATGAAGGTCATCTGAGAATTCTCTTTACTATTTCTGGAACTCTTCTGAAAGTCTAAAATAATCTCAAAATAAAGGGTTAAATACTAATTTTTAATTTGAGGTTAAACCCAAAACCTCAACTTCCACAGTTCTTTGCCTGACCTAGATGGTTATATGGACACCAACAACACAAAAGAAAAGTATTTTTAGTTTGTAGCTGGACCGTATAATGGAACTTTCAATATTCAAAGACAATACATTTTTTAATGTCTGAATTAACAACAATTTAGTATACATTGGATTTTTGCCTGTATGAATTTTTTAACCAATATTTTGCAGCAATTCAAAACCAACAGAAAACTTAAAAGCAAACATATCAACATTTTGTGTTACCAAAATACTGAAAGTAAAATTCTAGAAAATGTTAAAGAACAATATGGAGTAATTCCTGCCCCCACCCCACCATCTGCTCTTTGCCTGGGAACTTTTCCCTTAACCAATCACAGGCCCTCTTGCCATGGCTAACTGGGCCTGGAATACACACTTGAGCTTGAAGGCCGCAGTCAGCTGGCTGAACCAATCAGGTTCTCTCCAGGAATTCAGAATCTGGACACCAGACACTCTAGTACTGTATTCTGTTGATGCTAAATACATATTTTTCACATATTTTTATTTCCAAAATCATAATGCATCTTACAACAGCTTGTGCATTACATTTAATAGACAGCATTTTTCCTTAGTAATACATTAAGCAATAGTGCATGTTAGCATATCTGAGGTACAGGATCTAGCATGTGCCTCCTGAGCATTTTAGTGGGAGACCACATATGTCTGTTGCTGCCACTTCTCTTTCTGTACACATAAGCAAAAAAGACAAGCCTATGAAGAGAAAAGAAAGGATGAAGCAAAGATACAGAGGAAAAATGAAGAGGAGAGACTTGTAGCTATAGAGAGAGACAAAAGATTTACATGGAAGAGTAAGATTTGCTGCTTTGGCTTCAGACAATATTTCATTTTGTTTATCTCATTTTTTGTGTGGCCAAATGGTACTTTCATCCTTAGGCTCTCCAAATTGCTTTTGTATATTCATAATAAATCCTTCTTCATTAAAAATTATACACTGAAAGATATAGGTTACTCAAAGACACCACAGAGATCAGTAAATCAGCCAAGTTTTCTAGAATTTCAAAAAGAAATTTGTCATTTGTATTGAATGTGTTTAATAGGAAAGGTGCTAGTGTTCCTTAAACATTCTAGCAAAGTGGCTTTCACCAGGCCAAAAGAATAAAGATTACAAAAGAATGTTTAAAGAGGAAATCAGATCTCATTAAGAAAGGACAAAGGAAAAATAAAGAAGAAATTAAGAAGACATGCAAGCACATAATCATCTTATACACAAATCCAATTAAACTGCTAAAATGAAGAACCGAGACATTATATGTGTCCTCCTTTGCAAAAACATCCCTGGGATAGTATATTCTTTGCCTCCTATATTTTCATCATTTTTCATAACAGCAATGTTTCTAATTTATGTCATGATTTTAGTATTTCAATTCTATAGGCATGGAAAGTGAATTCCTTATAAGTTTGCCTATCTGGTATCACCATTTTTATTGACTGACTTGCCTACTTGAATTTAGAATTTGGCAAAAATATATATATAAATAGGACACGAGTCATTGATACTACAGCCTAATTTTTATTACATACTTAAATGCTCACTTGTAAATACCTAAATGAGATCATTACCATAGAAACTGAGGAAGTGTTATGCAGCACATTCTTTTGCACAGAATACATTTTGCATAACAAAATTTAAAAAAACAGCATTTCAAAGGCAATGAGGGAGAGGCAAGTGAACTACCAAGGCTCTCCATGTTGGGGAGTACTTTTGGTACTTTCCTGCTTTTGTCTTTTTTTCTGATATCTTGAGTCAGGTTGCCCCAAAGACAAGAATTTGTGTACAGGTAGTTTATTCTGGGAGGTGATCCTAACACACAGGAATGGGGGACTGGAAAGAGTAAACAGAGAAGGAAAAGCACATCACAATGTACATTTTTGAAATGTGGTACATATACACAATGGAGTACTATGCAGCCATAAAAAAATAATGAGATCCTGTCATTTGTAACAACATGGATGGAATTGGAGGTCATTATGTCAGATGAAATAGGTCAGGCACAAAAAGACAAATTTCACATGTTCTCACTTATTTGTGGGAGCTAAAAATTAAAATAATGGAACTAATGGAGACAGAGAGGAAGAGAATGGCTACCACAGGCTGGGAAGGGTAGTGGGGATAGTTAATGGGTACAGACACATAGTTAGAAAGAATAAGACCTAGTATTTGCTAGCATAACAGGGTGACTATAGTCAAAGATAACTGTACATTTTTAAATAACTAAAAGAGTACAGTTGGATTGTTTGTAACAAAGGACAAATGCTTGAGATGATGGATACCCCATTTACCCTGATGTGATTATTATATACTGTATGCCTGTATCAAAATATCTCATGTACCTCATAAATATATACACCTATGATGTACCCACAACATTTTTTTTTTAAAGTGCATGTTTGACCTGAGCACCCCTGCGGGCAACTGGAGCTGGGTCCTGCTGCTCTTATTGGATGCACTTCATAATGTCTGAATGAAGGACTGAAGAAGAAAGTATTCATGTACAGGCTCCTGCACCATGGGTCAAGGGCTAGCCCATGAAGTGTTCATGTTCTCACTCTTCCATTTTTATGCATAGCTTAAAGGAGTGGGATAGATTTCAGTGGACATCTTACAGAACAGCAGCAGAGAAGTCCTGGGGCAGTAATATGAGATCAGCTGAGGCAAAGTGTTATCAGGTTATGCCTGCATATAGCTGGTTGCCACAGCAACAACTGTAGTACAAAGGTCATGATGGTATCAGGAGGAGAAGACAGAGGTTGAGCAATACTGCTGAGGTCCTATTCCTCTTCATATGACATAAATTCTATACCCTGGCCAGGTGCAGTGGCTCACACCTATAATCCCAGCACTTTGAGAGGCCAAGGCAGGAGAATCACTTGAGCCAAGGAGTTTGGACAAGCTGTGCAACATAGTGAGACCCCCATCTTTACAAAAAAATAAAAATAAAAAAGTAGCTGGACATGGTGCATGCCTATAGTTCCAGCTACTCAGGAGGCTGAGGTAGTAGGATCCCTTGAGCCTCAGAGGTTCAGGCTGAAGTGAGCCACGTTCACACTGTTGCACTCCAGCCCAGGCAACAGAGTAAGACTCTGTCTCAAAAGAAAATGTTTTTAATTTAAAAACATATAGATAGATAGATAGATAGATAGATAGATAGATAGATAGATAGATAGAGATATAGATATACATGCTGTATTTATTTAATAAAGTTTCAAATTAATGATTTAAAAAGTGAATTGGTTATCTATCTTATTGTCCAATAACAAAAGCAAAAATAAATAAGTAGATCTTTCTTTTTAATGGGACAAATATCAAAGCATTTACTCTTAACATCATTGTGCATGATGCTGTGGTTAGCAATTGGCTGAAAGAACAATCCTAAATTATTAGTGGATATGAGTATGATTAATCAATTTATGATTCACATGGTCCTTTCAAAAGATGATTATATAAGTAAATTTATTCTGTTAGGATAAAAGGCAGACACAACCCTACTGTAATAGTCAGGGTTCTCTAAAGGAACAGAAGTAATAGAATAGATAGATAGATAAAGGGGAGTTTACTAAGGAGTATTAGCTCACCACAACGTGAAGTCTCAAACAGGCCGTCTGCAAGGTGAGGAGCAACGATGCCAGTGTGAGTTCCAAAACCTCAAAAGCAGGGAAGCCAACAGTGCAGCCTTCAGTCTGTGGTCGAAGGTCGAAGAGTCTCAAAGCTGAAGAACTTGGAGTCTGATGTTCAAGGGCAGAAGGCATCCAGCACGGGAGAAAGATGGAGGCCAGAAGACTAAGCCAGTCTAGTCCTTCTATGCTCCTCTGTCTGCTTTTATCCTGGCCACACTGGCAGCTGATTAGATGATGCCCACCCAGATTGAGGGTGGGTCTACCTCTCCCAGTCCACTGACTCAAATGTTAATCTCCTTTGGTAACATCCTCACAGACACACCCAGGAACAATATTTTGCCTCCTTCAATCCAATCAAATTGACACTCAATACTAACTTCAACCGTGTAGAAGAACAAAAAGGTGATTTCATGCCAATAATGAAGAACAAGTAGATTTAATAAAGTAGCATGAAAAGCTCCATATTCATTCAGTCATTATGGTAAAAAAGTACATTAAGTGAAGGAGATGCACATGCAACCCAATAATCTGCAACAGACATAAAAGAGCCATCTGATGAAGACTAACTGTCAAGACAGCAGAAAAGAGTATGAAGGTAGCAGAAAAGAGTATGAAGGTATTAGTGCTTGGGGAACCAGGGAGGTCCTCAGAGAAGGTGTCTGGGATACCAGCTACCTCACGTGGCCACCTCCTTCTTACTCAGGACCCCTCGAAGAAGATGGCCAAAACAGATGCTCTCACTATTACAGGAGTCTTGAGATTTTGCTTTGGCTGGTATTTTTAATACCTAATGTTAATGTAACCTTCCCCTCTTTGACTCATATTTTCTCCTACAGAAAAAAAACTCATCCCATTTTAGACCATTTCATATCAGGTTTATTTATCTTCCCACTTTAACTGTTCTAAAGCTGTACTTGTGCTCAAGCTTCCGAAATTGCGCCCCAGTGAACGTTGTAAAGGACTTGTGGTCATTTTATCCATTTAGTGTCTCTACTCTATCTTAATATTCTGGAGCTATTTAGAAATCCTCCTATCTACCCAGAACTACTGTTCACAAAGCCTTCTCTACTTCAATGTGTAGAATGCTTTCCCAACCTTGATAGGAACTCCTGCCCTTTCCTGTTGAGGATGTGTATCAGTGACATTGATTAAATAGTGAGAGTGTTCTCATACAACGTGTATTTGTGTTACAATTTATTTATTAGACTGACTGCCACTAGCTCTATTCTGACTTTTTTTTTTTTTTTTTTTTTTTTTTTTTTTTTTTTTTTTTTGAGACAGAGTCTTGCTCTGTCACCCAGGCTGGAGTGCAGTGGCGCAATCTCGGCTCACTGTAAGCTCCGCCTCCCGGGTTCACGCCATTCTCCTGCCTCAGCCTCCCCAGGCACCCGCCACCACGCCCAGCTAATTTTTTGTATTTTTAGTAGAGACGGGGTTTCACCGTGTTAGCCAGGATGGTTTTGATCTCCTGACCTCGTGATCCGCCTGCCTCAGCCTCCCAAAGACTTTTCCTTTTAATGATACATTGATGTCACTGATTGAGAGTTTCTCAATATGTTTTATTTTTCTGAATTAAGTTGAATGATAATTTTAAATTAATTTTTCTGAATTAATTTATGAGTGTTTTAATACTCAGAGGTAGGTGACAACAAATTTTTCTTCTCTCTTCTAGTTCTTTGTCCATTTGCTTCATTAGAAATACATATATATATATGTATAATAACTATGGTGAGGAAGTTTCAAATTCAGAGATGTAGGCTATCAAGGGGAACATTCCTATTTTAAAGAAAAAAGTTAAACATAGGAAATGCTACTTAAAAGGATGCATGATAAATTGTCAGTAGTTCAGAAACTGTCTACTGGTGTGGTGGTTTTAAAATGGCCTCCACTGAGGTGAGTAGATTGCCTGAGGTCAGGAGTTCAAGACCAGCCTGGTCAACATGGTGAAAGCCCGTCTCTACTAAAAATACAAAAATTTGCCACGCATGGTGGCACAGGCCTGTAATCCCAGCTACTCAGGAGGCTGAGACAGGAGAATCGCTTGAACCCGGAAGGCAGAGGTTGCAGTGAGCCAAGATCACGCCACTGCACTCCAGCCTGGGTGACAGAGCTAGACTCTGTCTCAAAAATACATACATACATAAATATATAAACAAATAAATTAAAATAAAAAACTTAGATACATTTATTTAAAATTTTTTTTAAATGGCCTCCAATTTTTTTTGACACACCTCTCACTGAAAGGTAGCCTCTAGGTTCTCTCCTCTTGAAATGGAGCTTTGTAAAAACTTTCAAAACAGAATATAGCCAAAGTAACACTATACCTGTGTGTGACTCCAGGCTTTAGGAACTGGCAGCTTCCACTTGTCTCTTGGGGTACTTGCTCTTGGAACCTGACATCGTGCTGTGAGGATCTACAAACAGCCCATGGAGAGGTCCAGCTGAAGCAGAACCAGACCCCCAACCTACAGCACTGAGGTCCCTGCCAGTGGCCTGCACCAATTTGCTAGCATCTTAAAAATGGATCTGGGCCAGTCACAGTGGCTCATGCCTGTAATCCCAACACTTTTGGAGGCCAAGGCAGGAGGATCACTTGAGCCCAGGAGTTCAAGACTAGTCTGAGCAATATATTGAGACCCCATCTCTACCAATGAAAATGTTTAAATGAACCTGCTAGCCACCATCATGCAGCCCCAACTGGTACCCAGCAGAGATGAGCTCCTTGCTGTCAAGCTCTGTCCACATTTCAGATCCATAAGAAAAAAAAGAAGAAAACATTACCATGCCAAGCCACTATGTTTCAGGATTATTTATTTTACACTAATAGAAACTAGAACAGAAAATTTTATATAATTATCTTAATAAATTCTTATATGTCACACAAAGTTAGAAGAAATAAAATTAACAAGTAATAAAAGACGTTACATGCACCTATCAGTTTTAGAGATATTCAGGTGCTCTCATTATAAATGGAAAGATGGTCACCAAAAGGTTAAGAGATTTGCCCAAAATTAAGAACTTAATGAGAAGAGGCATTAGGATTAAAATGCAATCCTTTGGCCTCCAACTTTGGATATTTCAATGTCTTGCCAATAGCCTGTGCCCCTTTGCTGGCAGCCTGTGTTTGAAAGGAATTTGTTTTCTAGGGCAGGTCTGCACTTAATTGGCATTCTTGAAAAGATAACCCCAGAGTTAATCAAGTTAAAGGAAACTCACATTACATTGAAAGTCAAATGCATGTCCCAGATGTAAACATTTATTTTAGAATCAAAGTTCTTTTCTTAAGCCTCAAGTGAAAGTATTTATTAATTACTGGCAACAAGACTGTCCAAACACCTGGGTAGTACAGTCAATTATACCAACAAGCAAGGAACACAGAACAGCATAAGCTCCAGCAATAACAAAAACAATGGCCAAATGAAAATGTTAACTCTTAGCAAAACAAATATGTCATGTGACAGGCTGTGATTGGATGCCACTTGAGAATCTAAATGACCCATCACTGAAAATAAATTAAAAACAGAAATATCCACTTGCCATCTTTATTAGTCCATTCTCATGCTGCTAATAAAGACATATGCAAGAGTGGGTAGTTTATAAAGAAAAGAGATTTAATTGACTCATATTTCAGCATGCCTAGGAAGGCCTCAGGAAACTTACAATCATGGTGGAAAGGGAAGCAAACATGTCCTTCTTCACATGGTGGCAGTAAAGAGTAGTGCTGCACAAAATGGGGGAAAGCCCCTTATAAAATCATCAGATCTGGTGAGAACTCACTAGCATGAGAACAGCATGAGGGTAACCACCCCCAAGATCAAATTACCTCCAACTGGGTCTCTCCCACGACATGTGGGGCTTATGGGAACTACAATTCAAGATGAGATTTGAGTGGGGACACAACCAAACCCTATCACCATCCTAGAATATATCACTTGATGTTTCCATTTCTATCACAAATGTACTGAGAAGGGATCCTATGTAACTGGTATTTTCTACAGTGCTTGCATGTGATTAATGCCTAGTAAATTTATACCAGCAACACCAAAGAAAACACTGAGTGGTAGAGATGAGACAAACCTGATAAAGCCAAGCACACATTGAGAAAATGTAAGCATACAGTAAATCTCATGTGTATACTCAACCAAAATACCTAGAGCACTGCTCAGGAGTCCCTTCTACACCAAGACAATGAAACAGAAAATTTTCTGCTCTTCTGACTTGCAAAATAAAATAAATAATTCTCCACTCTTGTCCCTGTTTTTTCTGCCGCTTCGGCAGATATGAATCAAATGAATATATAAATCTGAATTATAGTTCACATTCACTGGCTGTTATAGCAAAACAATTTCATTAATTAACAGATAATGTCCATGCCCAGAGGTATGACAATTCCTTTTTTATATCAAATTTTTCTCTGAAAACAACTTCTCTAAGGGCAATGACAGATGTCTGTTTTCTAGGGATGTTCTCTACTTTGATTTCTCTGATGTTAACACAACTGTATCTTTGTCTGTTTCCAAGAAATAGTTCAGAATTCATTTTGGAAATCTGTTGACTTCTATAAATTCTAACTACTAAATTATGACTACTAAATAAAAACACCTATTATTAACTACACAAGGTACTTTACATCTTTGTCATAATAAAGTAGTTAAGAATCAGGAACCAGGTAGACTTGGGTTTCAGTCCTGATTCTCTTCTGTTAGCACTATGACATTGGGAGAGTTACCAAAGCTCTTCGTTCTGATGTGTTTTTGTAAGGATTAAGTTGGATTCAACAAAGAAGCAATATTTTTGCTTTTTAGTTTTTGTTTTTTGTTTTTGAGACAGAGTCTCACTCTGTTGTCCAGGATGGAGCATGGTGGCGTGATCTCCGGCTCACTGCAACCTCTGCCTCTGTGGTTCCAGTGATTCTCCTGCCTCAGCCTCCCAATTAGCTAGGATTATAGGCGCCACCACCATGTCTGGCTAATTTTGTATTGCTAGTACAGACGAGGTTTCACCATGTTGGCCAGGCTGGACTAGAACGCCTGACCTCAAGTCATCCGCCCACCTCAGCCTCCCAAAGTGCTGGGATTACAGGCATGAGACACCGCACCCAGCCTAAGGAAGCAATTTTGAAGATTTTTTTTTTTTTGCCCATGGATGAAGAATTGACCCAATGAGTGATAAAACTAAATTTTGTCTGTCTCCAAAGCTCCTACTTTACCTACCATACAATACCATTTTGAGGACCACGTATGAATTATACATTGAAGTGCACAGAGTTATTGTTCTATGCAGTGATGTTGTAACAACAGCATTTAAATATATTGTCACTGTAAAACTTTACACAAATCACCACATCTTCTGAAAAATATTACAACATCACCATATGTGTTTTCATGAGGAAATAACCCCTCATAACAATTGTTGGAAGACAATTCTCCAGGAGTCCCTCTGAAACAGACAACAGCCGCGCTTTCTGCCCATTAAAAGATTCAGGTTCCCTAAACTCAGTATCTTTCTCTCATAATGTAATCCATTGAGTGTGCAAATGTCATCTGATTCTCTTCACATCACCAAGTGGGAAGTGGGGCTTGGGCAATGGATGCCAAAATGCTGGTATTTTGACTACTCCTATTGCTATGGTTAATAAACTCTCCTTCATCTTTGACCCAAGATGTGTATTTGTTCTGCCAGCATTCATAAAACTGTGGTAGGTGAAAAAATAAACTCTTAGGAGATACAGGCACTATAAACACCAAAAAGTAATTGGGTCTAAAAGGAATATCAGCAGGCTTCATCATTTCCATCATCATTGTGAGTTGAATTGTGTCCCCTAAAACATGTTGAAGCCCTGGTCCCCAGTATTTAGAATGTGACCTTATTTGGGAATGGGGTGGTTGTGAATGATTAAGATGAGATCATACTGGAGGAGGATGGGTCCCTGATCTAATATGATTGGTGCCCTTATAAGAAGAGGAGACGACAGGGATGCATAGGAAGATGACCATGTGAAAACAGGCAAACACTGCAGTGATATATTAATATCTACAATCCAAGAAAAACCAAGGGTTGCTGGCCACCATCAGAAGCTAAAAAACAAGGGAGGATTCCACCCAAAGTCTCAGAGGAAGCATGACAATGGCAAGTGAATGACCAATCTGAGGCTTGGGGAGTAGCCCATGAGAACAGCAAATATGAAGGCTGCATAAAGCCCAAGCTGAACTCTCCTCAAGAGTCTCCTCCCTCCCATGCCCACACACTCCATCCTACAACCACCTCAAAGAGACAAAAAGGAAATAGAGTAAAATGTATTGCTCTTCTGCAAATCAGAGAAGATAGCTCTTAGGTTGATCTGTTTTTCTCACATCACACACCCAATCCATCATGAAATCCTACCACTAGCAATATAGATATCTAGAACTCCGCATTCCTCACCAACTTCCCCACTATCACCTCCCCCCAAGTCCACCACTGTCTTTCAACTGAATTATTGTAGTGCTTTTTAAACTGAAATCTCTTACTTTCTTGTGTCCCTACATTCTATCTCCACACTGCAATAAGAGTAATCCTGGCCAGGTACAATGGCTCATGCCTATAATCCTAGCACTTTGGGAGGCCAAGGTAGGCAGATCACTTGAGGTCAGGAGTTTGAGACCAGCCTGACCAACATGTCGAAACCCCATCTCTACCCAAAAAAAAATAGAAAACTTAGCCAGGCATGGTGGCATATGCCTGTAGTCCCAGCTACTCGGGAGGCTGAGGTAGGAGAATCACTCAAACCCAGGAAGCGGATGGAGGTTGCGGTGAGCTAACATCATGCCATTGCACGCTAGCTTTGGGCAACAGAGTGAGATGTGTCTCAAATAAAAATAGAGTAATCCTATTAATTGTAAATCAGATTACATCTCTCTGCTCGAAATCCTTCAATGGCTTCCCATTTTTCTCCATATTGAAACCTAAGTCCTTTGGGAGGCCGAAGCAAGAGGACTGCTTGAGGTCAGGAGCTTGAGACCAGCCTGGACAACATAGTGAGATCCTGTCTCTACAGAAAAATTTAAAACATTAGCCAGGCACAGTGGTGCACACCTGTACTCCTAGCTACTTGGGAGGCTAAGGCAGTAGGATTGCTTGAGTCCAGGAGTTCAAGGCTGCAATGAGCTATGATTGTGCCACTGTACTCCAGCCTCGGTGACAAGAGTGAGACTCAGTCTCTAACAACAACAACAACAACAAATTAGAAAATTTCTAATCTAAAATTCTTAGATTAGAACAAACAAAATCTAAGTCTTAAAATAACCACAAGGTTCTGTATAATCAGGCTACCTGCTACTCTCTCCTATCCCTTCCTACTGCTCCTTCTCTACAGTGGCTTCCTGGAAGATCCTTAAACATGTCAAGCCCACGCCCATCACGGCATGTTCCTCTGCCTAGAACAGAATAGTCTGTTCTCTTGTATTTCACAGATCTCTGGTCAAAAAAAAAAAAATCTCTTATAAGAGAGGCCTCTCTTAACCACTCAAAAACAGTAACACTTTCTTCCTTAACGCTTCCCTACCCTGCTTTATTTTCCTAATATATGTTTATCTATATCCACCTAAGATATAGAAATTGGTTTATACATGATTATTGATCTGTTGTCTGTTCCCCTATTAGGTTGTAAACCCCTTAAGGTAAAGGGCTCTGCCTATTGTTTTCACTGCTATATTCCCAATGCCTAGAATAGTTTTTTAAAAACAATACCCACTGAACACATATTTGTTGTTAAATGGGTGAAGATGAGATCCATGAATTATTTAGTGTATATTTTTGTAAAAGTAACTGAAAAGTCTAGACAGGCATGCCCCACATGAACTAAAATAAAATGTGCTTCAGTTAAAAAAAAATTTAAGGAAGTCTTAGGCTATAGTCCTCAAAAGAGAGATGACAAAAAAGAGAATATGTCTTATGTCTCTTCAAATCACAATTCTTACTTAATATATACCCATTTAATTAACTTTATCAGTATAGAAAATTTTTTTCTTTCTATTTTCTATTATAGCAATAGTCAAATCATTGGGCAATTCATATTTCCCCTTCCTGCGGTCTATATATGATGGTTAATTTTATGTGTCACCTTGACTGGGCTAAGGGATGTCCAGAGAGCTGGTAAAAAAATTATTTCTGGATGTATGTATGAGGGTGTTCTGGAAATGATCAGCATTTGAGTCAGCAGGCTGAATAAAGATCTGTCCTCACCCATGTGAGTGGGCCCCATCCAATTTGCTGAGGGCCTGAATAGACCAAATGGAGAAGAAAGGGCAAATTCTCTCCTCTCTTTGAATTGGGACACATTCATCTTCTCCTGCCCTCAGACATCAGAGCTCCTTGTTCTCAGGCCTTCAGACCTCCATCCCCACCCCCAGGCTAGCCACCCCCAACATCCCCAACTCAGTTCTCAGGCTTCAACCTCAGACTGAGAGTTATATCATTACTTTTCCAGTTCTCAGGCCTTTGAACTCAGTGTTTCGAATCCTAGCATTTCTGTTTCTCTGAAGAACCCTAATATACTATAATATAACTTTTCTTTTCCAGAAAACAACCAATATTTATAATAATTCAGTTATAATCCCATTCAGTCAGCGACAATATGAAAAAACTAATCCTCTACAAAAACTGATTCTACCAGACAATGCCACGAAAATAATCTCAGTATCTAAAATGAATGCAAATTCAGCAAGTAGTTCTCTTTCAAATTGGATATTTAACTCAAACATAGAATATATTGAATGTTTTCATGATATTGATTAAAATCCCTAGTGGGTTAAGTCTCACTAATGGTACAATTCATTTTTCTCTCAAAGTCAAATTTACCTTTTTAAACTTTCATGCTTTTTAATAACTATATATAGTAAAACTATATATAGTAAAACATGTTAATATTTCACCATGTCTTCTCCTCATTTTCATTAGTCACATAATAATTCATGGTATTGCACAACAATAATTTTGAAAGACATATACTCCAAACTCATCAAATTGTACATTAACTATGTACATATGTCAAGCACACCTCAATAAAGTGATTTTTTTTTCAAAGAGGCATGCAATGTAAGGAGTAGAATTTGCAATGATGTTCTTCAAATTCTGCAAATTTTTGAAGAGTAGAGCATTCTTCTAAATAATGATTTCAAACCTTGAGATTATGCAAACTAACAGAATTCTAATGTTTCACTAGCAATATATGACCAACGGGATGTAAGCAAAATTCCTATTGCCCAAAGTTAATGCATAAACTTGTCAAATACAGTAATGAGCTTTATACAACCATGTACATCACAAGCCTAGCAAGGCATTTACAAGTGCATAAACTGTTGGGATAAATTATTTCCTTCACTTCTTGGATTACAATGTTATTGGAACTTGGCATGTGGGGGAACTGGAACTTAATGAACTTTAGATGAACTGGGATATGGGCGGTTGCCTCTAGTGAATCATTGTGACAGAGGCTGCTTTCCTTCTTTCTTTTTTATTTTTATTTTTAAATAGGAAAGTGAGCCTACTGAGTTACAGTCTCTTTCCATCAAAAGCTCAATGAGAATTTGGAAGGTGAGTGGGAGTGTAAGAGTTTGTTTTGATGAATAACTAAAATGGTTTGCTTACTGAACACTACTCTCCAGCAGCTTGCCAAGCATCTAGAAAATACAGCCTTCCATAGAGTTTTACAAAATAAACTTGGAAGCAATTTAGAGTATAACATGTCTTCAAGCCAGTTCATCAGTCAGAAGCGACCTGACTTCCCACTGGCACACTCTGAATCAGCCAAGAAGACTGCCTTTCAGTTACCAGGATGAATAGAAGGTTTGGCTTGAATTTCTAAGAAATAAATTTTCAAGACAAAGTAAGATTGCAGCAATTGCACAATTCTGGACTTCAAGTCAGGATATAAAAATTCTAACATCAACTGATTCCTCTAAGAAGAATTTCATTTGTAAGGGATCATTCTCATACACCCAATATTGTGATTCTTAACAAAGGAGAAAAATTGTATTCTACGACCTACTCCTTTCATTTCCTCTATTTTCTTTTCTCCTTTCCCTCTTCATATCAGCACTGCAGCTATAAGTTTGCATCCCTATCTATTTGCCTTTGAATTGCAGGGTAACAGAGCTGCCATTTTAGTCTCCAGAGCAGGGGCAAAAATCGCTACTAATCACATAAGCAATTAATCTGAGTGCTTGTCACATAATAACTGAATATCCATGGGGAGCTAAGAAAATAAATCAAGAGGAACGTCTTCTTCCTAATGCAATTTTTCTACTCTTCACTACTCCAGATGAAAGAATAATGCTTATTAATGACTGAGATATTATTTAATTTAAAGTAACATGATGATACGGTGAACAAGCTGCCGATAAAGCCCAGCTCTTTGGAATTCAGCATAGCTGAAACAATGTCTAGCTGGCAGTTAAAAAGCAGTCCCAGTTTCATCCCCCTGAAGGCTTTTCAGAGGCCGGCCCTGCCAACTTATACTAAATGTATTCAGTCATACACATTATTCAGTTAACACCTTCTAAGAAACCAAGCAGGCCAAAAAGTCTGTCATTAACTTCTGAATTTTCTCTACTTTCACTTTGACTTGGCTGCACAAACTACCAAAGAGATAGACCCAGCCAGGCCATGGTTCTAATGATGTGGTGGATGCCGTTATACAAATGTTTGCTTACCTTGCAGGATTATATCTGGAGATGAAGATGAAAAAGGTAGCAGAGAAGGTTACCAGTTGGCCAATGTCACCAAAAGGATGAACCTTCCAGATCCTTTCCTCCTATCACCACTAATCATTCCAAATTCTTTATAGTTTGCTCTCCCTACCTGACTGCACCAGTTCTGGAACCAGATCATCTGGGTCAGAATTCCAGCTTTCCCATTCTTGGGTGGGTCATTTTATCCTCTCTGTAACTCAGTTTCCACATCTGTAAGACAGCGGTAATACCAACCTTATGGGATCATGGTAATTATTAACTGAGTTAATTCTCACAGAAAAATGGCTAGCAAACACTTGTTGCTGTTTGTGGTCATACTGGAAGGGACCAGATATTCCGTCTATACTCTCAATTGCTCATTTAGTATTTAACCTGTAGAAGATACTTATAAAGTCTGTTGGTTGAGTGGACTTGGGCAAGGCATATAAATTCTCCAAGCTGGTGAGAAAGAGATGTATCTGGGGTGACAGAGTAGGGGTAACAGAGCTGAAACAAGATGGGCAGATATCAGTAATTCTTGTATCTGGAATCCATAGGGGTTATTCGCACTATTTTTCTATACATTTAAATATTTCTATGGTAAAATTTGAACCAAAAAAAAGAATTAATTTGAGCTTTAGTTCTTTCACGTATGAAATAATAATAGCCTGCTTGCAAAGTTACAGAAAGGATGAGAAATATGTGAAGTACAAAGTGTGCAACAGAAGGGCTATACAAACAGAAATTATTATTTTTATTATTTTTATTAACTGAGGAACTAAACCATTATACCTATTTGAACCAGTGATACTTAAATGCAGGCACCTTGTTCTTCAGTCTATACCTTAGTTTTTGAAGGTCCATAAACTCCATTATATCCACGTACCCACAAAACTTCTCGAAACCCAATTAAAATTAACTCAACACATAAAAGATTAATAAATAAACCTCGGCACCAATTTATTAACTTGCAGTGGAGATGGTGGGGAGACTTAATTAGTAGTGAGAGAAGCCAAAACTCAGGAGCAGTATTATCCCAATAGGCATTTCTTTCATCTACGAAATGCACAATAAACTGGAATTCCTTCTAACTTCAGCCTCTCTCTCTCTCTCTCTCTCCTTCTCTCTCTCTGCAGAATAAAAGTTGCCAGATCCTTAATATCAAATTTCCCTTTTCCCAGGCTACAGATCACCTCTCTTTCTTCAGATAACTTAATGCTACCAATTAAGCTATGATTATATTTCATTGCTCCATCTTTCCTAGAGTGAAAAATAGGAAACCAACAAACTAAACTCTCACCTCATCTCCTTCCTCTTCCAGGTACGGACCTACCCTCTCTCAGGCTTTCTTTTCATGCCGTCTCCTTAAAAGATTGTCTGCATATGCCTCCATTCTCTCACTTCCAATTATTCCACCCATTGTAATTTGGCTTCCACAATTGATCAAAGTTACTCTCCACCTAAGGCAACCAGCGACCGTGCTGTCTGTTTAATGTCAAGAATAAAATAATTTAGTCTTAATCTTTGTGCTGTGAAGGTATGAAATATCTTAGTTATGAAGTTATAAAAAAAATCTTCACAACATTCTACACTGGTACACTGATGATTCCTTCCCTCCACCATTTCTTCTTTTTTTCATTTATTTATTTATTTGTTTGTTTATGTATTTATTTTTGAGACAAAGCTTCATTTTTGCCCAGGCTGGAGTGCAGTGGTGTGATCATAGCTCACTGCAGCCTCAGCCTCCCTAGCAGCTGGGACTACAGGCATGTGCTACCACACCTAGCTAATTTTTTATTTTTTGTAGAGATTAAGTCTTGCTTTATTGCACAGGCTGGTCTCAAACTCCTGGCATCAAGCAATCCTCCTGTCTGGGCCTCCCAAAGTGCTACAATTTATAAGTATATGCCACCATGCCCACTCCCCATTTCTTTCTAAAGCCTTCTTTTCCCTGATCTCAAATTATTCTCTACTTTCTGGCCTTGCCTTTGCTGGCCCATCACTCCTCATTACGTTTAGATGCTACAGGTTGTCTAGATTCATTTCTGCCCCATTCTTTCACCATTATATGCTCTCTTCCTAGGTTTACGAAAGTTTCCTAAATCAGGGTTTTTCACCCAGAGTTCTACTCTAAATTTTAAATCTATGTAATAAATGCACACTTAACATCTCCTCTAAGATGTCACAAAGTCGCTTTAATTGCAAAATGTACAAAAGTGAATTCATCCACCTTGCCTTGACCCAACTTGCCTCGTGTGTTCCTCAAAAGATATCTGGGCCTATATGCCAGAAAAAGCAGTAGTTACCCTGACATCTCCTTTTCATTTATTTCTTCATTTCCTATCTATCTATGAATTACATGTACTTGTGCAGGTATGTGTATGTGCACTCATGCCTCCTGGGGGATTGTTGGGTACTTTTCAGTGCCTGTTTAGGGTTTACTATAACTAATTCAAAGTGAAATCAACCAACAAGGTTGGGTGATTTGCTCTAGAAACATTCAGCTGCTCAGAGCAGGTACAAAGGTCAGATCATAGAGTTTAATTAGGATTGAGTTATTCCAGGTTGTGGGAAAGAGAGTTTCTGTGGTGCCAGTTGAGTTGGTCTCCCCTGTGTGAGACACCTATGGGGAGCCATGGGCAGCCTCTGAGGAGAAAAGTCTCCTTATTGCCTTCAAGTCTTTATGCCCTGAGAGCATAACCGCTCAGCGGCATTCCACAGGTTGCTCAGGGAGATAACACTCCCTTGAAGCAGTGGAGTATAATCAAACATCTCGGTTCCTTCTGAAACCCGCTCCCACCCATTTCAGTCCCCATAAGTTAAAGATTTTAAGTAGTTTAGACACACATCTTTGCTCAAGGAAATTCACAGAAACTGCCATTGCTATGCATCTTATTGAATGACTCACGAGTTCTCCTACAATGATTAATCCTTTTCCTCATCCCTCCCTCCCTCTCCCATCTGCCCTAAGAACAAAGAGCTTGTAAACCAATTAATTGGGCGGAGCCCGAAAGCTCTGGGCCTTGAGTAAGCCTCTGACACTCCGGTCCCCTGGACCCGCCTTTTAAATGCTTAATCTGTCTCTTTCTAACTCCTTTGTCTCTGCTGGACTCAGGGTACCAGCTGAGTGATGAGGGGCTGGTTTTCCCAACACAGATGAGTATATAGAAGAGAAGGACAAGGAATAGGGGGTTATTGCAAGAAAGTGATTATAATTATGAATCATAAAATCTATGATGAGTAGTAGAGAAGTTAATCTAAAAGGCAGTGGTGATTGATAAAAATAATAGTGGAATCAGTGGATGAAGGTCTCAAGAAAGTCAAAGAAAATGAATGGAACAGATTGGAGGTCAAGAATGAACTGCTAGGCTGGGTGCGGATAGCTTATGCCTGTAATGCTAGCATTTTGGGAGGCCAAAGTGGATGGATCACCTGAGATCAGGAGTTTGAAACCAGACTGGCTAAGATAGTAAAACCCCGTTTCTACTAAAAATACAAAAATTAGCCAGGTGTGGTGGCAGGCACCTGTAATCCCAGCTACTCAGGAGGCTGACGCAAGAGAATGGCTTGAATCCGGGAGGCAGAGGTTGCAGTGAGCCGAGACTGCACCACTGTACTCCAGCCTGGGAGACAGAAGGAGACTCTGTCTAAAAAAAAAAAAAAAAAAAAAAAAAAAAAAACCTGCTAAAAATCAAGGAATTGAGGGCCAAGTTTTGAAGGAGAAATATGTTAAAATAGGGGATAAAGACATCACCAAATTCTTACAATTTTACTTTCTAAATATCTCTTTAATCTATTCATTTGTTCCTGCCAACTCAAACCTATTCAATGTTACCATGTATGGGAATGTCTAACAATTCACTAATTTAATACAATACATATAATTGTTTTAAATTTTATTTCTAAATTGTCTATAATTGAGAGCACTTTTCTAGAAAACAGAAAACAATAAAAGGTATATCCACTGAAAATATCAACGTTTACTAGAGCCTTATATTTAAAAAATTCATAAGCATGCACATTACAGAACAGGCATAACCTATAATATGCACATTAGTTAAATTCTGTACTTGTAAAAAGTCTAGGGGAAGTAACTGAAAATATAAATTTTAAAATATTTCTGTAGTCACAGATTAAAAGGTAAATGTGGATAAGCAATATAATTCTCAATGTATTTTATTCTTCAGAAATACCTTAAACAACACTGCATTGTCAAAGAATAATATGTCTTCTACAATTAAAAACAAATACAAGAAATTGCATTCTTAATAAACATGGCATTGTGGCATAAGAGGATGTAGCTTAGTGCCTCTTGCAAGGCAATGGAAATATCAGAGTTGACAAATGAATCTCGTAGTAGAAACTCTATTACAAAACAGGCCAAGACATTCTGGCATATTGTGAAGATATTTCAAAGGTTCATAACTATTATTTCTGGTAAACTGTTGTAATTATATTTTTATATTTAAAAAGATATTTTATAAATATGCTTGGTTGTGTATAATGAACATATAAATATAAACATCTTTATTAATGATTACATAACAGTTTAACCATATAACTTGCAGACAGAATTATTAGTTTTACATGTTTGCAAAATGCTTCTAAAGAAGGACTTTTTAAGTTACCCTGCAAGCATATCCTTTTAACTAATAGTCATCCTTCTAAATGGCCAGAACTGGGTGATAAAATATGCCCTGCCAAATTTCACCTTTACAGATAAACTCTTCAAAATATAAATTTTGCACTGCTTTAAAATATTTTATTTTATTAATATAACAGTGACAGACAAAGAGCAGGTACAAAAATCCAAAGATGTGAACACCATATCTTATCACTGCTTCCCTTGAAGTTTCATCACAGAAATGGCTGTGAGAGCACACAGATTGATCTTTCTTACTTTTGAGACTGCATGAGGAAAAGACATTTTTCTAAGGTAACTAAAGCCCAATGGTAACATTTTTTATTTCAACTCAACATCTAGAATTGCAACCTGGAGGTGAATCACAAACCCTCCATAATGCATATAAGCCTCATAATTCTCAGGGAAATTGAGCAAAATGTCTATCTTAAAGGAAGGGTGCTTTAAAGGACACCTTATTCCACAGGTGTCATAAGGCCCTTGCTAAAACAGAAAGGAAAAAGCCTGAAAATGCAAATGATACTTTGTGCGATTTTTTTAAGTACTATAAAGGGGACTGAGAGAGGAAATTACAGAGATTATGGAAATGAGAAAATAAAAATGAAGTAATAATACTAGGTTATTTATATGGTTCCTATCCTTAGATGATAGCTATCACTAATGTTACTGATGATAGAGTATTAATCATTCAAGTAATTCTTTTTAAAAAAACATATTCTTAAATTTTTAAATATAAAATTTAGAGAAAAATAGTGTTTCAAAGTACAGATTACTGTTCTTTTACCTTTTGGTCATTCTGCTACTCATTATCAGAGAATGGAGGGAGAAAAGCTGACTCCCAAACCAGATGCATTTTGCTACTTACTTCTAGTTCTCAAGAACATTTCAGTGGCCAGGGCCAGGTGTATCATGGAGGGGCAATAATTTACAACTGGAAGCTGACTGAATGAGAGTAAAGTAACTCATTGTTCTGGCCCACATCTTACTGTAGAAATATCATAGAAATACTGTCTTGATTCTACTTACTTGATATTTAAAGAATGAAAACACGAATGTCCTACTAGATAGCACTAGTACTATGTAGCTATGTACATATGTACTATGAAGCTAGTGGATGTTAACCACAAGGTATTACTATTGTGTAACTGTCACCAAGTATTGTAATAAAAATCTCTGACTCATTAATGATTTTAATAAAATTGACTCTAATTTTTTTGAGACAGAGTCTCGCTATGTTGCTCAGGACTCAAACTCCTGGGCTCAAGCAATCCTTCTGCCTCAGCCTCCCAAATAACAAGGACTACAGGCACACCATCACACCTGGCTCTCTTTAATTTTGTTACTCTGAGAGGTTCAAGCTAAATTCCCTAAAATAACATGGAAATAGGGAATGCACTAAAATATAAATAAAGTCTCCAAACACGTTTGATTCAGATCCGTGTCATATCCATGCTAATTCTCTGGGAATAGATTATTTTGATTCACTATGTCATTAAAATTTTTTCAAAATTTGTGTTCTGCTCTTACTTCTAATTATACAGATAACTGCAATGTGACATGAAAATGGATGTTTCACTGAGATCCTAAAAGTGTGGTTTCTTGGTAGAGAAACAATTGATATTTGAGGTAGAATAATTCTTCAAACCTGGTTCACAAAGTCCAGCTTTGACATCTCTGAACTAGAGCAGAAGCCATGGTGATAAAATCCCAGAGGACTGGGCATTCAAGGGAAAGACATTTAACCAGCACATCACTCCCTGCTCTATCTCATTCCTTCAAGTCCTCCACCACACCCCCAGGCAACACTGATCTGCTTACTGTCACTGCAGTTTGCATTTTTAAAAATTTCATATAAATGAAATCATATAGTGTATAATATTTTTATCTAGTTTCATTTAGCGTATTTTGAGATAAACTGACATTGTAGTATGTAACAATAGTTCATTCTATTTTATTGGTGAGTAGCATTCCATTGTATGGATACACCATAATCTGTTTATCCATTCATATGCTGGTGGACATTTGGGTTGTTTCCAGTTTTTGACTATTGCAAAATTGGACACATGTTTTATTTTCTTGTGGTTATATGGCAGGTAATGTGGTAGGTTATATGCTAGGTATATGTCTAAGTTTTTAAGAAACTGACAGTTTTCCAAGGTGATTATCATATTTTTTATATTCTTACCAGCAGTATATGAGGGCTCCACCACATCTTGATAAAATTTGCTTTCTAATTTTATTAATTCTATCAGGTAAAATAGTGGCATCTCACTGAAATTTTACTTGCATTGCCCTAAGCACAAATTATGTTAAGTGTTTTTTATGTGCTGGTATGCCAAACATACCTTTTGGGTGAACTGTGTTCTTACTCATATGCAATCTAACAGATAATAGTTTATTCAAAACAATAATAGCAACAATGAATTTGGTGACTATAGCTTACGAATAAGTAAAATGAATGAGTCAAAAGAAACAGTATTTTCTTCTTTGTGATAAAAACTGTTATCCCATCAAAATAACCTGTTACGACAATAAGATGGTTTTTGTAAACTTCCTGGTAACAACAAAGCAAAAATCTGTAATAACTACACTAAAAACAAAAACCAAGGAATCAAAACATACTGAGAGAGAAAATTGCTTAACAACACAGGAAGACAGTAAGAAGGAAAAAAGGAAGAATGGAGCTACAAAACAACTAGAAAACAAATAATACGGCAGTGCCAAGACCTTAGCTGTCAATAATTACCTTGCATGTAAATGGATTAAATTTTCCAATTAGAAAATAGAGTGGCAAAGGCCGGGCTCAGTGGCTCACGCCTGTAAACCCAGTACTTTGGGAGGCCAAGGTGGGTGAATCACAGGGTCAAGAGATCAAGACCATCCTGGCTCACATGGTGAAACCCCGTCTCTACCAAAAATACAAATATTAGCTGGGCATGGTGGTGCATGCCTATACTCCCAGCTACTCAGAAGACTGAGGCAGGAGAATTGCTTCAACCTAGGAGGCGGAGGTTGCAGTGAGCCGAGATCGCACCACTGCACTCCACCCCAGTGACACAGCAAGACTCCGTCTCAAAAAAAAGAAAATAGAGTGGCTGAATGAATAAAAATGAAGACCCAACTATATGCCACCTACAAGAGACTCACTTCATTTGGAAGGACATGCTTAGACTGAAAGAAAATGAATGAACAAAAGATATTCCTTGCAAATACAAACCAAAAGAAAGCAGAAGTAGCTAGCTATATTTCTATCAGATAAAATAATCAGAAGTTTCTTTTTAAACTATAAAAGGAGACAAAAAATACCATTATGTGATGATAAAGGGGTCAATATAAAATGATATATAACAATAATAAAAATATATGCACCCAACATCAGCACACTCATATCTATAAAGCAAAAGTAGATCTAAAGTGAGAGACAGAAAGGAATGTAATAATAGCTTACTTCAACATTCCACTTTCAGCAATGAACTGATCATCCAAACAAAATCAGCAAAGATATATCAAATTTAAAATGCATTCTAGACCAAATGGACATAAAAGATATTTACAAAACATTATATCAAACAGCTATAGAGTTCACATTCTTCACAAGTGCACATGGAACATTCTCCAGGACAGAACATATGTTCAGTTACAAAATAAGCCTTAACAAATTTGAAAAATCAAAATCAAGTATCTTTTCCGATCATAATGAAATAAAACTAGAAATCAGTATCAGGAAGAACATTGAAAACAGTATATACAGAAATTAAACAAAATGTTCCTAAACAACAAATGGGTCAATAGAATTTTTTTTTATTTTTAAAATTTCTTGAAGCAAATAAAAATGGAAACACCAAAGCTTATGAGACACAACAAAAGCAGTCCTTAGAGGGAAGTTGATAGCAATAAATGCCTACATCAAAATAGAAAAGAATCTCAAATAAACAACCTTACAATACATTTCAAGGAACTAGAAAACAAAAACAAAGCCCAAAATGAGTAGGACAAAAGAAATAATAAATATCGGAACACACATAAAATAGAGCCTAAAAAATACAAAAGATCAGGAAAACAAAGTTTATTTTATAATAGACAATCTCAGAGTCAACAAACCTTTAGCCAGATTAACTAAGAAGAGAGACTAAAAAAAAAATACAATCATAAATAACAAAAAAAGACCTTAAAACTGAGACTACAAAAATTGAAAAAATTGTAAGATTCTGCTATGAACAATTATGTCAACAGTTGGAAAGCATCGAAGAAATCAAGATTGAAGCAGTAATAAAAAGTCCCCATCAAAGAAAGTTTGGCACCTAATAGCTTCACTGCTGAATTCTACAAAAACATTTAAAGATGAACACCAATTATTTACAAATTATTCCAAAACAGTAAAAAGGAGGAAACTCTCGTAAACTTATTCTACAAGGCCAGCATTACCCTGACATCAAATACAGACAATAAAACAACTACAAAAATTACAGCCCAATATCACTGATGACTGTGGATGCAAAAGTCATCAACAAAATACCAGCAATCAGAATTCAACAGCACACTATAAAGATCATCCACTATTATTATCTATGATTTATCCCAGGCATGCAAGAATGTTTTAACATACACAAAACAATAAAGTGATGCATCATATTAACAGAATGAAGGGCAAAAACCATATGATCACTTTAATAAATGTAGAAAAAGCATTTGACAAAGTTCAACACCCTTTATGATGAAAACTATCAACAAATTAGGTATAGAAGGAACATACAACATAAAAAAGGTCAAATACGATAAACCCACAGCCAACATCATAGTAAATGGGAAAAAGTTAAAGATTACAACAATGTGTAAAAATAATTATACACAACAACTTAGTGGACTTTAATTCAGGTAAGCAAAATGGGCTCAACATTCAAAAATCAATTAAAAATCAATTAATGTAATCCACCCCATCAACAGGCTAAAAAAGAAAAAAATTACATAATCATATAAACAGAAGAAGAAAAAGCATTTGTTGAAATCCAGCACCCATTAATGATATAAACTCTCAGCAAACTAGAAATAGAGAGTAACTTCCTCAATCTGAGGAAGACCATAAAATAAAAACTACAGCTAACATCATACTGAAATCTGAGAAAATAGGTGCTTCCCATTAATATCAGGATGACAGCAAGGATGTCCACTTTTAGCACTCCTATTCAACATTGTACGAGAGGTCATAACTAAGGCAAAAAGACAAGAAAAGAAAAGAAAACATATACGGATGAAAAAAAAATCAAACTGTCTTTGCTTGCAGATAACATGATTATTTATGTGGAAAAGCCAAAAGAGGCAACAACAATAACAAAAACTCCTGGAACTAATAAACAATTACAGCAAAGTTGCAAGACACAAGATTAATATTAAAAAGTCAATTGCTTGCCTATACACCAGCCTATACACCAGCAATTATCAATTGTGATTTGAAATTGAAAACACAATACAATTAACATTAGCATCTTTAAAAAAGCTTATGTATAAATCTAAGAAAATATATACAAGTAAGGAAAACTACAAAACTCTGATGAAAGAAATCAAAGAATGAATAGAGAGTAATTTCATGTTTATAGATAGGAAGACAATATCATCAAGATGTCAGTTCTTCCCAGCTTGATCTACAGATTCAACACAATCCCAGTCAAAATTCCAACAAGTTTTTTTTTTTTTTTTTTTACAAGTGAGTTTTATACAGTTGGATGAGTTTTAGTAATTGTGTATGCTCATGTAACTACCACTCAATTCAAGACATGGAGTATTTCCATCATATAATCCCAGAAATTGTTTTCATGCTTCTTTCTCATAAATTCCACTACCACCTCAAGTCATTAACTTCTGATTTTTACTACCATAAATTAGCTTTCTCTGTTCTTAGGTTTTTAAATTTTTATTTTATTTTAGATTCGGTGATAATGTGCAGATCTGTTACATGGGTATATTGCAGAATGGTAGAGCCTGGGTTTCTAGAGTACCCATCACCCAAATAGTGAAGATACAATTGATTTTTGCATATAGATGTTGTGTCTGGAAACTATGCTAAATTCACTTATTAGCCCTATTAGGTACTGTTTGTTTGCCTGCTTGCTTGAAGAGATTCCATCAGATTTTCTAAATGGACACTCAGGTCATGTGTAAACAAAGATGTTTTAATTATTTATTTCCTTTATCATCTGCTTTTCTTTCATTTTCATGTTTTTTTGCACTAGTAAAAAGTTCCTGTGTAGTGCTGAAAAGAAATGGTAAGATCACACCTCAAGGAAAAACATTCTGCCTTTCACTATCAAGTATGACATTTGTAAATTTTCCTAACTGCCTTTATCAGTTTGAAGATGTTTCTAGTCCCACTTACGGAGAGTATTTATAAGGAATGGATGCTGAATTTTGTTTAATGCTTTCCCTGTATAAATTGATATGATCATATGGTTTTTCTCTTATAGTTTGTTAATATTGTGAATTACACTGACTACTTTTCTAAGGTAAACCAACCTTGTGTGGCTAGCAACCACTTATCCAAGCTATATTATCCTTTTCATATATTGTTGAATTTGGTTTGCTAATATTTTGTTTAGGGTTTTTACATCTATGTTCATAAGTGACATTTGTAGTTCTCTTTTAATGTCTTTCTAGTTTTGTGATAATTATATTCTTGATCTCTTGGAAAAAGTTGGAAAACATTCCTTGTTCTTCAATTTTCTGGAGATATTTACTTCCTTAAATGTTTGGTAGCATTCACCAAGGAAGCCATCTGAACCTGTGATTTCTTTGTGAGAAGGTTTTTAACTACAAACTCAATTTCTTTAATAAACACAGGACTATTCTGGTTGTCTATTTCTTCTTTATTTTTAACATGGCAAGATTTCATCATGAGTCTGTTTCTTCTTGAATGGTATTTGTAATTATGTACTTTTCCCATTTTTTCTAAATTGTTGAATATATGAGGATAAAGCCGTTCAGAATATTTCCATATTATCCTTTTAGTATCTATAAAATCAACACTGATGCTCCCTATTTCATTCATTGTGTATCTCTTTATCTCTTTCTTCTTTTTTCCCCCAGTTTCTCTGGTTAGAAATGTATTGATTTTATCAATGTTCTCAAAGAATCATGGATTTCTGCTCTGAACTTTATTTTCTTTCTTCTGCTTATTTTGAGTTCAGCTTTTTTGTTTTTCTAGTTTCTTAAGGAGGAACTGAAGTCACTGATCTGAGAAATTTCTTCTGTTACAGTAAAGACATTTGGGGCTATACATTTTGATATGTTGTACTTTTAAGCTTTTTTTTTAGATGGAATCTCACTTTGTTGCCTACGTTGGAGTGTAGTGGCGCCATCTCGGTTCACTGCAAGCTCCGCCACCTGGGTGCAAGCGATTCTCCTGCCTCAGCCTCCCGAGCAGCTGGGACTACAGGCACCTGCCACCATGCCGGGCTAATTTTTGTATTTTTAGTAGAGACAGGGTTTCACCATGTTGGTCAGGCTGGTCTGGAATGCCTGACCTCAACTAATTTGCCCACCTTGACCTCACAAAGTGCTGGGATTACAGGTGCGAACCACGGTGTCTGGCCCAGCTTTTATGCTTATTTAGTTTAAAACATTTTCAAAAACTTTTTTAGTTAGTTCTTTGACTTACGGGTTATTGGAATTATGGTATTTAGTTTCCAAATATTTAAGAATTTTCTAGAGAACCTTCTGTTAGATTTGTAGTTTAATTCTGTGTGGCCACAGAATATATCTTGTATGACTTGAATTGTTATAAACTAATTTAAACATGTATTTTGAACCAAAATATGACATATCTTAACAAATGTTCCATATGACTTGAAAACATGCATTCAAGTCTTGTTGTGTGGTAAGCTCTATAACTGACAATTAGATCAAGTTGGTTGAGAATGTTTATCAAGTCTTTTGTATTTTTGCTGATTTGTTTTATCAAGCGTTTTATCAATTATCCAGAGAGGTACTCAAATCTCTAATTTCAACTGTGAATTTGTCTATTTCTCCTTATAGTTCTATAAGGTTTTGTCCTGTTTTACTTTGCTTCACATATTTTAATGTTTGTTATTTGGTTTAAAAAAACATTTCAGAATGGCATGCCTTTTTTATACAATGATCATTTATTCTTTTTTGGTAATATTCCTTTCTTTGAATTTTATTTTGTCTCTTATTAATAGAGACACTTTCTTTTGACCAGTGTTAGTACTGCATATCTTTCTTATTCTTTCACTTTTAAACTATCTGTGTCTTTGTATTTAAAATTGATTTATTGAAGGCAACATATAAATGAGGTCTTGCTTTTTTATCCAAGCTATCAACCCTGCTTTTATTGGGCTGTTCATAACACTTACATTCAATATGGCTGTTACTAGAATTAAGTCTATCATCATGCTATTTGTCTACTATTTGGTTCATCTGCTTTTTTCTTTTTTTCATCTTTTTCTTGTTTATTTCAGATCGAGTATTCTTATGAATTCATTCTCTCTCCTGGCATATTAGCTATAAACTTTTGTTTTGATATTTCAGTGGTTGTTTTAGGGTTTATAGACTACATTTTTAACTTACCACAACACACCTTCATCCTACTATTATATACAGTATAACAAAATTTCCAATAATGTACTTCAATTTCTCCCTTCCTTGTCTTTATGCTAGTTTTTACATTTTTACTTATATAGGCTATAAGCCCCATAATACAGTTTTTGTTTTAATAGTCAATTATATCTATAAGTGAGATAAATAAGGAAAACATCACATGCATTAACTGATACAGTTACCATTTCCAGTGCTCTTTATTCTGCTGTGTGGAGTTTGAATTTCTGGTTCTGTGGATCTACAGTTTTCATCATATTTAACAAATTTTCAGCCTTTTTTTTTTTTAGTATTTTTCTCCTCACCCACCTTGGGGCAATAACATGCACATTAGTGTACTTGAAGTTGTCCTACAGCTCACTGATGTTCATGTTTTTACATTTCTTTTTCTCTGCGCTTCAATTTGGATAGTCTATTACAGTACTATGCCTTCAACTTTATTCATCTTTTCTGCCATGATATCAAACCTTACATCAGTCCAAGTCAGTGTACTTTTTATCTTCCACATTGCGGTTTTGATCTAAAATTCTGACTTAGATCTTTTTTATATCTTTCACATCTCTACTTAAGTTTGAAAAACTGAATATTTAAAACAGTGTTTAACAGTTGGTTTACTTATTCCACACTTCTGAGGGAATACCCTTCTAAATACTCTACTCAATGTCCCATTAATTGTGTAGTTTTCCAGGCTGGCTAATAAGGAAAGTTACCCTTCCAACCTTGATGGATTGCCACAGACTGACCTGCTATTCCTTTCAGATACTTATTTCCCTGGACTCAAGTCTATTGTTTGCTCACATGCATATGGTGATAAGCACTTGGCTAAATATCCTATGGAGTCCTCATGCGGGTCTCAAGGGTTCCTTCTTTGTGTAAATCTCTCTTTTCCAGGACTCTGTCCTGTACACTACAGATGATTTTGTCACCTTGTACTGTCAGCTCCTTGTCTTCAATTCAGGATGTCTACTGGGCTCTGCTCACATTCCTGCTTCCTGCACAGAAGCCTGGAAATTCTCTCAAGGCAATCTTGTGTGTTTCCTGTCTTTCAGACATCACTGTCTTTCATTACCTGACATCCAACATCTTCGAAACTGTTATTTCATATATTTTGTCCAGTTTTTGTGTCAGGAGGTAATGTAAATTCAGTAAAGTTAAAACATTTTTAATTTCAGAAACAAAATTTTGATTATGACTTAAGTGACAGTAGGACTTCCTATTTCCTAAGAGTAATCAGACAAGGACTGGTTTTCAGTCAGGGAAGAGGACAAAGTATACCCACCAAATACATGTAGAGACATTACTAGAGAAAAAAATAAAATTATCTTTTCATTACATCACAGGTTGTTCTTGTTCATTGTACCAGTTATTCAACTACTGAAAAAATTTCATGACCAGAAGTATGGGGTTTACTCATCCATGCCATCCTTTACTGCTATTACTATAACTGTAACCTCTCTTTATCAAACAATAGTTGCAAAACATTGTCACGGAATGAGACATTTACTTTTCTCCTTGGAAAGTTTTCCAGTCAACATTTTCTGTCTATCAGCTGTCACTGGAGCTTAAAGAAAACCTGCTAGACCCTGGGCATATTTACTGCTCTCACAAAAGAGCTTGATAATGGAATCGGGATTCACTCTGCAAGTTGCTTCTGCAGCGCCACAGACACTGGAATATTGCCGAATTGGATGTGAGCTCTCCAGGCACTGTATTTGATAGTACTCTGACACAAACCTAACTGGCCTGTCTTAGACTACATGGAACTCCTGAATCAAAGGTTTTAATCCAGAACTTTTTTGTACTACAGCAATAAAAATGTTTCTAAAAGCAAGAAAAACATTTATTGTCATTGAATATGTCCTTGTTTCTAGACTTTTGTCAAAATTTCCATGCATTTAAAGCAGCCTAAAAATGTTTAAACACTTGATGCTTCAATTAAAATATCTATTACGTACCTATTTAGTGATGGGTACTGTGCTTTGGGAATATAGAAATGAAGTAAATCAGTTCTGTCTTTAGAATGCATTGAGGCTAGAATGGGTCCCAGAGTTATACAGACAGACAAAAATCAATTAAAGAGGCCAGGCACAGTAGCTCGTGCCTGTAACCCCAGTACTTTGGGAGGCTGAGGCAGGGAGATCACCTGAAGTCAGTAATTTGAGACCAGCCTGGCCAACATAGTGAAACCCCGTCTCTACTAAATATACAAAAATTAGCCAGACATGGTGGTGGGTGCCTGTAATCCCAGCTACTTGGGAGGCAGAGGCAGGAGAATTGCTTGAACCCGGGAGGTAGAAACTGCAGTGAGCTGAGATCGCGCCACTGCACTTCAGTCTGGGCAACAAGAGCGAGATTCCTTCTGAAAAAAAAAAAAAAAAAAAAAAGGCAATTGAAGATTTGACTTGTTTCCACAAAAGATCATACCTATAATAAGCTATTATAGAATGTTTAGAACTGTAGAATAATCAAGGTTTTTTTTTAAAGTCACAGAAATGATAACTTTTTATTTCATTTTCCTTAAACCCTATCAAGCAAATTTTCATGTTTCCCACAGGAAAGTAATCTCAAACTAGGGGTCAGGAAACTATGGCCCAAGGGCCAAATCCCTCCTGCCTCATGTTTTTAAAAATAAACATTTATTGGAACATAGTCATGATCAGTCATTTACATATTGCTTACGGCTGCTTTCCTCCTGTCACAGCAGAGTTGAGTACTGCAACAGAGGTTATATGGCCCCGGAAACTGAACACATGTATTGTCTGGCCCTTTACAGAAAGTTTGCTGACCTCTACATTAGAGGATTAACTTCTCAGCACTGCATCTCAACAAAGAGCTCTACCTAAACTAAGATAAACACTTGGATGCTCTGAAATCTGCAATAAAAAATATTAGACAACCCAACAGATTGTTTCATATTTAACAATTTGATAATTTTTTACATGTCACCCACATCATTTTTGTTTGCTTATATGAAGCCAATTAATTGCCTTTACTCCACCTACAGAAAAGGTAGAAATCACCCGACCATTAAACCCTTCACTTTCACGATATTGATTCTTCCTATCCATGAGCATGGTATGTTCTTCCATTTGTTTATGTCCTCTTTTATTTCACTGAGCAGTGGTTTGTAGTTCTCCTTGAAGAGGTCCTTTACATCCCTTGTCAGTTGGATTCCTAGGTATTTTATTCTCTTTGAAGCAATTGTGAATGGAAGTTCATTCCTGATTTGGCTCTGTGTTTGTCTGTTACTGGTGTATAAGAATGCTTCTGATTTTTGCACATTAATTTTGTATCCTGAGACTTTGCTGAAGTTGCTTATCAGCTTAAGGAGATTTTGGGCTGAGACAATGGGGTTTTCTAAATATACAATCATGTCATCTGCAAACAGGGACAATTTGACTTCTTCTTTTCCTAACTGAATACCCTTGATTTCTTTCTCTTGCCTGATTGCCCTAGCCAGAACTTCCAACACTATGTTGAATAGGAGTGGTGAGAGAGGACATCCCTGTCTTGTGCCAGTTTTCAAAGGGAATTTTTCCAGTTTTTGCCCATTCAGTATGATATTGGCTGTGGGTTTGTCATAAATAGCTCTTATTATTTTGAGGTACGTTCCATCGATACCGAATTTATTGAGCGTTTTTAGCATGAAGGGCTGTTGAATTTTGTCAAAAGCCTTTTCTGCATCTATTGAGATAATCATGTGGTTCTTGTCTTTGGTTCTGTTTATATGCTGGATTATGTTTATTGATTTGCATATGTTGAACCAGCCTTGCATCCCAGGGATGAAGCCCACTTGAACATGGTGGATAAGCTTTTTGATGTGCTGCTGGATTCGGTTTGCTAGTATTTTATTGAGGATTTTTGCATCAATGTTCATCAGGGATATTGGTCTAAAATTCTCTTTTTTTGTTGTGTCTCTGCCAGGCTTTGGTATCAGGATGATGTTGGCCTCATAAAATGAGTTAGGGAGGATTCCCTCTTTTTCTATTGATTGGAATAGTTTCAGAAGGAATGGTACCAGCTCCTCCTTGTACCTATGGTAGAATTCAGCTGTGAATCCATCTGGTCCTGGACTTTTTTTGGTTGGTAGGCTATTAATTATTGCCTCAATTTCAGAGCCTGCTATTGGTCTATTCAGGGATTCAACTTCTTCCTGGTTTAGTCTTGGAAGAGTGTAAGTGTCCAGGAAATTATCCATTTCTTCTAGATTTTCCAGTTTATTTGCGTAGAGGTGTTTATAGTATTCTCTGATGGTAGTTTGTATTTCTGTGGGGCCCGTGGTGATATCCCCTTTATCATTTTTTATTGCGTCTATTTGATTCTTCTCTCTTTTCTTCTTTATTAGTCTTGCTAGTGGTCTGTCAATTTTGTTGATCTTTTCAAAAAACCAACTCCTGGATTCATTGATTTTTTGGAGGGTTTTTTGTGTCTCTATCTCCTTCAGTTCTGCTCTGATCTTAGTTATTTCTTGCCTTCTGCTAGCTTTCGAATGTGTTTGCTCTTGCTTCCCTAGTTCTTTTAATTGCGATGTTAGAGTGTCAATTTTAGATCTTTCCTGCTTTCTCTTGTGGGCATTTAGTGCTATAAATTTCCCTCTACACACTGCTTTAAATGTGTCCCAGAGATTCTGGTATGTTGTATCTTTGTTCTCATTGGTTTCAAAGAACATTTTTATTTCTGCCTTCATTTCGTTATGTACCCAGTAGTCATTCAGGAGCAGGTTGTTCAGTTTCCATGTAGTTGAGCGGTTTTGAGTGAGTTTCTTATTCCTGAGTTCTAGTTTGATTGCACTGTGGTCTTAGAGACAGTTTGTTATAATTTCTGTTCTTGTACATTTGCTGAGGAGTGCTTTACTTCCAATTATGTGGTCAATTTTGGAGTAAGTATGATGTGGTGCTGAGAAGAATGTATATTCTGTTGATTTGGGGTGGAGAGTTCTATAGATGTCTATTAGGTCTGCTTGCTGCAGAGATGAGTTCAATTCCTGGATATCCTTGTTAACTTTCCGTCTCGTTGATCTGTCTAATGTTGATAGTGGAGTGTTGAAGTCTCCCATTATTATTGTATGGGAGTCTAAGTCTCTTTGTAAGTCTCTAAGGACTTGCTTTATGAATCTGGGTGCTCCTGTATTGGGTGCATATATATTTAGGATAGTTAGCTCTTCCTGTTGAATTGATCCCTTTACCATTATGTAGTGGCCTTCTTTGTCTCTTTTGATCTTTGATGGTTTAAAGTCTGTCTTATCAGAGACTAGTATTGCAACCCCTGCTTTTTTTTGTTCTCCATTTGCTTGGTAAATCTTCCTCCATCCCTTTATTTTGAGCCTATGTATGTCTCTGCATGTGAGATGGGTCTCCTGAATACAGCAGACTGATGGGTCTTGACTCTTTATCCAGTTTGCCAGTCTGTGTCTTTTAATTGGAGCATTTAGTCCATTTACATTTAAGGTTAATATTGTTATGTGTGAACTTGATCCTGCCATTATGATATTAACTAGTTATTAGCTGGAGGCATCACGCTACCTGACTTCAAACTATACTACAAGGCTACAGTAACCAAAACAGCATGGTAGTGGTTCCAAAACAGCGATATAGACCAATGGAACAGAACAGACTCCTCAGAAATAATACCACACATCTACAGCCATCTGATCTTTGACAAACCTGAGAGAAACAAGAAATGGGGAAAGGAGTCCCTATTTAATAAATGGTGCTGGGAAAATTGGCTAGCCGTAAGTAGAAAGCTGAAACTGGATCCTTTCCTTACTCCTTATACGAAAATTAATTCAAGATGGATTAGAGACTTAAATCTTAGACCTAATACCATAAAAATCCTAGAGGAAAACCTAGGTAGTACCATTCAGGACATAGGCATGGGCAAAGACTTCATGTCTAAAACACCAAAAGCAATGGCAGCAAAAGCCAAAATTGACAAATGGGATCTCATTAAACTAAAGAGCTTCTGCACAGCAAAAGAAACTACCATCAGAGTGAACAGGCAAGCTACAGAATGGGAGAAAATTTTTGCAATCTACTCATCTGACAAAGGGCTAATATCCAGAACCTACAAAGAACTCAAACAAATTTACAAGAAAAAAACAAACAACCCCATCAAAAAGTGGGCAAAGGATATGAACAGACAATTCTCAAAAGAAGACATGCATACAGCCAACAGACACATGAAAAAATGCTCATCATCACTCGCCATCAGAGAAATGCAAATCAAAACCACAATGAGATACCATCTCACACCAGTTAGAATGGCGATCATTAAAAAGTCAGGAAACAACAGGTGCTGGAGAGGATGTGGAGAAATAGGAACACTTTTACACTGTTGGTGGGATTGTAAACTAGTTCAACCATTATGGAAAACAGTATGGCGATTCCTCAAGGATCTAGAACTAGATGTACCATATGACCCAGCCATCCCATTACTGGGTATATACCCAAAGGATTATAAATTACGCTGCTATAAAGACACATGCACACGTATGTTTATAAAGACACATGCACACGTATGATGTCACCTCCTGTGACATCAGTGGCAGCATTACATTCTCATAGGATCACGAACCCTATTGTGAACTGCACATGCAGGGGATCTAGGTTGTGTGCTCCTTATGAGAGTCTAATGCCAGATGACCAGTCACTGTCTCCCATTACACCCAGATGAGACCATCCAGCTGCAGGAAAACAAGCCCAGGGCTCCCATTGGTTCTACATTATGGTGAGTTGCATTATTATTTTACATTATGATGTAGTAATAACAGAAATAAACTGCACAATAAATGTGATGTGCTTGAATTATCCAAAAACCTTCCCTCTCTTCTCTGGTCCGCAGAAAAACTGTCTTCCACAAAACCAGTCCCTGGTGCCAAAAAGGTTGGGCACCACTGATGTAGACTACTTGAAATATCAATGCTTCTGTGCAGTTCCTCCCTCTAAACACCGACCACTTCAGAAACATCAAGGCATCGCACATATATGGCTTTTGACATTAACGATTTCCCTCAAGCTGACTTTTTAAGTGCATAGCGAATCCACCCAATCCACTTATGCAGGATTCATATTCTAAAAGACTTCTCCAAAAGATTTTATTGAAAATATTAGCAAAATATATCCATATTGAAAAATATCAGCCTTTGTGTTTCTACTATTAACTTATGAAACTCTGAAATCATAGCTTCTGTTTCAGAAATTATTGTTGTATCTAGAAAAGATGAAATTGAATAACAACCATAGCTATAACTTAATGAGCACTAAAATGTGCCAAACCTATAATAGAAACATTAAACATAATATATTTAATGTCTATAAAAATCCTAATAATAGTTTCCTTTGAGAAATCCAAGATTTCTTTTAACAAAGGATCAAAAACAAATAGCTGGCCAGGCACGGTGGCTCACACCTGTAATAATCCCAGCACTTTAGGAAGCCAGGCAGGTCAGGAGTTGGAGACCAGCCTGACCAATATGGTGAAACCCCGTCTCTACTAAAAATACAAAAATTAGCCAGGTGTGGTGGCACACACCTATAGTCCCAGCTACTTGGGAGTCTGAGGCAGGAGAATCACTTGAACCCAGGAGGCAGAGGCTGCAGTGAGCTGAGATCATGCCACTGTACTCCAGCCTGGGCAACACATTGAGACTCCATCTCAAAAAAAAAAAAAAAAAGAAAGAAAGAAAGAAAGCTAATAAGCCACTGAGCTAGACTATGCATCAATGTCTGAGTCCCAAATCACGTCTGAGTCCCAAACCAAAACCTATGCCCACCACTATAGAATATGATCTCTCATTAACAATGAACTCACTTAGTTTTAGACTTTTAGTAGTTTCTATGTGAATACCAAAAGGTTCTGAATGTGAATCTCACTAAAATTAGCACTTGAGCTAAGAGCAGGCTAAATATTTCTGAGCAGAATGTCTATTATTTAATGTCTTAAAATATCTATTATTTTAAATAGTACCAACTACTGTAGAAAGCTCAAATGACAAGTTTACCTTCAGAAGAACCACAGTCTACCATGAACGCCTCGCACTTAGTTTATCATACTGAGTTCTTAAGAAAAATTTAGGATGTTATGGTTGAGTGTCTCTTATTTGGAGTTTTAGAAATTTCTTTAAACCATGGGACAATTAGCAGCCCCTCTGGACATATCTCCTGCCCTGAACTGTTTTGCTCAGATTCTCTTCTAATTCTCTAGAAAGCTATCTTCTAGATCATTTCCATCGAATCCTAAAAGGTAGCATAATAATCTGTAGATTCACAAAGCACTAAGCATTGAATGTAGTGGAATAAATAATGTGTCTTATACATATACTTGTTATTACATTTCAAATTTATGCAGATTTTACTGATTAACAAATTACAAGTTATGTGAAAATATTTTCATAGCATTTTTGTTATGTCAACCACCATGAAAAATACTATTAAGTAATAAAATGTGAATGTTTCCATTAATTTGTTTCTTACTTTAAAAAGAATTTCTCATAGCTGAAAAAGCTAGAAACCACTACACTAATCCTTAAACAGTAAAATTTCCATTCTATTAGGTTTATTGTAATTTGACCAGGAAAAGTAGTGTAATATCTTCTTCATAAGTGTTCAAGATTATAATATCAGACAAAGAAAAAACTCACAAGGAAAACATGAAAACCCCTAAAATATAATACTTCATCACCTGCACCTAAGAACTTAAGCGAACAAAAAGCTCCAATACTGACATTTAGGATACCCTTCCATCCTCTCTTCCAGCATAAATAATATCCAGTTTTGCAGCCTCTTAATACAAATAACTGAGATAAAGGGCCTGAAAATAAATGTAGTCTGGCCTTTGTTTCTTCCCAGTTATTGGCATGGGTTTTTGAAAGAATTTAGCAGTATGAAAGTGATGCATGGATATTTTGAGCAAAATATGCAAGAGTCACTCTTTAATTAACATCACCAAAGATATTCAAACACCATACAACAGTAATTAGAGTGTGGAGCTATTTGTCCTGTAGTATTAAAGAATGTCAAGACTTCCATTATTTATAAAGCTGTATTTTTTCAGCCCTTCATTTCACTTGCTCAAATTGATTCTGAAACGATCTAGCTCCACCGTAAAACAAAATCGTTTTAAGACCCCAATATGTTGCCGTTGCTAGAAATTGCCTAGATATTTACTTTATAGTCAGAAGTGATTAACCTTGATGAACTCTGAATTAATGTCCTTCCAAAAGTGATTTGAGAAAAATAATTCTGGCTGTTGGCTAAACCTTTGACCCACATAATTTCCCTTGGTTTTTTATCCTGAAACAGTAGAAAGAAGTTAACTTTGAATATATACCTGTCAGACAATCTCAGCTTCATTTTCTGCCATTATATTATCTAATGCAAGTTGTTTGACTTCTTTGAATGCCCACCAACAGACTTCCTTCACTGTCTAACGAGAATTACATCAACACTGTTTCTTTATGCACAACTGACATAAAGTAGGATTTCGAAAAACAACCTATACTCATTTTCCTATAGGCTTTTTATTCACATCTCCTCTTCAGCTCTCAGCACTTGACTTTGACCTCTTGGCACATGGATTTGACCAGATCCATGAAATCTGGGGCTTACCTAGTATCAGCAAGAAGGAGGAAGAGCCAGTGAAATCATGATCATGGATCTAGCCAGTCCGGTTTGCAACCGTTTCTCTTCATTTGCTTAATTCATCCTCAATGGATATGTTTATTTTCAAGAAACTTGTAAGTAGTAGTTGCTAGTCATATGACAAGAAGAAATTCACATTTTTTTCAAATCCAGTCAAAAAGCTAAAACATATATCTATAATATTTTTTCATCTGTAACATCATGCGTTAAATTACAAAAACAAAACGGTTGCCATCAATAAATGTTGCTGGAGTTCATGGAATTTAAAAAGTTAAATGTTTGGATGCTGTGAATCAGCTATGCAAAAATCTTTCATAAGTTTGTTTTCCCTGAATTTTCTCTGAAATGGAGCCTAGAGTGTTAAAATATCCTTCCAGAATCCCTCACAGCTGGGTTTAGCCATGAAACTCACTTTCAGCCAGTGAAACTTAAGCAGAAGTCATTAGATAGGTTTTCTAAAATGCAAAAGGTATACGTTTTGGCATTTAGCTTTTGCCATTTATTCTTTCCCTTTCTTCTGCCTGGAACATGGATACAATGCCTAGAGGTACAAGAGCCTTTTGGAACCATGGCCATAAAAAACACAATTTCAGCACAAAAGGAACCGAGGTATGAAGCTATTATACTGTTCAATTAGCCTAAGATATCCTACTTCCAAATTTCTTGTTGTATGACATAAATAAACCTCTTACTCATTTTACCACTATCAGTTGAATTTTCTGCTATTTCTAATTAAAATTTATCCCAGTGGACGCAGCCTGAGTAGAGAATAGAATTTTGTTCAACAGAGAAGAATGAGAAAAAAATCCAGGTGGGAAAAACAGGAGGAAACATAGCCATATCCAAAAATGAACATCCTGTATTTGGGGGAAAAACATGAATGCAACAAATTCACTGACGTCAAGCATATATAGGAGGTAGTAACAGACAAAATAGGTTTGTATCTATGGGAAGGGGTCCAAATACAGTCTCTGAATGTCCACAAAGAGTGGGAAATAGAGATTCATTGAAGGGTTGATGGGGCAACAGAGGAGGGGATTTAAGACATGTATATAGTAGTCTGCAAGGAATTTTTCAGTTGCTTAGTCCTCATATACATAGGGCTGGCATATGTCATTTTTAAAGACCTAGAATGGCACATCTATTCAGCATCTATTTCTAGTAATTTGCTCTATGTATTCTGTGAAGCAGTCCTGATACTTGATCCATAGTAAAACTAGGAAGAGGCCTCAAAATAAAAAAGCAAGGAAGTATTTATCCCTTAGGCACTTTTTTTTTCTTTTGAGACAGAGTCTCTCTCTGTCACCCAGGCTGGAGTACAGTGGCACAATCTCAGCTCACTGCAACCTCTGCCTCCTGGGTTCAGGAGATTCTCCTGCCTCACCCTCACAAATAGCTGGGATTACAGGCATACACCACCACACTCAACTGATTTTTTGTATTTTTATTAGAGATGGGGTTTCATCATTTTGGCCAGGCTGGTCTTGAACTCCTGACCTCAGGTGATTCACCTGCCTTGGCCTCCCAAAGTGCTGGGATTCAGGTGTGAGCCCTTTAGGTACTTTTGTTCTTTACATGGTATAAAAACTCTTTACTTTATGTTACCTCTCATATCACTTCTGTCACCAACTGATTTAGTCATTCCAGACTGCTATAACAAGATACTCTAAATTGGGTGGCTTAAACAATAGAAATTTATTTCTCATAGTTCTAGAGGCTGGGAAGTTCAAGCCCAGAGTGCTGGCAGATTTGGTGTCTGGTGAGGGCTTTTCCCTGGTATGAACTCACAGGGCCTTTGCTTGGTGCATGCACAGAGATTGGCAGGGGGCGCGGGGGAAGGAGGTTCTCATCTTTTCGTCTTCCTCCAAAGGCGCTAATCCCTCCATGAGGGCTCAACCCTCATGACCTAATTACCTCCCAATACCCCACTTCCAAGTACCATCACATTGGGGATTAGGGTTTCAACATATGAATTTCAGCAGACACTCACATTCAGTCTATAGCACCAACTAATGCTGTAATGGTGGCAACTAGTCCCCAGTACCTGCTGCACCTGCAGAACAGATCAAATTGGACTTTATCAATCCAACCTTTATACAATGGAAGAACCTGTAGGCCTAAGCATGGGTTCCCCTGGAAGCAGAAGCTGATATAAGTATTGGAGCCCAAGTCTTTTACTTAGGGAGGGAAAGAACACCAGTTAGGGAGTGGAGAAGTCGGTGAAGGAAGGGGAGGCATTCAATACAGAGAGTTTCTAGAGCTCAATCCCACTGGAAAAGCCCTAGATTTAACCTGAGAAGGAAGGAACATGGTGTATTTATTAGTCATTGGTTGGGCAATGTCATTTCTCGTGCACTTTGGGCCAGTCATGGGCACAGGCAGAGGTGCATTCTTTAGTAGGAGAGAAAGTCCTCTCTCCTCCAGCAGGCCATAGTGTATGGAAGTCTGATGGCAGGCACTAATGTAGTAAGGAAATAGGAGTGTAGAAATATGAGTGGAGAACTGTATTAGTCCATTTCCTGCTGCTGATAAAGACATACCCAAGACTTAGCCATTTGCAAAAGAAAGAGGTTTAATGGACTTATAGTTTCATGTGGCTGAGGAAGCCTCAAAATTATGGTAGAAGGCAAGGAGGAGCAAGCAAGTCACACCTTACATAGATGGCAGCAGGCAAAGAGAAAGAGCTTGTGCAGGGAAACTCCTCCTTATAGAACCATCAGATCTTGTGAGACTTATTCACTATCATGAGAACAGCACAGGAAAGACCTGCCCCCATGACTCAATTACTTCCCACTGGATCCCTCTCACAACATGTGGGAATTCAAGATGAGATTTGAGTGGAGACACAGCCAAACCATATCAAGAACCAACAGCACACTTGGGCTGGCCAATGACAGTCCAGGGATGATTTTAAGCAGCAAAGTTCTAGTTCTGCAGAAACTATAAAATGACCCAAATACAGGAATTGAGGAGAGACAGAAAGATTAAGGACACACCAGCAGAGCATAAGACTCTAGTTTTCCTTTTCTTTGCTGTATTTCAGAAACCAGATTATGAAACCCAAAATTCCTCCAGAAAGTAGCTAAGAGGGAATATTCAAGTGGGACTTGCTTATACTCTAGAAAAATTATAATAGACCAGTTGTAAAAAATGCCCTTTTAGATAAAAGTTAAAAAACAAATACTGGTTAAAATAACAAGGTTTACAATTATTCCTTTCACTTTTGACAAACCCAGGATGTAATCAATATGATAAAGAATAAGTCAAATATTAAGATCAGAGTCTAACATCTCAATACTAGGCAAGAATCAGGACAGGAAGCCGTGCTTGGAAGCCTCCAATGTGCTAAGAACTTCCACCACTGTAACTTTTTTTCCCCTCTAACAAACACCAATATAAGACTATGTGCCAGGCACTGTTCTATAAGTAAAACAGAATAAAATTAAAATAGAACTAAATAAACAAAACAAAATAGAAAGAAAAAACTCAATTCCTTCTCCTGTATATATGAATTACTTACTATGATTTATCCCCATTTTACAGGTAGAAGCATAAAGAGGTTAAGGAACATCCTGAAGGAAAATCTATCTCCAAAGTACATGGTTTTAATCATTACAGTCTTCTGACCTCCTCTAAATAATAATTTGATAGATACTGGAGTATATGGCTATGCCTAAAATCCGTATTATTAAGACAAGTTTTTGCCTTCTTATTACTATCAATGGCCTATCATTAGGCTGCAGGGGGAAGGTCAGGAGAGAAGAGCTGAGTCTGCTGGGCTAAGTGTAACAATCACATCATCTCTATCTTCCAAATGTTTGGTATACCAGAAATAAGCTCAACTGGCTAAAGTAAGAGTACAGTAACTGAGACTCACACTAGACAATCTTGAATGCCAGCCAATAAGTTTCATCTTTATTATCCTGGAAACACAATCATAAAGAACCATTGAAGAATCTGAGCACGAACTTACAAGCCCTTACATGTGATCAGGTGTCAGACTGAGCAACACAAATAGTGGCCATGTAGTAGTAAGTGTCAGGCAAGAGGGATTCCAGAAAATCACAACTATCTGAAAAAGTCTACCTCCTTCTGAAGGTCACAACATAATTGCTACTGTCACTCTAGTCTTCTAACATGCAAAATCCTATAAAGCAATAACAGTTGGGTTCACATTGAAGAAAAAAAGACAGCTCGTAATTGTCATGTAAACCTTCATCATCACAGATGCCAATTATGTTCTCTGGATCCTTGAATTCATTCTCAAAGCAGAGAGAAAAATGCTATTTTCTTTCAATAAGAGCCACCCGGAATGACAAACATTCTTTCCTCAAGGTTGGGTTCCAGCTAGACCCAGAAAGGTATTCAACAGCTGGTTTCTCACATCTTCATTTGACAGCCCAAGGCTTTTAGAAAATACTCATTTTGATATTAACAAGTTCAGGGATTGGTAGCTTGAATTATGTGTCTCTAGTCATCTAATTTCTATAGGAGATCGCCATTCACACTTATCTTCACATTTTTCTACCTACAAACATATCCCAGAAGTGCTTTGCAGAACTGACTGCCTCTCCAGATCCCTGTGGTTTTTTTTCTATGCATGCCCACTTTCCAGTGCCAGAAATTTTGCTTAATCGGTATGGGCTAGATCCTGAGGATGTACATTTTTTCAGATACCGCAGGTGACTCTGATGCAAAGCAGGCTTGAGAACTATACCACAGCAGTAAAATGATGATGGTTGTTAACACTGTGTGCATTCCTGCATGTGCCAGGGACTTGGCTAAGGGATTTAAGTGTCTTAACTCATTTTTATCTTCACTGCAACCTTCTGAGGTTGGGACTATTATTACCTCCATTGTTAAGAAATCTGAGGCAGAAATAAACTGGGTAACTTTCCCAAAGTAATACAGTGGATCCAGGATTTAATACCAGGCAGTCTGCCATAAACATATACACATGCTCCTTACACCAGCTAAGAAAAAGCCATTATTTCTATAGCCCACGCAGTAGTTTAAGATCTTAATTATTAAAGCTTAAATAATATTTAAATGAAATTGACTTGAATTATCCATATTATATTGCATACCTGAGATGTCTACACAGGGGCTGACAAGTGGTCAGGTGTGGCTTTCACTGAATTAGCTCAGTTCAAGCAGCATCCTGTCTACTGCATTCACTTGCCCATGTTTCATTCAAATAGAAATAAAGAAAAAACTAAACTAAATGGTAGGTTTTATAGGGTAATGTATAGCAAACTTCTTTACCGATTTCTTAGGTGAAACAGAGAGTTTATTACTTTTTAAGTGTAGCAAGATAACTTAAAATTGAATAAGGATGCCCTTTTATTAAAATTTCTCCAGCCACCTAAGCTGGTTGCTCAGCCACACCCCACTGTCTTGTTTTCTCTCTCAGTTTCCTTCTATCTTATCTAGTCTTTGCTTTCCCATCACCCCTGCATTTCTCTTCATTCTGAAGTAAAGGCTGGGTGCAGTGGCTCACACCTGTAACCCGAGCACTTTGAGAGGCCGAGGTGGGCAGATCGCTTAAGCCCAGGAGTTCAAGGTCAGCCTAAGCAACATGATGAAAACCATTGCTCAAAAAAAAAAAAAAAAAATACAAAAATTAACCAGGTGTGGTGGCGTGCACCTGTGGTCTCAGCTACTAGAGAGGCTGAGGTGATCAGATCGATTGAGCCCAGGAGGTCGAGACTGCAGTGAGCCAAGACTGTGCCATTGCACTCCAGCCTGGATGACAGAATGAGACCCTATCTCTAAAAATAAAAATAAAGACATTTAGCAATTGCACTGACTGTCTCAGGTGTAGTCTTCAGCCTTAGTGGCCCACCATCAAATACTTACATTCAATTATAAGTGGCTTATCAAAGTATTTTCTTTTTTTTTTTTTTTTTTTTTTTTTGAGAGGGAGTCTCGCTCTGTCGCCCAGGCTGGAGTGCAGTGGCCGGATCTCAGATCACTGCAAGCTCCACCTCCCGGGTTCACGCCATTCTCCTGCCTCAGCCTCCCGAGTAGCTGAGACTACAGGCACCCGCCACCTGGCCTGGCTAAGTTTTTTGTAATTTTTTAGTAGAGACGGGGTTTCACCGTGTTAGCCAGGATGGTCTCAATCTCCTGACCTCGTGATCCGCCCGTCTCAGCCTCCCAAAGTGCTGGGATTACAGGCTTGAGCCACCACACCCGGCCCTATCAAAGTATTTTCTTACATAAAAGTAGCACTTTCCCTGGATGATATTGTTTGTTTTGCTTGTTTTCCATCTTTAAGAATGTTCTCTTTACCAGGGACAGGGCTGTGTCTTTCGTTTTACAAAATAAATATGAGATATAGTCCCTAATCAAAGGTGGTGAGGTAAGACCATATGATTTGATTATGAATGACACAAGAAAATCTATAATGATAATATTATAAAGTACGCTAAACATCAGTCAGGATATATGACTGAATATAAATGAATGAAAAATGTAAAAACATTAAAAGTTGAATTAAGAAAAAAAAAGATGATTTAATAAGAAATGAGTATATACATAAGAGCCCTGGGAGTATTGTAAACTTGGAAATTCAGAGAAGAGAAAAAATACAGTCCAGAGACGTAAAAGAAAATATTACAGAGAAGAGGACACCTTGACTAAGTAGGATTCAGAGGATCAGGAATATGAAGTGGAAGACATTTGTATCTCACCCCAGATCAATTCAATCAGAATCTCCCCAGATGGGACCTGAAGCATGATCTATTGTCCAAACCCTCCAAGTGATTCTAATACATATCCTTGTTAATCATCATGTTTCATCTAGTGCCTCATGGCTTACCTACTGAGAAAAATGTCAGTCAGGGTAACGCAATTCATGACAAGGGATTATCTAATATGGGATGGTTTGTCAAATTTTCTAATTGTCTTTACGTTATACACACGATAGGCTCGAAATACTGCATCTGGACAACATGGCAAAACTCTGTCTCTCCAAAAAACTTTTTTTTAATTTTTTAAAGATCTAGTATATTCTAAATTATAACCAGAAGATGGGTTAGGAAATGCTCCTGAATTCTTATCACCTTATCTTACTGTGTGTCATTCTTCTAGTTATACATTAGCAGCAGCAGCTTTGGAAGTGGGTACCTGTCAACTGCCTGTCAGATGGACAAAGCTTACCCTGTAAGAGAAACACTGTAGAAGCACTACATACTTCCAGCTTTCATGGACTGTGCATTGTTATTGGTAGAATACAGGTAATAACCAAATTAATGTGATTCAAAATAATACTGGAAATTGTTTCCAGAACAAACTCAAGCTTCCAGAAGGACTCCAGGAAAGACTTCCACTTACAGTTATAGAGGACTACCTGCAATCAGCCATCTGTTGCTGAAAACAGCTAGAAATCCTGGATATAAAAAATATTAACTAATTAATTTAAAACCTGAAGGCAATGTGCAACCAAAGTTTCAAGGACTTGACAGTTAACATCCCTGAGAGAAGGGAAGTACAGAGAGGTAACTCCCAAATTCATCATCATATTTTTCCTCAAGTCATTTGACTTTTTAAAAAAATTCTATTTTTTAATTGACACACAATAATGGTACATATTTATGGCATACCTAGTGATTTTTTGATACATAAAATGTATAGTGATAAAATCAGGGTAATTAGCCTATCTATTATTCAAATACTTACTATTTATTTGCTTTGAGAACATCCAATATCCTCTTCTAGCTATTTGAAAATATATATATTATTAACTACAGCCATCCTTCAGTGTTATGGGACACTAGAACTTATTCCTCCTAACTAGCTCTAATTTTGTATCTTTTAACAAATCTCTCCCTATGTCCCCCCTCCCCTCTCACTTCCCAGCCTCTAGTATCCTCTGTGCTACTTTTTACTTCCATGAGATCAACTTTCTTAGCTTCCACAAATGAGTGAGAACATGCTGTATTTATCTTCCCAGGACTGGCTTATGTCACTCAACGTAATGTCCTCCAATTCCATCCCTGTTACCATGAATGACAGAAATGACAGGATTCCATTCTTTTTGTGGTTGAATGATATTCCACTTTGTATATATATTACATTTTCTTTACCCATTCTCTGATATTGTATACCTGGGTTGATTTCAAATCTTGACTATTGTGAATAGTGCTGCAGTAAACACAGGGGTGCAAATATCTCTGATAGACTGACTTCCTTTGCTCTGGACAAATACCCAGTAGTGGGATTGCTGGGTCACATGGTAGTTCTATTTATACACATAGACTTTTTTAAAAAGTGCTGGCTGAGAGACTAAAAAGCTACACAGGAAGCAGCAATTCAAAGGCTGAAAAGTTGAGCAGAGTTCAGCAGGGAGTTCAGTGGTTCATGGGACTGGGAAAACAAAAACTGGAGAGGGAAAGAGCTTAGTAAACACTCCTAACTTTCACCTGGGACTCACAAAGGGATATGCTACTGGATCAAGGGCAACTAGAAATAGAACAGCTCTTCTAAAAACTTAAAATAGAGCTGCAAATCAACTTAATTTCTGAAGAGACTGAATTGTTCTTCCCCAGACTACCTGCATACCAGAATCAAAGGCAAATTCTCTGTGGAAGGACATAACATTGTGCAGAGTCCCAAAACTGTTCTATAATTTTCACATAAGACTACAAAAAAGAGTAATTTCTGTAAAATAGGGATAACAAAATTTATCCTATACCATAATTATGAAGATTGTAGAAGTCTGTAAATTATCTGGTACACTGATGCTCAACAAATGAAAACTCTAAGAGTGGGCAACAAGAATATATTTATAGAATATGTAATTTTTAAAATACTTCCTTTTATTCTTTCTGCAGGAGACACTGGGGAGCTGATTAATAACTGTGTTATATGAGACAAAGGTGTGCTGGTTTTATGATTAGACTAACACTAGTATTAGAAACTACAGACAGATACTTTCTCTTGTCAGCGCCTAAGCAAGAAACCAGAAGTCAGCAAAGACAGCAATTCTGCATGAATGAAGCGAGCACAGCTTGAAAAGCACTTAAGCCTCACTTTTCTAACCATTGTCACCATGTCAAATCCCAAGCTGTTATGTTTATCATTAAACAAAATTTCTGCATATAACATCACAACCTAATGTTTCATAATCGAGGGAAACTACCCTTTCACTATGGGTGTTCCCTTAAGGACTAAAAATGGAAATGCATTATCCACACTTTTAAAGATTCTACATTGTACCGCTCTTAGAATGTCAGAAAATAGGCCACGTGTGGTGGCTCCCACCTGTAATCTCAACACTTTGGGAGGCCGAGGCAGGTGGATCACCTCAGGTCAGGAGTTGGAGAAACATGGCAAAACCCCATCATCACTAAAAATACAAAAATTAGCTGGGCATGGTGGTGCACGCCTGCAATCTCAGCTACTCAGGAGGCTGAGGCAAGAGAATTGCTTGAACCTGGGAGGTGGAAGCTGCAGTAAGCTGAAATCACGCCACTGCACTCCAGCCTGGGTGACAAAGACCCTCAAAAAAAAAAAAAGTCAGAATAGTGTTGAATTAGGAATTAAATGTACCTCGAATTTATTAAGTGCTTGAAAACACGAGTTCTTGATTTTATATTTTTAAAAATTGATATAAAATTTTTATATCAAAAAATGATAGTTTCTTTTGCTATGCAGAAACTCTTTAGTTTAATTAGATCCCATTTGTTAATTTTGGTGTTTATATACTAGTAGCTAAGAATATAAGGCATAAGAAACCTAAGTGCCAACAACAGCCAATGTAATACTAAATTATACTAAATTTAGGTAAACTTAAGGCTGAATTTAGTAGAACTCCTGGCTTCAATTTTACTTGTGCCATTTAGTCATCAGATTTGAAATATCCAAATGCTACTTTCTAGGTTGTACCCAAGAAATAACTGTGCCCAGAATAACTATGTCCAAGATTTTAGAAACACCACAACATAGAACGTATATTGATAAGATACACAAGATGCCAAAAAAATTTTAGATTAAAATGTTTTTATAAATAAACAACTGTTTACAACTATTATGCCACAAACACTGCACTGGTGGTGACACATTTGAGAGGACGCACTAAAAAGGGTTGGGAAAATTATGATTATTCAAGTCAGATTTTTCTTATAGTCTGCACTCTTGAACTCTAATAAGACATTCAAAGAAGTAAGATGTTCCTAAGTACAATAAAATTACTGTACTCTGTATGATGAGTTTCTTTCCCCCAAAGGATGGAGAAAAATTGAGAGATGCATGGAAAGTTCATGACTTCTGATGAATGCCAATAACAGACAAAACGTGGAATACAGAACAAGAAGATTGAATAAACAGGGAATGACAATGACATATATTGACAGTTTCAAACAAGTATCAAACAGGATTTTTTGATCACAGAAAAATGAAATACTAGATCCTTGATTTTTAAACAATTTTCAAAACCACTTCTACCTTAAAATGTATTCTGAGACTGGCAAACGAGACATAACAGCCGTTGAATATTTCAGCAAATGGACAACAATTTTTGGCTGAAGCACTCTTTTTACTTTAAGAAAGATTCAGTTTATAATAGTAACGAAAACTAGCACAGACCTAAGAATTAACATGAGACTATTCAAGAGATACATAAACAAAGTTATTATATTTTAAACCTTGTTCATGGGCATAAGATGAGACCAGAACACAGAGAGAGGAACACCATGTTTTGGATTGAAGGGAAAAGTACCATAAGCCTATTTATTTTTCTCAAATAAATCTATCAAACCAATGTAATTTTCATCAAATGCAAACTTAAATTTTATAGAACTTTACAAAGTTATTCTACATTCAATTGAAAAAGTAAATGGGAAAAATAGGCAATAAAATCTTAAAGAAATAAAAAAGAGTAAAGAATGATTCACTTGACCGCTCAAATACCAAAACATAACAGCAAGTTTGGGAACCCCAAAGAAGGGTGAAGTAGATAAATCACCCTAAACAGTACAAAACAGGCCTATGCACATACAAGGAATTAATACATGATCACAGTGCTATTTCAGATAATTGGGGAAGATTGCATTAAAATAGTCAGCTATACACTTGAAAAACTAAAGACAGATCTCTATATCACTCATATAGAAAAATAAATTCCTGCCATGTTAAGGATCTAAATGGTCTGGGAGTGGTGGCTCACACCTGTAATCCCAGTACTTTGACAGGCCAGGACAGGAGGATTGCTTGAGCCCATGAGTTCAGAAACAACCAGGACAACACAGTGAGAACCTATCTCTACAAAAAAGAAAATCTAATTAGTAAGTCATGATAGCATGTACTTGTAATCCTAACTACTCAGGAGGCTGAGGTGGGAGGATCACATGAGCCCCAGGAGTTTGAGGCTACAGTGAGCCATGATCTTGCAACTGTATTGCAGCTTGGATGACAGTGAGACCCTGACTCAAAAAATAATAATGATAAATAAATATCTGAATGTAAACAATAAAAATACAAACTTTTAGAAGAAAATCTAGGAAATTATATTTTGATAGGAAAGGCCTTAAACAACTAAATCCCAATACCATAAAAATTTCTAATTTGACTTTTAAAAAGCCAAATTTTGAATCACAAAAATCCCTTAATTATACTGTATAGAGAATATCTATAAGTTATTTTTAAATAAATATAATGTCTCTGGGATACATGAACAAGAAATTAACAGAAGAAATACAAATTTCAAATAAACATTTGAAATGATAAAATCTTTAGGAATCATAGGAATTCAAATTTATCATCAGCCTAGCATAAATTTCAATAACTGATAAAATTTACTGTTGTCATGTCTTTATACTACTGACAAGAATATAAAATATCACAACCATTTTAGAGAACATTAAAATGTGCACAAACATAGATTCAACGATGTCACTGCTATAAATTTATCCCTCTGAAACACTTGAATATGTGCACAAAAGCATTTATTAAAGCATTGCTTATAACAATAAAACGATAAGTGACTCAATTTAAAAAACTGTATATATTATGATGATCTACTATGTGGAATTATATTTAGATGTTAAAAAGAAAATGGAAGGCTTAGTGTTCTAACATAAAAAATTCTCCCAAAATATAAGTAAAATAATTAAGGTGGCACACCATATATACATTCAAATAACATTGTGTTTGAGAAATACAGACATATTATGCATACACATGTAGATTAAAAGAAAGCTATCTGAAAATATAACAGTCAATATTAATAGTAATTAACCTTAGGAAGTAAGAGATAACTTCCTTTAAACTATGCATAGAGTAAGTGGCAAAAAATTATAGCCAACCCACTGAATTACATTGTAATATGTACTTAACAAGTCTACACTGTCAATAAAATAATTTGATACATAATAAATATGTAACTAACCTTATATATTGACATTTTTTATTAACACAGAAAAAAAGCAATACTAACATGCATTCACAGAAATGGAATTTTGAGTTTTCATTTACATTCTCAGTCTTATAGAAACATACTGGTGACAGTAGGCTCCAGATGTATAAACGCCAAACTATGGAATCAAAATGAAGCCAAGCTTAAAATTATCATTCTCCTCATCAGTTCTATAGTATTCAGGATCAAAATTAATCTTGCAGAAGGTAAAGAGATACCATATATTTATTTTTTAATGGTTATTTTGCTTTTGCAATTTGCATACATTCATAGGTAAACTTTAATAACACTCTGGTTTCATGTAGTTATTTATTTTAACCAGTATTTTAATGCATTTCAAAGAGACCAGCTATTTATGCTGTAATAACAGTCTGAAACTGGCTAGAACAAATCCTCCAAATCTTTATAGTAAATACAATCTCAATCCAATTTGTAATACATATTTATTTTTTGACTGGGGAATAGCATACTGATTTTAAAGTTCATGAGGGAAACTAAGTACTCGAGGAAAACCCATACATTTTTGAAACAAAAATAGTAAAGAATCTCAAAACTTTAACAATAAAGACTCAGTAATTAAAATGGCCTATTGTTAATTCAGAAATAAGCATAAAAATGAACACATGCTTATAATTTCACATTCATTGAGAATGTGATATATAAATTATTATCAATAAAGAAATAGAAAGCCATTCAGTAAATGCTATCAGACAATTGGCTATTTGAGAAAAAATAAGTTGTACTCACTTAAACATAAGTTCTAAGTAGTGAATACAAAACAAATATTCCAACAAATACAGTAATAATTTATAAGATTTAGGTGAAGAACTTTATAAGCAAGATAAGAACCATAAAAACTAAGGTCACCAAATTTAAAATTCAGTTAAACACAAATACCATAAGCAAAGGTTAAAATTTACAAAAACATTGAAGCTATATGCACTCTATAAAGCAAGTAAGTAATATCTGTATTACATTAAAAGTTCCTATAAAATTATAAGAAAAAGACAAGCATCTCAATAGAAAAAAATGGACAAATAATATAAATTGGCAATTTAGCTAGGAAGAAATATAAAACCTTATATGTGAATGAACTTTAAGCCAGCCAGTCTGCTTCTGGGATACTATTCCACAGAAATATTAGAAATTAGTACCAGCACAAACACGAAGTTTCCACTGACATCCTACTTGTCATAGAAAGAAATCTTTGTCCTTTAAAATGAAAATATTCTGGATATTAACCTTTGTCAGATGGATAGGTTGCAAAAATTTTCTCTGATTCTATAGGTTGACTGTTCACTCTGATGATAGTTTCTTTTGCTGTGCAGAAACTCTTTAGTTTAATTAGATCCCATTTGCTAATTTTGGCTTTTAGAACTTAAACAAATTTACAAGAGAAAAAAAAACCCCATCAAAAAGTGGGCGAAGGATATGAAAAGATACTTCTCCAAAGAAGACATTTATGTGGCCAACAAACATATGAAAAAAAGCTCATCATCACTGGTCATTAGAGAAATGCAAATCAAAACCACAGTGAGATACCATCTCATGCCAGTTAGAATGACGATCATTAAAAAGTCAGAAAAAAACAGATGCTGGAGAGGATGTGGAGAACTAGGAATGCTTTTACTCTGTGGGTAGAAGTATAAGTTAGTTCAACCATTGTGGAAAACAGCGTGGCGATTCCTTAAGGATCTAGAACTAGAAATACCATTTGGCCAGCAATCCCATTACGGGGTATATACCCAAAGGATTATAAATCATGCTACTATAATGATACACGCACATGTATGTTTATTGTGGCACTAATCACAAGAGCAAAGACTTAGAACCAACTGAAATGTCCATCAGTGATAGACCGGATAAAGAAAATGTGGCACCTATACACCATGGAATACTATACAGCCATAAAAAAATGAGTTCATGTCCTTTGCAGGGACATGGATGAAGCTGGAAACCATTATTCTTAGTAAACTAACACAAAAACAGAAAACAAAACACAGCATGTTCTCATTCATAAGTGGAAGTTGAACAATGAGAACACATGGACACAGGGAGGGGAACATCACACACTGGGCCTGTCAGGGGGTAGGGGATAGGGGAAGGATAGCATTAGGAGAAGTACCTAATGTAGATGACGGGTTGATGAGTGCAGCAAATCACCATGGCACATGTATACCTACATAACAAACCTGCACATTGTGCACATGTACCCCAGAACTTAAAGTATAACTTTAAAAAAAGGAAAATATTTAACCAAATTAAACAACAAACAGACTATCATGAAATCATTTAAGGAATGAGGAAAATCATATACTACACCCAAGAGGGGAGGATTTAATTGGCCAAGCCAAAGTCACATAATCAAAAGCAAGTTACTGAAGAATATCATGATATAATATCATTTGAAATATCCAAATGGCAGAAAACCAAATACCATATGTTCTCACTTATTACTGGCAGCTAAATGATGAGAACTTAGGAACACAAAGATAGAAACAACAGACATTAGGTCTACTTAAGGGTGGGGTGTGGGAGGAGGGAGAAGAACAGAAAAGATCACTATTGGGTACTGGGCTTAATTTCTGGGTTATTAAAAATAATCTCTACAAAAACATTAGGATGAAATTGTACTGCTGTTGAGTTCTTTTAAAGATATAAAAACTAGACAATGTCCATACTGTTTAAAATATTTCAGGAATAGACAAAATGGGAAGCACCCAAATTCTTATTATACAGCTCAACCCATCTGGAAAATAAGATTAGCAGGCAATAAGCAAACAGACAAAAAAAGTCAGATTAATTTGACATATAATACAATCAAACAGACTAAATAAATACCTTACAAATCAAATCAGAAATGTATAAAAATATAATATATAATGAATAGCTTGTTACTAGTTTTATATTAATATATCTACCAATAAATGTATTAATAAGTAAAATAGAAAGCATAGGATTATCTTGAGAGATGCTGAAAAGTCATTTGATACAAATCAGATTTTTTAAATCTCAATAGAACAAAATAGAAAATACTTTTGTGGTATATCAGCAGACCTCATTGGTTGTTTACACATTAGCCATTCTTTTGTCCTTCTTTCCTTCCTCCAGAACCACCCCTCCTTCCTCTGGCCTTTCATGTTTCATTCCTTAATCAGCAAAAGTCTTCACTGTTTCTTTCTAGGGAAATAAAATAAGTGTTTTCCATTCTCCCCTTTTATGAATGTATAGACAATACCAATGGATTAGCATTTCTAATCCATTAATGTACCTGTGAAAAAGAAGATTAAGTTCTATTTTCTCTATAAACCTGAACTATGGGGAACCAGATTGATACTTGAGGGAGAAAAATTATACATCATCCAAAGACACTGGGCATGGAGTTAGATGCAATAGCTGAATAAGATCTTGGAGTCCGTTCCTGTGAGAAAGATGTTAACAAGTTAACAAGGTGTGCAATGAAACAGTTGGCCATTTAGCTGAGTCCTTAAAAAGACATTTCTCAACAGAAGACGTACAAATGGCCAACAGGCATATGAAACGTTGTTCAACATCACTAATTATCAGGGAAATGCAAATCAAAACAACAGTGATATATTACCTCACACTTATCAGGATGGCTATTACCAAATAAAACATTAGATTTGGTGAGGATGTGTAGAAAAGAGAGCCCTTGTAGACAGCGGAAATGTACATTGGTGCAGGCACTGCAGAAAACAGTATGGAGGTTCCTCAAAACGTTAAACATAGAACCATATGACCCAGCAATCTCAGTTCTGGATATATACCCAAAGGAACTGCAGTCAGGATCTCAAAGAGATACCTGCACTGTCATATTCATTGCAGGATAATCAACAATATTCAAGACATGAAAACAACCTAAATGTCCACCAATGGAGGAATAAATAGAGAAAACGTGAAATATACATACAGAGGAATATTATTCAGCCTCAAAAAGGAAATCCTGCCATATGCAACAACATAGGTGAACCTGGATTATAATGCTAAGTAAAATAATCCATATAGTGAAGGACAAATACTGTGTGATCCTACTCAGAAGAGGAATCTAAAATAGTCAAACTCATAAAAGCTCAGCAGAGTGGTGGTTGCCAGTGGCTGAGGGTGGAGCGATGGGGCAGTATTGGTCATAGGGTACAAGAGTATGACGTTTCAGTCATGCAAGATAAATAAGTCTTAGAGATCTACTGTACAGCATGAGACCTATAGCCGACAATATTACATTGCATACTTTAAAAAATTTACTAAGAGACAGATCCTATATTAAGTGTTCTGGAAGGCAGGAAGGCAGGAAGGCAGGGAGGCAGGGAGGGAGGGAGGGAGGGAGGGAGGGAGGGAGGGAGGGAGGGAAGGAGGAGGAAGGAAGGAAGGAAGGAAGGAAGGAAGGAAGGAAGGAAGGAAGGAAGGAAGGAAGGAAGGAAGGAAGGAAGGAAGGAAGGAAGGGAGGGAGGGAGGGAGGGAGGGAGGGAGGGAGGGAGGGAGGAGGAAGGAAGGAAAGGAAGGGAGGGAGGGAGGGAGGGAGGAAGGAAGGAAAGGAAGGGAGGGAGGGAGGGAGGGAGGGAAAAGAAGAAGGGAGGAATGGATGGAGGGAGGGAGGGAGTGACAATGAGGGAGGATGGGAGCAGAGAGGAAGGATGGGAGGAAGGAAGTCTTTGGAGATTATTGGAAAGTTTACAGCATTGATTGTGGTCATTGTTTCACAGGTGTACACTTATCTCCAATCTCATCAAGGTGTATACATTAAATATGTACAGCTTTTTACATGCCCATCATACTCAATGAAGTGGTTTTGTTTTTAAAGGGTGACAGGAAGTTTCAGTCTCCATTTAATCCAATATCTTTAACCAGAATTTTTTTTTTTTTGAGACAGGGTCTCACTCTGTTGTCCAGGCTGGAATGCAGCGGTGTGATTTCAGCTCACTGCAACCTCCGCCTCCCTCTAACTGGAATTTTATAATATCCACTCCTTTTTTATTTAACCCCTAATGCATTATATAAAAAACAATTCCCTTAATATCCTATAATAACTTGTTGTATCATAATAGCTCACTTCCTAATGAAATCGAAATTTTTGCTTCAACTCATGATGGAAATTAAAATCACCAAATAATTACTGTTCAATAATGCAGTTATAAAACATGTGCCTGGGATACCGCACTACTCCTGCTTCCAAGCATAGTTCGTGTGTCTTATAAAGCTAAAAGGTAAATTTCTCTGACTTGTGAAGGGTCTATATTAAGGTGATTTCTAACAACAAGAATGTACTCCCTGTAAAAATAAAATTGATTGCTTCAAGTCTTCATGATGAGTCAATTTAATTAAATAAAATCCCTCCTGAGTGAAATACTTAATATTCCACCTCAAAATGTATTTAATTACCTGTGTTACCATTTTTACTTTCTGAATAATACCCATAAAAAGATGAGAGTTCCAGAACATTATAAAATTATAAATCCATAAAGAAAACTTTATTTGGGTTCAACTTGGAGAGTAAATGCCACCGACCCACAGGAGTTATTAGAATGCACGTACTTGCTATTTACTTTAAACTATAATGGCATTTTCTAGGCAACATTAGAGCAGGAGACAGTAAGTCATTTTCCTTGAGAAAAATGCAGTTTTACTCTGATGGTTTTCAAGCCCAGTATTTCCTCAAAGGATGAACACTCTGCTTTCAAACACAATTTGTGATTGTTCCCAAAAGAATGAACAGTGTGAAACAGGAAAAGATTATTATTTCTATTCTGACCATTATTCTCTCCATTTATCCCACTAAATGCATAAGAAATGAAAGAATTTTAAGCAGCAGCCATTAAACAAGCACAGAGAGTGAAGGAACTACACTGAAAAATAATATCCAGAGGGGAAATTTTTTCCTTACAATAAAGGTTCCATTAAAGTGCTGTCTAACTTTAAGAGTTTAATAATTGAAGAGCATCTTTTCCATTATCTTACCAACTATCAAATATACTGTCCACATTATGTACCCACTGAATACCAAAAAGCCCAAGCATCTCCTAGGATAAGTAGACCAAAGTCTTAGGGGATGACCATTGTCCATTTTTCTCTGAAACTATCTCCAAAATAGAAAATGAATAAGTATTAGACCATTCATTCTTTAATTATTTGAGATTGTAGAATTATTTTCAAAGTCCCAGAATAGTCTTGATCTAAGTTATTATGGAACCCATAATCTGTCCCATTAAATACAAGGGATTTAAATACAAAACCAAAATGAATGAAAGATCATACAACCAGCCCCTTACAAGCAAGATTTTTCTTTCTTCCTTTTTCTTTTTCTTTTTTTCTTTTTTTTTCTCTTTTTTTATTTGTTGAGACAGAGTCTGGCTTTGTCACCCAGGCTGAAGTATAGTGGTACGATCATGGCTCACTGCAGCCTCAACCTCCTGGGCTCAAGAGATCCTCCCACATCAAGTAGCTGGGACTACAGGAATGCACCACAAAGATCAGCTAATTTTTTTTATTGTTTTGTAGAAATGGGATCTCTCTTTGCTGCCCATGCTGGTCTTGACCTCCTGGGCTCAAGCAATCTTTCCACCTCGGCCTCCCAAAGTGCTAGGATTACAGGCACGAGCCAACATGTCCAGCCTTTTTGTCTTACTCTTTAGTGTATCCCTACTGCCTTGCACAGAATTGAGTTGCGTCATTAATAAATGATGTCTGTTTTTAGAAAGAAGTTTTAACTGAATTGACCCAAATAAATAGGAAAATAGAGAATTCTCTTTCCAATTTCCATCTCTGTCACACACACACACAACACTCCACGGAAGGGGAGTTAGCAATAATTATTTTACTTTGTTCATTCTCTCTTCCTTTAACACTGCAGCTATATTTCCATGTTTCCTCACATGCAACTTTCTACGTTTCTCTTAATTATGCTTCCAGAGAGTTGAGGGAAAAGAGATTTGTGTGGAGGAGGATGTCTGTTTGATGTGCACTATAAATTGCCTCTGACAATAACATTTATACTTGCCAGAAATTCAGTTGGGCAACTTGACTGCTGCGGCAATGTAAATTTATGCAAACCTATATAATTGCTGATGATGGGGGAAAGACAATTGATCTTAATATTTGATGAGAAAGACAGAAAAAACTATGATTCCTTCCAGTCCCCAACATGCTGAGTTCCCAATTATCAGGATTTGAAGCTTGAGTGCCACACTAAAATGAAAAAAAAATAACAACAGTGATGAGTATCATCAAGAATTATAAGTGAACCAGGGGAAGAGATTGAAAGCCGCTAACAACAGGTGAAGAATTAGTCTAGGAAACTCAGCCTGGGTCAGAACCAGAATACTCAAAGTGTGTCTAAATCACAAACTTCAGGTATTGTAGATAAGACTGAGCCTGTAGGACAAGGACAGTGAAGGGATGGGGTAATACTAGGAGCAACCTGCATGCTAGGACAACAAGAGCAGGTAGTTTTGAGCCAGTGGAGCACAGAAGGTTTCTCATTTCCATTTCAATCCACCGCTGGCCAGCATTCCCAGTCTGTCTGTGTAACAGAACCCAGCGTCAACAACTGGCTGCTGTACTCAGGTGTGATAAAATCAGCGTGGCAGTTCCAAGGGGCTTCACTCCAGAAATGCTGGACCATCCTTGGCCTCATTATACAGGGATGTATTCCTCCTTGTGGCCAATTCAGTCAGGGGAGAGTCTTTAGTATTAGCAAAATCTCACCTCCCTGGGAAAAATACCATCTTATGCACATATCCATTCAGTTGAGCCTCACTAAGCCTTTTTGATTTTGAAATGAAGATTTTGCTCTTACTCAGTGCTATAGCATCACAAGCAGGAGCTTTGTGGTATGAATGGGAGCTTAGAAATAAATAAAATTTAAATATCATTATATGGTTGTGACTGTAGAGAGAGTTTTTTCTCAGCCAAGACATTCTAGCTTTCTCATATTTATTCAGCACCAATTTAAATATGTCCAAATTTGCTTTTATACAGTGCAAATTTCTGCTAAAAGAGAGTAAGATACTTTTTTTTCTCTTTTTTTGTTACCCTTTCAGTCTTTAGTTAGGGCCCTCGTTGAACTAATTTACCTGATTATTTACTTCTCTTGCAGTGACATAAAAGTTAATAATGACACTGTCATAATTCAAAGAAAACACTAAAACATACATTGATAGATATAGCTGACAGACAGATGGCTAGATAGATGGATGATTTTATCCATCTCTGTTTGTATAGATATAAAAGTACATTTAGTGGCTGAGCACAGTGACTCACACCTGTAATCCCAGTGCTTTGGGCGGTTGAGGCGGGCAGATTACTGGAGCCCAGGAATGTGAGACCAGCTTGGGAAGCATGGCAAAATCCTGTCTCTACAAAATATACAAAAAGTAACCAGGCATGGCAGTGTGCACCTGTGGGCCCAGCTACTCAGGTGACTGAGGATGGAGGATCATTTGAGCCTGGGAGGTCAAGGCTACAGTGAGACATGATGGTGCCACTCCACTGTACTCCAGCCTGATCAAGACCCCATCTCAAAAATAAAAAAATCAAATAAATAAAGTACATTTAGTTTATCTCCACCTGATCACAGTTGACTCTAACCTTATATTCAAGACAGAGTCCATGACACAAACAATATTTATCTGTGATAAAAATACAATCTTCCCTTTTGATTTTGCTCTCCCTAGACTATGTGGCCAGAGTTGCCTCAAATTTGAGGGAAAATCTCAACGTAATTGACTGACAAGGTAGTATATCAACTTCATAATCGCTTTCCACTCTCTCACCTTGAACACCACTGCAATTGTTCCTATTACTGGCTCCAAGATCCACCCTCTCATGTATGTTTCCTCCTGTAACCGTGGCCTCCTGAGAAATCCTAAAATAACAAAGCTAAAATAGAGCTGAGTCTGCAGGCTGAATCTGAAGAAATGCTAAAGATACTACCTTGATTTTCCAGTTTTGTGGAAGCAAGAAAAATGGTCTCAAGCCCAGATCAATGATGCAAAGTTTGAAAAGTTTAACTATTATTCTCTTTACTTGCTGGATTAAATTCCTATGGCTGCTACAATTACCATAAACTTAAAGCATCAGAAATGTGTTTTGTCACAATTCTGATACCAATCACTGAGTTCATATATATCTTTACAACAATCCAAATCAAACTGGTTAAAGGCCAAAATCCCTCCCCTGCCCTCTGCAACTAGTTCTAACTATCTATATTGGAAATTACCAAAGGGTTTGCCACGGACTGCTTTGACCCTAAAATGTTAATAGATAATAATGAGAAAAAATATGTCTCATGATGAAATCAGTTTGGGAAATCCAGGGTTAAATACCAATTTTATTCCAAGCCTACTGAGAGCCTTCAGTGGACTGACGGATGCTGAGGCTCCGCTGGAGAAGTTTGGTGTCTGTAGCGCGTTCCAGTTGTCGGTCCCATTTAGGGTGGATTAACCTCAGGAAGCAATGAGAGTGTATAGATGGTAGTTTGCAAAACACTTTACTAGACCACACAAACATTACAAAGTTAACATGGGAAGGTCGTATCTATAAAGGAATGCAAGATGTTAGAGAGCTGTAGCCATATTCTCCTGGGAGCTGCAGAGAAGGAGAATGGAGTCTAGAGAAAGTCTGAAATTATATCCTGACATCAGCTTTCCACTTCGTTCAATTTGATGCTCAGTGTATCTACTCAGTTTTGTTTAAGCCACAACCTATTTTAACTTGGCATAGGTGGTGTTGACTCTCCGTAAACAACAAAAGTAATCAAATTCTAATCACTACCAATATTACAAAAAATATGTCCTACAGTATATCAATATATAGGACTAGATAAACACCTGAAAGAAAGTATTTTCTGAGTGATCTTTAGGGCAGCATGGCTGGTTTTTACTTTATGGTGCAAGAGAGGAGTAAAATGTTCAGCAGTCTTCTGTACCTCCAAACACAATCCATCTTAGGGCATACACAGCTGAGTAGAGCTGGTCCAATTAAAAAACTGTAGGAAAACCAATGAGTGACCTTTTTGTTATGCTTCCAGTGGCAAGATTTTGACTATAAGATTATGTTGCTAATAAATACAGACAATAACAAAAATAAGTATGGAGCATTACAAACATAACAAAAATATTTTCCATACTAGTTTCTTAGATCACCTGGAATTAAAAAAAAAATCCAATAGGCTCTTTCAAAAAGACATTAATCCCTGAAGCACTTAGAACAATGGTCTTTGTAAGAAAGTGTCATTACAGCTCTTGTGCCTTAGGGGTGGATATGAACAGTGAAAATCACAGTAGAAGCACTCAGATGCATGGGGAAAAGAGAACAAGGAAAATGTGAGGATATTTTTATTCTATCCACACATTTCAAAAGAAAACAACCTGATAGCAAGGAGAAGACAGGGAACATCACTGAGTAACAGACAGGGCCAGCTGCATAATTTGCGAAGCCCAGAGCAAAATGAAAATGCAGGGCCCCTTGTTAGCAGCACTGACAAAAAGCTTTCTCCCCTCTTTCCAAGTTTTGTCTATTGACCTGCCACAGTGGGTTTTTGGGTTTTTTGGGGTTTTTTTTTCTTGCTATTTAATGTTGCATAAGTCCAACTTTAACCTCTGACATATATACAGATCCTACTTGGGGGTGGGGTATAGGTCACAGGTGGTGTTGGGAGGGGCAGGGGAGCAGGTGCCTGAGAATCCATCCTGGGAAGAGTGAAGGAGGCAGGAGGTGCAATCCCACCTGCACTGAGGCTCCAAGCCCCTAACCCATACTCAATTGTCCAACTGTCAGACCTCACTTGCATAGCACAAATGGAAAGACTAAATTGTTCAGAATTTCAAGACGGCAATTGCATGTGGAGCATTTGGTATGGTTTGGCTGCGTCGCCACCAAAATCTCATCTCAAATTGTAATCTCCACATGTTGAGGGATGGACCTGGTGGGAGGTGATTGGATCACAGCGGTGGTTTCCCCCATGCTGTTCTCATTATAGCGAGTGAGTTCTCATGAGATCTGGTTGTATGATAAGTGTCTGGTGCTTCCCACCCCCGTCTCCTGCTGCCATGTAAGAAGTGCCTTGCTTCCCATTCGCCTTCCACCATGACCATAAGTTTCCTGAGGCCTCCTCAGCCATACAAAACTGTGAGTCAATTAAACCTCTTTTGCTTATAAATTACTCAGTCTCAGGTAGTATCTTTATAGCAGTGTGAAAATAGACTAATACAGCATTAAGCCCTAAGTGCTGTGAGCTGTACTGGTGGCATGTCCATGAAGCCCATCTTGATAACAGAGGAGGGTCAGAGCCCAGGGCATATGAACTGATTAAATGATGATAAACTAGAGCCAAAGGCACTGGTGGAAATGGCTCCTCTGGCACCCCAAGTCCTCCTTTCCATATTTTACCTTATTCTGCTAAGCTGCTGGGTCAAGACAAATGAGATTTAACCAAATCTGCAGTGAAAGTGAGACTTTCTGGGAAGTGCTCTGAATTGGTTCATGTTCATTATTCCTGACATATTTAATTAGCAGCTTTGCTGTCACTGGATATGAAAATGTTTAGGAAATAAATATATTTTTCTTTCTCAGTTTCTACCTATTACTCAAGCCAAATTTACTTTTTTAGTCACTGTACTGCCATGGAGATCCACAAATCTTAATCTAATTTCCATTAAATTTAATTCCCCACTACTTGCAAGTTCATTGTTAAAAAAGAAGTAGAAGAAGGCGGTGGCCAGGCGTGGTGGCTCGCGCATGTAATCTCTGTACTTTGAGAGGCTGGGGTGGGAGGATCACTCGAGCCCAGGAGTTTGAGACCAGCCTGGGCACTATAGTGAGACCCTGTCTCTATTTCAAAAACAAAAATTATTTTTAAAAAAGAAGATGTAGTAGAATTATGTATACGTTCTATGATAAGGTAATTGGAATAATTTTGCCTGGTTATCTTGTAATATCTGCTGAAGTCATCTAACAAGATTTTTCTATATTGCTGAATTCATTTCTTCCATTTGGTAAAAATTCACCATACAGTGATTGAGACCCATCAATTTCACAAAGATTGCCGTTAATTATTTTTTTAATTGAAAGTTTTCTTTGCCAAAGTCAGAGAATCTGGAGCACATTAAATAAGTCATCAAAAGATTAAGTCCTCAAAGCTAGAGGAGACTGTCGGTAACAAAGGGTTGCTAATGAGAACAGCAAAGTTTTATTATAACTTCCTGCAATACTTTCAAAATTATGAAATAATTTATAATGTTCTGACAAGAGAATAATATAGCATCCAATGCAGTCTTATTAACTGGAAAGCATCTGATTTTTGAACAGATGTACTATCCCTTTTCAACCACCTCCAGGGACTAATTCAGAACCACAGGGTGTAATTTGAAGGAAAAGGAGAGTACTTTTTTCTTAATAATATCACAGTTTCAGCTTGCTCTGCTGCAATTTTGGGAAAAGGACAAAGAAAAATTGTGCTATTTGTATCCCAGCAGCAAAAACACCTGAAGCCTTCATAGGGCTTTTGTCTGTTATTATTTTCAACCCAACTGTAAAGATCTGGAAAGATCAACATAGTGTCTAAAGTGGATAAAAACAGAGTGAAACTGAGTTTCTAATGGGGCGAACATTCAGCAAAACACAAGATTCATGACCTTTGCAGGTTCAGCTAATAACACAGGATTTCTACAAAGAAAAAGTAGAAATTGCACTCTTTAGAATGAGCTCTTCAGAGGAGCCTTAAATTGTTTCCTGTTAATTTCAACCAGAACAATCAGAGTAAACAGATTGTTGACTTACCTTTGGTAAGATGAGCACACCTATAAAGACAAATAAAGGTGAACTTCAGCTGTTAGTAGCTGTTTCTCAAAGAAAACATATGTTTATTGAACAGCTATGTCTCCTTAATCAACAGCATGAAGGAGATATTAGGTAGCCCTGATTATAAAGCACAACTTTAAAGCTTAATTATTCTTGCAGGGCTTCACATCCCCCAATTCTGACACAGAATCATTTATTAACTGTACTTTACCCTGTGGAATATATTACTCCAATGGCTATACAAATGTTACAAAATTCTTCATGAAGGCCTATAAGATAACATTCCCTCAGACCCATGTATATAAAAAAAGAATATATTCTATTAAGAAAATTATTTCTTTTTATCCTGTGATCATTAAAGATCATGTAACACCATCATGAGTCATCATGAAAATGCAAATCAAAATCACAATGGGATACCACTTCACATCTACTAGGATAGCTAGAACCAAAAAGTTCAGCTAAGTGTTGAGAAATATGTGGAGAAATTGGACCCTAATACACTGCTGGTGGTAATATACAATGGTGCAGCTCCTTTGGAAATCAGCCTGGCAACTCCTCAAATGATTAAACATAGAGTTACCATAGGATCCAGCAAGTCCACTCTTGGAGATGTACCCAAGAGAAATGAAGACATGCCATGTGCAAGTGTTTATGACATAATTATTCATATTAGCCAAAATCTGGAAACAAACTATATGTTTACATGTTAATGTATGGATAAACAAAATCTATATGAATAATATAAAATATTATATATAAAGGAATAATGTAAAATATTATCCATCCATAAAAAAGAATGAAGTTCTGGTAACATGCTACAACATGGATAAACTTTGAAAACATTACGTTAAGTGAAGGAAGCCAGCCACAAAAAAGAATACATGCTTAATATTTCCATTTTATGTAAAATCCTAGAATAAGGAAATCTATAGAGACCAAAAATAGATAAGTGGTTGCTTATTGCTGAGGGGTAGAGGATACTCAAGGATAGAGAGGAAAAGCCAGGTTGTGCAGGGTTTATTTTTGGGGTGATGAAAGCTCTAAAACTGACTACAGTGGTAAGTGTATGTATTTATGAATATACTAAAAACCACTGAATGATATACTTTAAATGTGTGAACTGTATGCTATGTGAATTCTGTCTTAATGAAGCTGTTATTTAATTAAAAGGAAGAAAATCACAAAGCATATTTTAGCTCCTCCTTTGAAGGAGTCAGAATCAAGGTTCTGCACAACTTTGGCAAAATGTATAAACTTTATAGATTGCTTTTTTCCTTTTCTACTTCTATTTCAGGTTCAAGGGGCACATATAGAGTTTTGTAGGTAAATTGCATGTCACTGAGGCTTGTGTGTAAATGATCCTATCACCAAGGTAGTCAGCATATTACCTGATTGGCAGCCTTCCAACACACGTCTCTCTCCCACCCTCCCTCCTCAACAGCCCCCAGTGTCTATTGCTCCCATGTTTGTATCCATATGTGTTCAATGTTTAGCACTCCACTTATAAGTGAGAACATGTATCATTTGGTTTTCTGTTCCTGATTTAGTTCACTGAGAATAATGGCTTCCAGTTGCATTCATGTTGCTGCAAAGGACATGATTTCATTCTTTTGTATGACTGCATAGTACTCCATGGTGTATATATACCATATTTCCTTTACCCAGTCCACCCCGATGGGCATCTTGGTTGATTCCACATCTTTGCTATTGTGAATAGTGCTGCAATGAACATACATGTGCATTTGTCTTTTTGGTGGAACAATTTATTTTCCTTTAGGTATATACCCAGTGATGAGACTGCTGGGTCAAATAATAGTTCTGTTCTAAGTTCTTTGAGAAATCTCCAAACTGCTTTCCACAGTGGCTGAACTAATTTATGTTTCCGCCAGCAGTATATAAGCGTTCTCTTTTCCCCACAACCTCGCCAGCATCTGCTATTTTTTGACTTTTTAATAATAGCCAGTCTGTCTGGTGTGAGGTGGCATCTCATTGTGGTTTTGATTTGCGTTTTCTCTAATGATTAGTAAAGAATATTTTTTCATATATTTGTTGGCTATGTGTGGGTCTTCTTTTCAAAAGTATCTGTTCATGTCCTTGCCCATTTTTTTATTGGAGTTGTTTTATGCTTGTTATTTTGTTTAAGTTCCTTACAGATTCTGGATATTAGGCCTTTGTCAGATGCATAGTCTGCAATTACTTTCTCCCATTCTGTAGGTTGTCTGTGTACTCTATTGATATTTTCTTTTGCTGTACAGAAGCTCTTTAGTTTAATTAGGTCTCACATGTCAATTTTTGGTTTTGTTGTAATTGTTTTGGTTTTGTTGTAATTGTAATTGTTGTAATTAGTCATACATTCTTTGCAAAGTACAATGTTCAGAATGGCATTTCCTAGGTTTTCTTCTAGAGTTTTTATTGTTTTAGGTTTTACATTTAACTATTTTTTTTTTTTATGAGACGGAGTCTCACTCTGTCGCCCAGGCTGGAGTGCAGTGGCCGGATCTCAGCTCACTGCAAGTTCCACCTTCCGGGTTTACGCCATTCTCCTGCCTCAGCCTCCTGAGTAGCTGGGACTACAGGTGTCCACCACCTTGCCCAGCTAGTTTTTTTGTATTTTTTTAGTAGAGACGGGGTTTCACCGTGTTAGCCAAGATAGTCTCGATCTCCTGACCTCATGATCCGCCCGTCTCAGCCTCCCAAAGTGTTGGGATTACAGGCTTGAGCCACCGCGCCCGGCCTTAAGTCTTTAATTTTGTCTTTATTTTTGTATATGATGAAAGGAAGGGGTCCACTTTCAATCTTCTGCATATAGCTAGCCAATTATCCCAGCACCATTTATTGAATAGGGAATTCTTTCCCCATTGTTTGTTATTGTCAGCTTTGTCAAAGATCAGGTGGTTGTAGGTGTGTGGCTTTATCTCTAGGTTCTCTATCCTGTTCTATGGGTCTGTATGTCTGTTTTCATACCAGTACCATGATGTTTTGGTACTGTGGCACTGTAGTATAGTTTGAAGTCGAGTAGTGTGACACCTCTAGCTTCGCTCTTTTTGCTTAGGATTGTTTTGGTGATTCGGGCTTGTTTTTGGTTCCATATGAATTTTAAAATAGTTTTTTCTAATTACGTGAAAAGTGTCATTGGCAGTTTGATAGAAATAGCATTGAATCTATAAATTGCTTTAAGCAGTGTGGCCATTTTATCAATATTAATTTTTACATTTGTTTGTATCATCTCTGATTTCTTTCAGCAGTATTCTGTAATTCTTATTGTAGAGAATTTTTACCACCTTGGCAAGCTACATTTCTAGCTATTTTATTCTTTTGTGGCTATTGCAACTGAGACTGTGTTCTTGATTTGGCTCTGAGCTTGAACTTTATTGGTGTATAGAAATGCTACTGATTTTTGAACACTGATTTTGTATTCTGAAACTTTGTTGAAGTCATTTATCAGTTCTAGAATCCTTCTGGCAGAGTCTATGAGGTTTTCTAGGTATATAATCATACTGTCCGCAGAGAGAGATAGTTTGACTTGCTCTCCTCCTATTTGGATGACCTTTATTCCTTTCTCTTGCCCAATTGCTTTGGCTAGGATTTCCGGTACTATTTTGAAACAAAGTGGTGAAATTGGACATCCTTGTGTTATTCCAACTTTCAAGGGGAATGCTTACAGCTTTTGCCCATTCAGTATGATGTTGGTTGTGGTTTTCTCTTAGATGGCTCTTATGATTTTGAGGAATGCTCCTTTGATGCCTAATCTGTTGAGAGTTTGTAACATGAAGGGATGCTGAATTTTACTGAATGCCCTTTCTATGCCTCTTGAGAAGATCATGTGATTTTTGTTGTTAATTCTGTTTATGTGATGAATCATATTTATTGATTCGTATATGTTCAACCAACCTTGCATCTCAGGAATAAAGCCTACTTGATCATAATAAATTAACTGTTTGATGTGCTGCTGTATTCAGTTTGCTGGTATTTTGTTGAAGATTTTGTATCTATGTTCATCAGTGATACCAGCCCAAAGTTTTCCTTTTTTGTTGTGTCTCTGCCAGGCTTTGGTATCAGAATAATGCTGGTTTCATAGAATGAGTTAGGTAGGAGTCCCTCCTCCTCCATTTTTTGGAATAATTTCAGTAGGATTTCACATCTGGTACAATTCAGCTGTAAATACATCTGGTCCAGGGCTTTTTCTTTTTAGTAGGCTTTTTACTACTGATTCAGTTTTGGAATTTATTGTTGGTTGACTGAGGATTTTAATTTCCTCTTGTTTCAATCTTGGGAAAGACTGAAAGAATTTACTCATTTCAAGAATTTATTCATTTCTTCTAGGTTTTCTAGTTTGGGTGCATAGCAGTAATAGTCGCTGGTAGTTTTTTATTTTTAAAATTTCTGAGGGGTTGGCTGTAATGTCACCTTTGTTGTTTTGTTGTTTCTGTATTTATTTGGATTTTCTCTCTTTTTTTCTTATTAATCTAGCTAGTGGTCTATCAATTGTGTTTAATCTTTTGAAGAACAAATGTTTGGTCCCTTGATCTTTTGTACAGATTTTTGTGTCTCAATATATCATTCAGTTCAGCTCTGATTTTGATTATTTCTTCCTTATGATAGTTTTAGGGCTGGTTTGCTCTTGTTTTCTAGTTTCTTTAGGTGCAGCATTAGGTTGTTATTTTGAGATTTTTCTAACTTCTTGATATAGGTGTTTAGTGCTATAAACTTTCCTCTTTAACACTGCTGTAACTGTGTCCCAAAGATTCTGTTATGCCGTGTCTCTGTTTACATTTGGTTTCAAAGAACATTTTTATTTCTCCCTCAAATACTGTTTTTTATCCAAAAGTCATTTAGGAGCAGGTTGTTTAACTTCCATGTAATTATATGGGTTTGATAGATCTCTTTGGTATTGATTTCTGTTTTTATTGTGCTGTGGTCTAACAGTGTGGTTAATATGATTTCAATTCTTTTGAATTTGTTGAGACTTGCTTCGTGGCCAAGCATGTGATTAACATTAGACTTTGTGCTGTGTGGAGATAAGAATGTATATTCTGTTATTGTTGGGTGGAGTGTTCTGTAGTTGGTTATTAGGTCCAATGAGTCAAGTGTCAAGTTTCAGTCCAGAATGTCTTTGTTATTTTTGTGCCTCAAGATCTAACACTGTCAGTGGGATGTTAAAATGCCCCACTATTACTGGGTGGTTGTCTAAATCTCTTCATAAATCTATAAGAACTTGTTTTATGAATCTAAGCACTTCAATATTGGGTGTACATATATATTTGGGATAGTTAATCTTGTTGGATTGAGCCCTTTATCATTATATAATTCTCTTCTTTTTCCTTTTTCATTACTGTTGGCTTAAAGTTGGTTTTATCTGACATAAGAATAGCAAGCCCTGTACCTTTTTGTAACCTGTTTGCTCTATAAATCTTTCTCCATCCCTTTACTTTGAGTCTAGGGGTGTCATTACTTGTGAGATGGGTCTCGAAGAGAGGGTCTTGCTTGTATATTCAACTCGCCACTGTATACCTTAGCCAATTTACATTCAGAATCAATATTGAGATGTTAGATTTTGATCCTGTTATCATACTGTTAGATGATTGTTATGTAGACTTGATTGCATAGTTGCTTCATAGTGTTAATGAGCTATACACATCAGTGTGTTTTTGTGGTGGCAATTATTTTATTATTCTTTCATTTCCGTGTTTAGCACTCCTTTTAAGACTTCTTGTCAGGTAGTGCTCATGGTAATAAATTTCCTCAGCATTTGCTTCTCTGAAAAGGATTTCCTCTCTCCCTCGCTTATGAAGCTTAGTTTGGCAGAATATGAAATGTCTTCTATTTAAAGATGTTGAAAGTAGGCCCCCAATCTCTTCTGGCTCGTAAGGTTTCTGCTGAAAGATCTGTTGTTAGCCTGATGTCATTCCCTTTGTAGGTAACCTGCCCCTTCTTTCCAGCTGCCTTTAAGATTTTTTCTTTGCATTGACCTTGGAAAATGGTGACTATGTATCTTGGGGATGGTTATCTTACATAGTATCTCACATGGGTTCTCTGAATTTCTTGAATTTGCATGTCAATCTCTCTAGTGACACTGGGAAAAATTTTGTAAATTATATCCTCAAATATGTTTTCCAAATTGGTTACTCTCTCTTCTTCTCTTTCAGAAATGCAAATGAGTGACAGGTTTGGTCTCTTTATATAATCCCATATTTCTTGGAGGTTTTGTTCATTTTTTGAAATTAAGTTTTCTTTATTTTTGTCTGCCTGTGTTGCTTCAGAGAAGTGGTCTTCGAGCTCTGAGATTCTTTCCTCAGCTTGGTCTATCCTGTTGGTAATGCTTACCAATTGTATTTTGAAGGTTCTTTCTCATTCGTGAATGCTGATGTTCCTTTATCCTTTGGAATTGCTATCCTGTGGGTGGGCTTTTTGCTTTTACAATCTTTATTGACCTTGAGAGTCTAACTGTAGTGCAAGTTGGGTATAGTTGAATGGCTTCCTTTCCAATGCTTGGAGAGAAGCAAAGCTCAGCTCTGCACTCCTGGCCTGTGTGCTCTAATCCAGGGTGGCTGGGACTGGGTCCATGGCTCTGTCTTCTGGTCCCCCAAGGTCAAGCCCCAGCTAAGCTGGAAGGGCCAAGGTACTCCCAGACTGCCGGCAACAGCACTTCATAGGAAACAAGAAGGAAGGGCCGTGGACATAAGTGCTCCAGCAGGGACAGCAGGAGTGCAGCAGACGGGAGGCAGTCCAGCAGGGGTGCCACAGGCAAACGTGCTTTGGAGGGATGGTGGTGGGGTTGCAGGCAAACATATTCCAGTGGGAGGCTGTCAGCAAATGTGCTCAGTGGGGCAGCGGGGGCCGCTGCCGAAAGCACAATGGCAGTGGCTGTTGGCAAAAGCATTCCAGCAGGGTAGCAGAGACCACAATGGATGTGTCCCAGCATGTTCAGGCAGGGACTCTGGCAGGGGCTGGCATGCACATTACACTCATCCCTGTCCCATGGGAAACAGCCCTGCTTTCTCCAGGTCAGGCAGATTACATAGGTCAGAGCCGCCCATTCCTTTAGAGCTGTTCAGGGCCTGGAATTTGTCCCAGCACTCAGCAACCCCATGCGTGGTTCCCAGCTTCCTCCACCTTCACTCCTGGCATCTGCACCATCTCTACACCCTCTCTCAGTGTGTTCTCTCAGATGATCTGTTTGGAGTATGCCCATCTATTCAACATTCTGGTCTGTCTCGTGGAAGTGTCTAGCCAGCCATCTTACCCAGGTCCCTAGATTTTTAAAACAGTTATTTTAACCTAGCTTCATCTTCCATTTCCTAACCCTTATACTTCCATCTCTCCTCTCACAAACCCGTTAAGCCTAACGTTTTCACTTACTTATTTTGCATCTAATTATTCTCTAGATAAACTTGTACACTGCCTCATTTTTCTCTCTGGAATGATGTGTACTATTAATTATCAATTAAACTTGTTATTATTAATTTAATTAAGCTTTGTTCTTTTAACCAGTTGGTTTGGGCAAACCTGGTCTTATAGTAACAATATATACCAGATTTGAAATTTCTTTTTCAAGGAGAGAAAAATTAAAATGTATGTAAAAATTTAATTTGTTGAGTTTCACCTATTTGAAAAATCTCATCTTCATTTAATTACAGAGCAATGTTTTACCTTTTGTGGCTTATTTTTTAAGAAACTGGTTAAGTCTGTGCTATTTCAGGGATTTCTTTATATCTGAAACAGAAGGACTAAAGAACTGTCAAAAGTATTTATCTGAAAGCAACTGATAGATTGCTTAAACTACTGTTATTTTTGCTGTGTTATTTCACACATTCATTTTTAGCAGGCAATGCAAAATGAGCACAGCCTTCTTAAAATCAGTTTTCTTTCATTCTAAAAGTATTGTGTAAAGTTAACCATACCCTTCAAGTAAATGTATAGTGTATAAAACTTCAATGGAAGACAGATTGACACAATCCAGTCCTTTCTTAAAGAAAATAAATGTTACCCAAGGATATTTTAGTCAAAAATGTGAACCTACTCATTGCCACACATCAGTTCTTGAAAATCAGACATCCCTTCCAGGATTCTGGCAGAAAGCAGGAAAATCTATGAACTTCACAAAAGTAAACAGGAACAAAACAATATTTATTATCATATTTTCTTTAGTTTGTCGATTTCAGTCTCATATCTAATTTCATAAAAGCATGATGCAGAGATTCTCCTGAAAAAAAAAGTAATTGATCCTAGTTACTAAGTTAGACGGCACACTTATAATTTTGATTTTTCACCCTATCAGAGTAAAGCTTTTAATATCACTCAGTCACTTGTGCAAAAAATCTTAACACTATCAAAAATCCAGTTAACACACTCCCTCTGCTGGTTAACAGCTGTCTTCCTCAAGCTTAAGGACATCCTAGCTCATCATCTCTTCCTTGAATATATGGTTCCCTGACACACAGATTTCCTATGTTATACTTCTTTTTAAAGAACCAAGTTACCTAATTCAGCTATGAATGAACAGGTAAATAAAAACTTCTTTAAAAATAGATTTTTTTTTGAATGGCTTATTACTAAACTAATGCTAACTACAAAACCTTCCTTCTTTCTAAATTCAAACCGTTTTTGAGAAATTTGATAGCACTGAATATATTTTTACCCTCCTCTCTTTTATCCTTCAAATTAATCTGGTGAAAAATACTATTTTTTCTTCATTTACAATGATCACTTCTAAAAATGATTACTACAGTTTTACTGCTTCTTAAGATAGCTAACTACATAACCTTTGATATCATAGAATACTTCCTAAAATATTTGGAACATTAAATGTAAAAATAAAAATGCACACAAAAAAGTATTAATTGCATTCTATCTATTCAAAAGACTCATTGTCAGCTAATTAATGTACAATATCTTTCTTTTATTGCTTTAATCTCCATCCTGACAACTGCCTTCCCAGTCTAGGTAACAATATTCCTCCATTTCCAGTTCTTTCCTGGCTCTGATGCTTATAATTACACCAATACAAGGAAAGTTTCCCCAAACCAGGAAAATGTCCCTAAACCAAGATAATAATCTCACTTCCTTGCCCATAAATCTATAGTCATTTTGAAAAAGAAAGAAAAAAAAAACACATATAGTTTATTTTCTCCATTTGCTTTTAAGGAAGCTGTAAATCCCCTAAAATTAGTTACAAAATTTTGCCTCTTTATATATATGTATACATGTGTATATCCTTCCTCTGGAGAAAGGGTTGCATGGACTTCATTCAGTTATCAAAAAAATTAATGACACCCCTCCAAAATATGAGAACTTATTTCTTGGCCGGGCACGGTGGCTCACACCTGTAATCCCAGCACTTTGGGAGGCCGAGGTGGGTGGATCATGAGGTCAGGAGATCAAGACCATCCTGGCTAATACAGTGAAACCCTGTCTCTACTAAAAATACAAAAACAAAATTAGCCAGGCGCGGTGGTGGGCGCCTGTAGTCCCAGGTACTTGGGAGGCTGAGGCGGGAGAATGGTGTGAACCCAGGAAGTGGAGCTTGCAGTAAGTGCAGATCACGCCACTGCACTCTAGCCTGGGCGACAGGGCAAGACTCTGTCTCAAAAAAAAAAAAAAAAAAAAAAAAAAAAAACACCTTATTTCTGTGTCTGCATATACCTTGCCCTGCTACACATACAGGTGATGTATATCCTTATTGGATAGGTCCAATATCCTTATTGGACCTATGCTCTGCTAAGTCCTATGCCTGGAATGGCCTCCCCTTCCACACTCATCTAGCAAAGTCTGTCCTTCCTTCAGGACACAGTAAAGTAACACCTTCTCCATGATGCTTACCCCAACTACTCTAGCCCATATTGGACGCTATACTTTCTGAAGTCCTATTACACTTTAAACAATGGCACTTTATTTTAGCACTTAATCATTCTCTAATTATTTTCCAATTATGATCTAATAACAATTTCCTAATATTTATTTCATAAGTATTGATTTTATTTCCCCAACTAGACTGCACATATCTTCTTCGTATCCCTTAGTATGTCTTTTTCATTCATTTGGTTGTGAGTTTCCTATGGGAATTCCCATAGGAATTTCCTATACCCATTCCCAATGTCCAGCAACACACCTAGCACAGAGATTCCCTAAATGTTTGATGAATAACTATAAATTCTCTGAAGGAAACTGATACGGTTTGGCTGTGTCTCCACCCAAATCTCTTGAATTGTACCTACCATAATTCCTACATGTTGTGGGATGGACCCACTGGGAGTCAATTGAATAATGGGGCTTCCCCCATAGTGTTCTCGTGGTAAGTGAGGTAGTGTTCTTGTGGTAAGTCTCACAAGATCTGATGGTTTTATGAGAGGTTTCCCTTTTCGCTTGGCTCTTATTTTCTCTCTTGCTTGTGACCATGTGAGATGTGCCTTTTGTCTTCCATCATGATTGTGAGGCCTCCCCAGCCACGTGGGGCTGGGACTGTGAGTCCATTAAACCTCTTTTTTTTTTTTAATAATTACCCAGTGTCAGGTATGTCTGTATCAGCAGGGTGAAAACAGACTAATACAGAGACAAACATCTCATTATTATGCTTCCTTCAATTTACAGGTATTCAAATAATATTTATGGATTTAAAAAAGATTTTGTTAAAATACTCACAATCTAAGCTTTTCCTTACTTGGAAAATAAAACAAGAGGATATGCCACAGCATGTCTTGGAAGTTATAAGCACTAAATACTTCAGACTCTAAGGAAGATGCATAGTTCCCTACAAAATATTTATAATTATACAGGAAAAGAAATGGACAAAAGAAAACCCAAAATCTCAGTTTTATGGGGATAACATCCATATTTTCCATACATGATGTCAGAGCCTGATGGTAAGTTTTCCTATTACAAGATATAAAGTAATGTCTCATTACATGGTTTTCTCTTTGGCCTCAATGCAACAGTTTACTGTCTCATTAGAGGCTATCCAATATAACACAATTTTTGCATTAAAAAGATACAGAGGTGAAACAAAAAAGGCAGAATGCAAAATACCTCAGTTCAAGTTCAAAAACTTGAATGCATTAATGAAAAACAAAATAAACTAGTTGTTCTCAAGCCTGAACACCATTCAAATTAACTGGAAAACTTTCAGAAAAAATACACATACCAGGATCCCAACCCCAGACTTAATTACCGTAAGGTGAGGTTTACATATTTTAAAGCTCCTCAAGTAATTATTTTTATATATATAATTTCAACATTTATTTTAGATTCAGGGGGTGCATGTGCAAGTTTCTTATATGTGTGTATTGTGTGATGCTGAGGTTTGGGGTACGATTGATCTTGTCATCCAGACGGTAAGCATAATACTCAACAGATAGCTTTTCAACTCTTCTCCCTCCCACTCCCACATCTAGGAGTCCCCCATATCTATTGTTGCCATCTTTATGTCCATGTGTATCCAACATTAAGTTCCCACTTACAAGTGAGAACATGCAGTATTTGTTCCTATGTAAATTACATGTTCCTATGTAAATTTACTTAGGATAACAGCCTTTGACTGCACCTATGTTACTGCAAAGGACAGGATTTCATCCTTTTTTATGGCTGCATTGTATTCCATGTGTACATGTACCACCTTTTCTTTACCCACCCCTGATGGACATCTAGGTTGACTCTATGTCTCTGTTCTTGTGAATTGTGAATAGTACTGCATGTGCCTTCTTGGTAGAATAATTGATTTTCCATTGGATATATACTCAGTAATAAGACTGCTGGGTCAAATGATAGTTCTATTTTAAGTGCTTTGTGAAATCTCCAAACTGCTTTCCACAGTGGCTGAACTAATTTACATTCCCACCAGCAACATACAAGTATTCCCTATTCTCTGCAGCCCCACTAGCAAAATCATTGTACAAAAATCAGCAGCATTTCTATACACCAATAACCTTCAAGCTGAGAGCCAAATAAAGAATGCAATCTCATTTACAATAGCCCCCAAAAAATAAAGTACCTAGCAATACATCTAACCAAGGAGGTGAAAGATCTCTACAAGGAGAACTACAAAACACTGCTGAAAGAAATCACAGATGACCCAATAATTGTAACATAAGGTTAGATTTGAGAAACTCTGCCATGAATTTAATGAAAATTGTATCTCAACAGTGTTTTCTGGGATAAATAATATAACATAATAAACTTTAAATTCTGTAATATATATTCCAGACATGAATGAGAAAAATGAGGGAGGGAGTTATGAAGGGAAACAGGGAAAGGAAAGACTAGAGGAATCACAGAGGAAGAGAAAGGTAAGAGAGAGATGATATGGTAAAACTCAACCTTAGCCATCCTCAGATCAACAATTAGAAAAAATATATAGCTCTAGAATTTTACAGGCTCCCAGATATTAGTTAGCAGGATACTGGCCCTTCCAAAGATCATTTAATTAAATTGTCTCATAAGTCCTTTATTCCAAAGTCCCTTGATATTCACATGTGGTTCTCAAATATAGCTGATAACGGATGCAATTCAGATTTTTCTTTTAACTATAATTTTCCTATTCCACTCCATAGGATTCTGATTCAATAAAACCACCATGGGGTTCAAAAGTTTATTTCATAATAAGTTTTCCAGGGATGTTACCATCAGGATAACTGATCTAGATTATTAGGTAATGAACTCCTTGAGGGTAAGATCATGCCCACTTCAGGGTTTCTCAAGTACAGCATACTAAAATGTTAATGCAACCCTACTGTATTAGTCTGTTTTCACACTGCTGATAAAGACATACTGAGACTGGGCAATTTACAAAAGAGGTTTAATGGACTTACAGTTCCACATAGCTGGGGAGGCCTCACAATCATAGCAGAAAGCAAGGAGGAGCAAAGTCACATCTTACATGGATGGCAGCAGGCAAAGAGAGAGAGTTTGTGCAGGGAAACTCCTGTTTTTAAAACCATCAGGTTTTGTGAGACTTATTCACTATCACAAGAACAGCACAGGAAAGACCTGCCCCCGTGATTCAATCACCTCCCATTGGGTCGCTCCCACAACACATGGGAATAAAAGGTGAGATTCGGGTGGGGACACAGCCAAACCATATCACCAACCATGTCATCTACTTAGCAAATCAGATTTTTGAAACAGGGGAGGGTGTCTTGAGATTGTGTATTTTTAACAAGCATTTCCAAGGGATTCTATGATTAGGGAAGTTTTGGAAACACTGAACTAGGGGGAAATAAATGCAATCTAGGAATAACCAAATAATATTTAGACCAATAAATACACAGAAGCAGTTAGTTAATGTAGATTGAAAGGGATGAAAACAGTGCCTCAGATGTAAAAAACAAGGAAGACACTATTTCACCAGAGCATATGGGAGAGTAGTTAAGAAGCATAGCTTTTAATACTAATCATTCTCATTAAATCTGCTTATTCCTTCCACTTCAATTAATGATTTGAACTGGCTAACAATAAAACCACAAATATACTGATACCAAATAAAACAAAAATGCCAATTTATAAAGATGGAAGGTAGAAATTACATCCAGAAAACTCTGACTAATGAACACTACCACAACTGAACTCAAAGCTTTGCCCTGAGCTTCCTAGCAGCCTAAGCAAAGGGTAATATGATATGTTACACAACTCTCATTGTCTAGTAGAAGAAATCACACCAGTTCATCAAGAGAAACAAATATTTTTTAAACCTGTGTGTTAGAAAAAATTTGTCCCAAGGGTCTTAATAGAAGGAACATTGAGAAGGTAATGGGCCATGACCTCTAAAGCAGTAAAGAACAAAGAATGTCATTCAACATATGGCTATTTTTTATATCAAAGCCTTAGTAAAAACAAAGGTCACAATGATTTTGTAATGCTATAAGGACTTCTGGTAACTTCCTCCAACAGAATAATGATTAATATCACATAATAACTCAAGAAATCTTAAGAATTAAGTTCATTAAGCCTGTAGTTTCCGAAATTAATTTTTCTGCTAAGAAATGGAAGTTCCTATACTGCTAGAACCTCTGAATTGGGACCAGGAAACTATATGTAGAACAAATGATTCTCAGATGATGGTGGAGGCACCACCTCCTAGAAATGTCAGTCAAAAGTCAGTTGCTGGCTGGGTACGGTGGCGTACATCTATAATCCCAGCACTTTGGGAGGCTGAGGTGGGTGGATCATGAGGTCAGATCGAGACCATCCTGGCTAACACGGTGAAACCCTGTCTCTACTAAAAATACAAAAAAAAATTAGCTGGGGGTGGTGGCTGGCACCTATAGCCCCAGCTACTTGGGAGGCTGAGGCAGGAGAATGGTGTGAACCCAGGAGGCAGAACTTGTAGTGATCTGAGATCGTGCCACTGTACTCTAGCCTGGGTGACAAAGCAAGACTCCATGACAAAAAAAAAAAGTTGCTGCTGCTTCAGTTGCTCTGTTTCGAGACAGCAGAAACTAGCAAGGGACTGGCAGGTACACAGTTGAAGGTAAGAGGAACCATGGTCTCTGGGATCAGTTTGTCCAAGTGCGGCCCATTCCCTTTGGTAGCCTGCTAGAAATGCATATTCCTTTGACCCACCCCAGAGCTGAGGACTCCTTCTCAGTGGTGGAATAGAGGAATCTGTATTTTAAGTAATACAATTGCACAATAAAGTTTGAAAACCTCTATACTAGCTATTGACCATATTAATGGAGAAGAAGGAATAAAAAGATAACTTAATATGAAAAGTGACTTTCCTGGCCAGGCACAGCGGCTCACGCCTGTAATCCCAGCAATTTGGGAGGCGAAGGCAGGTGGATCACCTTAGGTCAGGAGTTTGAGACCCTCCTGGCCAACATGGTGAAACCTCTTCTCTACTAAAAATACAAAAATTGGCTGGGTATGATGGTACACACCTGAAATTCCAGCTACTCAGGAGGCTGAGGCAGGACAATCGCTTGAACCCAGGAGACAGAGGTTGTAGTGAGCCCAGATCACACCACTGCACTCCAGCCTGGGAGACAGAGCAAGATTGTCTCAAAAAAAAAAAAAAAAAGAAAGAAAGAAAGAAAACAAAGAAAAGAAAAGTGACATTCCCGACTTGAAATATAACTATGGGGGAGGCCTGCTGGAGGAGTTTTCACAAGGAAAGCCAAGATCTCTCAGCAATTTCAATTGTTTCAGCCCTCAAACCAGAAATCAACTGAAAGTTGCATCATGCATGATGAATAATTAGTTTCCAGCACCTTTCAGCTCCAGGAAATGTCCTAATATAGTATCAACTGGCATCCCAGACCTGTGCTTCCAAATTTAATCATCCTTCCTCAGAAATCCTTCTTAACACCAGAGCCAGATGAGAATTTTTAGTTCATCTAATTAAATTTTCTCAGTTAAAAAAAAAAAAAATCTGAAGGTAAGGTCATGCCCAAGGTGACACAGCTAATTTTGGCACATAGAGCTGAAAACATCAGGTCCCTAATACTACCATAGCCAGTTATTTCTATTACAGACTTGCTAATTCAAATTAAAGTCATTGGTTTTTTAATGAAAGGCAGAACCTAGGGGTTATGAAAGCAAGAACTTAATTCTTTTAATATACTACTTTTTATATACTAGGAAGATACTGGCCTGTCCCCCTTAAATGTTAATTTTTTAAGGGAGGGGATGGGACTTGGCTTAATACTAGCTTTGATTTTGGTTTTTGTTTGCTGTTTGTCATGTTGTGTTTTGGTTTGAGCGATAATATATTTGCTGATCCAGCCAATATCTTTACCCAGACTCCACATTTATCAGGTTACCACTTTGAGTGGGAGTGAAATACAGGCCTTTGAAAAAACTGACCCTAAAGGGCTTCTTGTTGATCCGGAGTACTGCCTTGACATTTGTGGTATAACGTTATAAAAGTCCGGATGCCTCTGCATCAAGCAGAAACCTACCCCATGGTAAAAAGAGTTCCTTCCTGAGATTTTCTAACAATACTTCCCAGCCTTCCTGGTGTGAATTAATCCCGCCTATAAATGAGTTTAGCCCAAATAACCTAAATATAGATCTAACCCTGAAATGATACATTTTGACCTTATATTCAATACTAACACAGAAAGAAATAACACTTTTTCACTAGAGTTTTTATCTACTACTCTGTTATTCAGAAGCCTTCCTAATGATCTACAAATCTGCTTCTAAAAAGATGCTTTCGAAGTGAAAACCTCAAAGTAAACACTAATTATTTTTCTGAAACTTTTCATGAGTATATATATGTATGTATATATACTTTTTCTTTTTCCTTCAACTTACATTTATCTGTGCATCAGCCTTGTTAGAGGTTGATTGGAGTGGTCTTAAAAGCCTACTAGTGGAAGCTCTGAGTAAGAGAAAAGATTAGCACACATCTCGAGAAAAGAGGCTTAGCAAACAACTCCTGCACTTACCAGAGGCTGGGAAACTCTGATGGGAAGTGCTGTTTTACCTGAGATCCTATTCCGGGAAAGAAAGTGTTTACTAAAACTTAATGCAACTAACGCTGTGAATAGATGTGCCTTGTTTAGATTTGTGGAATTTTTAAAAAGTTATCAAATGGGACAATCATAAAGAACAAATTCCACCCAAAAAAAAAGTTGAAGTTTGGTGTAATTTCTATCGTCATGATGCAACATTTGTAAACTACTATAGATGCAACATTTGTAAACTACGATAGGTAGAGACATTCTTAAGAATTTTCATTGATTATGATTACATTTTTAAAAGACCCCTTACACTTCAGGAGATATAGCCAAAATAGAAGCCTTTCATCTATTGGCCATACAATGCACATCAATGAATTATTTACTAGATGGAATGCATTGTTTTCTGTACCACCAATTGGAAAGAATTCTTTGTATTCATTCAAACATTTCCTATAAGTCTTCTTTGATTCTAAGATTCAGAATACAAATAACAATAATAATAATAATAATAATAATAATATTTGAGTTTATCCTCTCTGGAGTCTGTTGACATGTAAGAAAATAACTACAATTCTTCGTGGTAAGTGCTAGAAGATGTTTAAATGCAAACAAGCCTTTGAAATAATTGACTCCTTTCCTAGGATGAAAACAGATTTATTTCAAAGCCCTTTCCAAACTGAGGTTTACAGGATGAAGATTTGTGCAACTCTGAGAAGGCCTTCCCAGCAAAGAAAATGCAAGACTATGGATGCAAAGGCAGGCTTTAGCGTGCTGAGATGACGATAAATATTTTGGTACGTGTGTTTGTGTGCATGTGTGTGTCTCTATGTTTGGAGTGGGAATGGAAAGAGATTAGGGCAGAAAAATAGAAGCCAGATTCTAAAAGGGCTTATATGTTCAGTGCTCTATGCAATGGCCTTTTTCTAAAAATGTATTCCATAAGTGCTGGGAGTTACAGAGAATCAAAACTAAAAGAGTGGGTGAGTGGATGTGGGGACAAAGATAATGAAAAATATATACAGTATAGTTATCTGACTGTTACATGTGATAATCTGTAGAGTTTAACCAGAAATATGTCTCTGTTTCTGGAGTTAACATATCTGTGGACAGAGGTTTGAAGCAATTCTTAACTTTTAGAATCATAGTGAATTTATTATAAAACAATAAATTTTGGAATGTTTTAGGGCCAATTGAAGTTAGTGTTTATGCTTTCACTGAATTTAGATGTTTCTATCCCTTTTTATCTGTAGTCTCTATCTCTGTTCCACATTTTTATCTTCTACATTCTGACTTCTACCCATGTCCAGCTGCAATGGGGCTTCAATGGGTCCTAAGCCATTACTCTTCCTTAGCAGCACGTAGAGACTTCTGTAAAACAGCTCAGGTGCATGTCAACTGAACACTTGTCTAAAAATAAAATAAAAATACATAAATATGAATTGAGTGCTTTAAACACAGAACTATAAACAACCAATGCTAAAAACAGAACAGAAATATAAAAATGCAATTTGTAAGGGCTTTTCAAGGTCTAAGAGAAGTAGTGCTCATAGAATATAGATTGATGAAAATATTGACTTCCAATCAGCCCAATCAGTCCACCATCAATTGTCTGACTTTCAAAGTATGAGGCTATCCAGAGCAATGAAGCAAGAGAAAGAAATAAAAGTCATCCACATAGAAAGAGAGGAAGTCCAACTATCTCTTTTCAGAGAGATATAATTCTACGCCTAGAAAACCCCATCATCTCTGTCCAAAGGCTCCTAGAACTGATAAACAACTTAAGCAAAGTTTCAGGATACAATACCTAGTAATAAAGCTTACCAAGGGGGTAAAAAATCTCTACAATGAGAATTACAAAACACTGCTCAAAGAAATCAGAGATGACACAAACAAATGGAAAAACATTCCATGTTCACGGAGAAGAAGAATCAATAATGTTAAAATGGCCATACTGCACAAAGCAACTTACAGATTCAATGCTATTCCTATCAAACTACCAACATCATTTTTCACAGAATTAGAAAACAAACTATTTTAAAATTCATATGGAACCAAAAAAGAGCCAGAACGGCCAAAACAATCCTAAGCAAAAAGAGCAAAGCCGGAGGCATTACAGTACCTGACTTCAAACTATACTGTGAGGCTACAGTAACCAAAACAGCTTGGTATGGTATAAAAACAAAAACAAAGGCCAATGGAACAGGTTAGAGAACCCAGAAATAAAGTTGCCCACCTAAAACCATCCGATTTTCAACAAAGTTGACACAAGCAAGCAATGGGGGAAACTCCTATTCAATAAATGGTGCTGAGATAACCAGCTAGCCATATTCAGAAGATTGAAATTGAACCACCCTTTCCTTTCACATACAAAAATCAACTCAAGATGGATTAAAGACTTAAATGTAAAACCTAAAACTATTTTTTTAAAAGCCCTAGAAGAGAAGTTAGGAAATATCATTTTGGACGTTGGCCTTGGCAAAGAATTTATGAGTAAGTCCTCAAAAACAATTGTAACAAATACAAAAGTTGACATGTGGGACCTAATTAAACCAAAGAGCTTCTGCACAGCAGGAAAAACTATCAAAAGAGTAAACATAAAACCTATGGAATAGGAGAAAATATTTGCAAACTATGCATCCAACAAGTGTTTAATGTCCAGAATCTATAAGGAACTTAAATGAATCACAAGCAAAAAACAAACAACTGCATTACAAAATGGACAAGGGACATGAACAGATACTTCTCAAAAGAAGACATGCATGTGGCCAATAAGCGTATGAAAAAGTGCTTAATGCTAATCATTAGAGAAATGCAAATAAAAACACAGTAAGTTACCATCTCCCACTAGTCAGAATGGCTATTATTAAAAGTCAAAAAATAGCAGATGCTAGACAGGCTGCAAAGAAAAATGAATGCTTATATACTGCTGATGGGAATGTAAATTAGCTCATCAGTGAAAAAAAGTAGTTTAGAGACTGGAAAGCTGTTTGAGAATTTCAAAGAACTTAAAACAGACTACCATGTGACCCAGCAATCCCATTACTGGGTATATACCCTGAATAATATAAATCATTATACCATAAAGACACATGCATGGCATATGTTCATTGCAGCATTATTCACAATAGCAAATACATGGAATCAATCTAGATGCCTATCAACCTATCAGTGATGGACTGAATAAAGCAAACATGGTACATATACACCATGGAATACTACTCAGCCATAAGAAAGAACAAAATCATGTCCTTTGCAGCAACATGGATGGAGCTGGAGGCCATTATCCTAATCTCAATAGTGCAAGAACAGAAAACCACATATTCTCACTTATAAGTGGGAGCTAAACATTGAGAACACTATGAACACAAAGACAGTAACGACAGACACTGGAGCCTACTTGTGGGTGAAGAGTGGAAGAAGGGGGAGGGAGGGAGGAGAGTGAAGATGGAAAAACTACGTATCAGGTACTATGCTTATTTCCTGGGTGATAAAATAATCTGTACAGCAAACCCCTACAACATAAAATCTACCCATGTCATAAACCTGCATATGTATCCCCTAAGCCTAAAATAAAAATTGAAAACAAAAAGTGAGAGGCTATCATTCATGGTTGACTTCCAGGTGTGTGTTAAACTGAAGCAATTTGTCATTAGTCCACTAAAGAGGTTTGAAACTACATCTGATTATTACTTCATACTACGGCTATTGAACTGTCATTGGATGATTAAACAGGTTTAGAACCAATTTTGTTCGTTTACTGGCTGCCAGGAGCATAGAACAATCAGTCTTTTCCTTAAGTTTATCTAAAGACAAACCATATTCTAAGACTTTTGGCTCCATGACTTCCCAAATCACATCAGCATGGGCTAAAGACCCATAATCTCCTCTCGTAGCTAAGGTGTCCTCTGCCAAGTTTCTGAAATGATTGCATTTCTTCCTGGCCATAAAACTGATCAGAGTGGTAAGTAAACTTCACGTGAAAGAAATAGCTCTAATTTAACACAAACTCCTTAAAGACAATTGAGCCATCCACTTGTTCCTGACACAAATCAGCACAAATGCCAAAAATATTGCCCCTTTAGCAGCAACTCCTGCTCCCTAACATCAAAAGATCACATCTTCTGCTACCACCTGGTCCACTTCGATGACTGCCCAACCCTTAGCTAAGCCTCCAACAAAAAGATAAATGGACTGTGGTTCAGCAAGTGTAGAAGAGGCTCAATACCAAAAACAGTAGGTCCCTCAAAAGGAAGGAGGCCATAAACCAGAGAGAAGTTCTAGAGAGATGTTCATCTCAGAATATCTGCTCTTTACAACCCTGATGGAATACCAGTGTTTGACTAAATTAGAGAAAGCATGGTGTTCTGCCTCATGCTCAGTCCTTGCGTATCCATCCTGAGTTCCAGCAGACCCTCTAAGTCTGGGTCCACCGAAAGACTTCTTTACAGTTACAACCCCTTAGTAGAAATTCCATTATAAAATACTGAGAATCTTAAGGCAGTAAGTTGTCAAATAAGCTTTAGAGATTTAGAGGATTTTGGATCCTACCTTTCTATCATTTTCTGTCCATTCTTACATTATTAGTAGAAACAAATTCAGCTTCATAAACTGCTACTAGTTTATCTTGCCAATTAATAACCATTAAATATTCTTGTAACTTAACAGTACAGGAGTCACCAATGTCATCAGTCAAAATAACCCATCATTTTGCCAAGTCAATGCATGGCTCGTCAGCCAAATGAATCCTCCACCACAGATCAGTATCCAAACCTATGGGTACGATGCTCGTCGGAACAGCTTTGTGCAAATGATACAGAGATCTCAACTAAATCCTGTAGGTGATATAAAAGCAGCATTGTGAAAAAATTACAGAAATGAAAGCCTAAGTTAAATTACTCTCAAGCCCATGATGTTCCTATAAGTCATTTGCAAAAGGCTAAGCAGGACTATGAGCATAAATATGCTCTATATAGTTATTCAAGTGAAATAGAAAAGCCATTTTCTGGCCTAAAGCAGCATATAATTAAACGGTAGAAAGTGAACGAACAAATTAAAAACTAGATACTACGTAAAAAGAAAACCTAAGTATAGCTAATACAATTACTCATCCTTCAGTTCTCAACTCAAATACCAGTTCTTCAGACAAGTTATCTTGACCACAATCAGTGTATTCTTGCTCTCAGAGAACTGTTATGACCTCCTTCATCTGGTATTCCCAGTTGTTGTTTCATGTACATGCAGGATTACTTGATTAATGTCTGCCCCTGCACTGGCCTGTAATCTCCATGCAGGTGGAACCCATGCCTGGTTTTTGCTCACTATTGAACCCTCAATATCTAGTCTAATCCCAGCACCTAGTAATATTTCTCAATATATATTTATGAATAAATGATTGATGTAAAATGTCTCCATTATATTTTTATCACTAGTTATAACTCTGAAAAAGTATGGAAAAAATCCACTAGTGGACTAATATTAACTTATTAGGAAATCATATGTGATGGTTAATATTATGTGCCAACTTGACTGAGCTAAGGGATGCCCAGATAGCTGGTAAAACATTATTTCTCAGTGCATCTGTGAGCGTGTTTCCAAAAGAGACTATCATTAGAATCAGCAGACTATGTAAAAAAGATCTGTCCTCACCAATGAGTGTGGGCACCATTCAATGCCTGAACAGTCAGAGCCTGAAAAGAACAAAAATGTGGAGGAAAGGTGAGTCCTCTGTCTTCTTGAGCTGGAACATTCATCTTCTCCTGCCCTTGGACATCTCAGGCCTTCTGACTCAGGACTTATAGCAGCACCCTACCCAACCCTTCCCACCCTCTGTTTCTCAGGTCTTCAGAATCAGATTGAATTATACCAAATACTTTCTTTGTTCTTCACTTTGCAGATGGCAGATAGTTGGACATACCAGTCTTGCAAGTGCATAAGCCAATTTTATATATATATTAAATATTTTGGGTGGTTTGTTATGTAGCAATAGGAATTGGAACAGCTACCATATAAGGAAAAGTAGATGGGTTAGACATTTTATTATTGTTTAAATTTTTAATGTATATAATTTATATATATCATATACAACAAATTATTATATATAATTTAATAATATATAATTTTATATATGTGTTATATTTATATATGTATAGAGATACATACACACACATATCTCCATCCTATTGGCTCTGTTTCAATAGAAAGCCCTGATTAATACATCCAGAAAATGCCACTCCCCTCTCTCTCTCTTTGCCTGTATTTCCTGAGCATCCTAAAATGTGGATTAGAAATACCTAACCATTTATAGCAATAGAAATACAAAGAAAAAATTTAAACAATAATAAAATCTCTAACCAATCTACTTTTCCTTATATGGGAGCTGTTCCAATTCCTACTGCTACATAACAAACCACCCAAAACTTAGAAGCATAAAGCAACACTATTATATCATGCACAGGTTCTTTAGGTCAGGAATTCAGACAAAGCAGAGTGCACTTGGCTGTTTCTGCTCCAAAATATTTACAGCCTCAGCTGGAAAGACTAGAAGGTTGGAGGCGACTCAATTCCTTGGAGCCAGAATCACGCAGAGGCAACTTCACTCACATATTTGGCCATGGGTGCTGGTTGTTGACTAGAACCTCAGCTCGGCGGTTGGCTGAAAACCTACCAGTAGCCACTCAAAGAGGGCTAATTTGGATTTCCTCACATCGGAGTATCTGAACTCTAAGAATGAGCATCCGAAAAAAAAAAATCCAGGCAGGAGCTATAGCATCTTCTGATTCCTCTTCAAAGTCACATGGCCTGGCTGCACAGTCCCCAGCCCACCCAGATTTCAGGCCGTGGAGTCACTGACCCTAGCACTTAGTGGGAAGGTGTCAGACTCATGGTGCAGGGTGGGGAAAGCTGCTGTGGCATTTTTGGAATACAAAATCTTCCACATTTTGCTTCGGTTACCAAAGAAGGCTACCAAGTGAAATGCCAAACATCATCTTTAAGCATAATTTGTCACCCAAATCTTGTCACTTTGTGAATCTAAGAAAATCTATGAATTGTGCATTTCTGAGGCTTCTTCATGGCCCCTATTGATAACTTTGCTTTTGTATTAGCTTTTAGCAGAAATGCAAATCCTAAAGGAATTAAAAACTGAAACCCTGACAGAAAAATGGATAAAGGTAAATCACCATTGGAAGAAGAAAAAAAAAGATTAATAAACATGAGAAAACTATCAACCAAAATGTACAAAGTAAAACAATAAGATGATTTTTATCTGCCAAAATAACTGGAAAATGACAATGTCAGCAAGGATTCTATTACAAATGCTGACAGGAAGGAGTATTAGTTATCTACTGATGTGTAACAAATTATCCCCCAAATGTAGCAAATTAAATATTTATTATCTTACCATGTCTGCAGGACAGGAATCCAGGAATGGCTTCGCTGGATGGTCCTGGCTCATCAGCTCTCATGAGGAGGCCATCAAGATATTGGCCAGGGCTGCAGTCATCAGAAAGCTAGGTGAAGATTGAAGGATCTGTTTGCAAAATGGCTCACGCTTACAGTTGTTGACTGGAGAACTCAAGTCCTTGCTGACTCTTGGCGGGAGGCTTCGGTTCCTCATTCACCACGTGGACCTCTCCTTAGTGATGCTTACATGTTCTCATGATATGGCAGCTGGCTTCTCCCAGGGCAGGAGATCTAAGAGGAAGCAAACCAGATGCCATCATGTCCTTTATGACCAGTCTGTGTTTCTGTAACCGCATGTTGGTTTACATAGGTTGATGCTATTCATTATGAAAAGGACTACACAAGGGCATAAATACCAAGAGGTAGGTATGTTTGGCATAACCACCAATAAGTTGGCAGAGTCACTTTGGATAGCAATTTTACAACATGTATCAAAAGACTTAAAAACGTTTTATTGCAAAAAAAAAGTGTGTGTGTGTATATATGTGTGTGTGTGTATATATATATATAATATATATATCTCCAGGGTAGGCAGATTCTAGAAATGGAAAGCTCATGGTTTCTGTGCTTTGCAGGGGATGAGGAAAAGGCAGAATGGACAGTGACACTTGAATGGGTATGGAGAAGGGAGGCAGCAGAATATATTTCTGAGGATTTGAAAATGTTTAAAATTAGATAGTGGTGATGGTTGCGTAACTTTGTGAATAAACTTTAAAAACAGCTGAACTGGAAAAAACGTTTTATAGCACAAAGTTAGCACTCGAAAATATTTTTGTTGCAGGAATTGTTACCAGTCATGAATCCATACGGGTCTGAGGCAACCTCAATTCTTGCCTCCTCAGAAGAAAGAATTCAACTGAGAGGGGTAGGGCAAAAGGAGAGACAGAGGCAAGCTTTAGAGCAGAAGTGAAAGTTTATTAAAAAGCTTTAGAACAGGAATGAAAGGAAGGGAAGAACACTTGGAAGAGGACCAAACAGTCGAGTTGAGAGATCAAGTGCCCCATTTGACCTTTGAGGTAGGGTTTTATATGTTGGCATACTTACGGGGCCTTCCATCCTTTCTCCCCTGACTCTTCCCTGGAGGTGGGCTGTCCGCATGTGCAATGGCCTGCTAGCGCTTGGGAGTGAGCATGCACAGTGTCTTTACTGGAGTTACATGCACGCTCACTTGAGGTGTTCGTCCCTTACCAAATGTACTTAGGAGGCCATATACCAATTAAACTCTGCCATTTGGCCTCTTAATATGCATGCTTGCGCCCACTCACCCTAATCCTGAGATCTTATTGGGAACCTGCTGATCACCAGTTTCTGGTGTTTTCTATTAGGAGGCTGCCTTTCCCTGGCACCAGCTGTGACCAATTATTATTTTAGAAAAATAGTGTAACAACGGTCTGACCACCACCTGATGGTCGCCTGATATTCCTGGTGGGGGTGGGGGGCCTCTCCTGACCTGCTCATTCCTGACTAGTTACCTACTGTAACAGAATTATTAAATGAATAAATAATCCAGTAGTTCCAATTCTAGAAATCAACTCAGAAGAAACAATGAGGTGAAGATGACAAAAATGTATACATCTAGATGGTCATTATCCATTATTTGTAACTAAGATGAAGTGGAAGTTGAACCAAATGGGCAAATAAAAGTCATTGAATAAATTATAACACATTATATCTTGATTATTTTGCAGCTATTAAAAATTAAATGTCCAAAAAATTTTAATATGGTCCTGATATAATGTTAAGTGAAAAATGAATAAAGAAAAAAATATAATTAAATATGATTCCAATCAGTTGTATCCATATGGCAGAATAAAGAATGCTGGAAGGAAATATAATAGTTAACAACAGTTTCCAGGTTGTGGGTTATAGGTAGTTTTTCTTCCTTCTTTCTGCTTCTCTGTACTTTCATGTTGTTGATATTGCCAATGTGTTGTTTTAATAATTGGAAATATAATTTAAATATTCATTTATTACTTTTCCTCCCAGTGTACTTTCTTCTTACCAACTCATGCAGCCCTGTACAACTTTAGCACTAAGGTCATAACTAAACTTCTGCATTTTCCTATCATGTTAATATTGAAATATTATGCATATGGAGAAACTATATTCCTTATCCTAAGATCTACAATGACTAGAAAGTCATCAATATACATAGCAACTTATCAGACTATATTTTTGCTATCATAAATCTGGGCTGATTTTATTTGCACATCACAAAACTTGCAGCATAAGTCACAGCAATCACTGCTTGAGTAAATATCAGATGATATTACTGCTTGAGTAATATCATTTGGAGACAAACAGATCTTTTGTTTTATTTCTTTTTCTTCTTCCTTCCTTTAGGTAAATCTAGTGAGTCAAGACTTTACAAAAATTAGTGTGATGTTTTATCTCCTTGCAACTCTGAAGTTACCTTGCCTGTTGTGTTTACATATAGGAACACTAAAGTCTTTCGCTTAGAAATTCCAAGTGTTGTTACAAATGGTTTATTAAGCCACATATTCCTGCATGGAAATGAAATAACTTGATTACATTAGGTAACACAAACAAGTGTGAAATAACCAACAAAACTTCCAAAGCAAATTCTGAAAATGCCTGGAAAGAGAAGTGTTTTTCCTGAAAAGACAGGCTTCTTTTGTCAAGAGTCTTGAATATTCTTCTCCTGTTTTGCAAATAACCCCAAACGTAAGAAAGAACTTGAATCTTTGCACTAAAACATCTAACACGTCCAAAATTATCTATACAGCAAAGAAAATTTCAATTCTCTTAAAAGTAAAAGTTACCCTGATCTATTACACTTTAATAAGACTATTCTCCATTCTTCTTTAAACATTAATTAAATAAAAGTCTACTCCTATGTATCCACCTTGTTTGAAGTAAAATATGCTTTAAACCAAGAACAAAGATAAAAAGAAATTATAATTAGGACAAGATCAGTAAAATGTTTTCATACATTCATTTTGAGATCTTTAATATTTTATCTCTCCCATCATTAAGCTCAGAAACACAAATCCAGTCAAATATTATATTAATGGAAATGTTCTTCCAGGGTTGGTTTGTAATCTAATAAAACTACTAGAGTTTTCATAAAACAACTTAAAATTTTCCCCCAAAGAAAGATGAAAACTACATACTTAATAACCAATGCCGAATGAGAGATTGTCTTTTCTTTAGAAATGTAATTCCCCACTTAAACAGTAAGAACTGAGGAAGTAATAAAAATCTTCTTCTCTATAGGCTTTTTATGTCTTCAAATATAAGGATAGAGTATTCTTATGACAGTGGAGCTAAAAACAGGCTATTTACTGGCACATTAGCAAGTTACCCAAAAGCTTTGTGGCAAATTGCCCACCATGTAAGGAAAATGTGTGGATTTTGCTACAAATCCTACAATCAACTAATGTGTTATGAACAGAAGGCCTCCTTTGGGTTCAAGACATAGTATAAATCAATCATTTACACTTACAATTCCAAATTGCATTTCTGACAAATCAACACCTAAAAATGCACAAGTTATTCCTGGAAAATATAAAAACCTATCACTGTAGAAGCATTTGAATAAACAGATTTAAGTTTTCTCTATTCCTTTAAAAGCAAATCACATAAATTTTTAAATTTATCTACCATCATTCTATTTTAAAAGTATATTACATATCTTTAATTCAAATAATACACTATGTTAAAAAAAAAAAAAAACAGTTAAAAGCTATCCAGAAAGTGATGCTGCCATTATAGATTTTTCAAATAATATCTGTGTTTCTTCACAAACATCTCCTCTACCCATCCTGGAGGCAAAGGGATTTAGCAGTTAAGAGTACAGACTGTGTCATCAGTTTGCCTGATTGGATCAAGGCTCTGCCACGTGCAATGGAAAAGCTACACAACTGCTCATGGCCTCAGTTTTCCGATCTAGTAAATGGGTGAGGTATGTACAATTATACCAATGTGGGAATGATTACATTGTACATACCTCATTAAGAGTTTTTCCAAGGAACAAATAAGTAATATAATTATGGTAAAAGACAGAAATGCATCTGGCACATCATAGTGCTATGTTTTGGGTTTTTTTTTTTTTCTTTTTTTGAGACAGGCTGAAATTTTTGTATTTTTTGTAGACAGGTTTCCCATGTTGTCCAGGCTTACGTTATTTTCTTCTAATCATTTCTGTCCTCATTGCCACAGCTTGAATCCAAGAATATTTCATTCCCTTAAAACTGCTAAACCAGTCTCCCTAGCTCCTTGCTTCTCAGCATCTAAAGCACTCCTTTTTTCCAATAAATTAATAAGTAAATTTATCCATTCACAAAACTCTTGCTCAAATAACTTCAAGAGTTTCTAATTTCTCTGGGGGGGGAAAAAAAAAACAAGAGCAACCATCTCATCTTTATAGTCTCCCGTAATTTAGTGGTAACACGGCACTGCTAACATTGTCTTTCCCTGCCCCACTTAATTCAATCAGGCTGTGTCCTTCTCTCCTTGAGCTTCATGCCCATGTCATTCTCCCAACACTCTGCTGTGCTGCTTCTCCTTTTGGAATGTCCTCCCACCAACCACTCTGTCTACCCAACTCCTATTCATTCCTCAAAACCAAGCCCCAATTCATTCACAAAACCTTCCTGTATTATACCATGAACCCACACTGATCTGATGTACCCCACACATACTAAAATTCCTTCTCTAGCAGGCTCATTTGGGTCCTTTGCTATGTATCTTCCTGAATTTTAGTGTTTTGGTGTAGAATTCCCCTGTAAACATAAGACTCTTTCATGCTTAATTTTTAGCATCCCCTCTTTTCCCCCCGCAAACAATTACCCTGTTTCTCTGAGGATCACAGCTATGTTTTACTCATCTTTTGTCAGTGCCATAGCTGAGCACATAACAAGTACTACATGGAATTGATCTGAATATTTATGATCCCTGTCTAGGCAGATGCCATCCTATTAGCATCTTTCAGATAAGGCAGTGTCTTGGAGCTGAAAAAAGTGGAATAATTCTCTGCTGGGGAGTTCATGAAAAAGGGCACAAAATTAGTTTGTCGATTATCCCAGGTTTGTATCTGGGGCCTAAGGAAAACAATGGGGCCTAAGGAAAACAATAGCGTAAACGTGGGAACCGGGAGCTCAGGCAGCTATCATGGTGTCCTATAGGGAATTACTAATGGGATAGATTTCACCTGTTAAAATCCTGTCAAAGGGGTGAGGCTTGATGGTGACTATTTTAACTTTCTCCTGTCAAATGGCTTGGTTTAGAATGTCTTGGTTTTTTCCTCCCAGTAATTGGGTCTGTTTGATTGAAGGAAGGAATTACTTTATTGTAGTGAAGGTGGCAACTTGGAGTTCTGTCCATGCCCTGACCTCAGGCCCCTTGGAATGGCATGGGGAAGTTTCACTCCAATCACTCCAGCCCCTCCACCCTCCTGGCAAGGCAGGTGTTCTCTCTCATCTACAGCCTCAAGGATGGAGATGCAACACTTCCCTCCCTTCTGAAAGCCTCTCTCCACTGTCTTCCCACCTCAGTACCCTCCTCTGCTCTTTTCTAATCTCAACCATAAGCTTCCTCCCCACTACCTTGCAGTTGTCTTTCCTCTGTGTGCTGGTACTACTCACAGTGTAGGAGAGTTACATATTTATCACCACTCAACAGGCAGTTCCTTGAGGTCAGAAATGATAGTTTTTTTCATCTGTGTACCCCCAGAAATGCCTTACATATTGTACATCCTTTTTTTTTTTTTTTTTTTTTTTTTTTTTTTTTTCTGGAGATGGAGTCTCACTCTATCGCCCAGGCTGGAGTACAGTGGCACTATCTCGGCTCACTGCAACCTCCACCTCCCGGGTTCAAGCAATTCTTCTGCCTCAGCCTCCCAAATAGCTGGTATTACAGGCACATGCCATAGCATCTGGCTAATTTTTTTGTATTTTTAGTAGAAACAGGATTTCACTGTGTTGGCCAGGCTGATCTCAAACTCCTGACCTCAAGTGATCCACCCGCTTCAGCCTCCCAAAGTGCTGGGATTACAGGTGTGAGCCACCGCACCTGGCCACATCTTGATAAACAAATAAGTTAATCAACAAATAAAATAATGAAAGGATGAATGCATTCTTCAGCATTTGTCATTTTAGACAGAGAGAAAACTGCTATTTCTGAACACTGCTGGGACTGAGTCAGGCTCTGGCAAGTAGAGTGAACTGATGATACTAAATGCAGCCTTCTCACTGACCATGAGCACAGAGCAAAGCTGCCTGCAAACACCAAAATGTACATTCAGAAAACCAGGGACAACCCTAGGAGAGACACAAGGCTGATCCCCCTCTCATAACAGTAGGACCTCTCAAGGAACTAAAATCTCTTTCCAACCAGAGTTAGGGAATAAGTCACCGGGCACTGCTGATGTTTCTCACTTAAGATATTTTACACTAGAATGGGCTTTCCTGCTTAGGTGGTAAGCCCTTTGGGAAATGACTGCAACAATATTGTGTGCAGCAGAAAGCCCGTTATCACCACAGAGATAATAGCAAAGCCACCTCCAACGGTAGCGATAAGAAGTCAGTTTAAACTCTTACGAAAGGACTGAGATTAAAGACAAAAATAATTGCAATCTCTGGGGGCAAATCTGTTCCACAACCTTGAATAAAGGAAAGAGAAAAGATAGCAGGTCGTATCTCTATGGATTACTAGTCTCTGCAGTCAATGATTTGAAGTGCAGCAATGGTGTTTTATCCTTATCAATGAATTAATTCTTACATTATACATAGGCCTAAATTTAAAAAAAAAAAAAGTTGGGTTTTATAATGAAGAGAAGGGAAGACTGCTGCCAACAAGTAAGATCCTGATTCTTTCTCACTTACTAGTTTGCTCAATGTTTTTCAGAAATCATGCTTAGGAACTTATCTGATGCCCCCGCTCAGAAAATACAACTGACTTTTGTGCTTTCAAACAACAGACATCTCATCAATGTCAAAGAAATTAATAAGTCTAGCAATACTGACAAGGCTAAATTATAGAAACAAATTAATGGTATTTCAAGCCGTGCCATTTGCATATATTTCTTCATTTTTCCATGAACTAAGAGACTCAATGTTTAAAAGTTTTTTAATATTTTAACTTAGAACATATAGAACCAATAGCAAAGTATAAATATAATACATGCTGTTCATCTTCAATCCAAAACACTCTCTAAAATGAAATATATACATATAAAATCTTCTTTGATTATAACAAAAATACATTTGGTATTTGGTATTGTTACTATGTCTTACAGGTTAGAAAGCTTAGGTGCAGAATTATTAAGCAGAATGTGCAAAGTCATATAACTCACATGCAGTAAAACTCACATTCGAACTTTTCACTCTTGAATTAATAAAATGCAAGTAAGGATGCGTGTGGTGGCTCACGCATGTAATCCCAGCACTTTGGGAGGCCAAGGCAGGTGGATCGCCTGAAGTCAGGAGTTCAAAACCAGCTTGGCCAACATGGTGAAACCCCATCTCTATTAAAAATACCAAAAATCAGTCGGGCATGGTGGCAGGCACCTGTAATCCCACATACTTAGAAGGCTGAGGCAGGAGAATAGCTTGAACCCGGGAGGTGGAGGTTGCAGTGAGCCGAGATCACGCCACTGCACTCCAGCTTGGGCAACAAGAGTGAAACTCTGTCTCAAATAATAATAATAATAATAATAATAATAATAGAAGAAGAAGAAGAAGAAGAAGAAGAAGAAGAAGAAGAAGAAGAAGCAGCAGCAGCAGCAGCAGCAGCAGCAGCAGCAGCAGCAGCAGCAGCAGCAGCAAATAAATACGGAGATCTGGTTGATGAATTAATCAACTTTTATTGGCCAGGTGCAGTGGCTCACGCCTGTAATCCTAGCACTTTGGGAGGCTGAGGTGGGTGGATTGTCTGAGCTCTGGAGTTCAAGACCAGCCTGGGCAACGTGGTGAAACCCTGTCTCTACTAACAATACAAAAACATTAGCCGGACATGGTGGTGCATACCTGTAGTCTCAGCTACTCCAGAGACTGAGGCACGAGAATTGCTTGAACCCAGGAGGCAGAGATTGCAGTGAGCTGAGACTGCGCCACTTCACTCCAGCCTGGGTGACAGAGTGAGACTCTGTCTCAAAAAAAAAAAAAATCAACTTTTATTCAACTATTATTCAAATATTCTAGGGTTTTTTCCTCAAAATAAATAAGAACATGATTCATCATAAATGTTACAAATGACATCAACAAAGCTCTCCAAATGATGTGAAAAAGCAAATAAGCTGAAAGAAAGATTTTTCCAACAGCAATAACAACAAAAAATATCTCCCTTTGAGAGGTATTTCCAAAGCTTATTGTTTTGAGTAGTGAACTGTGCTTTTCAGAACACCAGTTTTAAAGGATGTTGAGGTATTATGTGGGAATAAAAAGAACTCAACAAAAATCCTTTGCTTCCTATACACTAACAATGAACAATCCCAGAAGGATATTAAGAAAGCAATTATATTTACAATAGAATCAAAAGAGGATAAAATGCTTAGTAATAAACTTAAGTAAGCAGGTGAAAACTTGTACACTGAAAAAATGTTATTGAAAGAAATTAAAGAAGATGTTAATGATATGGTTTTGACTGTGTCCCCACCCAAATCTCACTTTGAATTGTAATAATCCCCATGTGTCAAGGGCAAGGCCAGGTGGAGATGATGGAATTATGGGGGCGGTTTCTCCCATACTGTTCTTGTGGTAGTGAGTAAGTCTCAGGGGATCTGATGGTTTCATGAATGGGAGTTCCCACACACACACTCTCTTGCCTGCTGCCATGTAAGAAGTGATTTTGCTCCTCATTCACCTTCTGCCATGATTGTGAGGCCTCCCCAGCCATGTGGAACTGTGAGTCCATTATACCTCTTTTCTTTATAAATTACCCAGTCTCAGGTGTGTGTTCATTAGCAGCGTGAGAGCAGATTAATACAATCAGCAAGTGAAAGACAACTCATGTTTATGAATTGGAACAATTAATACTGTTAAAATGTCATTACTACCCAAAGCAATCTATAGATTTAATACAATTCCTATCAAAATCCTAATTGGACTTTCTGAAGAATTAGGAACAACCATATTAAAATTCATATGGAATCTCAAAGGACCCCAAACAAACAAATCAATCTTGAAAGAAAAGAAAGAAGTTGTAAGTTTCACAATTCCTGGTTTCAAAACTTACTATAAATCTACAGTAATCAAAACAGTGTGGTATTTGCAAAAAGGCATATAGAGAGCCCAGAAACAAACCCTGACATATATGACATATATATATGGCATACATAGTCAAATAATTTGGACAAAGGTGCCAAGGCCATTTGATGGGGAAAGAACAATCTTTTCAACAAATGATGCAGGGAAAGCTGGATGTCCACATGCAAAGGAATGAAGATGGACCCTTACCTTACACCACAGACGAAAGTTAACTCAAAATGGATCAAAGATCTAAACATAAAATCTAGAACTACAAAGCTCAGAAGAAAACATAAAGGAAAAGCTTGATGACATTGGATTTGGCAATGATTTCTTAGATATGACACCAACAACAGGCAACAAAAGAAATATAGATAAACAAAACTACATCAAAATTTAAAATTACTGTGCATCAAAGGACAGAATCCACAAAAAGGCAATCTAAGTAAAGGGAAAAGTCATCTGCAAATCATAAATATCTAGAACATATAAGGAACTCCTACAATTGAACAAGAAAAAAATAATTAAAAATAAGCAAAGGACTTGAATAGATATTTCTCCAAAGAAATTATACAAATGGCCAGGAAGTACATGAAAAGATGTTAGACATCACTAATTATTAAGTAAATGCACGTCAAAACCACAACGAGATACACCTTACACCCTTTGGGATGGCTACTATTAAACAAATGAAGATGAAAACACAAAATAACAAGTATTGGTGATGATTTGGAGAAACTGGAACTCTCGTGCGCTGTTAGAGAAATGTAAAGTGATACAGCCACTATGGAAAGCAGTATGGCAATTCTACAAAATATTAAACAGAATTACCAGATGACCCAGCAGTTCTACCTCTGTGTATATACCCAAAAAATTAAAAGTAGGTTCTCTTTCATAGGATGTTTGTACATCCATGTTCATAGTTGCATTTTTCATGATAGCCAAACATTAGAAGCAACCCATGTACCCACTGATGGGTGAATGGATAAACAAAATGCAGTACATACAAACGATGGAGTATTATTCCACTTTAAAAAGAAAAAACATTCTGACAGATGCTACAACATAGATGAACCTTCAGAACATCATGCTAAATGAAAGAAGCCAGTCACAAAAGGACAAATACTGTATGATTCCACTTACATGAGGTGCCCAGAACAGTCACATTGACAGAGCCAGAAAGTACGATCATAGTAGATGGAGGTGAGGGGAGAGAAACGAGAAGTTATAATTCAATGGGTAAAGTTTCTGTTTTACAAGATCAAGAGTCCTGGAGATGGATGGTGGTGATGATTGCACAACAATATGTATGTACTTAATACCATTAAACTGTATACTTAAAAATGGTTAAGATGGTAAACTTTAATATTATGTGTATTTCACCCTGAATTAAAAATAATAATACAGTAAAAATAAAAAGAATTCAGTTATCAAGTTGCTTGGGAAATACAAGATTATACTAAGAAAAACTGATATTTTTTATTATAAGACTTCTTGCTATGCCTGTGACTCTGCAAAAGAGAGATAGTATACATAGTGTTTTTCAACCTTCTTTTGTCCACACAGCATTTAATTGGCAGAGTTCCCATCTTTGTTACTGTTCTGTGGAAAACTTTTGAAAACATTGCCTTGGGGGATATTGGGGAAACGGCATTCAATCAGAAACAGAATTTTAATATCTAAAAATAAATTAATTTTATTAATGGAAGAACTGGTACAACATAGGTAAGTAGAGATAGTCACTAAAATGATGAATGATAGAGTTGCGTGTTGTATTGAAGCAGCCTTGAAATGCTGAAGAATAAGTTATGAAGCACAAATTCACATGTATGAGTCCTTTGGGATCCAATTAACTTCCCACTATTCTGTGCCATCTACCATTTTCTAAGTGCCTTCCGTATATCTCACAAGGTGAGGCACATCACCAATGTTATCTAACTTGATTCGATCCTCCCAACAACCTCATGAGAATTATTTTATGGTCACCATTTTCTGGATGAGGAAACTGATGCTAAAAGAGTTTAGGTACCAAGTTACTTAGTACAAAAGTGAGGAACTGATCTCTGCCCCCATCTATGGACTCCAGAGGCCAAGTGTTCATTCATTACTTTGTGTACCTGAGATCACAGTAGCACTGACATTAGCAGTCACACATGGACTAAATCCCTAGGCACAATGAGTAACAAGAACAAAACAATACTTTACATTAATTATTGTTGTGATAAAAAGATAGACGTGAATGAATATTATAAGTATATATACATGTTTCTACTTTATCCAACATTAGATTTTTGGTTTTCTGTTTTTTTGTTTTTTGAGATGTAGTTTTGCTCTCATTGCCCAGGCTGGAGTGCAATGGCATGATCTCAGCTCACTGCAACTTCTGCCTCCCGGGTTCAAGCAATTCTCCTGTCTCAGCCTCCTGAGTAACTCCTGCCACTACACCTGGCTAATTTTTTGATATTTTTAGTAGAGACAGGGTTACACCATGTTGGAGGCCAGGCTGATCTTGAACTCCTGACCTCAGGTGATCCACCCACCTCGGCCTCCCAAAGTGCTGGGATTACAGGCATGAGCCATTGTGCCCAGCCCCAACATTAGTTTTAATTACCATAAATAACGTTTATAATACAAAAGATAAATGCTTGAGGTGACAGACATCTCATTCATTTACTTTGATGTGACTATAATACATTGTATGCCTCTATCAAAATATCTCATATACACATAAATATATATACTTACTATATACCCAAAAAAATTAGAAATTAAGAAAAATAATAGGTGAATATAGTATTTTTCTTTTTAACATTTCAAAGCTGAAAAATCCATCAATCAAAAGAGTCAACACTATACCTAACTCAAAAATTTTGAAACTTGCAGTTGAAAGTGAGGTAGTCATTTTCCAAGTTAACATAGCAATTGTAGAACATACCCAGATATAGATAACAGAGACATTCAAAATGTCTTCATAGGCCGGGCATGGTGGCTCATGCCTGTATCCCAGCACTTTGGGAGGCTGAGACAGGCGGATCCCTTTGAGCCCAGGAGTTCAAGACCAGCCTGGGCAATATGGTGAGATTCCACCTCTATAAAAAAATGCAAAAAATTAGCCCGGCCTGGTGATATGCACCTGTAGTCCCAGCTACTTGGGAGGCTGTGGTAGGAGGATCACCTGAGCCCAGGAGGCAGAGGTTGCAATGAACTGTGTCCATGCCACTGCATTAGAACCTGGGCGACAGAGCAAGGTCCTGTCTCAAAAAAAAAAAAAACAAAAATATAAGAGACAGTCTTTAGGTCTTCAAATATTTGCCTTATCTGTCCAATTTCTATTAATCCTTCGGACACTTACTAATAATTGTAGTTCTAGAATGTCTTCCTAGTGGAGGTCTTGTACAGATATCTATTATTTACAAGAAGCCGATGCAAGATTGGCTTGATGCAAGACTGTCACATAGTCTCTTTTTCTCTGATGCTTGTCTTGTTCTATAACTGGACCTGCAGCATCCTAGAACAGGAGAGAGATGGCTTGCATCCAGTAGTACCCTAATAGATGGTAAAAGCTGCAACATTGTGTACCACCACTGAAAATCTCATGACCCAAAGACTGAAGAAGAGCAACCCTTAAGACTCATTGGAGGTGAAGCTGATGCAGACAACTACAGACAAAACCCTTCTTCCCCTAATACCAAGAAAGCTGAGGCTGGTGCTGATTCACAACAGAATTTAGGCTAGCTGTAAATCTCATCTAGGATGTAGTCAGACACCTGTACGGAAACTATCAAGGATTGTTCCTGGACAATAAAATTTGGAAAGAAAAAACAAAACTTCATATGTAACCTTCCTAATAATGCCTTTTCCTATTTAAAATTATAAAGCCAGTCTCATTTTCCTGGTCTGTTTTTTCTAAATACCACCATCTAGTATATATTTTACTTATATTTTTACTGTCTATATCTTCCCTACAGAATGAAAGTTCCACAGAATTTTTTTCTTTTTTGTTCACTGAAACATCCCCAACACAGAGCATAAAGGCATACATAGTAAGCATTCAGAATGAAAGAATGAATGAATGGCCATCAATATCATACAGAAATGTTTTATCCAAATGGATGACCACGTTGCATTTGTCTTATGGATTCATAGAACGTACTTCTATTCGGTACAATTTATTGAGCTCCTCAGTTGACCGGTCTGGAAGGATAATCTTACAGGTCCCTTTCTATATCCTGCTAAAAGGTATCAGATAAATAAACAAATTGTAAGTGAGTACAGTAAGTCACAGGGGATTAAGAAACACTCCCAGACAGATGAGTCAGTGTGTCTAAGGGGATGCCCATTACAATCTTCTGGATCGTCATTCAGGGTCCCCTGTTGGCCACACACTGCTGTCTGAATACTCTGGGACGTTCATTTTTCATTCCAGGGATCTGATTACTCAGTTTCGGTCTTTGCTGATTGCATTAGTCCATTCTCACGCTACTATAAAGACCCGAGACAGGGTAATTTACAAAGGAAAGAGGTTTAATTGACTCAGAGTTCCACATGGTTGGGGAGGCCTCAATCATGGCAGAAGGGGAAGAAGGCATGTCTTATATGGCAGCAGGCAAGAGAGCAAGTGTGTGTTAGTGCAGGAAAAACTACCACTTATAAAGCCATCAGATCTCATGAGAATTCACTCACTATCACGATAGGAACATGGGGGAAACCACCCCCATAATCCAATCACTTCTCACCAGGTCTCTCCCTAAACACCTGGGGATTATAATTCATGATGAGACTTGGGTGGGGATACAAAACCTAATCATATCACTAATGCTCCTGCTTTATGAACAGACTTAAAATATTTATATTTCCAGAACAAACTTCTGAGCTTTAGATATATCTTAAACTGCCTATGCAAAATCTCCATTTAGATGGTTAATAGGCATTATGAACTCACACGTCCCAAATCAAGCTCTTGGTCCCAGCTGCACCCATACCACACTGATTCTTCCACACTCTTCTGTATTTCAGCAAAGGGCAACCTCAGCCTACCAGATGCTCAGACCAGAAGCATCAGTTGTCCTTGCCTCTCACTTAACATGACACTTTACTGTCTGAAGACCTAACAGCTTGTCCTTCTAAATACATCCTGAATCTGACCACTTCCACCATGTCAAAGCCACAATTGCCTCTTTTCTATAGATTGCTCACAGGCCTCTCTTTTTCTGCTCCTCATCTTTATATTGCCTATTTTCCACACAGCAGAGTCAATCTTTTAAAACAAACCAGGCATGTCCTTCCTCTGTTCAAAACCCTGTAATGGATTCCTATTTCACCCTGGGTGAAAAATAATAATAATAATCAAAGTAGTCTAAAGCTCCTATACCATCTGCACCACTAGCCTCCCAACCTCCCTGTCTCCTCAGACCACTCCTAACCTCAGTCACTCTGCTCCATTCCCACCTGCCTCATCACTTTCCCTGGGCGATGCCCAGAATGCTTCCACAACACCTTGGGACATGTGACTCTTTCACCTGGAGCATCTTTTACCTCTTAATGGCAGGCTGGTTCTGTCTCCTCTTTAGGTCTTGATTCAAATATCTCAAACTTGGAAAGACCTTCTCTGACCACCCTATATGAACCAGGTCTTCTTCCAGTGTTTTTAGTTTTATTTTTTACTATGCATTCAAAATTGGAAATTGTGTATTGTATTTGCTTGTTTCGTGTCTGTCACTCCACTAGAAAATAAACTCCATGAGGGTAAGGACTTTGTTTTATTCACCACTTTGTTCCCTAAAATAGTGTCTGACACACACAAAAAGCTCAAAAAATATTTTACATGAGTAAATGAACATAATTACTGCGATATTTATACACACGATTTACAATTCATGTAATTTACAATTTACTTCATTGCTCTAATTAAATCCTTAAAATTGAGTGTTATCATTTTGGTCATAAATGGCCACTGCTGGACATAGGTGAACAACAATTAGTTTTTAAATTATAACACAGCCATTAATGGAAAAAGATGTAATTTAATTGCTGCTTGTATACTGCCTTACAATTTAAATGAACCCTTGTTCCAGTGATGTCTTAGTCATTTGGACTGTGAAAGAATCTGAAAAAAAATAGATCAGTGTCTAAAATCTTGCTAGTCATTGTTATTTTCCTCATGATTTAATGACAAACAACGGAACTGACAAGTGCAGCTCTGACTTTACTGATTTGAACCACCATATCACAGTCATGTTCCTGTGTTATAGTACATTTAGGATTAGGTAAATTTATTATTTTTCAGCCCACACTATGATATGCATTGTGAATCAGTAACATCTCCTCAAACTTCTTTCAGCCCAAAGACAGGAAAAAAAATATTTATAGCTATTTATTTTCATTTATAAAGTTTTCATCTACATAACACCAAACTCCATAAAAATTGTACAATTTTTATACCTTGTCCAGTAACAGATTTTATACTGCAAATGAAGTGTCCCCTCTGACCCTTGGGGGTGTCCATCCTTACTCAAAATCCTTTCTCAATGTCAACCCATCGGATCTGGTCTCCCAAGTTGAGCCTAGGTTCAAACCTTATTGTTGTGTCTTCTCTGTTCAAAATGTATTTTTTATATTTGGCTGGAACCAACATGCTAACTGATCCAGGCCAGGGTATAACTTAACATGGAAACTCTGAAATGAGAAATCTCTTTTGTCATTACTCCAATCATACCACATAGCGAGTTATTATAACTAAATATTGTGAGTGCCTACGCAGAAAGCAAACAGAAAGTGACTGAGTACAGAATTAGAAAAGTAGTTTAAGCAAATTCCAGCAATCTCCTGAGTGAAATAGCAAGTGATCACTAAAAATGATATTCATGGTCAGGCGCAGTGGCTCATGCCTGTAATCCCAGCACTTTGGGAGGCTGAAGCAGGCAGATCACAAGGTCAGGATTTCGAGACCAGCCTAGCCAACATGGTGAAACCCTGTCTCTACCAAAAATATACAAAAATTAGACAGGCATGGTGGCATGCGCCTGTAATCCCAGCTACTCAGGAGGCTGAGGCGGGAGAATTGCTTGAACCCAGGAGGCGGAGGTTGCAGCGAGCCGAGATTGCGCCACTGCACTCCAGCCTGTGCAACAGAGCGAGACCCCATCTCAAAAACAAACAAACAAAAAATGATATTCATAAAAAGTCACGTAGCAAGATATAAAAATATATATGACTTTAAGTGAAAATTACAGCTATAACATAGCATGTACCTTATGACTATGTCTGTTAAATATGTGTATGGATTTAGATAAGTACTAGAAAAAATATGAAAAATAAATGTAATTTATGTGTCAAAATGTTCACATTTCTTTCATTTAAATTTTTAAATTTTATAGTAATTTTAAATTTGAAATAATTTGATTTTACACACTATCATTAACAGTGTTTCAGTAATGTGTTGTCTTCTAGGTTTCCTTCTGTAATTATTCTATATTCTTCAGAAAAAAAAGTTTTATATAATATTTTTTGCTATTCTAACCTATCATATTTTATAATACATTACCAAGTCTAACAAATGTTTTCCCTACTAAACATGGAATATTTTTAATGAATGAAATAGCAAATAGCATTAATTTTTTATTAATTTTAAAATGTACAAAGTTCCTATGGAGAATTTTAATCATCTTCCTGTTGTAATATTTATTCCATTATGACTTTTCTGTCATTAGCTTTAATGGTATGTTTTCCTGAAAGCAATTCTGATCTCAAATAAGCATTTAAATTATTTATTTATTCTGACTGTGGCATTCACTATTAGAGAGGAACATATCTTTATCATTTATAAAAATTATTTATAATTTCTCCATCTTCAGGATTCATCTGAAAATGGCAGATTTAATGCAACTTCTGTCAAACTGTAACTTGAAGAGATATACATCACAAAACTCCTGTAAAATGTTAATCCAATGAAGTCATGAATTTCTACCAGTAAAATGTATCCCTCTGATTGATGTTTTATTTGGGCTGCAAGCAATTTTGATAAGCCCTAAATATTCAATAAAAATGTTGACTCAAGGCCAAGCATGGTGGCTCAAGCCTGTAATCCCAGCACTTTGGGAGGCCAAGACAGGCGGATCACGAGGTCAGGAGATCGAGACCATCCTGGCTAACCTGGTGAAACCCCATCTCTACTAAAAAATACAAAAAATTAGCCGGGCGAGGTGGCGGGCACCTGTAGTCCCAGCTACTCGGGAGGCTGAGGCAGGAGAATGGCGTAAACCCGGGAGGCGGAGCTTGCAGTGAGCTGAGATCGGGCCACTGCACTCCAGCCTGGGCGACAGAGCGAGACTCCGTCTAAAAGTTGACTCAAAAGTCAAATTTGGACAACTTCCTTTACAGAGAAAACACTTCCAAAGTGTCCTTATTTTAGAGCAATTTAAATACCTTTGCCCAGTACCCCCACTGTAAAATAACAGTTCTGCAAAATAAGGTTCCAGCAAATAATTACATAGAGTTAAAAATAAATCCTGCTCTTGTGAAGAAGTGACCAAAGAGTATGGCTCGTGCTCAACCTCTAATCTATTCTTGATGGAGTGAGAGTGATCATCAATGGTGTTGCTGTGGAAACTACATCATGTTTCTCAGCAGTAGTAGATCAGTTTCCCAGGAGAACTCCAAGCAGCAAGATACTGTTCTAGCAAAAAGCATTTAGAATGACCCTTCCATTACCTCTGCGTGGGCTCACCAGAGGAATGTGGGATGCCCAGGGTGAAGCATCATCAAGTTGATTAATCATATAGCCACAACCAGCATTTTATGGATACATAAGAATAGCAAACACTTCCATTCCAACACACTAAAACCCATTCATTACTTCTTCCATTCATTCATTGGAAACAACATCTGTTGAGTACCTGCTATATACAGGTCAGGCACTCTTCCAACACTGAGGATATACTTTCAAAAAACACAAAGGCAACATCTCTGCTATTAGGGAGGCTACATTCTACTGAAGAAACGTAGCCATCAGTCAACTGAATCAATAATTAATATTGATAGGTGACTTAAAGTAGGGATCCCCAACCCCCTGCACCATGGACCAGTACTGGTCCACACAGCAGTTAGGAACAGGGCCACACAGCAGGAGGTGAGAAGTGGGCAAGCGAGTGAAGCTTCATCTGTATTTACAGCCGTGTTCATGGTCGCTCACATTACTGCTTGAGCTCTGCCTCCTGTCAGATCAGTGGTGGCATTAGATTCTCATAGGAGAATGAACCCTGTTGTAACCTGTGCATGCAAGGGGTCTGGGTTGCATGCTCCTTATGAGACTCTAATGCCTGATGATCTGTCACTGCCTCCCATCACCCTCAGAAGGGACTGTCTAGTTGCAGGAAAACAAGCTCGGGGCTCTCATTGATTCTACATTATGGCGAGTTGTATAATTATTTCATTATATATTACAATGTAATAATACTAGAAATAAAGTACACATCAATGTAATGCACTTGAATCGTCCCAAAACCATCACCCCACCCCTTTCACCAATCCATGGAAAAATTGTCTTCCAAGAAACTGGTCCCCAAAAAGGTTGGGGACTATTGCTTTAAAGAAAATAAAGGTGAGTAAGAGGATGAGTAGTGAAAAGGCTGGCAGGTCCCATGTTTTTGATTGAGGGTCAGGGAAGGACTCTCTGATTAGATGGCATTGAGAAAACACCTTGATGAAGTAAGAGTGTGCTAACAGGTTATCATGTGAAAGTACTTCAGGCAGAAGAAGCCCCATATGCCACAGCCCCGGAAGACTTAGCATGACTAATGATATCACAAAGAGGCAAGTGTGGCTGAAGTACTATGGGGGAGGTCAAGATTGCTAAGAGATGCAGAAAGAGAAATAAGTCAAGTTCATTTCATAGAGGATATTAAATGTCATGGTAAGCACTTAGGTTTCATTCTGAATGAAACTGTAAGCCATTGGTGGCCCTAGGGTGAGGAAAGCAAGAGAAGAAACTGGAAAACGCAATCAAAACTGATTGCCATAGACCTAGTAAGAAATGAAACTGCCTTGAACTCAAAATATGTCATTGATAGCTCAAAGTTAGGATATATTTTTAAGGAAGAGCTGACAGATTTTCTGATATTTTGAAGTATAGGGTTTAAAAGAAAAGTTGACAACCTTTGACAGCCAAATCTCTGTACTCAAGATGTATCCTCCCAGAGGAAAAGAAGTCATTATACAAAAGATACTTTGCACACATGTTTATAGCGGCACAATCAGCAACTGCAAAAACGTGGAACCAACCCAAATGCCCATCAATCAACAAGCAGATAAACTGTGGGGCGTATATATATATATATATATATATATATATACACACACACACACACACATATATGATAAAATACTACTCAGCCTTGAAAAGGAAGGAATGAATGAATGGCATTTGCAGATGAGATTGGAGCCTATTATTCTAAGTGAAGTGACTCAGGAATGGAAAACCAAACATCACGTCTTCTCACTCATAAGTGGGAGCTAAGCTACGAGGATGCAAAGGCATAAAAATGATGCAATGGACTCTGGGGACTCAGCAGGAATGGGTGGGAAGAGGGTGAGGGATAAAAGACTACAAACTGTGTGCAGTGTATGCTGCTCGGGTGATGGATGCACCAAAATCTCACAAAGCACCACTAAAGAACAATCATGTAACCAAACACCACCTGTTCCCCAATAACCTACGGAAATAAAAAAATATAAATAATAATATCTCAACAGAATAAGTACAGATAACTTAAAAAACTAATGTATGCCTTAATTTACTCTTTAAGTTTATTAAAATATCAGCTTTATTGAGATATAATTTACATAAATAAAATGTACCAATTTTGACTTTAAAAAAAAAGATGATCCCAGCACTTTGGGAGGCCGAGGCGGGCAGATCACAAGGTCAGGAGATCGAGACCACGGTGAAACCCCGTCTCTACTAAAAATACAAAAAATTAGCCGGGCGTGGTGGCGGGCACCTGTAGTCCCAGCTACTTAGAAGGCTGAGGCGGGAGAATGGCGTGAACCCGGGAGGCGGAGCTTGCAGTGAGCCGAGATCGCGCCACTGCACGCCAGCCTGGGGGACAGAGCGAGACTCCGTCTTAAAAAAAAAAAAAAATGAGACAACCAAGTGAATGAATATAGACAGAGAAAAGATCCAAAGGCTATCCCCTGCAAGGCTGCAGTATTTGAGGTCATGATAGGCTGAGTAGAATCCAGTAGAGAAAATCGCGCAGCAGCCACCCAGTGAGGTCCATATAAAACAAAAAGGGAGGGCTATGGTGGTGAATAGGCGCGGACACAGCTTCAAAGAAGGAAACAACCAATGACGTCAAATGCTGTTACTCAGTCAAGTTAAGATGAGGACTGGGAATTGGCCCCTGAATTTAGCTACACAGAGGACATGGAACAGAAACACTTGTATTAATAGAAGCACAGAAAGGAGGCCCTAATGGAGTGGTCTCCTAATGGACAGAAATTATTTATAACCATTTCAAAGAAGTTTGCTAGTGAGGAAGGTAGTGAAATTAGACAAGAGCTGATAGGAGACGAGGGGGTCAAGAGAAGGTTTTGGGAATGGGAAAGATTTCAAATAGCCTTTATATTCCAAAGTTGTAAAAAGATTCATATTATCCCTTGGCAAATATCAGTTATGTAGCTTCATTATAAAATCAATACGCAGCTTCATTATAAAGTCATTAGAAAGTCAAAGGAAAAAAAGCCAAATAGTTATTTTTCTCAATCTTACCATTTCCATGGCAACCTTTAAAACATACTTTTTAAGGACTCTTTAAGGTATATTTCCTTTATAAAACTGTCAGAAAGAAACTTTTTTTTAATTCTTGGTAGATCAGCTAAATATAAAATTTAACATTTGGCTTCCCACAAAAATAGTAAAACTATTCATGAAATGGAAAGTAAAGAAAGAAAATGATTATTACCTATTGCACTTTTCATTTTCAGGAGAGAGGCTCCTGCCAGTTACTTTATTGAGAATATTTAACAACATAATGAAAGCTGTTAAATGTAAGTATCTTCAATAACAATTTATTTCATGTGGCTTTTTTTAAAAAATAATCTTCTAAAAGCAAAAGCTTAGGATATATGTTGTCATTCTCTGAGTGACTATCTATGTCAAATTAATGTCACCTACAATGCCAATCTAAGTTTCTGATGAGCTAATATAGTATCAGTTCATATCTTAGAAAATCCAAAAAATGAATGATGGTCAGGCACAGTGGCTCACGTCTGTAATCCCAGCACTGTGGGAGGCTGAGGCCACGGATCACCTGAGGTCAGGAGCTAGAAACCAGCCTGGCCCAACATGGTAAAACCCTGTCTTTACTAAAAATATGAAAATTAGCCAGGCATTGTGCTGGGTGCCTGTAGTCCCAGCTACTCACTCCTCAGGAGGCTGAGGCAGAAGAATCACTTGAACCTGGAGGCAGAGGTTGCAATCAGCCAAGATCATGCCACACTGCACTCCAGCCTGGGTGACAAGAACAAAAAAAAAAAGAAGTAGTAGTAGTAGTATCAGATTCTAACACATCCACTTTTAGGAGAAGTGCTGCCAATGGTTTAATGGCTTATAAATCCCAATGGGAAGAAGAACAAGAATCCCCATGAAAATGCAATTGTTGTCTTCATGTACGTCTATATTCCACCATATTATCAGCGCTTAGAAAAGTGCCTGGCTCAAAGTAACTGCTCAGTAAATATCACCTCCAAAATGTATCAAGAATTATTCATTCACTAAAGCTTTTATTCAGCTCTTACTACACACTAGGCACTGCTCTATATAGCAGTTCAGGAATAGAACACTGGGAATGGGTTGTGTATTATGGAAATCTTATACAGAAAATTATACACCAAAAAATTTTTTGCCATCATGGAATATTGTAATACTATCTGAGAACATGTAGCCTACAGGATATCTTGCTTTATTAATAAGCTTCTTCAGATTTATTTGCTTCAACCCTCATCACAACCTAATTCTTGAACCTGCCTGGATTAGGACTTACCAACTTCCTTGGTGATCACTGGCTTACCCTTCCACACAAATGATTGCTGCTATGATGTTACCATTTTTGTTGGAAATATCAAAAATCTTCTCAAAACAGAATATAAACCAGGTGCAATGGTTCACAACGGTAATTCCAGCACTTTGGGAGGCCAAGGCAATGAAATCACTTGAGCCCAGGAGTTCGAGACCAGCCTGGACAACATGGCAAAACCCCATCTCCACAAAAAATACAAAAATTAGCCAGGCGTGGTGGTACATGCCTGTGGTCCCAGCTACTCAGGAGGCTGAGGTGGGAGGATCGCTTGAGCCCAAGAGGTCGAGGTTGCAGCGAGCCAAGATAGCCCCACTGCAATCCAGCCTGTACGACAGGGCAAGACCCTGTCTCTTAAAATATATATATATTTTTTTAATTTTAAAAAATGTTTTATTCAAAATATAAAACTCCAGTAGTTTCTCCTAAAGTAACAACTATTAAACAATGTCTTATTTCATTTTCCTATGGAGAGTTTTTTTTGTTTGTTTAGGCTGTACTCTAAAATGAAGTAAGTATGCCTCCCATGCTGTTGTATTTCTTCAGAAGGCTTACAACACTGGGGAAAAATGCTCTACTTAACTTTCTAAAGCCATATAATTTCCTCCCCAATAAAACCAAAAGTGAGAACCCAATAGGATGCAAAGCCTCTTCAATGTAATGATTATACAAAGACAAAAAGAAAACAGAAACATCTGCGGCAGTTTGTTACGTGCTGATGGAGACTGCTAAGGTCAGGATTCCAAACGAAGTTTCTTATTTCAGGGTACTTTGCTTGTGCTGGGAAAGCCAGAGGAAGAATGAGAACCCAGCACAGAAGCTGAGAAAGGATGAGGTGGCTATGAGAAGACTGTTATTTACACTCCCAGAACAAGTTTATTTCTTAGTCCAGTGAAGCTAAGAACACCCACAAAAATGAAATACCATCAATGCCCAGAATTTAGTCAAGTATATTTTTATCGAGTTCTACTACTCAATGTGAAATGAACTCACAGTAGGGTTATAATCCAGGCTCAGACACTTTAGATCACCAATTTCCCCAGGGCTATGAAAGGGCATGATTTTTATACCATGATGTTTTACAGCAGAAGATTTTTTAAATATGCAATTTCTGGTAAACTTGGGCTTTGACATTTCTTCACTATTAATATATAGATATGGTTAACAAGAAAGTGTTATTAAGAAACAGGGTCAGGTGCGGTGGCTCATGCCTGTAACCCCAGCACTTTGGGATGGCAAAGTGGGAGGATCACGTGAGATCAGGAGTTCGAGACCATCCTGGCCAACATGGTGAAACCCCGTCTCTACTAAAAATACAAAATTTAGCTGAGCATGGTGGTGCGTGCCTATAATCCCAACTACTCAGGAGGCTGAGGCAGGAGAATCGCATGAGGTCAGGTGTTTGAGACCAACTTGGCCAACATGCTGAAACCCCATCTCCAGTAAAAATACAAAAATTAGCCAGGCATGGTGGTGTGCACCTGTAATCCCAACTACTTGGGAGGCTGAGGCAGGAGAATCGCTTGAACCCGGGAGATGGAGGTTGCAGTGAGCCAAGATCACACCACTGCACTCCCGCCTAGGTGACAGAGCAAGACTCTGTCAAAAAAAAAAAAAAAAAAAAAAAAGAAAGGAAAAAAAAGATAGAAAGTGTTATTAGGAAACAAACTTTATCATTAAAAAAATAAAAGCAAGACTTTTTCTGGATTTTATACTATCTCTCAGGATAAGCATATTATGTCACTTAAAAACTGATGGTCTTGATTCCTTAATACTTACTTGGTCAAAGCCTAGTTACTCATCAGCCCCATAACCATGACATAAGCACACACATACACAAGCACACAACTTAGAATATCCAGTATCACATTACTGGTAAACTTTAAAATACAGAACATTTAGGAACAAAAAATTAAAAGACAATCTTTTGGAAATCATTCAATTCAGATTTAGAAAGTTAATGTAAGCACGAATGTCTTCTTGACAGAGAAGCAATCCTATTAAGTATTATTTTCAAGGCCCCCAAGTTCTATTGTCACTTGATTATGGGGAGACTGGAATGGTCCAGTGACAGACAGGCACTGTGACTCGAATGCTTTTCTCTGTATGTGAGTCATGTTTGTACGCTTGTAGTACCTTACCATGTGAAGATCGTATTTAATACTTTTTTAAATTGCACAGAATAGTCAATTGTGACATAAACCATTTATAGATGATGCAGTTTGTTTGAGAAAGGCTAAATAGGCCTGACGAATTAGGACCAAATTCAAAACCAAACCATTTGTCAACATTTAGTCACGTAAATGTCCATGTCTTTTGTTTTTGTTCAGAAAATAATATCTTCACAATAAACTGCTGGAGATTTAAAGACCTTGCCCTAATGGCCGTGGAAAGTTTTAGAGACAGTTTCTACAGGGATGGAAAAGTGTAAGGCTAAATTTAAGCCAAAGCCAATAATCCCAATGATCTCTAAGTTCTAAAGGGTAGCCACATTTGGACAGAGTTCTTTCCACTACCATTTAGAGGCAGGCAAGCAATGTAGATTATATCTTCATGACTGATTAGATTGGTCCATATGAGCCCTTGTTGAATATCTTTTTTTCAGACAAAATTATATACTTTTAATTGTAGTTGTTTTGGTTATGTAGGTTATTTCTTTTCTCATTGTTGATATTATGTTCATGAGTGTTGTAAATTTTTAAGATATTTGTATCCATTAACTACTAATGAATAACAAACTACTCCAAAACTTTGAGTCTATGGAATTCTGAGCAGTTCTGCTTATCTGGACCAAACACTGCTCATCTCTGGACTTGCCCATGCTTCTACTGTCAGCTGGCAGGTCAGCTAGGGACTGAATGATCTAATGTCCTCAGCTGGGGCAGCCTGGTAGTCTTCCAGCAGGCTACCCTGGGCTTGGGGATTATTCTCCTCATCAGCATTGCATAATGAGGAGTGTGTCCTATAACTTCAGGCTGCCCCACAGAAAGAGAGAGAGCCATCAGTCTCTTCCTTTGATATGGTTTTGCTGTGTCCCCACCCATAGTGAAGCGGCGTCATCGTCTGGGGTAAACACCCGAGGTTCGTCATCTCACGCCAAGGAAACGAAGCACAGGGACACACAAGAAGTGAGTTTAAGAGCAGAGGTTTAGCAGGCCAGAAAAAAAGAGAAAAGCTCTCTCTCCTGCAGAGAGAGCAGGGCTCCCAAGTGGGTCTTCCTGTTCCGTGGTTGTATGGGGTTTTACAGGTGGGCTTGAGGCGGCAGTGTCTGATTTACATAGGGTCCAAAAGATTAGTTCCATTTACATAGCACACGAAGAAGCTAGCCACCCCACCCTAATCTTTAATTATGCCAATGGATTCTCTTCCTGACCAGTGCCATGCTGCCTGCTTCTTTATTGTACACGTAGTTGACAAAGAAAAGGGAAGATGCAGCCACCATGGTGAACATGCCTGGTCCCCAGGTAGCCTTTTCCTATTGACACAGCTGCCAGCATTCACCAGTGCAAGCTTCTAGCTTGCTTTTCCATGTCTGCAGCCTGATTTTTCAGTCTGCTCTTTGTTAGAAAAGAAATTATTTTGGGGCTGCTTTTTGTTAAAAAGGTAGCCTTACTGAGGATCTCTTACCCTCACTAACTGCCTAAATAATTTCTTTTTAGCTCCTGTATCAAAATCTCATCTTGAATTGTAGCTCCCATAATCCCCACATGTCCCCTTGTTGAATATCTTAGGTCAGGTAGATTAGATTTATCCATATGAGCCCTTTTTTAATATCTTATTGTTATATATAAAGTTCCAGTGCCACAAAAGAAATAGCACTCAAATATAAAATTTTCTTTTTAATTCTCAGCAAGGTAAGGTACTTCTATAGAAGGGTGCACCCTTACAGATGGAGCAATGGTGAGAGCACACTTGGACAAGGGAGGGGAAGGGGTTCTTATCCCTGATGCACATGGCCCCTGCTGCTGTGTCGTTCCCCTATTGGCTAAGGTTAGACCGCGCAGGCTAAACTAATTCCGATTGGCTAATTTAAAGAGAGTGACGGGGTGAGTGGTTTGGCGCGAAAAATGGTTCTGACAGAGCATGTAATGAGTCAGGGTGGAGTAGATAATCGGAATGAGTCAGGGTGGGGCAGGTGATCAAAAAAAGTTGCTTTATGAGGAAGTTAAGTTTAAAAGTAGAAGGCAAAGAATTGAACACACTGACATACTGATTCTTTGAAAAGAAATTTAGAACTCATATCTAACATTATCTTAGGTCAGGTATTCATTTCGGTTGTGGGTACCAGAATAGCCTCTCACCTGAGTTACAGGCCACTTGCCCTTCAGTCTTCCTGCTCTCTTCACCAAGTCTGTTTTTCGTATGGATACACCTGGACTCAGCATAATCCTACTAAGGACTGCAAAGTTTCTCCACTGCCAGCAGCGTGAAATCCAAATTTGTTACAGAGATAGACATTTTTGGACTAATTTAGTATTTCAACCTAATTTCCCCAGTCTTAAATATAGGCACACATATTTATCTCCAGTCTCCTCAGATTTCTCAGTTGTTTCCCAAATGTCACAATACTCCTGCTTTCAAGCCTTTGTTTGTGACATTTTTCTCCCTAGAAAGGCTCTCCCCTCAAAACCTAGAAAACACTGTCTCGTTCTTCAATGCCCAGATAAACATTGTGCCCATTGTGGTAACTGACGGATTCTAGGCAGAGACAAATCAGTCTTTCCTTTGTTTCTATGACTCTTGACATCTTTCTCTTGTAGTGATATATTACAGTTGTCTATCTCTCTTTCTAGCTTGATTTTTAAGTTCTTGAGAATAAAGAATTCACTCATTTGAGAAATCATTATTATTATACTTTTATAAGTTTGTAATCCTATTTACTATAATTATTATTTAGTACCTACTAAACGACAGGTACTAGTCCTAGGGCAGAGGATACAGCAGTGAACACAACAGACAAAATCCCTACCTTGTTGGAGTTCACATTCTAGTCTGAGGAGAAAAACAATACACAAAATAAATAAATAATATGACAGAAGTGATAATGCCTAGAAAAAATTAAGCAGAGAAGCAGGATAAGAATGACTGAGAGTGATCAGGTGTGGTGGCTCACACCTGTAATCCCAGCACTTTGGGAGGCCGAGGCCAGTAGATCACTTGAAGTCAGGAGTTTGAGACCAGCCTGACCAACATAGTGAAACTCCATCTCTACTAAAAATACAAAATTAGCCAAGTGTGGTGGTGCATGCCTATAATCCAAGCTACCTGGGAGGCTGAGGCAGGAAAATAGCTTGAAGCCAGGAGACAGAGGTTGCCGTGAGCCGAGATCGCACCACTGCACTTCAGCCTAGGCAACAAGAGCAAAACTCCGTATCAAAAAAAAAAAGAGAGAGAGAGAGAGAGAGAGAAAGAATGACTGAGAGTGCTGGTTGCAATTTTAAATTGAGTGAACAGACATGAACTCACTGAGAAAGTGGTGACAGTGAGGTATGAAGACAGTGAGGCAGAAAGCCATGCAGCTATGTAGAAGAAACATACTACAGGGAGAAGAAATAGCCAGTGCAAAGGCCCTGAGGTGGGAGCATGCCTGGCACATTCAAAGACCATCACAGAAGTCAGTGTGTAAAACAAACCAAAAAATGAACAAAAAATAAAACAAAAACCAACCAGATCTGTCATTTGCAACAACATGGATAGAATGGAAGATCACTATGTTAAGTGAAATAAGCCAGGCACAGAAAGACAAACATCACATGTTCCCACTTATTTGTGGGATCTAAAAATCAAAACAATTGAAGTCATGGAGATAGAGGGTAGAAGGATGGTTACTAGAGGCTGGGAAGGGTAGTGGGAGGTTGGGGAGCAGTGGGGATGGTTAATGAGTACAAAAAAAAGTACTTAGAAAGAATGAGTAAGACATATTTGATAGCACAACAGGGTGACTGTAGTCAATAATTGCATATTTTAAAATAATGAAGAGTATAATTGGATTGTTTGTAACTGAAAGGATAAATGCTTAAGGGAATGGATGCCCCATTTTCCATGATATGACTGTTACACATTGCATGCCTGTATCAAAATAGCTCATGTACTCCATAAATATATACACCATGTACCCACAAACACTAAAAATTAAAAAAAAAAAATTAAAAAGCCAGTTTGACAGGAGAAGAGAGAACAAGGGGAAGAAAAGCAGAAAAGCAGGAAATAAAGTCGAAGACCATGTAGGGTTCCATAGCCCACTATACAGGTTGACTTGTTTTTTTTTTTTTTTTTTTTTTTTTTTTTTTTTGAGAGAGAGAGACAGAAAACATTGGAAAGTACTAAGCAATAAAGCAATTTGATGCTTACATTTTAACAGGATCACATGACTGCTATGTGTTCATCAAATAATTTTATTGCTTCCCTTAATATATAGCTACATGCTATTTCCCAGTTTCCCTTGCTAGATAGGACCATGGAACTGACTCTGGCCAAAAAGAAGTAGTCAGAAATGATGCTACTCTACTTCCAGTCCCAGCCCATGAGAAAACACATGCATACTCTCCACCAGATGCAGAAAATCCAATACAGAATTAATTCCATGTTGTAGAGAAAGGTGGATCCACTATATGGAAAAATTCTGGGACCCTGAATGGCCATGTAGATCAGAGCTCCTTCACCTACTCACTCTCATATGAGAAAATGATAAACATTTATTGCACTAAACCTCTGAGACTTCGGAGTTGTTTTCTAAGCAGTTAGTGTCATCACTAACATAGGAGGCTATTGCAATTATCCAAGTCTAATACGGTGGTGGTTTGGATCAGAGTGTTAACAATAGTTATCAGTCAGACTCTTGATATATCTTGAAAATGAACCAATAGGAAGACTGACAGATGGCACTTGGAATGTGAAATTAAAAGTGGAGTTGAAGATAACTCCAAGATTTTTGGCCTGAACAGCTATCTGCATTTACCTGACTTAGTGAAGAGTCTGAGAGGATCCAGCTTTGGAAATAATTGTGAGCTAAGTTTAAGAAATGGAAGGGTTGACCAGTTGCAGTGGCTCACGCCTGTAATCCCAGAAATTTGGAGGCTGAGGCGGCCGGATCACTTGAGGTCAGGAGTTTGAAACCAGCCTGGCCAACATGGTGAAACTCCATCTCTACTAAAAATACACACACAAAAAAAATTAGCCAGGCATAGTGGCACATGCCTGTAATCCCAGCCACTCGGGAGGCTGAGGCAGGAGAATCACTTGAACCCAGGAGGTGGAGGTTGTAGTGAGCCAAGATAATGCCACTGCACTCCAGCCTGGGTGACAGAGCAAGACTCCATCTCAAAAAAAAAAAAAAAAAAAAAAGAAAAAAAAAAAAAGAAGAAGTTTAGGGGCAAGGTCTGGAAATATAAATTTTGAAGTTGTCAGCATAATATATTTAAGCCACAAGACTGTGTGAGGTCTCTTAGGGAGCTGGTCTGAAGAAAAGCACCCAAGGAGTATTCCAGTTTTCAAAGACCAGAGAGGTTTTTTTTTGTTTTTGTTTTTGTTTTTTTCTACCAAGCAGGTAAATTAGAAAGGAAAGTCAGTGAGGTAAGAGAAAACCAGGACAGAATGGACTCCAAATAAAGAATTTCGGGCCGGGCGCGGTGACTCACGCCTGTAATCCCAGCACTTTGGGAGGCCAAGGCAGGCCGATTACCTGAGGTCAGGGTTGGAGACCAGCCTGACCAACATGGAGAAACCCTGTCTCTACTAAAAATACAAAATTAGCCAGGCGTGGTGGTGCATGCCTGTAATCCCAGCTACTCGGGAGGCTGAGGCAGGAGAATCACTTGAACTCAGGAGGCAGAGGTTGCAGTGAGCTGAGATCACTCCATTGCATTCCAGCCTGAGCAACAAGAGCCAAACTCTGTCTCAAAAAAAAAGAATTTCAAAGATGATAATTAACTGCACACCCCTGTGGTAGATCACCTAAGAATATTATCATCCTTTTTCTAAAGACAAAAAGGATGATACACAACTAAAAAATGAATAAATATTAAGAAATTTTTGATGACTTCAAACTATAGCTAAGATTTTCTTCAAGCAGTGAGATTACTAAGAGTTCCATAAGGGACACACCAGTCAAGAATTATGCTTATGGGAAGTGATCAAATGAAATTTGCTTTAAAAAGTTTTCTTTAATTAAATGGCAGTTTCATCAATCCCCAGAAGCAAAGCATATTTTTATTATCTAAATGGTAGAAGAAAATTGCTTATTTGTGAGGAAGGAAGTTAGGGGATTCACAAAATACTCAATTGTAAGCACTGTGATTTATAACCTCAGAAATTTTCTCTTTTGAGATGTATAATATTTTTATTTTTTAAAAAATGACAATTATTTATTAAAAGACTGGCTCTTTGAAACTATAAGGAATACTGAATGTTATGTAAGTAGGTAATAATTATTTCCTTCACATCACTGTCTTCCCAAATAGCTACAACTATTAAGCTTTCCCATGTTTACATAATTCCAATTTCTCTTCGTCCTCAATTCTTTTTAATATGTTAAAAATATGACCCTTAGTAGTAAACTGAAAAATTTGTCGGGAATTAATACAAAGAGTAAACTAGCATTGACAGAATGTTGACAATAAAAGAAATGTTCTTTAGAGGAATCACCTATGTACATACACACAAAGACACAAAAAAATATGAGGAACTGACAAAACACTGATGAAAGACAAAATTAATTCAACAAAATAAAAAATAAACACATGAAAATAAAACAAGACAAACCATGATATATCTGAACAATAAGACCAACCACTAGTATATAGTTATAGATATCATAGATATTATTATAATTTACTAAAATTATAAAATTGGACCCAAGTTAAGTCCAAGTTGCTGATGGCCAACAAATCCTCCAAAGGAGTGATAATTAAATCTTTAATTTCCATATGTGTCTTGGATCTTCTTACAAGGGCCACCGTGTTACATGGTAGGTGACAACTTCAACTGCCTCCCTAAAATAAACACAAGAATGGGCTGCATTACAAAAATACATGCATCCAACAATGAAATTAACTGGAGGGGCATATGCAAAAGAAATTTAGAAGGAATTTGGGGAACAAACCAAATGAAGCTAGGCATGTGGCTCACGCCTGTAATCCCAGCACTTCAGGAGGCTGAGGTAGGAGGATCACTTGAGATCAGGAGCTCAAGACCAGCCTGGCCAACATGGTGAAACCCCATCTCTACTAAAAATATAAAAATTAGATGGGTGTGGTGGTGGGTACCTGTAATCCCACCTACTTCGGAGGCTGAGGCAGGACAATCCCTTGAACCCGGTGGGCGGAGATTGCAGTGAGCAGAGATCACACCACTGCACTCCAGCCTGGGTGATGGAGTGAAACTCTTGTCAAAAAAAAAAAAACAAAAACAAAAAAAAAACACCAATATGGACTACTGCATAGCTTTTTGATGTTCCGGTTTATTTCACAGAAAAGAACGGGCTGCTTCAAACAGAAATCATGTTTCAGTGGGGCTTAGAAAAATACTAAAACTACAAGGATCTTGACTAGGCGCAGTGGCTCATGCCTGTAATCCCAGCACTTTGGGAGGCAGAGGCAGGAGGATCACCTGAGGTCAGGAGTTCGCCACCAGCCTGGCCAACATGGTGAAACCCCGTCTTCACTAAAACTACAAAAATTAGCCAAGCATGGAAGCACTTGCCTGTAGTCCCAACTACTCATGAGGCTGAGGCACAAGAATCATTTGAATCCTGCAGGCAGAGGTTGCAGTGAGTGGAGATCTCACCACCGCACCCAGCCTGGGTAACACAGTGACACACTGTCAGAGGGGAAAGGAGGGGAGGGGAGGGGAGAACTCACTGTGTGCTGCCCTCAAGTTAACACCTGTCTTCACTGTGCTGTCTATGGTTGCAAATTCCTTGGAGATGGGAAATCTGCTATTTTACTTGTGTACAGTGCCTAGCATGGCATCTTGCAGAAACAAAGATTTTCAAATGGCAAAAAACATTCACTCTTATATAAAGATTCTCTGACAAAAGGGTGATAGAGTGCTGCCTCTAAGCTGCAGAGGTTCCTTTCCTCATTGTTCACAGTTGTGTGGATTGCATGATGTTCCTTGATTGTCACCCACTGGAAGTAAATGGAATAAAGACAGACCTGGAAATTAGCATTTCTCCTTGCAGACCTTTAGAAACTGCCACTAAATGTTCTAACCACCAGCTGTATTACACAGCTTTAAGCATAGGTTGTAGAGTCTTATAATCCTTGCCCCACAAATTAAATAAATTTGAAATAATCTGCAGAGTTGACCCAAAAATAGTAAAGCTCATTTTTAGTACCTATGTAATAGTCATCATACACATTATACTTAATTGAAATGCATTACAACTCTGTTGGGTAGACAGTATTCAACTCATTCTAGCTTTGAACTAATGAATATTTGTAAAACACTTTTTCTGGTGTGGACATAGCCAGTGAATAGTACAGCCACCCTCAAACCTCAAAACTGTGTTCATTCTACAATATCCAATATTGTTCTCTATCTTCCATATTATTTTTTGCTCAGAAATTTAAAGCAATGTTTATTAAATTAATGGATACTTTTTTTTTCACATTCAGGATAATTTATTGATGTTTTTCTTACAAGATTAATTTTTGACCTGAAATCTTTTTTTTTTCCTATCATTGATACTTTTTTTTTATTTATTTATTTTTTTATTATTATTATACTTTAAGTTCTAGGGTACATGTGCATAACGTGCAGGTTTGTTACATATGTATACTTGGGCCATGTTGCTGTGCTGCACCCATCAACTCGTCAAATTACAACCTGATGTAAGTCCATGCTCCTTTCATAATTCAACATGGCTCTAAAGTTTCCAGTTGATATTCTGTTTAGAAATTTAAAGTAGTGCTTATAAAATAATCCTTTTTCACAACTATAGCACGACATAAAATTATGCATCTAAAATATGAATGCAGAAATAACAAACTCTAGAATGCACTGGAAAAGGTGACAACTTAAGAGATATTTTGTCCAAAAAAAAGAATCTCTTCTAGAATGACACACAATGAGATGTAAATTCAAGGTCTCCTTCATATTAACAAACCAGTCACATTTAGGACACTGATATCAGTAATAAAAATAATACAGAGATATAAATTAGTTCATTTAAAATGTTTATATAAATATTTCTGGACTAAAAATAAACACCGAAATGTGAATGCATATTTCATTGATACATTTATTTTTGTGTGTCTATGTGATCAATTATATAAGCTAGAAGTACAGTAATTTACCTTACAGATTTGGAAAACAGTTAAAACTGGCAAAAAGATGCATAAGATAAGATGTGTTCAATGCACATTAGGAATGCTAGTGCTCAAACCTGATTAACACCACCAAAGGATCTGAAATTCAAAGGTGTTAAAATAAAGTAAAATGGATTATAAAGTCAAACTAGGTACCAAATTCCAAAATATTAAGAATAACTGGTCTATTGAATACAGGCTTAACATTGATATGAGTTGAATAATAATAAAGTTAAAGCTTTTGATCTGTAAGATCTGTCATTTCTGAAATATTATTTCACTAACTTAAAGAAAAGAAATGAATTGTTCCTTTTTCTTCCAATATCACAACTGCCTCCAAACGTTCTCTTTACAGCTACCAAATTTTGCTTTTTATAATTCTGAGACCATTTTGAAATGAAGACACATTTTCTAAAGTGAATCATTAAGAAATAATGGACTCTTAACAATGTAATCTCCTGTTCAATTTAAAATGTTTTAGGTCTCATTGCAATCTCACTGTAAATGAGCCTCAGATTATCGAATACCATCAAAGCAAAATCTGTCCAGGAATTTCTCATGTGTTTTGTATTTATAAACTTTTCTTCAGCCTGTAGAAACTATTTTAGACCTTGAGCTTTTTAGTGACTAAAGAATAATTGCTAAAGAAATAATTTAAATATTAATAGATATATCATAATACAGCTTTTAAATGGAGCGATATGTACCATGCAATTCTATTTTCTGATAGTACAAACCAGGTTCTATAACTAATCCTCCAACCAAAAACAAGTTAAAATGCCAAGTGAAATATATTTGTAATCTTTTTAAATGTCTATAGCTTGCTAGCAAGAAAAGTAAGGAATATTCAGATGTCAAAAATTAAGTGAGGAAAGAAACGCATCAAGGTAAGCAGAGAATTTAAAACAGATCATTCCTTAAAGGACGGCAATTTTTAAATTTGGTAATTTTAATATTTGGAATTTTTCATGACTTTAAACATACAGGAACAGATAACAATGTCCAAAGCATATCCAGTGAAGTTTAATAGAAGGAGAGAGGAAAAAGAATGATATAAGAAATATTTGAAGTAATAATGACTTCAAGTTCCTAAAATGTCTGGAAGATCCCTCTCCACAAATTCAGAATCCTCACACATAACAAGAAAGATTAAAAAGAGAAATATACATCATAAAGAAATTGCCAAAAAACAATGAAAAAGAGAAATCCTAAATAAAGCTAGAGAAAAAATAGATATCACATGCAAAGGAATTGTAATGACACTGACAGCCAATTTATCCTGTGCAACAATGGGAACCAGAAGAAAGTGGAATTATATGCACACCGAGACAAATTAGGTGTAAGAGTTCTAAACCTAATGAAAAAAATTAATCAAATGTATTAAGGTATATCTAAAATAAGCTGTATTAATGTGTGCAATTCAGTGAGCTTCGACAGATTATTATTACCATGAAACCACTGCCACAACCATAATACAGACTATTTTATCACTCCAAAACTACCTCACGTGCTTTTACATTACATACCACTCTACCACTGGTACCAGACAATTGTTGCTATATATTTTTTATAGTATAGCATTTTCTGCACTTTTTTACATGAATGGCATCATATAATGTCCATTTCTTGTGTCTTGATTCTTTTACTTAGAGTAATTCTGAGGTTGATGCATATTGTATTATTAATCAGTAGTTCATTCTTTATTTCCGAGGACTATTCAATTGTACAGATATACCACATTTCGCTTATCCATTCACTGATATTTAGGTTGTGTCCACTTTTTGACTATTGGGCAAAAAGCAGTCATTAACATTCATCTTTGTGTAGATCCATGTTTTCATTTTATACCTAGAATAAAATGCCTGGATCCTATGGTAGGCATATGTGTACTACTTAAAATGTGACAATCTTCTAAAGTAATCTGAAGTGTAGGAGAGTTCCTGTTGCTTCATATTCTCACCAATATTTGTATTCCCAGAATTTTTACCATAAGCATTCTAATTATATGCAGTGTTATCTTACTGCAATTTGGACTTTTATTTTCCTGATGATGTCAAGCACCTTTTCATGTCTTATTGACCATTGTTTCCTAAAGTACCTGTCCAAATTTTTTGCCCATTTTCAAATTGGATAGTTTGTCTTCTTACTTTTTAATTAAAAGAGTGTTGGCCAGGTGTGGTGGCTCACACCTATAATCTCAGCACTTTGGGAGGCCAAGGCAGGCAGATCACCTGAGGTCGGGAGTTCCAGACCAGCCTGACCAACATGGAGAAACCCCATGTCTACTAAAAATACAAAATTATGATAGTTTGCTGAGAATGATGGTTTCCACTGCATCCATGTTATGCACATGTACCCTAGAACTTAAAGTATAATAATAATAATAAATAATAATTAAAAAATACAAAATTAGCTGGGCATGGTGGCACATGCCTGTAATCCCAGCTACTCAGGAGGCTGAGGCAAGAGAATCGCTTTAACCCGGGAGGTGAAGGTTGCAGTGAGCCAAGATCACATTACTGCACTCCAGCCTGGACAACAAGCGCAAAACTCCATCTCAAAAAAATAAACAAATAAGTTCTGATTTATCAATTTTTTTCTTTTATGAGCCATGCTTTTTGTGTAATGGCTAAGAAAATTTCCTACTCAAAGTTGCCAAAAAATTTTAACCTATGTTTCCATCTAAAAGTTTTACTTTTTTAACTTTCCCATTTACATCTATACTTCATCTCCAGTTAATTTTTGTGTGTAAGGTAAAGGAAAGGTTGATGTTTATTTTTTTTTCCATACAGACATTCATTTGCTTCAGCACCATTTGTTGAAAAGACATTTCTTTCCCTGTGGAATTGCTTTAGCATCCTGAAGAAAACTATTTAGTAGGAATAGGCATGAGTGTATTTATAGATTTCCCATTCTGTTCCATTGGTCTATATATCTACTTCTTCACTAAAATCATACTGTGGATGAAGTACACAAAAATCATAAAAATAATAAAGAGTATTTCAAATATATTAATTTAAAAACTTATGGAGCAAATGTTCCCATTTAAGAAAGAAGAAACTTATAAACTGTGTTTTCTAAATCCAGCTATATTTTGTTTATAGACAATATATATCTGTAACATAAAGATATAAAGTATGAAAGAAGAAAAACTGTTATGTATGTCAAGCAAATACTGAGGAAAGCTTGGATAATTCCATTAACAGCAAACAATTTGTTTATAAATGAAGAGAATTGATAGAACAGATCAATTCATAATGATAAAAGTTTCAATACACATGGAAAACTATCAGTCCCAAAATTATAAGCAACTAATAATATAAGTTCAATGAATACAAAGCAAAAAATTATGTAAACACAAGAAAGAAAAATACACTCTCAACATAGAATATTTTAATCTACCCCTTCCATTAATCAATGTATAAATCAGACATCTTGTTACAGTCCAGCTCAAATGAAAGTACAAAAGTGTTTCTAAAACCCATAGGTCAAAAAAACTACCACTGAAAAAATGCCACATCCACAAATACCTGAAGCTCTCCAACCTCAAGGATGAATCACCCCATTATCCTTTTACCAAAAATTCCAACCTTTTAATATGCCTTAACAGGTAAGGAAGTGCTTGTTCCTGTTTGGTTTAGGCTAAGTAATACAAAGTGCTGTAACAAAGAAACCTAATAAATTTCAGTTGGCTTAACAAAATAAAGGTTTATTTTTTATTCATTTTACAATCCAATTGAATGACCACCAATTGATATGGTCACACAGTGACCCAGATTACTTCCATCTGGAGGTTCCACTATACCAGAGAACCTCAACTAAAGAACCTCATAGAACCTCATGGTTTCACCATGCCATAGAACCTCAACTAAAGAACTTCACAGAACTTCATGGTTCCACCATGCCATAGAACCTCAACTAAAGAACTTCATAGAACTTCATGGTTCCACCATGCCATAGAACCTCAACTAAAGAACTTCATAGAACTTCATGGTTCCACCATGCCATAGAACCTCAACTAAAGAACCTCACAGAACCTCATGGTTCCACCATGCCATACAACCTCAACTAAAAAACCTCAGAGAACCTCATGGTTCCACCATGCCATAGAACCTCAACTACAGAACGTCATGGTTCCACCATGCCATAGAAACTCAACTATAGAATCTCATGGGTCCACCATGTCACAGAACCTCAACTAAAGAACCTCACAGAACCTCATGGTTCCACCATGCCATAGAACCTCAACTAAAAAATCTCAGAGAACCTCATGGTTCCACCATGCCATAGAACCTCAACTATAGAACGTCATGGTTCCACCATGCCATAGAAACTCAACTATAGAATCTCATGGGTCCACCATGTCACAGAACCTCAACTAAAGAACCTCACAGAACCTCATGGTTCCACCATGCCACAGAACCTCAACTAAAGAACCTCATAGAACCTCATGGTTCCAACACGCCATAGAACCTCAACCATAGAGCCTCATGATTTCACAATACCATAGAACCTCAACTATAGAACATGGTTCCACCAAGCCATAGAACCTCAATTATAGAACCTCTTGGTTCCACTATGCCATAGGACCTCAACTATAGAACCTCATGATTCCACCATGCCACAGGACCTCAACTATAGAACCTCATGGTTCTATAATGCCATAGAACCTCATGGTTACACCCTTCCATAGAACCTCAACCTCACAGAATCTGTTGCTGGATCTTGTGCATATATCTAGAATCTGGGGGAAGTGAAAGAATGGAGGTTCGCAAGAGGTTTTAATGGATCAGTATTGGAATGGCACACATAACTTCACAAGATTTAGTTACATAGCCAGACATAATTACAAAGGAGGCTGGGAATTATTTTGTAATAGTGTGTACCCATGAAGTAGATAAAATAGTTTTGGGGAACACATAGAATACAATAAAACCACCCTTTTTAGTGGACAGCTCTGTAAGTTTTGAGAAGCACATTTAGTTGTGACATCTGTAGCAAAATCAAGATATAGGATAGAATTACCCCCAAAAAAATTCCCCTTTCCTCTTCACAGTCAACTCCTCTGCCCCAACTCCCACCTCTAGCTCCTGGCAACTATAGATCTATTTTCTTTCTAGTTTTGTCTTTTCCAAAATACCAGATAAATGGAATCATACAACATGTAGCTTTTGGGGGCAGGCTTCTTTCACTTAATTTAGCATGTGTGTGATTCAACCATGCTGTTCTGTATATTAGTAGTTTGCTCCCTTTTGCTGCTGAGTTATACCCCATGATACATGACACCAAAATACCAATTCATAAAGAAAAAATATAGATGAATTTGACTTCAAAATTAAGAACTCCTGCTCTATGAAAGACACTTTCAAAAGAAGAAAAGATAGACTATGAGACAATATTTGCAAACAGCATATCTGATAAAGGACCTATATCCAGGATATATAAAGAGTTCTTAAAACACAATAACATTGTTCCTGTTTGGTTTAGGCTAAGTAATACAAAGTGCTGTAACAAAGAAACCTAATAAATTTCAGTTGGCTTAACAAAATAAAGGTTTATTTTTTATTCATTTTACAATCCAATTGAATGACCACCAATTGATATGGTCACACAGTGATTTATTTAATGGGCAAAAGATTTGAACAAACACTTCATCGAAGACATATGGATGCCAAGAAGCACGTGAAAAGATGCTCAATATCAGTAGTCATCAAGGAAATCAAAATTAAAACCATAATGAGATATCACTGCATACCTATTATAATGGCTGGGTTTTTTTGTTTGTTTGTTTGTTTGTTTGTTTTTGAGATGGAGTTTTCTCTTGTCACCCAGGTTGGAGTGCAATGGTACAATCTCGGCTCACTGCAACCTTTGCCTCCCAGGCTCAAGTCATTCTCCTGCCTCAGCCTCCCAAGTAGCTGGGATTACAGGCACCTGCCACCACGCCCAGCTCATTTTTGTGTTTTTTTAGTAGAGATGAGGTTTCACCATGTTGACCAGGCTGGTCTCGAACTCCTGACCTTAGGTGATCCGCCTAAATGGCTGTGGGCTGTGATATTTTAAATTGGCAATACAAAGTGCTCAAAATGATGCTGAGCAATTGGAAATCTTTTCAATTCCTAGCAGTAATATGAAATATATATCCACCCAATTTGGAAAACAGTCTTGCAGTTTCCTTAAAATTAAACATACATTTACCATACAATCCAGCAATTCTATTCCTAGGTATTTACACAAGTGAAACAAAAACTCAGGTTCACATAAAAACCAGTAAAGGCCGGGCGCGGTGGCTCACACCTGTAATCCCAGCACTTTGGGAGGCCGAGGCGGGCGGATCACGAGGTCAGGAGATCGAGACCATCCTGGCTAACGGGGTGAAACCCCATCTCTACTAAAAATACAAAAAAAAAAAGCCGGGCGTGGTGGCAGGCGCCTGTAGTCCCAGCTACTCAGGAGGTTGAGGCAGGAGAATGGCGTGAACCCGGAAGGCGGAGCTTGCAGTGAGCCGAGATTGCGTCACTGCACTCCAGCCTGGGAGACAGAGCGAGACTCCGTCTCAAAAAAAAAATAAAATAAAATAAAATAAAATAAAAAATAAAAACCAGTAAAAATGTTTATAGCAGCTTAATTCATAAACACCAAAAACTGGAAATAATCTAAATATCAATCTACTGGTGAAAGGATACACAAAAACTATTGTTTTTCAATGCTAAATTAGGTAATGTATGGATATACATTAAGGGCTCCAAAGTTTATTAGATGAACAAGTCTATTTTATCTCACATTAAACTGTAATCTTAGTTCTAAAACACTATTGTTTTAGAAAGTAAAGATTGTTGTTTTGTTTTTATTTTCTCATTCCAGTGAACTATCAGTTCTCTTCAAAGAAACAGTGAGAAGAAACAAAGCTGAAGTCTGGCAAATGTGTGAGACTGAAATATCTATTAGGCCAAAAAAGATTGTGAGAAAGATTACTCCAGATGAGACAGCCAGTCATTGGCACTAAGCAATTTCAGCAGTGTCCTAGATTCCAAAAGTAAAGTCAATACTGAGAACAGTGTTTCTTCAAAAGCCTACGGAAGGTTCTCACACAACCCTCATAATGCGTATCTGTTTCCCAATCTTTAGGCAACAGCTGCATTCAACATATTCTGAATAAAATAGGCCAATGGCCATTTTAAAGACATTATATGTGAATCACTCAAATTTCCAACGTGCCTGGCAATAAGCCTAAAACTACATGGTTTACAAGAAATGCTTGTGAAATGTTATCTTGGTCACCCCTAAGTTTTAATGTCATTTTTTGTGAAGTTTCATTGTTTAATGTCTAATTCCTAATTCTTTAATTTTTTTAAGAAGGATCAGATTTTTTTCATGATGTGAGAATTAAGAATTTGCCTACATGGTTGAAAATATTCACAAGAGACTTGATTATTCACATTCACATACACAGAGTAAGTTTGCTGAATTAAAAAAAAAAAATGCTCTTTTACCCATGCAACCCACTCTCAGGGACACTGAAGTGCTTGTCTGTTCCTCTGTGGGCTTCAGTTTTCATCAATGTTGAATAGTTTGGCCACTTCATTAAGATCTTCAGATTGCTCACCATCCTCAGTGGTCTTCCTTGCTATTGGCATTCGGTTAAAGATGTTCCATATAGCATGATCCCCACAACCACTTTGTCCCTGGAATGGAAAATGCCACCTTTGCTGTAGTCCTCCAAGGCTCCTGGGAGAGGAGCCTTGGAACTGCAGGGGTGCTGGGAGGAAGAGTAATTTCTGAGGCCTCGTACTCTGTTTCACTCTCTGATCGGGTAACAGCTCCTGATTGCTCTGTGGCAGATTTTGGGTTGTCTTGTGCAGCTGCTTTTGCAAAAGCACCAACTGTGGGCCAAGAGCTTCACAGCCAGCATCAGGGCTCAAATCATTCCAGAACACTGACTGATGCCAGTACGACTTAGCAGCTCCAGTTATATTTTCCCCAGCCAATCTTCCACTCACAAAAGCATGATCGTGGTGCTCTAACCGCCTCCTCCCAGATTTATATCATAGAAGCATGCAGCATCTCCTGCTGCCCACGTTTGAGCATGCGTATAGCTCTACATTTACGCAGAAGCCACCAAAATCTGGGTCTATTTCCAGCCCACCAGTTCTCGACCAACTCAACACTGCGCTTCAGGCTCATGGCTGTGGTCAGTTTCTACCATCCCACCATCTTTCAACCTGATGAGTAACTTGACACTGCACCGACTCCAACCTACTGCACAATAGCAATGGGCATCATCTTAACCCCATCTCATCTGACTTTTTGCATGGCTCAGTTGCAGAGCGATTTGCAGAAGACCTTTCCCATATTTCCTTTCTCAGAAAACAGTTGAATCACTTCTGCCCCCAAGGCTCCAACCCTTTCTGCCAAGAGCACAGGACAGTTCACCACCAAGCAAGCCCCCACTGATAACCGTAATTGACTTTAATTCCATGAAATCTTTGGAGTCCTACAGTCTCCAATCATTCTAGAGAGTGTTGCTCTGCTCTTCACCTCTGATCCAGCTTCATCAATGTCAGACAGACTTCTTGGAGGACCTCTTGTTGCAATCAAGCAGTTTTCATAGGCTATTTGAAAGCCATTGTTAAGTTTCACTGTGTTGCCTCTCACTTTCAGCTATACCACCTTCTACCTGGTGAGGATAGCCACAACACCATTCTCGATGTGAGGCAAGTCCTGAGCAGAGACACAGAAAGAGGTGGCTGGAAATACATGCTTCTCTCTTTTTCCATTCCATTGTCTGGATCACAGCATCTTTGTGACATCTGAGTCATCTGAAAACCACAGTTCTTTTGGAATTTTTGTTTTTCACTTTCATTTTAGGTTCAAGGGTACACATGCAGGTTTGTTACACGGATAAATTGGATGTCATGGAGGTTTGGTGTACAGATTACTTCATCAGTCAAGTAATAAGCATAATACCTGATAGTTAATTTTTTGATCCTCACCCTCCTCCCACCCTCCACCTTCAAGTAGAACCCAGTGTGCATTATTCTCTTCTTTTTGTTCATATGCACTCAATGTTTAGCTCCCACTTATAAGTGAGAACATCTGGTATTTGGTTTTCTGTTCCTGTGTTAGTTTACTTAGGATAGTGGCCTCTAGCTCCATCCATGTTGCTGCAAAGGACATGATTTCATTCTTTTTATGGCTATGTAATACTCCATGGTGTATGTATATGTACCACATTTTCTTTATCCAGTCTACCACTGATGGGCATTTGGATTGATTCCATATCTTTGCTATTGTGAATAGCACTGCAATGAACATATATGTGCTATGTGTCTTCATGGTAGAATGGATTACATTCCTTTGGGTATATACACATTAATAGGATTGCTGGCTTGAATGGTAATTCTGTTTTAAGTTCTTTCAGAAATCACCAAACTGCTTTCCACATTGGCTGAACTAATTTGCACCCCCACCAACAGTGTATAAGCATTCCCTTTCTCTGCAACCTCACCAGCATCTGTTATTTTTTGACTTTTTAATAACAGTCATTCTGACCAGTGTGAGATGGTATTTCATGGTGGTTTTGATTTGCATTTCTCCAATAATTAATGATGTTGAGCATTTTTTTATATGCTTGTTGGCTGTGTCTTCTTTTGAAAAGTGTCTATTCATATCCTTTGCCCATTTTTTTTAATGGGGTTGTTTATTGCTTGTAAATTTGTTAAGCACCTTATAGATTCTGGATATTAGACCTTTGTTAGATGCATAGTTTGCAAATATGTTCTCTCTTTCAGTAGGCTGTTTACTCTCTTGATAGTTTGTTTTGTTGTTGCTGTTGTTGTGCAGATGCTCTTTAGTTTAATTAGGTCCCGTTTGTCAACTTTTGTACCATGGTTCTTTTGAAAGAGGAGATCGTATGTATGACAGCTCAGGATCTTCAGACATAATCAGGACCCCAGCCCCAGCATCCCAAGCCCAGATGGGTCTGGCTGCAGCAAAAGCAGCAGTTCTTCCGCCAGTGAGCAGCAGAGGGACATGATTTGGTACGCTGGCTTGAGGAACTGGCTCTCCACCTAGAGCAGATAACATGGTCCTTTTTTGCTTCTCTTCTGATGTAAGCCCTAACCCTAGCATTCTTTCATTATATCTTTTTTGGTTATCCTTTATAGTCGTGTAGGTATATGCACTAGCTCCTACTGTTGATAAGCCTACAATAAGGACTTAACACAGAATTATCTGTTCTGCCTCCTGGTGCTCCAGAGCTAGCCATTTGTCATGTTATCTGGAGTTCTAGAGGAATTAGAACTTGTGCCATTGCTGGAACAAGTTGCCTAGAAGCCAGTTTCTCTGCCTCGGGGTGCAGACGCACACCATCTGCACCAAGGGCACCAGCTTCTCCTTCAAAGTACCCACCACAAGGTGTCCACACCAGAACATTTCAGCAACTGCTACTCGGAACTTCTTCCTTTAGTTTCCTTGGATTCACATCAGACCAACGGGTCAAACGCCATCTAATGTTTATGTTTTTACACTTAATTTTTTCCCGAATGATTGTGGAATACTCTTAATTTAATTATTCACAACATACTTGCAAAAGTCTACATTGTATATTAGGAAGTACAAAGCTAGTCACCTACTTGTTGTAAAAGCTTTGAGAAGACCTACATCTCATCTGTTGGCAGAATCTTAGGGAGATTATTGGCCAAAAATATATATAAATAATAAAGGACCGAGTTCCAGAAAAGAAGTGGAGCTGATGCAAGATGGAAAGATCTCAATCAGAGTTGAAGTCTGTGAGAATGGTTCAAGTACACATACTGAGACTGGAGGATTAATTTTCCATCCTAAAAACCATTTACAGAGCAGACTGCAAGTATATAAAAAAGGATCAAGGAGGCCAGGCACGGTGGCTCACGCCTGTAATCCCAGCACTTTGGGAGGCCAAGGTGGGTGGATCATGAGGTCAGGAGTTCAAGACCAGCCTGACCAACATGGTGAAACCCTGTCTTTACTGAAAAAAAAAAAAAAAATTAGCCAGGCCTGGTGGCGCACACCTGTAATTCCAGCTATTCGGGAGGCTGAGGCAGGAGAATCTCTTGAACCTGGGAGGCAGAGGTTGCAGTGAGCCAAGATCACGCCACTGCACTCCAGCCTGGGGAACAGAACGAGACTCCATCCCAAAAAAAAAAAGGATAAAGGCTGCCACCTGTTGTAGGAGTCTGAATTATGCCAGCTCAGTGGCTGATCTCAGCCACTCACAAAGAGGCTCCTTGCCCAGATAACATCAGCAACTGGGCCACAGAGAAATGCTCACGATATCCACAAGAGCATTAGTGCAGCACTGCCATTAGCTCCAAGCTTCAGATTCTTAGAGGACCCCTTCAGTGAGCATTTCAAATCTGACATCCCTGACATCAATAAAACAAAGAAAATAAATGGCAGTTTGCATAAAATTGCAAGGACCACTAACCCCACTCCAGATAGAGAAGGACAGAGGCTATGCTCGAGCAACCCCTAGAGGACATGGTGGGCTGAGCTGCAGAATTGCAGGTTCATTTATATCTGTCTGTTAGAGTCTTATAATCTTATATGGCCAGGAGCAATAGCTGTTAGAATAATATTTATGGCTACATAGTATTCAGCAAAAAAGCAGACAGCTCATTCAATTATTTACTTTGACTATATACATGGTAAATAGCCCTCAGAAAATGTCTCTCAGAGTGACCTTGGGCTTTTAGTCTCCACCAAAAGAACTTCAGATTTCAAATGGAATAGCATCCAATGTTAAGTTTCCCTTGTCACTTCTTATAATTTCTTATTAGGTTGGTGCAAAAGTAACTGCAGTTTTTGCCATTGACAGTAATGGCACTTTGGGAGGTCAAGGCGGGCCAATCGCCTGAGGTCGGGAGTTTAAGACCAGTCTGCCCAACGTGGAGAAACCCCATCTCTACTAAATATACAAAATTAGCCAGGCGTGGTGGCACATGCCTGTAATCCCAGCTACTCGGAAGGCTGAGGCAGGAGAATCGCTTGAACCCAGGAGGTGGAGGTTGCAGTGAGCCAAGATCGCACCATTGCACTCCAGCCTGGGCAAAAAGAGTGAGACTCCGTCTCAAAAAATAAAATAAAATAAAGAGTCACAGGTAATCAACTATATTTTGCCAAGCTGAAAATGTATTTATTGAGAGCACAAGAAAAACAGAGTAAGTAAACACTCTAATCCCTTTTTAAAAGTCAACTACAGGCCAGGAATGGTGGCTCATGCCTGTAATCCCAGCATTTTGGGAGGGTGAGGCAGGTGGATCATTTGATCTCAGGAGTTCAAGACCAGCCTGGGTAACAGGGCAAAACCTCATCTCTATAAAAAATTAGCCAGGTGTGGTTACATGCACCTGTGGTACCAGCTACTTGAGAGGCTGAGGTGAGAGGATCACTTGGGCCTGGCAGGTGGAGGCTACAGTAACATAATTGTACCACTGCACTCCACCCCGGGCAACAACAGCGAGACTCTGTCTCAAAAAGAATAAAAATAAACAACAAAAACTTACGACTTCTAATTCACACCAACTTAGGATTTCTCCACAAATAAGACAGCAGAGGTTTTTCTACTGTGGTTAACTTTCTCTTAGTATTTATTGGATAAAATCATACAAGTAAATGCAAGCATCATTCTCTGGATGGAGTAATATTTTAGAAATAAAAATGGAGTATCTCATATCGCCAAAATAATTTGAAATTAATTGTAAATTGCATCCCTGTTCGAAAACATCGTGTTTAGAAATACTAATCAACAGAATGACTTTTTTTTTTTTTAAACTGGCTAAAACCAACAGAAGAGCAACTCGGTTCCATTTTGAGGAGGTAGGATACCATAGGGGTTAAGGACAGTCTTTGAGGTCAAGGACAGTCTTTGAGGTCAGTAGATTTGAGTGGAAATCCTGCCTCTCAGAAGCACCTCAAACCGTGTGTGTCTTCTTTAACAATTTACTTCTTTCCTTTAAGCTTTACTTTCCCACCAGTAGGAAGACAATATTAATAACTACCTCAAAGCAAAGCAAGTCAACTAATCTATATGAACTATAGTTCCTCCTGCTGTAAAAATGAGCTGTTAATACTGACCTCAGAGACTCATTGTTCGAACTTAACAAAAAACCTGCTGAAACACATGAAATGTCAAGAACTACATAAATATCATAATTAAGTTGCTTCATATCATTTGTGGAACGTGGCGGTATATAAATTAAGTAATTAAATATATAAGTATTAACAACAATTAGTCTGTAGAATTTTCTAGTCAATTCTCATACCAGGGTCTCGGGCTCTTACACTGATTGGAAAACCACATTTGGACATGGCTTGATACACAGGATCCTTGCCTTTATATCACTGAGTGAGCTTGTTGTGGAGACAAATGTCCAACAGGCATAAACAGACAAACTCATTTCCCTTCATGACTACACAATCTGAATATGGGTGGACAAGTGAGGTCAAAACGTAGCTGAACCTTGGCACTATTCTTGCCTCATTGGTTTTCAGCCCAGGTTTCTTAAGAAAGAAAGCTTCTTTTTTATTGCATCATCTCAGCCTCTCAAACCCCAAAGGGCAACATTTCTAGAGATTTCTGCACAGCAAGGAGGGTTTTCTCCCACCCAAAAGCAATGTCTCAAACTTTTGCTGCTGTTGTCCTGACAGACTCCTTACATCTTTTTCTCCTTCAGAGACCAATGCTAAACTCGAGGGTGGCTTATTTAAACATTTTTTACTCACCTTATTAATATCCAGTGGAAATTATCTGGACTGCCTTTCAAAGAAAGTTCTATTAGTGTCAGGTAACAACATGCTCTGCAGTTTAAATGCAACTTTTAAGCATTTCAGAATTGATGCTTAAGTAATCACAGGATTTGCATTTTAAAACTTATGCTAGCATAATGAAGTAAAAGAGAGGCACAATACCTGTGTTCTAGTCCTGATAGTCATCAAATTCTACAAATTTCGGCTTTCTTATCTACACACAGATTTTTGCCACGATCTAATGTGTGTGCGTGTACACACACACACTCCAAATCCGTGGGTCCCGTGGGTCCCATGGGTTCTGCATTCATGAATTCAACCAATTGCAGATCAAAACTATTCAAAAAAAAATTGTGTCTGCACTGAACATGTACAGACTTTTACTTGCTTGTCATTCCCTAAACAATATGTGACAATAACTATTTACATTGCATTTGCATTGTATGAGGTATTATAAGTAATCTAGAGATGATTTAAACTATATGTGAAGGGCTGGGCGTGATGGCTCAACGCCTATAATCCCAGGACTTTGGGAGGTGGAGGGGGGTGGATCAACTGAGGTCAAGAGTTCAAGAACAGCCTGGCCAACATGGTGAAACCCCATCGCCACTAAAAATACAAAAATTAGCTGGGTGTGGTAGCGGGAGCTACTCAGGAGGCTGAGGCAGGAGAATAGCTTGAACTTGGGAGGCGGAGGTTACAGTGGGCCGAGATGGTGCCATTGCACTCCAGCCTGGCAACAAGAATGAAACTCCATCTCCAAAAAAACAATATAAAATAAGGTATATGTAAGGATGTGCATAGGTTATATGCAAATACAAAGCCATTTTATATCAAGGACTAATGCAACTACAGATTTTGATATCTGCAGGACATCCTAGAACCAATGCTCACAGATACCAAAGGATGACATTATAACATAAATGTGATTTTGTATACAAAGGTAAGGTTAAAAGGGATTTGGTTATCTCTAAAATTTCCAAATTGCTTTTCAAATACCACAAATTATTCCCAAGTAGTTATGATAATAATGCATGGGGGAGAAAAAGCCACTTGCAAACATCAGAATTCATGTTTTTAGCACCAATTGTGGACAGCCTCTGTCCCTGGACCAGAAAATGTAAAACTGAATTAGATACCTATCTACATTCAAGAAGCTCATGGCACATCATAAACATTATCTCTGGTATTGCTGTAGATACTGCAAAGGTTTGCAAGGATTGCAAAGAAACCATCTATTCCTTAGGTAGCAAGATGAACCATAATAAAGGACTTAACGTCTATAACTTTCACAATATTTCTGCTTGACCTCTCCATTACGGAGCAGCACACATTAATTTCAAGAGGATCTTCCCATGAATAATCTGGCACACCCTTTTTTCCACCCTCATGATTAATAAAAGGCATTCTACGAATGTTTTATAGCAGTTCCCAGAAGGAACAACTCATCTGCCCTGTGCCTGAGAGCTGACTGTGAAAGACCTCAGGGCTAGAGAAATGGCCTGGGATCTTCACCTTTTAGCAGGAAAACTTCCAGGGAATCCCTTTTTTCTGTCCACAATTCATTTTGACCCTCTGCTGCTTCATCCTCCCCACTCATTGCCTGGGGAGTGGGAAAAGGGACGGCTATGAATTGATCTATGTCTCCCCAAAATTCGTATGTGGAAGCCCTAACCTCTGATGCTATTGTATTTCAAGATAGAGTCTTTTTTTTTTGGGCGGGGGGGGGGGGTGGCGGACAGATCTTGTTCTGTTGCCCAGGCTGGAGTGCAGTGGTGCAATCGCTGCTCACTACAACCTCCGCCTCCCAGGTTCAAGCAATGATCCCGCTTCAGCCTCCTGAGTAGCTAGGATTACAGATGTGCACTATGACACCCAGCTAATTTTTGTACTGTTAATAGAACGGGGTTTCATCATGTTGGCCAGGCTGGTCCAAACTCCCGATCTTAGGTGATCCGCCTGCCAGGGCCTCCCGAAGTGCTGGGATTACTGGCATGAGCCATGGTACCCAGCCACAGGATAGTCTTTAAAGCGGTAATTAAGGTTAAATATGACCATAAGGGTGGGGCCCTAATCCAGCAGGATTGCAAATGCACACAGAAAGGGGTATGTGAGGACACTGTGATAAGGCAGCCATCTGAAGGCTGAGGACATAGACTTGTGGGAAAGTAAAATGCTGACACCTTAATCTTGGACTTTCAGCCTCTAGAACTATGAAAAAATAAATGTCTATTGTTTAAGCCATCCAGTCTGTAATATTTTGTCATGCCAGTCTTAGCAGACTAATACAGGGGATTCACCAAGCTTTGGAATCAAAGTGTTCTTCCGACAGACACAAACACTTCCTCTGTTTTCAGCCCCAGGCCTGTGTCACCATTTCCATAGAAGCCAGTGCCTTCCATTCCTCTGGGCTGCAGAGCAAGTGGGCAAACTTTGCATTAGTATCCCACAAACCTTAGGCAATTAGCTATTAACATCACCCTTTTCTTCTCTGCTAAATCAATTTCTATTCTTATTTCTTGTGATTTATAGCTAATGGCACCTCTGATTGCCATCAAAAGTGAAATTCCACCCGTAGCTCCAGCTACTAGGGAAGCTGAGGCAGGAGAATGGCTTGAAACCTGGAGACAGAGGTTGCAGTGAGCCAAGATTGTGCCACTGCACTCCAGCTTGGGCAACAGAGCAAGACTCCATCTCAAAAAATAGTAAGTAATAAATAATAAGTAATAAAGTTCCATGTCACCACACTGAAGGTAAGTTATACATTATACATCTGAACTTTCAAGAAATCAGGGAGAGAGAAAATAGCCACATCTCCAATTAGGCCAGTTTCAGTTGGCATGACAAGGAAGTCCACCTGCTTTAACCTTTACAAGAAAAGTAACTTTGAAACTATCAATCTGCATTTCGTTTTCTGTTTCTGCTTTCTTCAGCTCTTTTCTGTCTATAAAACCAAAGTGCCCAACTAAAATATTTAAACTAAACTTGCTGGCCGGGTGCGGTGGCTCACACCTGTAATCCCAGCACTTTGGGAGACCGAAGCGGGCCAATCATGAGATCAGGAGATCAAGACCATCCTGGCTAACACAGTGAAACCCCATTTCTACTAAAAATACAAACACTTAGGCAGGGGTGGTGGCGAGGGGTGGTGGCGGGTGCCTGTAGTCCCAGCTACTCAGGAGGCTGAGGCAGGAGAATCGCATGAACCTGGGAGGCGGAGTTTGCAATGAGCTGAGATCACACCACTGCACTCCAGCCTGGGCAATAGAGTGAGACTTCATCTCAAAAAAATAAAATAAAATAAAAAAATAAAAATAAACTAAACTTGCTATGATTTTGTCTTTTGCCAGTCTGGCGATCCCAAAGGGACCCAGGGTACACTGCTGATCACCCCCAAGACTCTTTGAGGAATGCAGGAAAAGCACCACTGACCCCTTTTCAGGTTTCCTGTCTTCCTCGTGGAGCCCTGACAGTCGTAAGTAAGTTTCTCTCAAGTCAGACTCTGCTCTTTTTGCATTGCACCCCTGGTTTTTTTTTGGCTTTCAAATCCAGTTAGTTTGTGCTATGAGAAGGGACTTGGCCTTTGAGTTTGTGGTGGCTGACAAGTAACTGGCAAGAGCTGCATCTTTCTGCTCCCACTTTGGAGATGTCTTGGTTAAAGTTATAGAGGCTTATTTGTTTTGGTCTTAAGCCCCCAAGAATACGGCCAGACAGAAATGTGGGTGTACCCCACGTGCAGCTAGTGTATTGACTGCTGCCAGCTCTCAAGGAATTGTCTAAGTCTTCCTTTCTGTTGGTTATCTTTGGGAGAAGCTCTGGATCATGAAAGAGCTACAATTTTAAAGGTAACTGACAGCAGTTGCAATAAATGGTTGTTATTGTACGAGGCATGAACTCCTCAAAAATCTTAAGTATTTGGGTTTCTGTCCTCTTCTTTTCTTTTTCTTGAATGCCTCAGTAAGGGAGGCTTCAGGGTACTGACTGGGTCAGACAAAACTGGGTATTGGCTAAATTGATCAAGGGGATCTCAGAGCCAAAGCTACAACCTGACTGGTGGGCATAGTTTGAGCAAACTTAAAAGCTATTACAGCTGTGGCTGGGTGCAGTGGCTCATGTCTGTAATCCCAGCACTGAGGCCGAGGCAGTCAGGAGTTCGAGACCAGCCTGGCCAACATGGTGAAATCCTATCTCTACTAAAAATACAAAAATTAGCCTAGTATGGTGGTGCACACCTGTAATCCCAGCTACTCGGGAGGCTGAAGCAGAAGAATCACTTGAACCTGGGAGGCGGAGGTTGCTGTGAGCCAAGATCGTGCCACTGTACTCCATCCTGGGTAACAGAGCGAGACTCTGTCTCTCAAAAAAAATAAAGCTATTACAGTGCTCACCACTAAAAAAATAAGACTTCCATGAAAAAATAAAGTGGTAACAGAATGGGCTAACTGACATTAGGTTGCTCACCACCCTCAAGAATATTTTCATGCAATGAGGTAGGCCATGAAAGCATTACACGACACAAGCCCGTGGTGCTTTCTTCAGGCTTTAATCTTGGCTCTAAGAGAGCCAAGATTCAATCTACAAATTTCACCCTTAATTTCTAAAGACCTGAATACTCCATAGGCCTACCTTTTAGATGTGTAAATACTAGGTCCCAGAAGCTGCTTACAAAAATAGCAAAATCATACTACAGATAATTTAGAATTATGATGGCCATGACATGGAATTTTCCAGATGAACCACACTGCACTTTAAGAAATGCATTTAAAAATGAGAGTCTCTCATGGGGGGCCTACCAAGGGTTGTCTATTGATGTGTATACTCTTCCAAAAAGGAATTTAAAATTTTTTATACTTTTTTAAAAAGACTCCTTACAAAGGCAAATGGAAAGCTTAAGTGACTAATTGATGAGAAAAATTGAATCTGTTAACCTTTTCACGTAGTTATTCTCCCGTCCCTAAGGCAAAAAAAAAGTGAGATAAAGTATTTATAAAGGTCAGGGTGGATCTGCTGCTTGTTCGGAGCTATCCATCCTGAGTTCATGTGTAGAAAATGCTTTTTTTGCCCCATTTGTTAATGGGCTCCAGCCTGAACTCAGTAAATTCAGTTGAGAAGCAAGCACTGGCCAAGGGCAGTGGTTCATGCCTGTAATCCCAGCACTTTGGGAGGCCGAGGCAGGCGGATCACCTGAGCTCAGGAGTTTGAGATCAGCCTGGTCAACATGGTGAAACTCCATCTCTACTAACAATACAAAAACTAGCCAAGCGTGATGGCGTGTACCTGTAATCTCAGCTACTCAGGAGACTGAGGCAGGAGAATTGCTTTGATCCCAGGAGGCGGAAGTTGCAGTGAGCCGAGATCGTGCCACTGCACTCTAGCCTGGGTGACAGAGCAAGACTCCATCCTAAAAAAAAAAAAAAAAAAAAAGAAAAGAAAGAAACTAACTCAAATGCTTTTTAAGTTCACATGACTTCAGTAAAATTTCGTAAATAAGAATACTGTTGGTTTAATTAAAATGAGATGGGGGAAGGTGACGATGGTTAATGGGTACAAAAAAAACAGAATAAGACCAACTATTTGATAGCACAATAGTTTGAATACAGCCAATAATAACAACTGTGTATTTCAAAATATCTTAAAGAGTGTAATTGGATTGTTTGTAACTCAAAGGATAAAAGCTCTATGAAGGATAGATACCTCAATCTCCATGATGTGCTTATTTCACACGGCAAGCCTGTATCAAAACATCTTACATACCCCTTAAATAAAATACCTACTACGTACCCACCAAAATAAAAATAGAAAACAAAAAAATGAAAACAGTCATGTCTTCAGAATTGTCGGCATCAAATATAATGCAGAAACAATCTTTATTTCTATTAGATCATTCAGATCATAAAATTATGAGTTCGACCTCAGAAAAAATGTGCGAGAGGATAGTGCAGTGTCCGCTACTTTGTGTGTATCAAGCACAGAAGCAAAACAAGGACCCATATATTTAATTTTGGGGGCTTTTAATGATACTTGCCCAATATGCATGTGCTATGAGACAGTTCATGAGAAAATGGCTTGAGATGATGGCTAAGTCTGTCAAATGTCTCAATCTTTATGAATAATCTAAGTGTAATTGTTAAGGACAAAGGAAATAAACGTGAGATAAAACTTTACAAATGAACTTGCCATAGTTATCAAAATCTTTTTCAGCAACTTGAAATCTTAATCTCACGTAATATTAACAGATATTCATGAAATATGAGTCATTTCTAAGTTAAAATATTAACGTTAATTGCTGAACATATGTTTAAAGTATATACACTTTGGCATCTTATTTTTACATGATATAAAGAAGCTAAATATATTTGAGTCTGTTGGTAAACATGAAAAAATTGTTCCATGAGGAAGCACATGTTTTTGGAAGTTATAAAATGTATATTCATAAAATGTTGATATATGACAGTTTAAAATTGCTTATTCCCTAGGTTTTCATTAGAAATTAAGGTTATTAAGAGTCAAAAATTCTAATCAACATATGGTAATTAAAACTAGAAATAAAAAAAGAAACACTTCATACGGTAAGGAAAGTAAGACATGTTTCTGCTAAGTGAAGCTATGTGGTATGGAAGATGTGCTCTGGCTAAGAGAAAAAGTGAGTAATTTTTGTTTGGAAGTAGAATAACTGGTTTGTCCAAAAGGAGAAAGAGGAAATGTATAGGACAAAGGACTGAAGTAATATAAGAAAGTTATAGATTTGTGGAAGATAAATCTTATGAGAGAAATTTTATGTGTAATCAAGTTGCCTAAAATTATAGAATTACTTGTAAGTAACTGATGCGCTTAAGCATTCCTCCTGCCTCAGCCTCCCACCCAGGCATGAGCCCCCGCACCCAGCTCTTATTTTTCAGAATACTTGAGCACTTTGTTTGATTCCAAATATGATTAATAAAATTTCAACTTGAGGGGAACAATCGGAGAAGTCCATGAAGTTCACTCAGATATTTTTCAGGCATGACTGGAACCATTAGAGGGTGCTGTCACAGATTAATCAAATCCTGACTCTGATACATACAAAAATTCATCCACTGGTGGCCTTAAATATAAAATAATTTACTCAGCTTCCTAAAATGAATAAATCATTCCCAGTCTAAACACAAAGAAAATGATGATTTATAGGATGTCATGTCTTGAGATATTTTAAATATAGGTTTTTGAAATTTTTTTGGAGACAGGATCTCACTCTGTCACCCAGGCTGGAGTGCAGTGGTATAATCATGGCTCACTGCAGTTTTTAACTCCTGGGCTCAAGCCATCCTCCTTCCTCAGCCTCCCAAGCATTCAGGACTACAGGAGCATGGCCACCACATTGGGATTTTTGGGGTTTTTTTAACTTTTTGTGAGATGGGTTCTTGCTCTGTTGCCCAGGCTGGTGTCAAACTCCTGGGCTCAAGTGACCCTCCTGCCTCAGCCTCCCAAAGTACTGAGATTATAGCCATAAGCCACCGTGCCTGGCTGGTTTTTATCTTTATGTAGAATTCTGATATTTCTTAATGGATCCTGAATCACCCTTAATATTCTTATTTTTAAATTTGACAATTCAAATTTAGTCACATTTTAATAGAGATCTGAGTCAGTAGGTAGGTTTCTGTCCCACCTTGTCCCACCTGTGTGTGGAGATAAAGCACTTTCTACATAAAGCTGCCCAGAAGGCCAGGCGCAGTGGCTCACGCCTATAATCCCAGCACTTTGGGAGGTCAAGGCAGGTGGATCACCCAAGGTCAGGAGTTTGAGACCAGCCTGGCCAACATGGCAAAACCCCATCTCTACTAAAAATACAAAAATTGGCCAGGCGTGGTGGCACACTCCTGTAGTCCCAGATACATGGGAGGCTGAGGCAGGGGAATCACTTGAACCCAGGAGGTAGAGATTGCAGGTGAGCTGAGATCGTACCACTGCACTCCAGACTGGGTGACAGAGCAATACTCTGTCTCAAAATAAATAAATAAATAAAACTAAAGCTCATAAAAATAAATGCCCATAAATCTAGCCACATTGGCAATGGTGTTAGGAAGAACAATCTCAGATTTGACAAAGTTCTCCTAAAGCTATCCAAAATATTATGACTGATAAATGGTTGTATAGAATTATCAAATTTGTAATGTGTAAATAAATTACCTCAGGTTTTCTCAGAATAAAATGTTCTAAAGTTGGCTGGGCGCAGTAGCTCACACCCGTAATCCCAGAACTTTAGGAGGCGGTGGTGGGAGGAACACTTGAGGCCAGGAATTCGAGACCAGTCAGTCTGGGTAACATACTGAGACCCCCATCTCTACTTTTTTTTTTTTTTTTTTTTTTTGAGAAAGTGTCTCACTCTATCACCCAGGCTAGAGTACAGTGGCATGACCTCAGCTCACTGCACCTCTGCCTCTCAGGTTCAAGCGATTCTCCTGCCTCAGCGTCCCAAATAGCTGGGATTACAGATGAGCACCACCATATCCGGCTAATTTTTGTATTTTTAGTAGTGACAGGGTTTCACCATGTTGGCCAAGATGGTCGTGAACTCCTGACCCCAAGCAGTCCACCTGCCTCAGCCTCCCAAAATGCTGAGATTACAGGTATGAGCGACTGTGCCAGCCCCCAAAAAATATTTTTAATTGAAAAAAAAAGTTCTAAGAAGGTAAGATTATGACTAAGAATGCCATATTTTAAACTGAAATTTTCATTTTAAAAATGCATAAAAGAACTAGAGTTTTGTAATACAATAATCATCTAACATGTGATAAAGTGGGCCTTTCATTCTAGAATTCAGGATATCAATTTCTTCTGGATGGCACGTGTACGCCTAAGCACATGAACAAAGACATGCACATACATGTTCTCTCACACCTGTCTCTTTTTTTCTGTGTCTCCCAGAGAAAAGAAGCAGAGTTAATAAGCAATAGGTTTGGTGTCTGCTCGAACTTAATTGCTGGAAAGTAAGTACTGGGGATTATTCTCACGTTGGCCATACATGATCTGGGGAAGAAAAGTGACAACAGCAAAAGTTCTCAGAGAAATGAATACAGGAAAGTAGGAAGGTTACGTCCTTGGAAGTCAGAGTGTTCAGCTTTGTGAAGACATTTCTAAACTTTCCACATTCTGGAATGCTCTCTGGGTTCTGCAAGGAATAAGTAGCTAAAGTGAAGCAGAGAATGACAAGGTGATGCAGACACTTGAGAATAAGAAGGTGACAAAATCTTGATGTCTAAAGATCAGCAAAAGATAAGTGGCGATGGAGTAGCAAAGCACAGGAAAGCCTCACTGCAGATTCATTGATCCAGGGAGCCAAGACAGGCAGTGCTATTTTAGACAGCACCATGAGGGCAGCCTGGCAGATCTGCGCTGATAGGGCACCCTCAAGGCTGGCTGGAATGGAGGGAGTTTGAGTGACAGTTGGCTTCTCAATATAAGTCCTTTCTTATCAGATAATAATACGGAGTGAACAGCCCAAAAGGTCTCCGCAGAGAGAACCTGCAGTATACATTAAATGAAACGTTCGCATTGGTACATCAGAGCCCCTCTGCAGTGAGAAGAGCCATCTGAGAACATGAGCTGAGGAAATTAAAAAAGAAAAGAGTGGTATAAGGGATTTTCAGCTTCTGCTGACTCAGATTAATGGAATTGGCTCTCTTTTTTCTACTTTAAGTAGGTCACATTTAATATAAACTCATTGTTATATATATATAACATATATATTTAAAATATATACATTTAAAATGTATATATGTATATATGTGTGTATACATATGTATACATATATATGTGTATATATATATATTTAAAATGCCCACAAAATTCAAAAAGAAATTCAAATCCAAATTGACCCTCAGGTTACACAGCTCTCAGAAAAGAAAAAGTGTGCTTTTCTTATCTGTTATTGAATTAGGTGTGCTGTTTTCCTGTCTTATCTTTCCAGGATAGGTAAAGGATAACAACAAGCTATATTTATGAAATCTGATTTGCCCAGTGTCTAGGCAGCTCCCTGGAAGAAGAGGCATGGACTTTTTTCAGGCTTACATGGCAATATTTATTTAAAGACTCCCTAAAGATTTTTAAAGCTAATGTATCACCTGCAAATACCAAACAGAGTAACTGAATTTAAGGAGCCACAAGGCATCTTGGTACTTCTGATGTCGGGCTAGAACAATTCATTCTACCCAATAAATCAACATTTTTGAGCCCAAACCCTAAGATAATAAGCACCCCATGTTTTATAAAGAATTCCCAATAAACACTTGAGTTTTCACAAAACAATATTTCACAAAAATAGTTGTTTAATCATTCTAAATTGCAACAATAATTGAAGTTACAAGCCCCCTGAAACCATGTATTACCAAGCCAGTATGTACCCACCATAAAATGCAGATTCACAAACCTTTTGTGCTTACAGTGAATTTTGAATCTGCTGACTTTTCTTAGACAAGGGTAAGAATAAAAACATTCTTTTCTCTGCTTACAGTGGCAAAAAAGAACAGGGAGAAATAATACATTTTCAAAAGTACTTCCATCATACTTTCAGCTCCTAATAAAAGCATCTGCCCACAAAGATGACATTTTCTCTTTGTTTCTTCCCTTTAAATTGTTTGCTATCATACTGTCAATCAAAAGCAAATTTACACCCTAGACAGATGCAAAGCATAGCCTTTTCCATAGTAGTTTTAAAGATAGTGAGTCATTTGTCTATCAGCCAAAGCCTACAGAGTCTCATTGATTCTGCAACAGGAATGCTCTTTTCAGAATTACTGAAAGTCACAGCTACCTTCAGCCTAAAAGGTTGAAGCCTTCCCCTTGGCTACAAATTTACTAAGCTATAGAAAGTTTTTTTAGTACCAATGTTGTCCCCTTGGTGGATCTAGGATTCTTCCTGATTGCTGCTACCTAAGACAGAAGTGGCAGAGTTTTCTCCTAAAAAGTGTACCATTGGGCAGGGCATGGCGGATCATGCCTGCAATCCCAGCACTGTGGGAGGCCAAGGCAGGATGATCACTTGAGCCCAAGAGTTCCAGATCAGCCTGGACAACATAGTGAGATCCCATCCCTGCAAAAATAATAATAGTAATAAATATACAGGTATAGTGACACGTGTCTGTAGTTCCAGCTACTCAGGAGGCTACAGTGGAAGGATCACTTGAGGCCAGGAGGTCAAGGCTGCAGTAAGCCATGATCACACCACTGCACTCCAGCCTGGGCAACACAGTGAGACCCTGACTCAAAAAAAAAAAAAAAAGTATACCACTGGACAGAGCTATCCAACAGAGTATCTTCCCTTTTAAAATTCACAGACCCCTTTGAAAATCCAAGAAAAAGTTACAACTGATTTTCCGAGAAATAAATACACATAAGGGATCATCATAAACATGTGTGATATGTGGGTTTCAGGATTTCACATATTCCTGGAGTTTACTCATGGAACCCAGGTTAAAACTCCTGCCCATGGGTTTTGGAATAGGTTCACCTGCCCAGGGAGGTAATTGTTTGTCATTTCTTTGCTGCCTGCATCTGCACAGAGGCTGAAGAAGGTGAACCAGTGGACAGAAAACATTTGACTCTATTGACTGGTTTCAAATGGCTGGAGTTTCATTTCCCTGCTATCAGTCTCCTTACACTACACTCCATTTCTCCTCCTTAATTATCATTAAGGACAAAGTTTGAGATAGTAGCTTCCTCCTTTCACACACAATCTTACCTTCCTTCTCAGAACCTAATTTCCAGGAAGGCCACACACACAGGCAGACTCATTCTCTAACATTCTATCAATTGCTGCATCCTCCACTTTTTCTTTTGTGGAAAACTTGCCCTTACTGAGTATTTACCTCTAGTTAAATACACAGATTGGGCAGGCACAGTGGCTCACACCTATAATCCCAGCACTTTGAGAGGTCAAGGCAGGTGGATCACCTGAGATCAGGAGTTCGAGACCAGCCTGGACAACATGGAGAAACCTCGTCTCTACTAAAAATACAAAACTAAGCCGGGCATGGTGGTGCACCTGTAATCCCAGCTACTCGGGAGGCTGAGGCAGGAGAATCACTTGAACCCAAGAGGCAGAGGTTGCGTTGAGCTGAGATCATGCCAGTGCACTCTAGCCTGGGCAACAAGAGTAAAACTCTACCTCAAAATAAATAAATAAATACACAGATTGGCTTTCTCACTGTGTGCCTCACATTGTGCAGTTTTCCTGGTATATCCAGAGAGCATCACAGGGTCACCGCGAGGCTCTCTGTCAAGGTCCTTTCAGGTCACAGGCCTATCTCCAGGCCTTGGCAATGAGAATAAGCATATTCTTGGCTAATCTGGGTCAGGCATGGTGACCCATGCCTGTAATCCCAGCACTTTGGGTTGGGAGGCCGAGGTGGATGAATCACTTGAGCTCAGAAGTTCTCGACCAGCTTGGGCAACATGACAAAACCCCATCTCTACAAAAAAAATACAAAAATTAGCCGGCCATGGTGGAGTGTGCCTGTAGTCCCAGCTACTTTGGAGGCTGAGATGGAAGGACGGCTTGAGCCCAGAAGGCAGAGGTTGCAGTGAGCCAAGATCATGCCACTGCACTCCAGCCTGGGCGACCAGACCCTGTTCTGGGGAAAAAAAAAAGAATTTTCTTGTCTAATCTCTATACATGCCCACCCTACAAACTCAGTTGAATTCCCTCCTTAGCCCCCTTTTGTAATTTTTATTGTCTGATTGATTAACCCAATGAAAACAGACTTTTAATAAACTTGTTTTTTTTTTTTTTTTTTTTTTTTTTTTACACACAAAGGCTTACTCTTACTAAGTCAAGATGCGCCTGATCTCCTAATCGTTGATAACCGTGATGGGGTTCAGAACAGGCTACCCTAAAATATAGCACCTTGGCATACTGAAGAAAACAGCAGGAGCAGAAAGTTTACTCCGACCTTCTATAACCTTTTCCTAAAGGAGGTCATAAAACCTAGGAAAGATGTTCTGACCTTTCCCTGAAGCAGTTCATAAGACCTTCATATGATTGTCAGGAAATAATACTTTAAAAAAACACCCTCAGCCAGGCGCAGCGGCTCACATCAGGAATCCCAGCACTTTGGGAGGCCAAGGCAAGTGGATCACCTGAGGTCAGGAGTTTGAGATCAGCCTGGCAAACAAAGTGAAACCTCATCTCTACTAAAAATATAAAAACTAGCCGGGCGTGGTGGCAGGCGCCTGTAATTCCAGCTACTCGGGAGGCTGAGGCGGGAGAACTGCTTGAACCCAGGAGACAGTGAGCCGACACAGTGCCAGTGCACTCCAGCCTGGGTGACAGAGTGAGACTCTGTCTCAAAAAAAAAAAAAAAAAAAGACCATCTTATGAGATAGACTTTCCCAATTTCTGGAGGAAAAGAACATCCTTATCTCTGAAGATGGAGAAAGGACAGAGGGAAGGATCTGAATGAACAGGCCTTGCTAAGCCTCCCGTCTACTGCCATTAGATCGTACCCCTGTCGTTCAATCAAAATTCTCCATGACTGTCCACTCTTCATCAAACTTAGCATAAAAATATAAAAGTTTCACCATTTCTTCATGTCTTCATTGCTTTATGAAGGCTCTTGTGTCACATACAACTAATAGTCAATAAATCTGTAGGCTTTTCTCTTATTAATCTGTCAGTTTTCCTTTCAGACCCAGCCAGGGACTCTGGATCAGGGAAAATTTTTTCTTCCCCTACACTAATTTGCCAAACTGTGGATATAAAGTAGTTGAAACACATCTAGTTTACTGGTGCATAGTATTGGTGGGTTGTGAATTAACCAACCAAGAAGAAATAATTTGCTCATTTAAGAAATGTTCAAATTATTTCTTCTTGGTTGGTTAATTCACAACCCACCAATACTATGCACCAGTAAACTAGATGTGTGAAATGTTGGCCGGGCGCGGTGGCTCAAGCCTGTAATCCCAGCACTTTGGGAGGCCGAGACGGGCGGATCACGAGGTCAGGAGATCGAGACCATCCTGGCTAACACGGTGAAACCCCGTCTCTACTAAAAAATACAAAAAACTAGCCGGGCACGGTGACGGGCGCCTGTAGTCCCAACTACTCAGGAGGCTGAGGCAGAAGAATGGCGTGAACCCAGGAGGCGGAGCTTGCAGTGAGCTGAGATCCGGCCACTGCACTCCAGCCTGGGCGGCAGAGTGAGACTCCGTCTCAAAAAAAAAAAAAAAAAAAAAAAAAAAAAGAAATGTTTATGAAGGCCAGGTGTGCTCACTCCTGCCTACAATCCCAGCACTTTGGGAGGCTGGGAAGGGAGGATCAGTTGAGGCCAGGAGTTCAAGACCAGCCTGGACAACACAGCAAGACCCCATCTGTACAAAAACTAAAAATTAGCTGAAAATGATGGCACACACCTATCATTCTAACTAAAACTAAAAATGGTGGCACACACCTATCCTCCCAGCTACTCAGGAGGCTGAGCCAGGAGGATTACTTGAGCTTAGGAGTTTGAGGTTGTAATGAGCTATGACTGTGCCACTGCATTCCAACCTGGACAACAGCGAGACCCCGTCTCAAACATTAACCAGGCATGGTGGGGCACCTGTAATCTCAGCTACTTGGGTGGCTGAGGCAGAAGAATCACTTGAACCTATAAGGTTGAGGTTGCAGTGAGCTAAGACCATGCCACCACACTCCAGCCTGGGCAACAGAGTGAGACTCTGTCTCCAAAAAAAAAGGAAATATTTATGTATCTCCTACTCTATGTCACACTTCTGTTATTAGTCTGGAAGCACAGGAGGGGGAAAAGGTGACAGATAATGCCCTTCATCCATACAGATTACATTGTTATGAAAAATGACACAAAATAAACAGAGGCTTGAACAAAATAATTTCAGATAATGAAAAGTGATATTTAAAAACAAATAATTTTAGAAAGCCAGATGTCATGATATTGACTACGATCCAGGTAACCTTAGGTTTGGAAAGCAAGAAGACCTTACAGGGGAAGTGACATGTGAGTGGAATCTGATTGACAGAAGCAGCCATGCAAAAACCTGAGAACAGAGCTTTCTAGGTAGTGTGAACAGCGAAGGCAAAATTCTAAGGTAGGGAGGAGGCAGGCAATTCATCAAGAAACAGAAAGATGGTCTGTGTAATTGGAACAGACTGAGCCAGTGAGAAAGTATAGAGAGAATGGGTTTATTTTTTTAGCTTCGGGGGAAGAGTAAGGGAATTTGGATTTCTTTTTCTTTTTTGTTTTTTGAGACAGAGTCTTACTCTGTTGCCCAAACTGGAGTACAGTGGGGCAATCTCGGCTCACTGCAACCCTGGTCTCCTAGGTTCAAGCGATTCTCCCGCCTCAGCCTCCCAAGTAGCTGGGATTACAGATGACTGCCACCACACCTGGCCAATTTTTCTATTTCTAGTAGAGACAGGGTTTCAGCATGTTGGCCAGGCTGGTCTCAAACTCTTGACCTCAGGTGATCTGCCCACCTCAGCCTCCCAAAGTTCTGGGATTACAGGCATGAGCCACTGTGGCTTGCCAGAATTTGGATTTTAAATTCCAAAAAAAAAAAAAAAGGGAGAATTTGAAGCAGAGGGTGGCATAATCCTATTTGCATTTCGAAAAATTCACATTGCATAGTTGTCATATGCAAATAGACTGTAATGGGGTAAGAGCAGAAACAGGAAATGAGAGAAAACTAAGTTGACATACAGTACTCTAAAGAAAAGAGTATTATTCCTCACCTAATTTTTGAAAATTGATTTTTGTTGGCATCTTAACAATTCAAATCCTAACAACAAAAGTCACTACCAAATCATAGCACTATAAAGATTAAAAGCTCAAGTTGGTACCACTGTCTAATGAAATGTTGTTGAATATCACATCTAAAGAGGGGACCCTTTTTGCATGACCTTGCCCACTAAGTGTTCTTTGCAGTTCTTTGGAGCATTTAATTTTTAGATGTAGACAATTACCTAAAGCTAACGGCTGCTTCTAAGGTTTTATTACTTGATTCATTTTAACTAAAATATGCATAATGTAATATTTCAGTTGTGTTTTGCCTACAGCATTGAAGCTTTAAATAACAGTAGATTGCTTATAATATTATATAATTAGAGAGAAATTTTTTTGGAGTCACCTGGTATTTATGCAGAACTGGGATCAACTGCCTAGGAAAAAATGGTTTCTACTGATACCACTATGCTTCAGTCATATTAAGTGCATTTCAAATAAAAGTAACAGCAAGTATGGCTAATAGTAAAAGATAAATAAAAGGGAAACAAGAAAATAAAAAATATAAGATTGTACTCATGACACAAAGACCTATTTTTCATTCAGCACATCTAGGTATCTGAATGTTCAAGATTCACAGTTGAGCTCTTGCTCTAGAATGTTTTGTATATTTGTTTTTTGCCTCTTCTTCCACTTTCAGGAGAACTATCCCCACTTTCGTAATCAGTTACTGTCCAGAGTAACCCATCCCGTTTTAGAAGGTTTTTCTCAGTGCTGGCAGGTTAGCTGCGGATCCAGAATTCTGATAATTTTTCTTCTTTTTTTGTCACTCTTGTCACCCAGGCTGGAGTGCAGTGGCACAATCATAGCTCATTGCAGCCTCAAACTCCTGGGCTCGAGTGATCCTCCTGCCCCAGCCTCCCAAGAGCTGAAACTACAAGCATGTGCCACCACACCTGGCTAATTTTAGGATTTTTTTTCAGAGATGGAGTCTTGCTGTTACCCAGACTGGTCTCAAACTCCCAGCCTCTAGCAATCCTGCAACCTCTACCTCCTAAAGTGCTGGGATAACAGGTATGAGCCACTGCATTCAACCTTTGGTGGCTATTAATGTTTAAGATATTTCTCTGTTCTGATAACCAGAGCATTTGGAACCCCAACCTATGATACAAAGTCATAATTGTTATTCTAATGGGAGAAATTTTGAACACCACTGAAAATTCTAGAAGCACAGTGATGTGGGCAGGTCCCAGGCACCGCACAGATCCCACCAAAGAAGTCCCACCCATCTCCCACATGGAAAGTTATCTCTGTCAATCATCATCTTCATCACTATCATTCGAACACAGGGAAGATGTTCCATATTTTTGAACGTGGACCACCTAAAGGAGAATCAACCATGCGGTAAATACTACCAGCTTCTTCTTCCCTGTAAGTTTAAAAGGTGCTATCTTGGAAATGTAATGACTTCTTCTTCTCACCTTCTTTTCCAAAGATCCTCTTTCTGAAATCTCAATTCTTACTATGCCAAACAGTATATTTTCAGCATGGTAAACTTTTAAAGCTAATTTACTAGCAATTTTCAGCATTCAGATTTGACAGGCCCAGATTTTTAAAAATTCAATTTCTGTCTCTGATGATATCTAAGGAAAATCAAACTATAGTGAGCCATTGGCCTTGTCATTGTTTAATGAATACCACCACACAAAAGGAGTATCCTGATGTATTTTTTCTCAGTAATCGTTAGGCTCCATTTATTAATCCATTCTGCATGATGACCTAGAAATTGCAGATTAAGGCTTTCGAGTATCTGTACTCATTTGCCATCCTGTTCTATTTGGTGATGTGTTCCTTACAGACATTGAGCAGTTGTCACTTGTCCCGGCATTTCACCAGCTCCCTGCAAACAAGTTATCTGCTGACATGCCGATCTATTATGTAACGTAAGAGAACAGCAAGCTTGTATTTCAATGAGTCATAAAAAGCTTGAGAAAGCCCAGCAAAACATAGTAAGCAAAGAAAAACTTAATTAGTTCAAGTGATACTGACTCAGACAAACATGCTAACTTGCCAACTCCACCAAGATCTGGTTTTCAGAACAGGATTCAGAGGCTATGTCACTTGTACTCAACTCTGGACTTCTAAGCCACGTTTGTGACTGTAGATTGTCACAGGACTTCAGAGCCAGGGTCAAGATGGTTTTAACAACAGTGAGGAGCATTCAGACAGGGAGGTATGGTGAGAAAGCGTTCATTTATCCAGCTTCATAGCATAAGTGAGGGAGTTTGGACTTTTTTGGTGGGTGGGGGGGTTAGGGGTTTTTTTTTTGAGACAAGGTCTCACTCTGTCCTCCAGGCTGGAGTACAGTGGTACAATCTCAGCTCACTGCAACCTCCACCTCCCGGGCTCAAGCAATCCTCCCAACTCAGCCCCCCAAGGAGCCAAAACTACAGGTACATGCCACCACACACGGCTAATTTTTTGTATTTTTTGTAGAGATGGGGTTTTGCCATGTTGCCCAGACTGGTCTCGAACCCCTGGGCTCAAGCAATCCGCCTACCTTGGCCTCCCAAAGTGCTGGGATTACAGGCGTGAGCCACTGTGCCCAGCCAAGTTTGGGTTTCAAATTCAAGGAAAACCAAAAGTCTGAAGCAGAGGGTGGCATAATCCTGTGTTCTTGTATCACACAAACAGATCTTCTACTAGGAAGGGAGGCTGTTGCCTCCTACCCAGGAGCAGCTGAGAAGACACACCAGGCTGATAGCAGAGTTGGTCCTAACCAGGATAGGATGTCAGAGTGCAGGTCTGGGCTAGTTAGTGAGATCACAAGAGGAGTCAATGCGGGGTTGGCTTGGGATGAAAGGCTTTCCTCTGCTCACCATGAAGTGATCTCAGGAATCACCAATGATATGACAATTATATTTTGGTCTGAAGTAAATCCTTTGCAGTACCTCTGAAGCAGCACCTGCCTTGCTAAGTAAGCGTGTCTTGGGGGCAGGCTAACAGGAGAAACCCTGGAACTCCAGAATTAAGATCTAATGAACATCTGCCTCAGAAGCTTTCCTGGAAAAGACAGATTCAGTGGGTGGCTTTAAGCTCCCAAGACTGAATTCCAAGACAGCCGTGTGGTCCCGTCTTGATTCCCATCTGTGAAACCTGCTTCTTAAAAATAAGTTGCTCCTCTCCTTTCCCTTTCCTGCAGGGACAGCAGCACTGAGGTCACTGGAGGGGAGAAGGGAGGAGGTGCCAAAATGGTGAGTTGTGATAACAGAGTGTGGTCAGGAGATAGGGATCACAGAGGGGCATGTGTAAGCAAATTGATATATTTGGGTTAATGGGAGCCAGGTTTCTCACTGTCAAACAAGGAATGTACAAATATAGAAAGTTGAGAAGACATAAAGAATTCAGGTGTTGAATTGGAATGAGGTTGAAGGAAATAATGTATACAGTGGTCCATTTCTAAGACAAAGCACCTAAGTTGGCTTATGTCAGCAAACCATTTAAAAAAAAAAAAAAGTATACACTAGACTGGGTGCAGTGGCTCACACCTGTAATCCCAGCACTTTGGGAGGTCAAGGCCGGTGGATCACGAGGTCAGGAGATCGAGACCATCCTGGCTAACACAGTGAAACCCCGTCTCCACTAAAAATACAAAAAATTAGCCTGGCATGGTGGCAGGCGCCTGTAGTCCCAACTACTCCGGAGGCTGAGGCAGGGGAATAGAGTGAACCCAGAAGGCGGAGCTTGCACTGAGCTGAGATCGCACCACTGCACTCCAGCCTGGACGACAGAGCGAGACTCCGTCTCAAAAAAAAAAAAAAAAAAGAAAAAGAAAATATAGGATACACAAGGCCTCTGCTTGGATAACCAACACTTGCTTGTCCGCCACCCCACTTAGCTGTCCTCACCGGAACCAAAGAAGTTTAGTCTAAGATGAAAATTTACTAGCCTGCAAAATAGCTTGCTTTGTCTGTTCTTATCAGACTGCCCAGCTATTTAGGTCATAAGTCAAATACTTAAAGAGCCCCTGAGCTAACTAGAATTGCTATACACTGTTGGCTGCATCTAAATGCAGCAAGACAACCCTAAAATAAAAACATCTAAAGCCCCAACCCAACAACCGATAGGCAATGTCCAGGAAGACCGTGACCCCGTAGTACTCAGCCTGTGAGGAACCAGTGGAGGGACCTGAGAGGATGAATTGCTTGTTTTAACTGTGCTGGGTGTGCCTACCCATCAGACACCCAATCTTGCAAGACCGTCATTAAAAGTCTCACTTTCACTGTTCTTCGGGTCTCTGAGTCCATTCTTTGGGTTTGGACTGGTGAGTTTGTTTCTCACAGGGTGACTGGTATAAATTCATGATTTGCAATTGAGAGAGACAGATGGAGACAGATGTGCCGTAATCCCCCTTAGTCACCACGATTTTTATTTCCAGACGTTCAGTTATCTGCGGTCAACCACAGTGGGAAAACAGGTGTGTACAGAGGGAGAGGGAAGGGGAGGAGGAGGGAGAGACCACATTCACATAACTTTGGGTGGGGGTTGGTTGTTGTTTTTGGTTTTTAAATTGCAACACCTGGGAACAGTGGCTCACACCTGTAATCCCAGCACTTTGGGAGGCCAAGGCAGGCAGATCACTTGAGGTCAGGAGTTCAAGACCACCATGGCCAATATGGTAAAACCCCATCCCTACTTAAAAATACAACAGTTAGCCAGGCGTGGTGGCACGGGCCTGTAATCCCAGCTACTTGGGAGGCTGAGATAGGAGAATCTCTTGGACCAGGAGGGCAGAGGTTGCAGTGAGCCAAGATCTGTGCCACTGCACTCCAGCCTGGGCAACAGAGCGAGACTCCGTCTCAAAAAATAAAATTAAATTAAAATAAATGGCAACACCTGAAATGCCTAAAAACATAATAAGGAAATGGGTTCCCCCACTATTTCTGAGAAGGGCAAACATCTATAGTAGTTTCAGGACGCGTAAAGTGATGAAGTCGAGCTAGAAACAGGGACGGGCTCGGTCCTTTTTTCAGCTGTCTCTCACTGACTAGGGGAGGAGGCCGCTCTGTGTATTTAGCTGAATGCACGCTGGAACAGGGAGAAGAGAAAAATGGGGCTGTGGAGTGTAATTCCATCTGTCCAAGGCGGGGAGGCTTAGACTTGGGGCCTCTGTGTTGGAAGTGAACACCAGTGTGACACACCATGCTGCCCGGGCCGGGGTCAGCGTCCTCGGCTCCACGAAGGTGGGAGGTGGCAGTCCTGACTGGTGGCATACCCTTGCCCCGGGCCCTACTGCAGGGGACACCCACCAGCGGCAGCAGGAGCTTCCCGGGGGTCCCCTCCCTGAGGAGGGCAACGTCTGGGGTCGCTGTGGGGCCAAGTGTCTGTGCCCCCTTCCTCCGCGACCACCCCTCCAAACCTGCCTGCACGCCCGGGTAGAGGACCTGGCTCCTGAGGCTAAGGCACCTGGGGCGAGCGCTGTTCTCTGCGGGCCACTCACCAGGCCGAGGGGTCCTCCCAGTGCTTCTTCAGACCCCGGGGTTAACAGCGGCTGAGGAAAGCGCGCGACGGCGACGCCGCGGAGCACGTAGAGGGGAAGCCGCCTGGTTTCCCGCGCCTTCCCGCGCAGCCGCAGAGGAGGCCGAGCCTTCCCGCGCAGCGGCAGAGAACAAGGCCGAGCCAGCAGGCAATGCTCTTCAGTTTCATTACCGTTTAATGTTAGTATTGTCTTGTTTTATGATTAGTTATTGTTGTTCATCTCTAATTTAATTGTGTCTCATATATATATAAATTAAACTTTATCATGAGCATGTATGTATAGAAAAAAACAATGTGTGTGTATATATATAGGTTTTGGTTCCATCTGTGGTTTCAGGTATCCACTGGGAGCCTTGGAACGTGTCCCCTGCAGATGATGGGGGAACACGGTTGATAGATATGCATATAAACATCGCTATATTTGTGTGTATATGAGTCCATATATATGCACATAGACATGGATTATATTCTCTAACTGATTCTAATTCTGGGACAGGAAAAATATAAAATGGGCATCTTTAGGTGCCAGAAAGTGAGGAACTGCTCCAAATACGTTAAAAAGGCGGGGGGGCGTGGTGGGGAGACATGTGAAAGGGATAGAGGAACCAACCTGAAAAAGCTCCCAATGTCCAAAGCTAGAACAATTAGGGCAATAAAACAGACAATAGTAGTGGGTTATAACCCAAAGAATAAAATAAATACCCATAAGTAGGTGATTGAACACATAAACAAGTGGGAGAGAAGGGACAAATCTTTTTTACAGAAGAATTCTAAATAATAAATGTGGAAGAATGAGAGGAATAGAAAAGCAGCATTAGAATTCCACAGTAATTATCACTGCAGGCAAACTTCATTGATGAATGCTAAAATTAGCAGCCAAAACTTTAAGGAGACATAGAATATTTGCGTAGGAATGGGAAAAATGGTAACTTTACAGGAGAGAAATGTGGCGGATACCATCTTAACCAAGTAATCAAGGTAAACATCACTGGTATGAGTCAAGTACACATTACATCTTCAGTATTCTTCCTGAAAGCCTGTATCATGAAATATCAGACAAACACACATTGTGTCTACAAAAGCCCTGACTGATCCTCCTTAAATGTGTTGAAGTCATGAAAAACAAAGACAGATAGAGAAAGCATAAAAGATCAAAGGTTGCTAAGGAGATGTGACAACTAAAATGTAACATGGTATCCTGAATTCAGTTCTGGAACAGCTGGTCAAATCCTAATAAGGCCTGTAGGTTAATAGTGTTGCTCTAATGTTAATTTCTTTATTTTAATCATTGTGTCATTGTTACGTAGGATGTCAACATTAAGGGAAACTGGGTGAAGGATAAATTACAATTCCTGGTACTATGCAATTCTTCTGAATGTTTAAAATTATTTTGAAATAAAAAGTTGTATTAAATGACTAGAAAAACAAGCTACTACCTCGGTGTTTTATAGTAAGCACATACACACACACAGAAACACACACAGACATACACACACAACCTTTTTTGGCTGTTCAAGCACTGTTTCTTGTCACTCTCTGGTATTTTCTTTTTTATTGTTATTATTTTTATTTTTTGTAGAGACAAGCAAGGTCTCACCATGTTGCCCAGGCTGGCCTTGAACACTTGGGTTCAAGTGATCTGTCTTCTTTGTCCTTCCAAAGTGCTGCGATTACAGGCATGAGCTGCTGCATCAGGCAGTGGTATTTTCTAACTTAAAAATTTTTTAGGGCCAGGCACAGTGGTTCGTGCCTGTAATTCTAGCACTCTGGGAGGCTGAAACAGCAGATCACTTGAGGTCAGGAGCTTGAGACCAGCCTAGCCAATATGGCAAAATTCCATCTCTAATAAAAATACAAAAATTAGCCAGGCATGGTGGTGCACACCTGTCATCCCAGCTACTTAGGAGGCTGACACAAAAGAATAGCTTGAACCTGGGAGGCAGAGGTCGTAGTGAGCTGAAATCACACCACTGCACTCCAACCTGGGCAACAGGGTGAGACTCCATCTCTAAAAAAAAAAAAAAAAAAAAAAAAAAAAAAAAAAAAAAAAAATTTAAATAAACTAAAAGATTGGCCTGGATCAAGAAATGAGAAGACAAGTCACAAACTAAAAGAAAATATTTGCAAGAGATATATATGATAAAGGACTGATATCCAAAATATACAAGGAATTCTTAAAACTCAGTAATAAGAAAATAAGGAAACAAAGAACCCAATCTAAAATGAGCAAAACACCTGAATCGGTACCTCATTGAAGAAAATGTACATATGGTAAATAAGCTTATAAAAAGATGCTTAGCATCACATGCCATCAGGGAAATGCAAATTAAAACAACAATGACATACAACTATACACCTATTAGAATGACCAAAATCCAGAACAATGACACCACCAAATGCTGACGAGGATGTGGATCAACAGGAATTTTCATTCATTACCAGTGGAAATCCAAAATAGTGTATTGGAAAAACAATTTGGCAGTATTTTATAAAATTAAACATATCTTCACCATACAATCCAGCAATCGAGTCCCTTGGTGTTTATCCCAATGAGTTGAAAACTGATGTATACCTAAAAACCTGCACCTGGATGTTTATCCATAAACACCATAAATAGGCCAGGCACAGTGACTCATGCCTGTAATCCCAGCACTTTGGGAGACTGAGGCGGGTGGATCACTTGAGGTCAGGAGTTCAAGACCAGCCTGACCAACATGGTGAAACCGTGTCTCTACTAAAAAAAAAAAAAAAATACAAAATTAGGCGGGAGTGGTGGCAGATGGTTGCAATCCCAGCTACTTGGGAGGCATCCCTGTAATCCCAGCAACTTGGGAGGCTGAGGCAGGAGAATCACCTGAACTCAGGAGGTGGAGGTTGCAGTGAGCTGAGATCGTGCCACTGCACTCCAGCCTCAGCAACAAGGGCAAAACTCCATCTCAAAAAAATAAATAAACACCATAAACATGTAGCAGCTTTATCCATAATTGCCAAAACTTAGAAGCATCCAAGATGTCCTTCAGTAAATGAATGGATAAACTATGGTACATCCAGACAATGAAATATATTCAGTGCTAAAAAGAAATGAGCTGTCAAGCCATACGAAGACATGGAGGAACTTTAAGTGCACATTACTTTTTTTTTTTTTTTTTTTTTTTTTGAGACGGAGTCTCGCTCTGTCCCCCAGGATGGAGTGCAGTGGCCGGATCTCAGCTCACTGCAAGCTCCGCCTCCCGGGTTCACTCCATTCTCCTGCCTCAGCCTCCTGAGTAGCTGGGACTACAGGCGCCCGCCACCGCGCCCGGCTAATTTTTGTATTTTTTTTAGTAGAGACGGGGTTTCACTGTGTTAGCCAGGATGGTCTTGATCTCCTGACCTCATGATCCGCCCGTCTCGGCCTCCCAAAGTGCTGGGATTACAGGCTTGAGCCACCGCGCCCGGCCTAAGTGCACATTACTAAGTGAAAGAAGCCAATCTGAAGAGGCTGCATAGTGTATGATTCCAACTATGTGGCATTCTGAAAAAGGCAAAATCATTAAGAGATCAGTGGTTGCTAGGGATTAGAGGGAGGAGGGATGAAAAGGTGGAGCATAGAGGATTTGTGTGGCAATGAAGCTTTTTTTTTTTTTTTTTTAAACAGAGTCTAGGCTGGAGTGCAGTGGCGTCAGCTCACTGCAACCTCCACCACCCGGGTTCAAGCAATTCTCCTGCCTCAGCCTCCCAAGTAGCTGGGATTATAGGTGCATGCCACCACGCCCAGCTAATTTTTGTATTTTTAGTAGAGATGGAGTTTCACCGTGTTGGTCAGGCTGGTCTTGAACTCCTGACCTTGTGATCTGCCCACTTTAGCCTCCCAAAGTGCTGGGATTACAGGCATGAGCCACCACATCCAGCCTCTTTTGTATAATACTACAGTGGTGAATACATATCATGAAATATTCTTGTTAAAACCCATAGAATGTACGGCACCAAGGGTGAACTCCCATGTCAACTATGGACTTGGGGTGATAATGATGTGTTCATGTAGGTTCATTGATTATAAGAAATGTAACCACACCAATGAAGGACGTGATGGTGAGGGAGGCTGTGCATATGTGAGGGAGGGAGATTTTAGGGAATTCTATGCTTTCTGCTTAAGCTGTCTGTGAGCCTGAAACTACGTTTAAAAATAAAGTACATTTTTTAAAAATTGACCCACCCAGGGTAGGCTGGGCACAGTGGCTCATGCCTGTAATCCCAGCATTTTGGGAGGCCAAGATGGGCAGATCACCTAAGGTCAGGGGTTTGAGACCAGCCTGGCCAACATGCTGAAACCCTGTCTGTACTAGAAGTACAAAAATTAGCTGGGCATGGTGGCACACGCCTGTAATTCCAGCTACTCAGGAGGCTGAGGCAGGAGAATCGCTTGAAACTGGGAGGCAGAGGTTGCAGTGAGCTGAGATCAAGCCATTGCACTCCAGCCTGAGCAACAAGAGCATAAATAAATAAATAAAAATAAGAACCAGAGTAATGAGTGAAGAAAATGTCTAAGAAAAGAAAGCAGCTTAATCCTTTTTAAAATATACATTTACTGAGACACAAAATTTGCTATGTGTCACACATATTCAAAAAATTTTATGTACGTAATTACACTTCATAATTACATTTCTGTGAGGTAGCTGCTTTTATTCAGTGAGGATCAGTAACTTGCAGAGAAGGTACAAACACATGGGTGGTTCTTGCTTTCTGGGAAAACAAAAGATAGAACTGTCCTTAAAAAATTAACTATTGGCCGGGTGCAGTGACTCATGCACTACAGGTCATGCCTGTAATCTCAGCACTACAGGGTGGACCACTTGAGCCTAGGAGTTCAACACCAGGCTGGGGAACATGGTGAAACCCTGTCTGTACAAAAAATAATAATAATAATTTTAAAAATTAGCCAAGCATGGTAGCGCACACTTGTAGGACCAGCTACTCTGGAGGCTGAGGTGGGAGGATCACCTGAGCCCAGGAAGGTCAAGGTTGCAGTGAAGTATGATCATGCCACTCCACTCCAGCCTGGGCAACTTACTGAGACCCTTTTCCTACAAAAAATAAATAAAAGTAGCTGGGCACAGTGATACGTGCCTGTAGCCTCAGCTACTTGGGAAGTTGAGCTTGGAGGATCACTGAAGCCCAGGAGTTCAAGACAACAGTGAATCATGATTGTGTCACTACACTGCAGCCTGGGCAACAGAGTGAGACCTCATCACACAAAAAAAGAAAGAAGCGAGAAAGGAAGGAAAGAGAAAGAAAGAGAGAGACAAAGAGAGAGGGAGGGAGGGAGGGAGGGAGGGAGGGAGGGAGGAAGGAAGGAAGGAAGGGAGGGGGAGGGAGGGAGGGAGGGAGGGAGGGAGGGAGGGAGGGAAATAGCAGAAGGAAGGAAGGAGGAAAGAAAGAAAGAAAATAGCTCAATCTGGGGGCATTAGAGTCTTACTCATAATAACCACCTTGAAATTTTATATTCCATATGCTAAATTATAATACTAACAAGAATTTTAAAGTACATGGCAGTATGATAATCTCAACAGAAAATTACATTGCTTTTCATGGATCCACAATGCAATTTTTCTTCATATAGCATTACCTTAAACTTGAGCTTTATATAGATTTGTAATGCAAGTACTTAAAAAGCGAACTCTATTTCAAAAGAAACCCAATTTTATGCTAATATAAGAAAGCATTTACCAATTAGTTTACATTATCAACATTTGACTCAAAGCAAACTTGATCTATAAGGTATTTATTCCAAACTAATCACGGAAGAAGCTGAATTCATTAGAAGACACATTGCATCGCAAATAATGTTCCCTTTGCATTTGTCATTTAGAAAATGTAAATATAAGTTAAGAGATCACAGCAAAGGGTAAATAACCTTAACCGAGGATACTCAGAACTCCCTCCCTAGGATTCTGGAAAATCTAGTGTTAAGACAAAGGGTAAAGTTAGGATGGGTTCATCAAGTGCTCTTAATGAAAGCAACTCTTTCATCAGCGGTAAAGAAAAAGACATGGGTGGGGCACGGTAGCTCACACCTGTAATCCCAGCACTTTGAGAGGCCAAGGCGGGAGAATTGCTTGAGCTCAGAAGTTTGAGACCAGCCCAGGCAACACAATGAGACTTCCATCACCACAAAATAAATAAATAAATAAATAAATAATAAATAAATAAATAAATAAAAATTTAAAAATTTTAAAAATTGATCAGCTGGGCATAGTGGCACATGCCTATAGGCTGAAGGAGCACTTGAACCCAGAATTTCGAGGCCACAGTGAGCTATGATCACACCACTACACTCCAGCCTGGGTGAGAGAGCAAGACCTTGTTTAAAAAAAAAAAAAGTGAACAGAATGACAGAATAGGAAGAAAGAAAGAAAAACACTGGCTTCGCCCCTCCTTGTTCTTCTTTTCTGGTGGCTTCTCATTACCAGTAAAATAAATACCAACGTCTTTAGGATGTTATGCTCGTCCTTCTGTCACTGATTCCTAGGCTGCATTTCCAGGCATGATTCTCTAGGTTCCAACTTGACAGAATCACTCAGATTCTCCAGGCTCATTCTCGGTTTTCTGGCCTCAGTGCCATTGCTCACATATTCCGTCGTCTTACAATGTCCTTATGCAAGGACAAATGCAAAGACCACAGTGACTGAAAAGCTTTCCCAGATCTTATTTCATTCTCCAAATTGAAATTTAGCTCTCCTCCCTCTTCTTGTATTACCAATTCATTTTAGACACAGGTAAGAGCACTTAATGCATTCTGTGTGGTGCTACAATTAGCTGAGATGGTCGTATCTGCTGTGCGGGGCTGTAATCTAAGGGCAGAGACCACATCGTATTCATTTCATACTCCTCACCTCCAGCACATCTATTACAGTCCTGGAGTCATAAACTCACTGTTGGAAGGAAACTTAAAGAGCTATTAGCAAATGTCACAAGGTGTCAGGAAACATTTTTGCCGGGTGTGGTGGTGGGTGCCTGTAATTCTCGCTACTCTGGAGGCTGAGGCAGGGAGAATTGCTTGAACCCAGGAGGCGGAGGTTGCAGTGAGCCGAGACTGCGCCACTGCACATCAGCCTGGGCGGCGGAGTGAGACACTGTCTCAAAAAAAAAAAAAAAAAAAAAAAAAAAAAGAGAAAAGGAAATGTTTGCTGCAAGAATGATGGAGTGAAGATTTAGGAGAAAGGCTAGGAAACGCGAATTAGAAAGAACAATCATAATTTTAAAATATTTATTAAGAACTTATCTGCCACACAATTCCAAGCCCTTCACATATATTATCTCATTTAATTTGTACAACAATTCCATAAGGTAGGTATTGTTATTCTCATTTTAACAGAGAAGCAAACCAAGACACAGAAGGGTTAAATAATTTGCCCAAGGTGATGGAACTAAGGAATGATGGAGCCAGAATCCAAACCCAGGCAGTCTGACTCTAATATCTATGCTTGTCAGTAAAATACAGTTTAGATAAGGGGCATTTCATACAGAGACAAGGAACCTTCAGGAAGTATATAAAATGTACTTTCCATCCTGCTAATCTTTGAATACCCACAGAGTACACTGGGTGCTATTACCTTGAAGTTAACATCATTACCCGAAATGGTTAACATGCACATAATGTTATAAAATATTCACATAACTTACTCAGAAAGCACCTTCCTGTGATTTTTAATGCAAAATCTCCATGAAAGCAACACATTTAGCAGCCAACCCAAGCATCACAGTCACAATGCAGAAAACTCAGTGAATTTAATCAAAAGCATGTACCCCGTGGTCAGGGTCCCTTGAGGAACACTTGCTAGAAAAACCACATGTAGTTTTCATTTTCCATCATCTGGCCCTAAAGTGGCCCTTATTTTTTTCTGCTTAGGCATAATTCAAAACAAGCTGCCTACAGGAACAATTTGTAAAAGGACTAATTTTTTTTATAACTTCAATGCTAGATAAATATTTCAAAATTTCCCATTTCAATCAAAGCTCAATAAAATATTTATAAACTACCAAGGCTAATAGTTTATTCCTTTTCAATTTTTAACCAGAATGGAATAACATCAAGTATTGATGCCATATACATTCTCTGTGGCCCCAACATAGAAGAGTTGTTAAGTCTATTTGACTTTAGGAAATGTGTGGATCAATTCAGGTTTCTGGAACCTTCATAAACTCAACCCAGTGTAATCAGAGTGCAAACTCTTTGTTGTTGTTGTTGTTGTTGTTGTTGTTGTTGTTGAGCCGGAGTCTCGCTCTGTCGCCCAGGCTGGAGTGCAGTGGCCGGATCTCGGCTCACTGCAAGCTCCGCCTCCCGGGTTCACGCCATTCTCCTGCCTCAGCCTCCCGAGTAGCTGGGATTCACCGTGTTAGCCAGGATGGTCTCGATCTCCTGACTTCGTGATCCACCCGTCTCGGCCTCCCAAAGTGCTGGGATTACAGGCTTGAGCCACTGCGCCTGGCCAACTTTTTTTTTTTTTTTTTTTTTTTTTTCCGAGACGGAGTCTTACTCTGTTGCCCAGGCTGGAGTGCAGTGGCACGATCTCAGCTCACTGCAAGCTCCACCTCCCGGGTCCACACCATTCTCCTGCCTCAGCCTCCTGAGTAGCTGGGAGTACAGGCACCCGCCACCACACCGGGCTGATTTTTTGTAAATTTAGTAGAGACGGGGTTTCACCGTGTTAGCCAGGATGGTCTTGATCTTCTAACCTTGTGATCTGTCTGAGTTGGCCTCCGAAAGTGCTGGGATTACAGGCGTGAGCCACCGCGCCCCGCCCAGAGGGCAAACTCTTACAGTTGATCATGGAAGTGCCTTGGAAACTAGTATAAGAAGTGTTTGACAAGGAAGCGAAGTATGTCCTTGGTTCCTCTTCAATTAAACACACACACACACACACACACACACACACACACACACACACACACACTTTTCCTGGACTCCCTGTCCACCACTGTGTTGAGAATTTTCTGGGAACACCATTCACAATGTAGTCTAAATAACTTGTTCCCATTCTGAGCTCATTCTTTTTCTTGCAAATAGTCTCTTCCGTTAGATGGTCTCACAGTATTTCTTGGGAAAACCAGATCCCTTGCCTGTCATTCATATTACAAATTACAAATACCAAAACTGATTTATGAATTAAAGATGTACCCTTCCTGCATTTTAACGACAGGAAAAAAAATACTTAGGATTAGAGTCTAATGCTTAAGGCCCTAGAATTTCAGCATCAGTTGGCAGATAACAGGAAAATATCTGGGGAGATCCAAGCATTTCGTCCTTCATGATTAATCACATAGAAGAGCATCTCACTCTCTTATTTTAAGCCAATCCTGCTCCTTATTTTTCATGAAACCTCAAAAGCCTTTAGTCCTGTTGTTTCCGTTGGTGAAATGGAAATGTGAGGTAGCATAAAAAGAAGTAGGTGGAGAATGAGAAGCCTGAGGCTTAAGGGTCACTTCTTGTCAGTAGCCCTAGCCTCAGGTTTCCCATCCCTGGACATTGTGCTGGTGGGTTCATTCATTTCTTCAGTTCATACTAATAAAGCTCCAACTGTAAAATGAGAATGACAATAACACCATCTCACAGGGCTGTGATGAGTGTTCAGGGAGTTGACACATGTAAACATTTGGCATACTGTCTGTGACATTCCATAATTATAACCAATTGTATTAGCCCATTCTTGCACAGCTATAAAGAAATATCTGAGACTGGGTAACTTCTAAAGAAAAGAGGTTTGACTGGGCACGGTGGTTCACGCCTGTAATCCCAGCACTTTGGGAGGCCGAGGCTGGCAGATCATGAGGTCAGTAGACGGAGACCATCCTGGCTAATACGGTGAAACCCCGCCTCTACGAAAAATACGAAAAAATTAGCCGGGCATGGTGGCAGGCGTCTGTAGTCCCAGCTACTCCAGAGGCTGAGGCAGGAGAATGGCGTGAACCCGGGAGGCGGAGCTTGCAGTGAGCCGAGATCGTGCCACTGCACTCCAGCCTGGGCGACAGAGCAAGACTCCGTCTCAAGGATCTAGAACTAGAAACACCATTTGACCTAGCCATCCCATTACTGGGCATATATCCAAAAGATTATAAATCATGCTGCTGTAAAGACACATGCACACGTATGTTTATTGCAGCACTATTCACAATAGCAAAGACTTGAAACCAACCCAAACGTCCATCAACGACAGGCTGGATTAAGAAAATGTGGCACATATACACCATGGAATACTATGCGGCCATAAAAAAGGATGAGTTCATATCCTTTGTAGGGACGTGGATGCAGCTGGAAACCATCATTCTCAGCAAACTATTGCAAGAACAGAAAACCAAACACTGCATGTTCTCACTCATAGGTGGGAATTGAACAATGAGAACACTTGGACACAGGAAGGGGAACATCACATACCAGGGCCTATTGTTGAGTGAGGGGACGGGGGGAGGGATAGCATTAGGAGATAGACCTAATGTAAATGACGAGTTAATGGGTGCAGCACACCAACATGGCACATGTATGCATATGTAACAAACCTGCACATTGTGCACATGTACCCTAGAACTTAAAGTATAATAAAAAATAAAATAAAATAAAATAAATAAATAAAAGACTCTGTCTCAAAAAAAAAGAGAAGAGGTTTGATTGGCTCATGGTTCCACAGGCTGTACAGGAAGCATGGCAGCATCTGCTTCTGGGGAGGCCTCAGGAAACTTACAATCATGGCATAAGGCGAAGGGGAAGCAGGCTCATCTTACATGGCAGGAGCAGGAGGAAGAGAGTGAGAGGGTAGGTGCCACACACTTTTAAACAACCAGATCTTGTTAGAACAGCACCAAAGGACTGGTGTCAAACTCATTCATGAAGGATCCACTCCCATGACCCAATTTCCTTCCACCAGGCCGTACCACTAACATTGGGAATTACAATGGAACCTGAGATTTGGTAGGGACACAGATCCAAACCACATCAGTAATATTATTAAGTATACCTAGTTATATGAAATGTATTCTCTAAAGAAATTGTCCCACAACTTCCTTCTCGTTTACAAAAGCTTGCATTTACTCTGCCCCAGGTTTTCATTACTCTCTCCCACCAATATGACAAGGCTCCAGATGTTGTTTCCCCTTTCTCAAATTGCATAACACCTCTGATGCTTCATTTTCAATCAGGCTGAATAGGCTCTAATTGCAAACATTATTGATGTGAATGGTGCTACTTCCTGACAAATGAGCTGCCAGCACAGGGTGTCCTGCCACACCATCTAACTGAGCACAAAGAGAAGTGTCATTCCACAGTTCTCTCTTGGCACCTAGGACGTGGCTGATGGCACCTGGAAGCCTCCTTTTTGCAGGCCACATTGCTTTACCAGCCACTGATTGTCATCAAAGAATACACTCTAGTATATTCTATGGTTTGCTTTTGAGAAGAAATTATTTATAAAATGGTCCAATTGATTGATTTCCAAGCTACTGGCAAACAGAGTTACACAGTGCAGACAGAATAATAGAACATTTTAGTGGCTCTCACATTTGTCTGGGATGAAATTAAGTAAAAGACTGTGTTTTGACTCAAGTTTCAGAATGAGAGTTTCTAAGATCAAAGGGCAGACACACACGTGGCTCTATGATACTTTTTGCAATAATTTTGAGTGACTCCTTTGATTAACATTCACACAGAAAATTAAACATTATCTCTACCACAGAATCTATTCTACAATTGTTTAAAGCTTGAGCACTTAAGCTCTCAACTTTCCTTACATGTGAATATGTTACAGATGATTCTAAATAAATAGAATTGCCAGAATGGAGAGCTTGAAGCAAATACAGTACATTCAGTCATCAGTAAAACTTGAAAAAAAAAAAAGAAAGAAAATAATGCATTTGATCAAATTCATTCCACAGAACATGGACAGTCCTAAAGAGAGCTGTCAAAATCAGAAAGAAAAAAATTCTTTTCTTTTTCCTGTTGGATTTGGGAATCTCTAGCCTGGGAATGTCTTTTCTACAAAGCTTCGCTGACCATGATAAGAGGCTGTTGTTAAACTTGGGCCCTGGAAGATCACTTGCCTCCAGTCATCCTGGTCTTACTTTAGATCCTCTAACTCATTCAGCTTTTCCTCACCTCAGAGCCTTCACATTTGCAGTTCACTCCGTTGTGAACATTCTCCATGCCTGTCCCCCTCCCAATCTAACTCCCACTTATTCTTCACTTTCTTTTTTTTTTTTTTTTTTTTTTTTTTGAGACGGAGTCTCACTCTGTCACCCAGGCTGGAGTGCAGTGGTCGGATCTCGGCTCACTGCAAGCTCTGCCTCCCGGGTTTATGCCATTCTCCTGCCTCAGCCTCCCGAGTAGCTGGGACTACAGGTGCCTGCCTCCTCGCCTGGCTAGTTTTTTTGTATTTTTAGTAGAGACGGGGTTTCACCGTGTTAGCCAGGATGGTCTCGATCTCCTGACCTTGTGATCCGCCCGTCTCGGCCTCCCAAAGTGCTGGGATTACAGGCTTGAGCCACCGCGCCCGGCCTATTCTTCACTTTCAACTTGAACATCACTCCCTCACCAAATCTTCTCCAACACGGTGTCCCTCACTCAGGTTTCCTTCTCTTGCACCCTTAAACTCTCACTCCTTCCCCACACTGCCTTCATAATGCTCTTCACGCTTGTTATGATTTTCAGCACTGGTCTTCTCCATGGCATAGATATTCTATGAAGACTGAGATGAGGTCTTCTCCATCTTTGCGTCTTAACACTTAACATGAGGGCTGGCATATTTTTAAGTACTCAATAAATGTTGAATTCATTGATTAATATATGAATGAATGAATCCAGGCATTTCAATGTACTTTTAAAGGATCAATGTGAACTGGAACCAGGAGATTGTTGCCTTAGAAATGTGACAGCATGGGGATTTTCCCAGCCTGCTCCATTGAATATTCCATGTCTAGATTCCCAGGTATAGATGTGGCTTATAAGACAAATGTGAAACCAGAAAGCTCATCTTATGAACTGGGCTGATTCCACATCAATCATCAGGACTAAGGAGTAAGTTGTTCTTTATTAAAGCACATATTCTTGCAATTTGTCATTTTCTAAGGAGTTGAAGGAATAAAAAAAATGTATCTAAAAGAAAAACCAAAAGGCATACAAAATCGACTAAAAATCCTGTATTAGTCTGTTCTCATAGTCTGTTTAACTACCTGAGACTGGGTAATTTATGAAGAAAAGAGGTTTAATTGACTTACAGTTCCACAGGCTGTAAAGGAGGCATGGCTGGGGAGGCCTCAGGAAACTTACAACTATGGTGGAAGGCAAAGGGAAAGCAAGCAGGTCTTCACATGACCAGGAGGAGGGGTCGGGGAGGGAGTGCTATATACTTGTATACAGGCAGCACTAGGGGGATGGTGCTATACCATTGGAAACTGTCCCCATGATCCAAACACCTCCCACCAAGCCCCTCCTCCAACACTGAAGATCACAACTCAACACGAGATTTGGTTGGGGACACAGAGCCAAACCATAACAATCTAAGTTTCAAACTAAGTAAGCTGGCCATCAGGGTTAGATGGCAGGTGAAGGGGATCTGTAAGTAGCACTGATTTCCACGGGCACAGACTGCAAGTAGGCCCCTCTAGACTGTGTAACTGGACCACTGTGGAGGAAGAGAAATCTCACTGGGGCAGGGTGGTAGGGGTAAAATGAAAACACACAAAGAATTTGACCTGAAATTGGGATAGTTTTATTGTCTGTATATGGAGACAGCAGTCAGAATACTTAAAAACTGTTATTCTAATGTCTTTTGCATTATGACTGTCAGTGGATATGGTAGCCAACATAAGATGAACTACACTGTGGTAGCAAATAAAACCTGAAAGCTTGGTGCTTAATACAACGCAAGTTTGTTTTTTTTCCTCTCTCTCTTGCTACATACCTCTTCCACCTGGAGGTCCCATCATCTTCTGGTTTAAAGTTTAGCCAGAATATAGGGGGAAGAAAACAACCTGGAAGGAAAACAATTTACTTCCACTTACAGTCCACCGAACAGAACTAGTCACAGGTGAATGTAACTGTTAGGAAGATGACAAATGTAGAGGAAAACACAGATACAGTCTCTTCCATTATGTATGTTGGCATTATAAAGCCATTCTGCTTTTTGGCACATGGGTTTGTTTTTGTTTTTGTTTTGTTTTGTTTTGCTTTTTGTTTTTGTTTGTTTGTTTGTTTTTTTGTTTGCAACTGAGTTTCACTCTATCACCAGGCTGGAGTGCAGTGGCACGATCTTGGCTCACTGCAACCTCTGCCTCCCAGGTTTAAGCGATTCTCCTGCCTCAGCCTCCCGAGTAACTGGGATTACAGGTGCCTGCCACCACACCCAGCTAATTTTTGTATTTTTAGTAGAGACAGGGTTTTGCCATGTTGGCCAGGCTAGTCGCAAACTCCTGACTTCAGGCAATCTGCCCACTTCAGCCTCCCAAAGTAATGGGATTACAGGTGTGAGCCACTGCACCCAGCCTGACACATGGTCTTAATGTTTAACTAAAAGGTCTATATACTTTATGATAATTGAATTTAGCCCAGATGCTTTTAAAATATACTTTCAGAAACTCAGAGCTTTGCATTTATATTCTTTGGCATTGTGCTCCACGATATGCTTAAGATACTATATTATTTATTTCTATATAAACGATCTCAAAATTTAGCAGCTTGAAACAGCATGCATTTATTATAATATTTCACAGTTTCTATGGGTCAGGAATTTGGATGTGGCTCAGCTGTATACCTCTGGCTCAAAGTCTTTCATGAGGTTGCAGTCACACTGTTGTCTGAGGTGAGGTCTCATCTGAAAGCTCAGCTGAGGGAAGATTCACTTCCAAGTCCATTCATATAGTTATTGGCAGAATTCCGTTCCTCACAGGTTGTTGGACTGAGGGCTGTGGTTCCTCACTGGCTGTGGGTCAGAGGCCATTCTCAGTTTCTTGCACAAATGCCCCTCCACAGAGCAGCTCACAACACGCCAGCTGGCTTCCTTCGGAGAAAGTGAGCAAAAGAACAAGACAGGACAGCCAAAGAAGGAAGCTACAGTCTTCTGTGACCTAATCTCAGAACTGACAGTTTTATGTGTCATTTGTCATATTCTATTAATTAGAGGTGAATCACTAGGTTCAGCCCACATTCAAGGGGAGGGGACTATACAACGGCATGAATACTAGGAGGCAGGAATCATGGGGCTATTTTAGAGGCTGCTTACTACAGACGTCCTTCCGGGCTACCTCATTTTGGCCTCTGTTAGATTCTATTTCAACTCTTTTATTTCATTGAAGGTTATTATTTTTTTCTCAAAGTTAGTCCAATGAGGGTCACTTTAGTGCTGACAACTAGATTAATTTTAGTACATTAGGTTTAGATTTCTTCTTAATTCATGATGTTGAACATGGCCATAGATGACAGAAAGATTGAAGAATAATATGTGAAACCTGTAGTATAGCCAAGGTGTGCCGTCATTGGCAGGGCATGGTGGCTCATGCCTGTAATCCCAGCACTTTGGGAGGTCGAGGTGGGTGGGTCACCTGAGGTTGCTCACAGGAGTTTGAGACCATCCTGGCCAACAGGGTAAAACCCCGTCTCTACTAAAAATACAAAAATTAGCCGGGTGTGGTGGTGCCTGCCTGTAATCCTAGTTACTCAGGAGGCTGAGGCAGGAGAATTGCTTGAACCTAGGAGGTGGAGGCTGCAGTGAGCCAAGATTGCACCACCAGCTTCGGCAACAGAGTGAGATTCCGTCTCAAAAAAAATCCAAGATGTGCAGTCATCGAAAAAGGAAAATGCACAGGGTTTCTTCAGCTGTCTAGTGTTTTGTATGTATACTTTCCTAGTTAACCTCTTATATGACTTGCTGGGGCGTTTTAAAATTCCACCTGGTGTTACACTGCTAAAATATCTTTGGATAAGTGAAAAGTCCTATTATTAAATTTGAGTACAAACATGCTGATTTATTAGCAATGGCATTAGAAGAGCATTTCCACTCATAGAGAACTTTGTTGCCTGCATCAGGGGCTAGGTTAGACTGAGTAACAAACAACCTTAAATATTAAGTGGCAAAAAACTACCAAGATTTGTTTTCTACTTCTGCTACCTGGAGGGCATGGTGAGGGTGGGGAAGAATTTGCTCCTTGTGATCCAGAGGTGCAAGCTGGTTGAGGAGCATTATCCCAAATGTTGGTCATGATTCCAGAGAAAACTAGAGGGTCTTACAATAGCAATTAAAGATTTGGTCCTGAATTGACAGATGTCATTTCCACTCTCCAATCACTGTCCAGACCTCCATGAATGGCTTCCCAACCAGAAGGGATCAGGATATTCAGTATTTCCATTTTCCCAGAATTGGGAGAACCAGAAATGTTTGAAAATAATGACAACCCCTCATATTCCCCATCAAATATCACTATATCACTATAAGAAAATCTTTTGGCCGGGCACGGTGGCTCATGCCTGTAATCCCAGCACTTTGGGAGGCGGAGGCGAGCAGATCACGAGGTGAGGAGATTGAGACCACCCTGGCTAATGCAGTATAACCCCATCTCTACTAAAAATACAAAAAAAAAGATTAGCCGGGCATAGTGGTGGGTGCCTGTAGTCCCAGCTACTCGGGAGTTTGAGGCAGGAGAATGGTTTCAATCCAGGAGGTGGAGCTTGCAGTGAGCCGAGATCACACCACTGCACTCCAGCCTGGGTGACAGTGCGAGACTCCGTCTCAAAAAAATAAAAAAGAAAAAAAAAAGAAAATCTGTTTCTTTTCAACTTGAAGGTCAAGCAATACTATTAATACATTCAGATTTCATTGTGTAATAATAACAATTAATATTCTTTCTTCAAGGTTGGGCACGGTGGCTCATGCCTATAATTCCAGCACTTTGGGAGGCTGAGGAGGGCGGTTCACCTGAGGTCAGGAGTTCCAGACCAGCCTGGTCAACATGGTGAAACCCCATCTCTACTAAAAATACAAAATTAGTCAGGCATGGTGGCAGGTGCCTGTAATCCCAGCTACTCAGGAGGCTGAGGCAGGAGAATTGCTTGAACCCGAGAGGCAGAGGTTATAATGAGCCAAGATCACGCCACTGCACTCCAGCCAGGGCGAGAGAGGGAGACTCCATCTCAAAAAAAAAAAAAAATAAAAATAAAGAAAGAAAGAAAGAAAGAAAAAGAAAAAGAAGGAAAGAAAGAAAAGAAAAGAAAAGAAAAGGAAAAAAACGACAGAGAGATCTTCCCTGAGCAGCCTTTTGCTTCCTTTTTATTTTTTTGAGACAGAGTCTCGCTCTGTCGCCCAGACGGGAGTGCAGTGGCGCGATCTCGGCTCACTGCAAGCTCCGCCTCCCGGGTTCACGCCATTCTCCTGCCTCAGCCTCCGGAGTAGCTGGGACTACAGGCGCCCGCCACCTCGCCCGGCTAGTTTTTTTTTTTGTTTTGTTTTGTTTTTTTTTTTTGTATTTTTTTTTTAGTAGAGACGGGGTTTCACCGGGTTAGCCTGTATGGTCTCGATTTCCTGACCTCGTGATCCGCCCCTCTCGGCCTCCCAAAGTGCTGGGATTACAGGCTTGAGCCACCGCGCCCGGCCAGCCTTTTGCTTCTTATTACCTTGTCCTGCTTTTCTCTATAGTATATAGCCCTGGCATTACACTATATATTCATTCATTTATTATTCCTGATAAAATGAAAGCCTTCTAAAAGCAGAAACTTTATTGTAGTCACTGCCACCTAGAGTAACAGATGGACTCGTTAAGAGTCAAGAGCACTTAGAAGATCCAGTCAACAAAGTAATTATAGCAGAACTCAAATCCAGAAAGGCAAGAAGTTTTTGTCTCTAGCACTTTAAACTCTCTTACCTAACAAAGTGCCATACTGTGCAATCCTTTATAAGTATCTGTTGTTGAAATTTATGAATTAATGCCCAAAGTGAAAAGAATTTGTGTTGCCGATTCTTCAAAGGAGTAATAAAATATTTTTCTCAGCTAATACCTTCTAACTGCATGCCAGCCAGGAAAAAAACAAAAAAACAAAAAAACATGCAATTGCAGAGGGACCTGGTAGAGCCTTCTGAAAGTTATAAAGAGATTAGAAATTCAAAATTGCTCATCTCTGGCCTAAATTATTAGCAGAGTGGACCTGAAAAGACCTCTTAGTGGAGCTAGCCTAATTCTGCAGTCTAAAAGCAACATTGCTACATTCCTTTGAAGAAATGAACTTGAAATTTTCTATCACTGTCAGAGCCTAGAGGCGAAGGCAAATACCTGTGCACCTGCACTAATCATTATTCCTCCAACATGACAGAAAATGCTTGTCAATGGTAACCTCTTTTCCCTCTGAACCTAGCCTCAACCCCAGATTCCTCAGCAGGACTCTATTAGAAGCCATGACAATCAGTACTTGAATCCGTCCCCCAGAAGTTCAAGTTCTCATGAATGGATTGATGGATTAATGAGGGTGCTGCCTTCATAAATGAATTAATGTCCCTATCACAGGGATGAGTTTATTATCACGGAAATGGCTTTCTTTTTCTTTTTTTTTTTTTTTTTTGAGACAGAGTCTCAGTCTGTTGCCCAGGCTGGAGTGCAATGGTGAGATCTTGGCTCGCAGCAACGGTGAGATCTTGGCTCGCTGCAACCTCCGCCTCCTGGGTTCAAGTGATTCTCCTGCCTTAGCCTCTCAAGTAGCTGGGACTACAGACATGCACCACCACGCCCGGCTAATTTTTGTATTTTTACCAGAGATGGGGTGTCACCATGTTGGCCAGGCTGGTCTTGAATTCCTGACTTCACATGATATACCCACCTTGGCCTCCCAAAGTGCTGGGATTACAGGCATGAGCCACTGCACCCAGCAGAAATGGCTTTCTTACGAAAGCAATCTCTCTATGGCTGTCTTGTATTTGCTCTGTGTCTCCATGTGATGCCTCCTGCCATGTCATGACACAGCAGTAAGGTCCTCACATGACCCCAGCACCATGCTCTTGAGCTTCCCAGCCTCCAGAACCATGAGCTAAATCAACTTTTATTCGCTATAACTTACCCAGCTGATGATATTCAATTATAGCAACCAAAATGGTCTAAGACAGTACTCTAGATGACATATTTCATTGTTGCTTATACAGTCATGTGTCACTTAACGACAGGGATACATTCTGAGAAATCTGCCCTTAGGTGATTTTGTTGTTGTGTGAACACCATAGAGTGTACTTTCACAAACCTAGATGGTCTTGCCTACTACACACCTATGCTGTATGGTATAGCCTATTGCCCCTAGGCTATAAAGCAGTACAGCATGTGACTGTGCTGAATATTGTAGGCAACTGTAATACAACAGTAAGTATTTGTGTATGTAAACATATCTAAACATAGACAAGGTACAGCACGGCCAGGCGCGGTGGCTCGTGCATGTAATCCCAGCACTTTGGGAGGCCAAGGCGGGCGGATCACGAGGTCAGGAGTTGGAGACCAGCCTGACCAATATGATGAAACCCTGTCTCTACTAAAAATACAAAAATTAGCCAGGTGTGGTCGTGCGTGCCTGTAATCCCACCTACTCAGGAGGCTGAGGCAGAAGAATCGGTTGAACCCAGGAGATGGAGGTTGCAGTGAGCCATGAGCCGAGATCATGCCACTGCCTCCAGCCTGGGCAACAGAGGGAGACTCTGCCTCAAAAGAAAAAAAAAAAGTCAGGGGGCGGGGGTGGAGGCAGGTACGGTGGCTCACGTCTGTAATCGCAGCACTTTGGGAGGCTGAGGCAGGTGGATCACCTGACATCAGGAGTTTGAGACCAGACTGCGTCCAATATGGCGAAACCCCATCTCTACTAAAAATACAAAAATTAGCTGGGTGTGATGGCGTGCGCCTGTAATCCCATCTGCTCGCAAGGTTGGGGCAGGAGAATCGCTTGAGTCCAGGAGGGGGAGGTTGCAGCACTCCAGCCTGGGCGACAGTGTGAGACCCTGAAAAAAAAAAAAAAAAAGTAAAGAGAGAAAAGAAATAAACAGAGAAAGAGAGAAAGAAGGAAAGAAAGAAAGAAAGAAAGAGGAAAGAAAGATAAAAGAAAGAAAAAAGAAAGAAGAAAGAAGAAAGAAAAGGAAGGAAGGAAGGAAGGAAGGAAGGAAGGAAGGAAGGAAGGAAGGAAGGAAGGAAGGAAGGAAGGAAGGAAGGAACAGCAAAAACATGGTATAAAAGATGAAAAATGGTACACCCACATAGGGCCCTTACCATGAATGGAGCTTGCAGCACTGGAGATTGCCCTGGGTGAGTCAATGAATGAGCAGTGAATGAATGTGAAGGCCTAGGATATTACTATACACTACTGTAGACTTTAAAAACACTGTAAACTTACATTACACTGAATTTGTTTTTTAAAAATTTAATAATAAATTTACCTTAGCTTACTTTAACTTTTTTACTTCATAAACTTTTCAATATTGTTACCTTTTGCCTCTTTTATAATACACAAACATTCTACAGCTGTACAAAACTATTTTCTCTCTATATATCCTTATTCTATAAGCTTTTTTCCTATTTTAAATTCATTTTATTTTATTTTTTACTTTCTTTTTTTTCTTTTTGAGACGGAGTCTCTCTCTGTCACCCAGGTGGGAGTGCAGTGGTGCAATCTTGGCTCACTGCAACCTCTGCCTCTTGGATTCAAGTGATTCTCCTGCCTCCGCCTCCCGAGTAGCTGGGATTACAGGCTTGCACCACCACACCTGGCTAACTTTTGTATTTTGGGGTTTTTTTTTTTTTTTTTTTTTTTTGGGTAGAGATAGGGTTTCACCATGTTGGCCAGACTGGTCTCAAACACCTGACCTCAAGTGATCCGTCCACCTTGGCCTCCCAAAGGACTGGGATTACAGGTGTGAGCCACCACGCCCGGCCTATTGTTTGGTTTTTTAAATGTTTTTATTAGAAACCGAGACACAAACAAGCATATTAGCCTATGCATGGTCAGGATCATCAATATCACTGTCCTCCAGCCTCCTATTTCATCCCACTGGAAGGTCTTCAGGGGCAATAACACGGACGGAGCTGTCATCTCCTATGATAGCAATGCCTTCTCCTGGAATATCTCCTGAAACACTTGCCTAAGACTGTTTTACAGTTAACTTTTTAAAATCAATAGAAGGAATACACTCTCAAATAACAATAAAAACTATATTATAGTAGATACAAGAAGTAGTAATATAGTTGTTTATTATCATTATCGTGCAGTATGTACTCTATGTAATTATATGAGCTTTACTTTTATATGACTGGAAGTGCAGGTTTCTTTATACCAGCTTCGCTACAAACCTGTGAGCAATGCTTTGTGCTGTAACATTATGATGACTACAATGTCACTAGGCAACAGTACTTTTTTAGCTCCATTATACTTTTTTCTTTTTTCTTTTGAGATAATGTCTCATTCTGTCACCCAGGCTGGAGTGCAGTGGCGCCATCTTGGCTCACGGCAACCTAAACTTCCCAGGTTCGAGTGATTCTCCTGCCTCAGCTTCACGAGTAACTGGGATTACAGGCACATGCCACCACGCCTGGATAATTTTTGTATATTTAGTGGAGATGGGGTTTCACCATGTTGACCAGGCTGGTCTCAAACTCCTGACCTCCGGTGATCCACCCGCCTCGGCCTCCCAAAGTGCTGGGATTACAGGTGTGAGCTACCGTGCCCAGCCTGTTCCATTATAATCTTACGGGACCATAATCGTATATGCAGTCCCTTGCTGACCAGACCATTGTTTGCAGCACATGGCTGTATCAATCACTCATAGGCAAAATTATCAGAGTGAGAAATCACAAATCATTACCTTGCTCTGTTGCTAAAACAAAACACACAGACCTCAGATCTCAATACGGTAAATCTAAAATTCAGAAATCAGTTTTTGTTACTTCATCCCTGTACGAGTGGATAAAGAGTGATCTTCATTTGGGAGGCATGTCATGCAGGCTCTTTGTGGGGAAAAGATGATCCCTTTTAAAAAGAAAGATGAAGTTTCAACCCTTGAGTGTATCTTCTTAGATGTTTCAGATCAAAGTTGGGAATGTGACCTGTATTCAAATCAATTCTAATTCATAAGTATTTCTAGAGTGTCTTTTATGTGGAAAATTCATTTTCCGGTAGAAACAGGTTATTGAGAAATGGAAGGAAACTAATAGATCCCCAATAGCAATTGTATTCAAAGACAACACTGCATAATATGATAAACTCTTATAAATAAATAATGATTGCTAAGGGACCTGATTTGAATTCCATCTTTCAGATACAATGAATTCAAATTTCTTAATAACTAAGCCAAGTCTATTCTAGTCTATTGAAGTAAACTCTCAAAAAGTTTATTTTTGAAATTTCTATGGGGAAAAAATGTGGTAGTAAACAAATTTGCAACCTAAAGGCAAATGTAACAGTGTATTTCACCAGTAAACACATTTGCAACATGAAAGTAAATGCAACAGCGTATTTCACCAAATAAGAGGGTAATTTTCAAGGACTCCAGCAACATTCGTTGGGTAGCAATAATAAATGTCAGTTAAGGAGTCTCATCTACCCATTAAAGCCAGTGTAGTGGGATCTCTATTTTGGCAAAGTAACTAGCAATGTACTCAAGATAGCATAGCTTTGATTATCAAACATTCTGAATTTTTTAAAAAATGTATTATTTAGATTGATCATTTGTATACCTAGGCCTATTCTTCCTGTGATTTTAGGCTGGCCAGCTGTTATCTGTACAAAGAAAATTTTAAATATATATTCAGTTACCAAATAACTAAAAACCTTCTGTAACAGGAAATGTTCAGTTAACCAGCCAAGAGGATTCAACAGTGCAAAACAAAATCCTATTCTGCCATCTAGAGGAAACACAATATCTAGAAAACTAGTTTACCTCTTAATGGCCCCTGAAGCTTAAAATTAGAAGAAATATTCTGTTTAAAATGAGAGAGGAGGAGTTATGAGAGGCTGTATTTTTTTTTCTATGCCACCATATCAGATTTTATCAAAGAGAAGAAAATAATATTTCAAAAAGCACTTTTTAAAAAACAGCACTCCCCTATGTTCCTCTTCTGATTCACATTTAAGTTACATTCACATTTAAACTCCTCTGGAGTTCTTTATTAAATGACAAATAAACAAAAAAGAGAGAGAGAAGGAGAAGAACAAGAAGGTCGAGAAGAATAAGAAGATCAAGAAGAACAAGGTCAGCTGGGTGCAGTAGCTCACGCTTGTAATCCCAACACTTTGGGAGGCTGAGGCAGGCAGATCACTTGAGGTTAGGAGGTCAGGACCAGCCTGGCCAACATGGTAAAACATCATCTCTACCAAAAATACAAAAATTAGTCTGGTGTGGTGGCACATGCCTGTAAACTCAGCTACTTGTGAGGCTGAGGCAGGATAATTGCTTGAACCCGGGAGATGGAGATTGCAGTGAGCCGAGTTCACGCCACTGCACTCCAGCCTGGGTGACAGAGTGACACTCTGAAAAAGGTAAAAAAGAACAAGAAAGACATCCCTTAACTTATTCTGTGACATGGGCTTACTGACTGCCAGCACTAGGGAATAGAAAAAAGGAGAAGGCAAGAGAGAGAAAGAGAATGATGAGAAGGAAGAGGAGGAAGAAGAGGGCACAGGGAAGAAGAGGAGAAGTAGGAAATGAAAGAAGAGGAAAGAGAAGAATGAGGAGGAAGGAAATAAGAAAGAGGAGAAAGAGGAGAGAGAAAGGATGAGAAGGAAAACAAACCCCAAAGCCTCTCACTTACTGATTACATATTTTATTGCTAATGCTTCAGCTTAAACTATCTTTTTGTGATTGTTTAGATTTCCAATACCATATTAAAATTGTGTTCTTTTTCTTTTATTTTTTTCAGATAGATTCTGGCTCTGCTGCCCTTGCTGGAGTGCAGTGGTGCAATCTTGGCTCACTGCAACCTCCGCCTCCCAGGTTCAAGCAATTCTCCTGCCTCAGTCTCCCGAGTAGCTGGGACTAAAGGCATGCACCATCGCTCCCCGGCTAATTTTTGTATTTTTAGTAGAGACGGGGTTTCACCATGTTGACAGGTTGGTCTCAAACTCCTGACCTCAGGTGATCCGCCTGCCTCAGCCTCCCAAAGTGCTGGGATTACAGACATGAGCCACCGCACCTGGCCCAGATTTTAAAATTTTCTTAGCCAATATATACCTACTGTTAAACAACATTACAAACTGCAATATATCTGTTACAGGTACATTGTATTTGATTTTCAGAGCATATTACATATATAAATTTTTAAAAATCAGGAACAAAGGGCATCCTGTATAATCAAATGACTTCATAACAGAAAGGAACATTAAGAATAATCTATGTCAGCCGGGGGTAGTGGCTCACGCCTGTAATCCCAGCACTTTGGGACGCCAAGGCAGTGGATCACCTGAGGTCAGGAGTTTGAGACCAGCCTGGCCAACACGGTGAAACCCCATCTCTACTAAAAACACATACAAATTAGCCGGGTGTTGTTTTATTTGTTTATTTCTTGTAGAGATGGAGTCTCACTATGTTGCCCAGGTTGGTCTCAAACTCCTGGGATCAGGCAATCCTCCCACTTCAGCCTCCCAGAGTGCTGGGATTACAAGCATGAGCTACCAGGTTGTTGCACAAGCCACCTGGCTTGTTCTCCTGTTCTCTTTCTTGATCAGTGTGCTGCTGACATGCATAGTTTGAATCTGTGAAAATTCCTGAACTGTCCACTTCTGGAATGTGCACTTTCCTGTACCTATATTACCCTTCAACTTAAAAACTCACAAATAAAATGAAAAGTTAATTTGGGGAAAGAAAAAAAAAAAAAAGAGCTGTCAAGCAATGAGAAGACATGCAGGAAGTTTAAATGCATATTACCATGAACGAAGCCAATCTGAAAAGGCTACATACTCTGTGATTCTAACTATATGACATTCTCAAAAAGGCAAAATTATGGAGACAGCAAAAAGATCAGTAGCTGCCAGGGGTTAGGTGGAAGGGAAGGATGAACAGGCAGAGCAGAGGGATTTTAGAACAGTGAAAGTATTCTGTATGATATTATAATGGGGGTGTATGTTATTATGCATGCGTCAAACCCCATAGGATCTACAATACTAAGAGAAAACCCTATGGACTTTGGGTGATGATGATGTGTCCTGTAGGTTCTTCAGTCATAACAAATGCACCACTGTGGTGCAGGATGTTGATAGTAAGGGAGGCTGTGTGGGGTGGGAAGGAATGGCAGGTGGTATATGGGTATTCTTTATACTTTCTGCTCAATGTTTCTGTGAATCTAAAGGATAAAGCCTATTTTAGTCCAGGTGTGGTGGGTCACGCCCGTAATCCCAGTACTTTGGGAGGCTGAGGTGGGTGGATCACTTGAGGTCAGGAGTTTGAGACAACATGGTGAAAACCCATCTCTACCAAAAAATACAAAAATTAGCCAGGTGTAGTAGCTCATGCCTGTGATCCCAGCTACTCGGGAGGCTGAGGCAGGGGAATTGCTGGAACCCGGGAGGTGGAGATTGCAATGAGCCGAGATGGTATCACTGCACTCCAGCCTGGGCGACAGAGTGAGGCTCTGTCTTAAAAAAAATAAAATAAAGCTGGATATTGCCATTTTCCAGGCTCTCAGATTGGAGTTTGTAGGCTCTTTTTCCTACTGTAAATCCAGCAAGCTTGGGTTGCTGTGGCTAATGTTGACATATTCTATCTGAATTCCCAATCAATGTTCAGCCCAGGAACCCTTCTTTTCCTTTCTCAGGGTTCTTCCCTGTGACTAATGACCAGCACCCTGTCCCCTCCACCAGCTTTCTCCCCGCACAGTGTGTTCGGTCCATCTCTTGACTTTTTCTGCAGAAATAATAATGGTCTCACTTTGTTAAAGCAGAAGGCCACCAGTAAACATCTAAAACAGATATTTCTTCCACAGCAAGGAAGAGTTGGGTTTATAAGGCAGTGGTTCTCAAGCTTTAACCTGCATAGGAATCATCTGGAGGGCTTGTTGAAATAGATTTCTGGGCCCTTACCTTGAGAGTTTCTAATATAGAAAGTCTGGGATGGAATCTGAAAATTTGCATTTCTAACAAGTTCCTAGTTGATGCTGACAGCATTGTTTGAGAACCACTCTAAGGGTTAGTCTCTATGAGCAAAAATATGGTTTGAATGGAACACAGGGAATTGGAAGAGTTTCAAGCTCCTTACCAAATTCTCCCAAAGTGGAAGCACGATCATTCACTGACTGGCTGACTTTCTGAAGCATTGACTTGTCACTGATTGTCAGAGACGTACGCATTCATGTGAGGCTGTCGTTCTTACCTGTAAGGATTATAGCAAAAAGACAGTCTTTTTCCTTTCTTGAATCTGGAGTACAAAACCTTTTCATTCTCACTTTTATAGGCGCATATCCATATTGGCCCTTCCCCATCAAAAGCAGGGATATTAGTTTCTCCCATTAAAAGGTGCACCAAAATGTGTCTTAGTAGTAGGTAATCATCAAAGGAGTCTCATCTGGAAATGTAGGGGCCGGTCTACAGAGTGGGATTCATTGGAGTCACTGGAAGTTTTAACTCTACTGAGGATTCCATCATTCAGTAAAATTTATCAGGGCCAAATTGTTGTAATTCTCTGTCTTTCCTTATTAACTCAGACCTGAACAATCTGTATATAACCATCCAACAGGTGAATTTGCCTTGCTTGCTGCCTAGACAGAGATGACTTATCAAGACAGGAGAACTGCAACAGAGAAAGAGTAATTCACGCACAGCCTGACAGTTCAGAGATTGGAAGTTTTAAGGATAATTTGGTCGGTAGGGGGCCAGTGAATCGGGGTTCTGATTGGTCAGGTCAAAGATGAAATCACAGGGAGTTGAAGCTGTCCTGAGTCACTTCCTGGGTGAGGACCACAGACAAGAGCCAGTTTATCAATCTGGGTGGTGCCTGCTGATACATTGAGTGCAGGGTCTACAAAATATCTCAAATACTGGTCTTAGTTTTTAAAATAGTGATGTTATCCCCAGGAGCAATTTGGGGAGGTTTAGAATTTTGCAGCCTACAGCTGCATGACTCCTAAACAATAATTTCTAATCTTTTGGCTAATGTGTTAGTCCTACAAAGGCAGTCTAGTCGCCAGCCAAGAAGGGGATTTGTCTCGGGAAAGGGCTGTTACAGTTTTTGTTTCAAACTGTAAACTGAGTTCCTCCCAAAGTTAGTTCAGCCAGCTCCCAGGAATGAACAAGGACAGCTTGGAGGTTAAAAGCAAGATGGAGTCGGTTAGGTCAGATCTCTTTCACTGTCTCAGTTATTATTTTGCAATGGTGGTTTCATGTATGCCACGGGCTCCAGGAAATAAAGCAGATGAATGGGAAATCAACATCTCTTTTTCCCTATCAAATTTCTCCTTACCACAGTCATACGCATAACACTGGGGCATTCTGTGGGTTTTGGAGGGAGAATCAGCCACAGCCCTAATCTCATCCTGGGAAACTCTCAGAGGTGGAACATAGTCTCAAGCACTTTTGAATGAGGGTGGTAACTACAACCACATGAAGCCAGCCATTTCCAGAAAGCAATACTGGATACGATAATAAGTGGTGGGGACATATGTTCACTTTGATTTGTTAAATTGTGCACATTGTTTCAGGCACTTCATGTAAGTTATAATTTTCTCAAAGGAAATTATAACTTTGATAAGGAAAGAAAAAACAGGTTTGAAATGGAGCCACGTTCTTGTTTGCATGTTTTTGTTTTTTGTTTTGTTTATAGGCGAGGGAGTTAGAGTTCCTATTTAGCTTGGGCAGGCATATAGCTAAGATTTCCCTCAGAATGTGAAATCCTTCTCCAAGCCTTTTCTCTCCACCTCTTCTGAGCCACAGGGTCCCTGTTCTGAATACAAATTGCCTTTGCTAGCCAAGTGACTTCCATTATGCCTATGCATCCCCTGAACTTCCTTTTTGGGCAAAGCATATCTGGAGGAAATTCTTTCATTTCCCTTTCATTCTGTTAATAAGAGAAAATGAAGCCAGAGCTCAAGTTTCTTGAACCTTTCTCCACGGTAGTCAATAGCTTTAGAACCACATGCATCTGGGCCAGGCATGGTGGCTCACGCCTGTAATCCCAGCACTATGGGAAGCTGAGGCGGCCAGATCACCTGAGGTCAGGAGTTCGAGACCAACCTGGCCAACATGGAGAAATTCCCGTCTCTAATAAAAATATTTTTTAAAAGCCTGTAATTGGTGCATGCCTGCAATCCCATCTTCTTGGGAGGTTGAGGCACGAGAGTTGCTTGAACCCGGGAAGCAGAGTTTGCAGTGAGAGTTGCAGTGTAATTTTAAATTGAATACAAAAATATCATAATTCATGAGTCAAAGAATATATTAGATGATCCCTATCAAGTATCTTGAGTTATACAGTGTCATCTGCCAAAATAAGGTGATTAATTTGAAAGAAGCGATAAAATAGCCAATCCCATTTTGGAAGACAAGGATTCATTGTTATTATCGAACTCAAACTACATTTGTTTTGGTGGTAGAGGAATCCTCAAGTATAGCAATATCATCAAGTCTCCAAGTCCTCACGAAAATGTCAGGTCAAAAATCTCAGATGGGAAATTTGAGATGGAAATTCAAATTTGCTGAGGAGTATACATTTGTTTTCTTAGTGGGAAGGGTCTTTTAAACAAAGAAAGGTTTGTTAAATCAAGAATCAGTGTATGAGCCATGCACAGTGGCTCACGCCTGTAAACCCAGCACTTTGAGAGGTCAAAGCGGGCAGATGGCTTGAGTCCAAAAGTTCAAGACCAGCCTGGGCAACATGGTGGGACTACATCTCTACAAAACGTACAAAAAATTACCCGGGTGTAGTGGTACATGCCTGTGGTCCCAGCTACTCGGGAGGCTGCAGTGGGACGACCACTTAAGCCTGAGAGGCGGAGGTTGCAGTGAGCCAAGATCGCAATTGGCCACCTGCCAGCATGCGAGGTTTTTGTTCAGGATGCTCTTTTAGCTCACATGAAGTAGAATTCCCCAGGACATGTGAATGTGTTACCTAACTGGCATAAGGGCCTCAAGATGGGAAGGTTATCCTGGATTATCAAGGGAAACCTAGTTAGAAACACAAGGGTCCTTAATATGAGAAAAGCATAGGATGCTCATAATGGGTAGGAGATGTGTTGACAGAAGCCAGATGGTGGAGTGATGCGGGGAAGGGGCCATGAGCCGACAAATGCACACAGCCTCTGAAAGCTGAAAAAGGTGATATGAATTTTCTCCTGAACCTTGAGGAGAAACACAGCCCTGCTGGCACCTCAATTTTAGACTGTTTTAAACCACAAAATTGGTGGTAATTAGTCAAAACCAGTGATTATCTGGGGATGGGGAGTGGAGCAGAAGGGAGGATTACAAAGCAACACTAGGAAACTTTTGGAGTGACGGATATTTTCATTACCCAGATTGTGGTGATGATTTCGCAAATGTATACACATCAAAGCTTTTCGAATTGTACATTTTAACCATGAACAGTTTAATGCATTCATTATACCTACAAAAATACCTACACATACCTACATAAAACATGCTTTAAAAAATAGATATACCAATCTTAAAATCGCTGATTAAAAAATAGGCAGAATGAAATGTTTTTAGTTTCTGGTGTCTTTCAGAAGAAATCTGAGTGTTCTGTGTGTAGCAGAACTCTTAAGCCTAGGTACCTGAAATTCCTAACCTTCCACTCAAAATTCCTAACTCCATAAATATGAGTAATTTTTCTATGTAGGCAACTTTTATCACATTCCCCAAGAAGTCTGTGAACAAAAACGGTGGGAGTTAAAACCACTACTTTAGAGGAATCTGAAGAATGAACATAGTGAAAATGTTATCCCACTCATTATCAGATCTCAATTCTATTTTATTTTTTACAAGGACACAACTTAGGTAGATGATCCCAATTACATCCCACAATGGAGTACACACCAATCTGGATCACCTTCCCAGGCCAGGGATTCCCGTTCTCTGGTAAATGCACCTTTCACTTGGCCAGCTGTTTAGATCAGAGAGAGGAAATGACCCAATGCTGGCTAATGAATAATTTCCCTGGGGAATATGGAGTTGTAACTAAAAATCTAACAATAACCTGACTTCTTCCTTGCATAAATTTAGGAGGCTACTGGACTTGGGACATTATCTGTCACGTGGATCAGGAAACAGACAAATCCAGTCAGATGAAAGAAACAGATGAGTAGGAGAAAAGGTAACTTCCTGCTTGTTCCTAAATGGTCCAGTCTCTAGTCCCCTTCTCTTCTACAAATCCAGTTGTTCCATGGGTTCCGTGAGCCCCCACCACCTCACACCTATAATAAAATTCTCCGCTCTTTGTTGGCATAGGTGGGTTTCTATCATTTGCAAACAAGACTGTTAAAGCAGATTTTATCTTTAAAAGAAAACACTGGGTTCACTTTGTATTGGAAAAGTAATTATTTATTATGACAAAAATAAAACTGTTGAATGAAAACAAATGAAAGTTACACTATATTGCACCATGATTGGAAATGAGCCAAAACCTGTCTAAAAGATGAACATTCCAGAGCAAATAGCATCCTTTTACTTGGGTTAAATAGGCATGCAAACAACTCATTATAACATAATTGCAGAAATAAAAATTACAAGTACTGGCAAACTAAACTTAACATATAAAAGCACTTCATAACAGTAATAAAGTATTAAAAACTTTAAAACATGGCATTTAAACAATCCCACCATCAGGAAAACATGCTTTGAACCATTTTCAAGAAGTGATAATGTGAATGCATTAATTTACTTGCTTTAAATTTTTGTTGTTGTTGTTAATGCTTATATATTGGACCAATGGAACACATCTGTTTGGCTGGGGTTCAGATGTGCAGTCTGTGGTGTAAAAGATATTTTTCTTTCCTCTGCACAATACCAGAGGACCCACAGAGCGATCCAATTCCTAATTCTGACCTATTAATACCATCTTCTAGTTGACCAAGCATAGAAACTAAAATATTCTTAGAGCTTTCGCAGAAAGTCTGAAGCTTGAGGAGTAACAACAGTTTGTATTTAAATCTTAAGAAATGCACATAAATATGAATACAGACACTTTAAAGTTGTTTTGCATTCTGAGGCAAGAAATAATAAATATTGAGTACAGGGCCTGCTGCTTCCTCTTTAATGCTCTAAAGCACCAATTTATGCTAAAATAGTAAAGTGTGATTATAATCATTCACTCTGATTAGAATAAACCCAACACCGAGGTTGTAATTGCTGTTAGGTTTTTGTTGTTGTTCTTGTTGTTTTTAACATGCTCTGTGGAATAGATGAACATGGTAAAATCTGTAACTATTCTGTAATTGAAAAAAAAATGACCATTTTATTTCACACTTTCAATGAAATAGCAGTTAAACTTTTTTAAAACCATAAATACAAGTTTTTGTAACTACACTCAACAGTTTACTCCAAGAGAACAAAATAGGGGCTTTCGGAGTCCCTACATTTCCTGAGGGAAAATATAAAGATTAAAATGATTATGGTCTCTTGTGAATGGGGCTTACACATGCAAAAAAGTCACTGATGACTGGGATCAACTGATGGTCATTTGATATCTTACCAACACTGATGGAAATATATTCACAGTACAATAGAATCAATCCAATTTAGGATTTCTCCTTTCCCTTATTTAATTAAACTAATTAAATATTGACCGAGCACTTTCCTATGTGCTTTAATGAAAACCGTATGTGTATCTGATATATATACCATGTTGGCCCAGCTGGTGGTAAACAAGAGTAAAACAAAACAAAATCTCCAAGGAATGCTATCCCTTAGTTATGAATTCTGCATATTTCAAATACAGTTTGGGTGAAGGGGGTTTTTATGGGATGGTACAACATCCCACAAACTTGAGCAAAGCACCTTATGGGTAGAAAAATGAGGTAATTTTTTAATTAAAATTTTACAAGTTGTGCAAGAAAACATATCCATTCTTTTAAAACTTTGTTTTCTATTCCAAAAGCTATACACAGCACATTTTATATTTCTCCATTTCCAGGAGAAAATGTAGATTACTGGTTTAAGAAATGCAAAAGATGCCTTCATGTGACTACAGTTCCAAATTCTAAATCCCTAATCAGTCTTTACTCCTTTGGCCACATTAATAATAATACAGGCCATCTAGCTCTACGGTAAAAAGACTGTATTTTCTAGTAATTTTAAGTACCCTAAATACGGGGAGAGGCAGAAATTCATTGCTTTCATTCACATTTTCTCTTATCTAATATCCTTTTGAAGATTTTTCGACCCCATGGTATTGTCTTTACTTGCAAGTGCTTTGAATTTGTTTTTCGGTATGCTTCTAAACCTCCAAATTAATATTTCTCAAATGTTTCACCAAACTATATACACTTAAAGCTGCCTTTAGGTCTGATGGGCACAATTTTTTTTTTTTGTCTGCTTTAAATTTAAAATGGAATAGTTGAAGATTTTTTTATATTAGTCTTTTTCTATTTATTTTGGTAACCTAAAATTAAAAAAAAAATACTTTTGGGGGGAACCTGGCTTTTGGATTTCACTTTTCACAGTAATAGTGAATCAATAAGGATGAGACACTACTGAAAAACTAACCTTGAATATAAACCACTTTCAGATTTATGTAGACATTTGTAAAAGATTGACAACCTGGCTACTGACCCTACTCTTTCAATATGGAAAGTCACACAGAACTGTAGTTTGGGGTGGCATCAAAAGGCAATAAACTCTGAACAAACTAACCACTTACATTCAATTAGTACAAGCCAGGAAAATAAGGTAAATTCTCTAGAAGAGAATTACTTCCAACACAGGCTGGTTCTTTCTAAGCAGCTTACTATCCTTCTCTTAGCAATATGGCTTGTTTTCTCTTTTGCATTGTCATTAGCTATTCGCTGAATTTAAGTTGAATAGCAGTTACTGATACTTTTTTCCCTACTCGGCTGTATTCATAATCTAAATAAAATAACAGGTGGGAATCAAATAATGGATAAAGATACATTTAATTTCATATTACATGTATTTCCCTACTATTTGGGGGATTTTTAATTTTTAATAGTAGTATATAAGAATTCAGAATTTTAAAACCAAAAGACATTTTAGAGCTGTAGTTTAAGTTCCTCAGTATGAGAAAAACAAAAGGAAAACCGTGGACACGAATTGTCTAAGGTCAACCAGACAACTGAGAAACGGCCAAATTAGAGCTCAAATCCACTTTTTTAGATAGCACAATATTCTACTAGATACAAGACACCATGCTGTATCTTGAAGTCACTTTACCCCGGCAAAATGTAAAATAGCCTTTAGAACTGAATCAAGGTGAAGTTTTTTTGGTTCCAAAGCCGTAGACGAACAGTCTGCCTCATAAAGTTAGTCTTCAAAGATAAATTCCAATGAAATTTATCCATCTTTAGACATGACACCAGTACATTTTTCTACTGATATGGTTTTACATAGTTAAGGACTAAATAAAAATTGATTATTCAGAACAATTATATTTATAATTTGTCCTAAGAAACTACAAAGATTTTTTTTAAAAAGCTTCTATATTCTTTAAAATTTTCTTTGTGAGCCCCACAACTTTTCAGAGAATATTGTTTACAGCACTGCCTAGCACTGGTTTCCATAGTAAAATAGTTATTTTCTGTTTATGCTATAATGAAAGTTAAATTATGCTTAATCAAAATGACTATGGCTATGGGGTGGCACCCACTGAAAATTTTTCAGCAATGAAACTTAAATTTCTTACCTTTCTTCTAATGAATATAGAATAAAAATATTGATACCTTTAAGCATACTAACACAAGAAACTACAAGCAAAAATTACATATTTCATCTTCAGTTTTTAATAGATTATATATATTAATATTCCAGGTTTTAAGGAATTAAGTTACATTAACAATAAAAAATATTCAGTATATTCCCTTATAAAAGGTTCTATTAATTCTAAGAGTTCTCAAATGGGCTTCAGTATGACTGATGGGTTTAAAGATGAAGGACATGACATGCTCAAAATTAAGAAAAATGCTGTATTTGAACTTGCAAGGATAACTGAACACTTTGGTTATAACATACTTAAAAGATTTCTGTTGAAATTTAATTTCCTTTTCAAATTAAAAATAAAAGGTAGAACAGTCTCCTGAAGGTAATGTAGGTGGGTCCCCTGCTTTTCACTTACTCTAAACTGTGCTAGCCAATACATGGAGGTGAAGGGGGATATGAAACACAAATTATTTCATCATTGAAATAATTAGCTGCTAATGTGACTTCCAAAGAACAGGTATAATATAAAACTAAGAATGTATTTCAAAATATGAATAAAGGCACTAATTACAAATGTACATTTTTCAGACAGTATCTTATAGTTCATTGATTTACAATGAATGGCAGAACCAATGCTCTAGTATTAGATACTTGCTTGGGTTAAAACATTCTCTTGGAGTAAAGAATAATTGGTTTTCACGTTACTGTAACAGGAAAGATTAAGTGAAAACCTAAAAAATACTCTTAAAAAGTCTTACATGAATTTCCTAATCATGAACTTTTCCCAATCAGCACAGTCTACACTGATGCCAATTTCATCTTCAACACATGGCTAACATAAATCACTTCTAATCCAAAACTAACCAAATATTTTTTAAAGGATTTAGAAAATAAATTGTATTTTAAAAATTAAATAGCAAATTTGAGTCTATACTAGTAGTTGGCAAAATACAATCAACTATTAAAAACACTTTTAATATAATGCTGATGTGGCAATATAAAAAATAACCATATAATCTGACAGAAGAAAATTGAGCCAGCCAATCTTACTAGATACAAGAAGGCAGATAATCATTTCGTAAGAACAAATACAGGAGTACTAAGTATGCTTTTTCTCAGGACAGACTTAGGGGAATTATCCTCAGTACTTATGGTAAACAACATAACCAAGTAGAAATTCAGGCAAACTGCACTTAGGTAAATGGCATTTTCTTAATTCCCCCACACCGCACAGACACCACAAAGTATCCATATTGATTTATGTCTGCTTTTTGCTCATGTTCTTGATTATGGGTTATATTAAAAACTAAGTTAAACTAAACTTATCCTCTACTTGATATAGAATCACTAAGAAAAAGGTTTAAAACAAAGTTAACTGCTTTCCAAAGCCCAGAAAGCTTTCCTCTGGCCACTGTTCAGTTCAAGAGTGTGCTACAGCTAAAGATAAATCAGAAAAATGTTACCACATTCGACTAAATTAACTTGACTAAATATAATAAATCAAGAACACCTGAAAAAAGAGCAAAATTTAAATCAACCTACAAAAATATTAAAAATAAAATACCAATTTTGAAAACATATTTTGAGATTACAAACACTGAATCTTTTTCATCAAAATTAAAAAATACTGCAAAAATGAAGTATTATACTCTAAGTATTCATTTTATCCCTTTCATTTCAGCAAAATCACACATTTGAATAAACAGGATTGAAATACAACACTTGTCTTTCCTCTTAAGGAATATACTGTCTAGATTATTGTTCATATTAGACAACTGCCTCAAAAACATTTTAATGCCATCCAATAAACTTTTGATAGATGATGACTTTTTAATTTATAAGTTGTTAAGAATATTAACTTTGAGTCTCATATTAATATTCTAAAAGCTAGGATTAAATTCAGCAGTTTCTGATACGATTTTAGAACCCAAGGCGTAACTACAAAGATGGCAATTGTTTCAAGTCTATTACATAATACCGTCAAATAAATTCAAGGAAACCCATGTAGTTTTTTTAAGTAATATACTGCTGGTGGTAAAAATGTTATGAAAGACACAACTTCAAATTGTAAGAAACAAAATGGACTGTTCATACTTCAGCTTTAGCTACTGCCCAAAGTAGCTGTGATATATCTTGCAAAGAAAAGAGCTAAAATTTCTGTTGATAATAAAGTTGTTTGTAAACTGAGACTAAAATATATTCCAATTGTCTTATTTTTAGTGCTGGTATGCTTTACTAACTTCTGATAGTTTTATATGCATTGAATAATGTGACGTTCTTAAAATATCAGATTTATTCAAGAATATTTAACATCAAAGCTGGGCTTTTCAATAAATATTTTACCTTGGTTAGTTTTTGACCAAATGTTGCAGGCAGAAGAGTGAACTTGATTCCTTTAGAAAAATAAACAGCCTACTTAATTTCCATGCAAATAACAACTTAAATATTATTCCATGACTCGCAGTAATGTGGGGGAAGTTAAAAGGCAAGCACTCATGATGTGGAATCTTCCTTACATATATCTTCTAGGCAGATTTCTTTCTTTGTAGTAAGTTCTGTCCGAAAGATGAATGGTTTATAGAAGGAACAAATATTTAGTGCTGGAGAAGTTTGCAGACAGTACCTGATGGTTTCCATGACTACTCTATCAAACCAGTAATTCTCTGGTTGGGAGGGCGTGGTGGTCAAGAATTGAAAGCAATTGGTCATTAAGGTTATAAGAATATTTCAGACGACATCACGCATATGACAAACATTTCTTACAAGGTAGTCACTGAATAATTAGAATAAACAGAAGAATTGTTGCCGAAAACATAGTTATACATTATGTTCATCCAACTCAAGATTAGTGTATTAAAAAAAAAAAGTTAAGAAAAAACCTTTTATGTTCCAGTTCAGCTGCACTTGATTCAAGTGTTGCTCTCAGAGGTTTGTGTTGTTATAAATTAAACATGCTGCTGCCTTAGCAGCCAAAGGTACTAGGAAAAAATGTTCATGTCACACAATAAATAGAGCAGTCTCTTTCAAGCAAAAAAGTTATCTCACACCAATCCGGGAGGTCATCCACTCTAGACCTTGGCATAACCTGAACAAAAGATAGAAATATTTTTAAAATTAAAAACTTTATACTTAAAAATTGAAAGGATACTTATTATTTTTAAGTCTTAACCAAAGGCTGGTAGCACAATCATTATTTATATACATCAGTGTCAACATTTAAGCCACACTATAATAAGTTAAAGTTTTAAATGAAATGTTTTCTTAAATATTCTTTTTTTTTTTTTTTTTTTTGAGACGGAGTCTCTCTGTGTCTCCCAGGCTGGAGTGCAGTGGCGTGATCTCGGCTCACTGCAAGCTCTGCCTCCCGGGTTCACGCCATTCTCCCGCCTCAGCCTCCCAAGTAGCTGAGACTACAGGCGCCCGCCACCACGCCCGGCTAGTTTTTTGTATTTTTAGTAGAGACGGGGTTTCACCATGTTAGCCAGGATAGTCTCGATCTCCTGACCTCGTGATCCACCCGCCTCGGCCTCCCAAAGTGCTGGGATTACAGGCTTGAGCCACCGCGCCCGGCCTTCTTAAATATTCTTAATCAGTTTGTGGGAAACTGCTTCAGTCTCATCTGGAAGATACAACTTTGCCGGTTTTGCCATGAATATTGCAAATACTCCCCGCCTTTTAAAATTAACTGAGACTTAAACGACTAGGGAAAGTTAACAGGAACTTCACCTTACCCTCCTCAATTCTAAAGAATGGAATACTTACGACTCAGTCTTAAAAGTATGAGTCAAAAAGGCCTACACACAGCTATTACTGCAAGCTATTTCTGATAAATACTAAGAGAAAAACTAAGAAGGTGAGGTTGATTTGTGGATAAGTTCTCTGGTATAAACTGGGTAATACATAAATAATATTGGGTTCTTCTTGGCCTAATACCCACATTTAAATTGTTAGAAATGGAAGAATAGACTATATGGCATTTGTCTCAAATGTTTATTGTCTAGAATTATGCTTCCCAAAAGACCTTCTAATAATAAAGAAGATGTTCTCTTGCAGAAAGCTGACAGCTTAGGTTTAAGTCCCTGCAGAAAATGTGAACTTCCTTTCAAGCTTCCTCTTTAAAAGAAAGGTGACACTACAGTTTTTTTCTCAGTATATGATAAAGGCAACAAAGAACATCAAAAAATTTGGATTATGAAAACTTAATTCAATAGTTTATTGCTTTTTGGTAAAACGTTATATTTACATTAAAGTTTTTAAGTTGCCAGTGATTTTAGTAGAATTATTTCTATGTTGTAAGCCTGAGACACATTATAAAAATCACCTTTAATTAAGAACAAACAAACAGAAAAGGAACAGGACCTAAAAAGAAAACAAGTTGGCCTAAAAAGTTGGAAGAAATCTGAAAGAAGTCCCACCTCCCCTCAGACCGATGAACTTACCCTTCTCCTGTGAGAGCACAGCAAGATTGAATGTGCCATGGATGATCCTTAATTGAACTAAGGGTGAGGTATTTCGAGATTTCAGCTGCTGTCATACACCCTTTCATATCCTGTTTATTTGCAAAGATAAGGACTGCAGCCTTCCGTAAATCCTGCAATCAAGAAAAAATATTTCTAATATGTGAAATACCACAATTTAAATTTAAATTTAACCAGCTGAACAGTTATAATGAAATGCTTCTACTTTAACATAATTGGGCACTAATATTTAATATAATCTCAAATATCTATAATTTCAGTATTCATTCTAACAGATAAATATTAAATAATTATTTTTTATTTTTGAGTCAAATCGGACAAACTGAAAAAAAAATACATTTGAATTTTAAATACTGACTCAAAACTACATAAGTAATATTCTAATAGGTAAATATGGTAGTACGTTGCCAAACACTAGAGTTTCTCCAAAACTTAAAAGCAGAGTACTGGTGGTAGGAGCTGGGCAATACTTCTTACTTACTAGTCTTTGTATAACATAAGCCCATTGGTTAATATTCACTTCAGTATTGTTTATACTATGAAAACATTAGAAGAATAGATTGACTGTGATATATTCATACTGTGGAAAACTATACAGTTGTTAAAAGGAATGAACTAAAGCAGTACATATTAACATGGATAAATCAGAATGTATTATCATGGATAAGTCACAATGTTGTACAAAAACAGCAAGATTCAGAAAGATATATATTATATAGTATTAGTTTTAAAAACATGGAATACAGGCCAGGCACAGTGGCTCACACTTGTAATCCCAGGACTTCGGGAGGCTGAGGCAGGTGGATCACGAGGTCAGGAATTCAGGACCAGCCTGGCCAAGATGGTGAAACCCCATCTCTACTAAAAATACAAAAATTATCTGGGAGTAGTGGCGGGCACCTGTAATCCCAGCTACTCAGGAGGCTGAGGCAGAGAACTGCTTGAACCGGGAGGCAGAGGTTGCAGTGAGCCAAGATCGCGCCATTGTACTCCAGCCTGGGTGACAGAGCGAGACTCTGTCTTAAAAAAAACAAAAAACGAAAAACAAAACAAAAAAACATGGAATACAATACTCTGTATAACTTCAAGACATAAAAATGTAGTAAAAGTATAAAAACATGCATAAGAATACCAATCACTACTTTTAGGATAGTAGATACCTCTGAAAGAGAAGGGAGGAAAATCAGATTGGCAAGGTATCTTAAGATATTTCATATCTTATGTTGATATGGTACATGAATGTGTTTTACTAAGTTTTCTTAAATATCTGAAATACTTAGAATTGAATTAAGTGATCTTGAGTTATTCATTAAAAAACTTTCAGTTACTATAAACTTTTGGGGAAAAGACCCTCAAATTTTCCTTTTGTTTATCTCATTTATCAGACTTTTAAAGGCATGCTTAAGTAACTTTAGGTTTGAACATTTTTTGTAATAACAGTAGTAATCTACAATTAATGTCTTAGAGTTTTTTAAGTTTGAAAAAATAATGAGCATTTTTTTTTTACCTCAAAACTTTCATCAGTTTTGTATGTAAAGTTGTGTTAATAATAAAATAGCCAACATCATATCACACTAATCTTTGCAAAAAAGCAAAGGCAATGTACAGATACTTTACTACATTGTTTTTTAAAGATTTACTTTAAAAATTTACCTCATGAGCCAACATTCTGTATAATTCTTCTTTTGTAATAGCTAGTCGTTCCCTGTCAATGCTATCAACAACAAGAATGATGAACTAGAAGAAAATTAAAAGGAAAGACAGAAAATTGAATGGGATGCTGAAAAGTTTTCTGTAAAACCACTCAAGTAATCTAAGTACTTTTCTACACAGCATCATCATTACTATAAAACATTTACTGCTTTTTCATCATAAACAGCTTTTACAATACTGAATCACATCAAGCAATAAAATCCAAATGTTAACGATAAGAAAATAACTCAAAACTTCAACAAATAAAAACTGTGCCCAACTTGATTTTTTTAAAGTGATGCCTGAATACATAATACTATGATTTGTTTTCAAATGCTGGTAGTAAAAAGTAATTTTTTAAAAGAAACATATTAATTTCAGTAATATTTTCCACTAAAACTTCAAAGTACTCCATTACGTTCATATAAACAGTCAATAATCACTTACTTCTATGTACCACAATCTCCTAACTCTTAGAAAGAAAAGCTAGTTTGAAAGAAAAAGATAAATGCATCTTAAAAATAAGACAATTTTATAAAACAATATCAACTACAAATGCTCAAGATTGAAACATAGATACTTAGGCATTAATATACTGGAGATGCAGGGGAAATTAAAGGCAAGAAGCCAGAAAAAAGAGGAGAAATCTGTCGGTAAAGCTATACATGAAAAAAGGTAGGTCTTGCATATTAAAAAGTAAGAAGATATAGGCCAGGCATGGTGGCTCACACACATGTAATCCCAGCACTCTGGGAGGTGAGGTGGTATGATCGCTTGAGCCCAGGAGTTTGAGACCACCTTGGGCAACATAGTGAGACCCTGTCTCTCTACAGAAAATTAAAAATAAAAATTAGCCATGCATGTAGTCCCGCCTACTTGGGAGGCTAAGGTGGGAGGACTGCTTTGAGCCTAGGAAGTTGAGGCTGTACTGAGAATCATGCAACTGCACTCCAGCCTGGGTGACAGAGAGGCCCTAACTCATTTTAAAAAAATGTGGAGGGGTGGGTGAGGAGAAGGAGGAGATGGAGGAGACGATGCAGCGAAAAAGGGCCCTTAAACCGAACACTTTATACAGAATAAAAAGTTAAGAAATGAGATGAAATGATGCTATTACAGCAGGAGATAAGATGCAAAATAAACAGACATGAATGGTAGAATTAGATTACAGAGATGACTTTAAAATTAGGGAAACAGGCTAGGCGCAGTGGCTCATGCCTGTAATCCCAGCACTTTGTGAGGCCAAGGTGCGGGGATCACTTGAGGACAGTTCAAGACCAACCAGGCCAACATGGTAAAACCCTGTCTCTATTAAAAATACAAAAATTAGCCAGGTATGGTGGTGTGTACCTGTAGTCCCAGCTACTCGGGAGGCTGAGGCAGGAGAATCCTTTGAACCTGGGAGGCGGAGGTTACAGTGAGCTGAGATCGAGCCACTGCTCTCCAGCCTGGGGGACAGAGTGAGACTCTGTCTCAAAAAAATAAATAAATAAAAAATAAAAATAAATAAAATTAAGGGAACAGACAACTAATCTGAATATAAACTGAGTTGGGCTTACAAGGGAATAAATGGAAAGAATGTCACATGGCAAAGGAGGAATCGACAGAATACGGGGATGCAACTGTGAGTTAATGAGAGGAAGGTGTCAGGAATTACTTAATACCTGTAACTTCTTGTAATATAGTGGACATACTGCAGCTTTTAGGGGACTCTTCCACATGAAGGATTTTCAAAAAGCAAACTGACATGGGCCACTGTTCTTTGTAGTAATTTTGATATTCTTGTAGAGATCACTTATTAAAAGAACATTTCATGCAAATGGCATCAGTAATGGGTATCTCTTTCTGGACCCATGCTAAGTCCTCCAGAGTTTCAGTCATTTCAAGAACTACCCTTTTGAAACACTTTAAGTACATATGGATTCACTAGGATCAACTTTGACCTATTCATTAATGATAACTGTCCTTTTCACAGCTGGAGTTAACTGTGAGCTTTGAACTACTAACAGCTCTGATGTTTAAATTAATCATATGCTACAATGTCGTTTGTCCCTTACTTTTTTTTTTTTTTGGAGAGCCAGCGAGACTCTGTCACCCAGGATGGAGTGCAGTGGTGCTATCTCAGCTCACTGCCACCTCTGCCTCCCAGGTTCAAGCTATTCTCATGCCTCATCCTCTTGAGTAGCTGGGACTACAGGCACATGCCACCATGCCTGGCTAAGTTTTCTGTTTTTAGTAGAGATGGGGTTTTGCCATGTTGGCCATGCTGGTCTTGAACTCCTGGCCTCAAGCAATCTGCCCACCTTGACCTCCCAATGTGCTGAGATCACAGGAGTGTGCCACTGCAGCTGGCCCTTCCCTTACTTTCTAACTTATTCTAGTTTCAGAACATTATTTTACTGTATAAACATGTAAGCTACCCTTTAACGACACTATTTGCTTACCAACATCTTCTGCATACCCAATAAAATCATTAAGTGCTACCACAAATTCTGAGTATCTATAATATGCCATCTTCGTTTACTACTTACATATTGCATTGGAATATATACACATATACACATATGCTATTATAATATAAATCTAGAACAATACATGTTTTTTATTTAAAAAGGCAACTTTGTTCACCAAAAATTCTTCATATTACATCCTTTTCTACCTCCTCCTTTCCAACTCCTTTTTTTTTTTTTTTTTTGAGACAGAGTCTTGTTTTGTCACCCAGGCTGGAGTGCAGTGGTGCCACCTCAGCTCACTGCAAACTCTGCCTCCCAGATTCAAGTGATTCTCCTGCCTCAGCCTCCTGAGTAGCTCAGACTACAAGTGCACCCCACCACGCCTGGCTAATTTTTTATATTTTTAGTAGAGACGGGTTTTCACTTGTGTTAGCCAGGATGGCCTCGATCTCCTGACCTCATAATCCGCCCGCCTCGGCCTCCCAGAGTGCTGGGATTACAGGACTGAGCCACCGCGCCCGGTCCAACTCCAATTTTTAAAAGGTCTCGGCCAGGCGCAGTGGCTCACACCTGTAATCCTAGCACTTTGGGAGGCTGACGTGGGCGGATCATGAGGTCAGGAGATCGAGACCAACCTGGGTAACACAGGTGAAACCCCACCTCTACTAAAAACACAAAAAATGAGCCAGGCATGGTGGCGGGCACCTGTAGTCCCAGCTACTCGGGAGGCTGAGGCAGGAGAATGGTGTGAACCTGGGAGGCGGAGCTTGCAGTGAGCCAAGATCGTGCCATTGCACTCCAGGCTGGGTGGCAAAGTGAGACTCCGTCTCAAAAAAAAAAAAAAGGTCTCATTTTAGAAAAAATAATTGGTTAGGTGTACATCTTTGCAAAGAACAATTAAATGGATGCAATTGTGAACTCATACTCTCAAGGATAAATCTCTCTAAACTATACTGAATGGTCTTAAAAAAATATCTGCCTCTAAGAAGAAATAAAAGCAGAAATAAAATATGAATATATCCAGGTTTGTTCCCCAAGTTAGCTCTGAACTCATAAGCGGCAGAGAACTTTGAGAGATGATTTGCAAATCCACTTTTTTTAACTAAAAAAAAAAAAAACTACCAACATTTTTAATGTTCGTGTTATGAAAAATTTTTAAATTAATAAAATACTTCATTCCTCTCCCGGTCAGGGTCTCTTAGAAAGTTGTGAGATGATGGGGAAAGCTATATAATTTCTCCATGTGTCAGATCTCTCCAACCCTGGAGACATTAAAATCTTGTGAAGATGAACAGAGAAAGCCTGGCCAAACAGTAAGCACTCAACTAACAATAGCTCCAAACAGTCTTTCTATTTGCCTTTTCTTTTATTTGAAAACCCAAATTCTTAAGTCTCATTTATGAAATTTTTTTTTTTTATAAAACAGAAACCCAAATTCCTTACAAAAAAGGATCTTATTAAAAGGCAACTGTCAGGACGGCCGCGGTGGCTCAAGCCTGTAATCCCAGCACTTTGGGAGGCCAAAGAGGTCAGATCACGAGATCAGGAGTTCAAGACCATTCTGACCAATACGGTGAAACCCCATCTCTACTAAAAATACAAAAATTAGCTGGGAGTGGTGGCACGCCCCCTTGTAATTCCAGCTACTTGGGAGGCTGAAGCAGGAGAATCGCTTGAACCCAGCAGGCGGAGACTGCAGTAAGCCAAGATCGCGCCACTGCACTCCAGCCTAGCGACTGAGCAAGACTCCTTCTCAACAACAACAACAAAAAAGGCAACTGTCAATACACCCAGGTCCAGCCTATCTACTTTCTAGGTTTACTCTTCGGACCTTTTGATTAAAATTCAAAATTCATCTTAGCATACCTCTGTGTTTGAGTAATATGTGTTCCAGGATGATCGCAGAGACTCCTGACCACCAATATCCCACATAAGAAAATGAGTGTTCTTCACAACTATTTCTTCAACATTGCTTCCTATGGTTGGAGAAGTATGAACCACTTCATTCATTAAGCTGTTGAAAGATACCATAAAAGCTCTTGTAAATCTTGAGAATCTGAAGCAACTTTTATCTCTGTATTTTTAAGATCAATTAACCTTCTGCACCAATGATGATAATCGTTAGCATGAAAATGAGAAACCTGGAGAACATTTGTGCAAATAAACATCTAGACAACAACTCCAGAAGAAAGACTTGCTTTATTTATTTATTTATTTATTTTTTTTAAATGGGAGGAATTGCAAGCTTGATGGAAAAGAAAGGAAACAGTGTGGTGTGAATTTGCATTTCTGTGGCCAAAAATTCCAATACTACCATGCCCTGTTATCGGTGAAATAAGACCCAATGTCCCATCCCATCCTGAAAAGCAAGTTTCTAGGCGACTGTGACACCAATACTTGCAAAAGAGAAAATATTGGATAGTAGGCTATCCGTAATTTTGAAGACTGTCTAAATTGAGACTTAGCCACAACAATTAGTTCAGGCTTTTTAATCTAAAGTAGTCCTAAAAAGACGACGATGGGCAAGTGAAAATTTAAATTAACTATAAACATATTTAGAAGGCCAGGCGTGGTGGCTCACGCCTGTAATTCTAGCACTTTGGGTGGATTACTTGAGGTCAAGAATTTGAGACCATCCTGACCAACATGGTGAAACCGTCTTCACTAAAAATACAAAAATTTGCAGGGTGTGGTGGCGGATGCCTGTAATCCCAGCTACTCAGGAAGCTGAGGCAGGAGAACCGCTTGAACCTGGGAGGTGGATGTTGCAGTGAGTGGAGATCACGCCATTGCACTCCAGCCTCAGCAACAGAGCAAAACTAGGTCTCAAATGTGTGTGTGTGTGCGTGTGTGTGTATATATATGTGTGTGCACGCACACACACACAGACACACATATACATATATTTAGAATACTGATGCTCATACCTCTTGTATTATCATAATCATTGGTAAAGCTACATTAATCAATTAATTTAACAAATATGCCCTTGCTGGTAACACGTCAGTCCTGTGTTGGAGGAGGCTTGCAATTCTCTCTTGCATTTTATGTATATTTTTGAAGCCATGTGTAAAATTATTTCAACAAAGATGACAGGTTTCTGAAATGTTTATATGTGATGTTTAAAAGCTAATTCATATTTAAACACATAATCACCAATGAATGAAAATGTTTTCAATAGAAATAAGTAGTTACGCAACTCTGAAACAACAAACTTTAAGTCAGTAGCTTTTTAGCAAAGTAGTTGAAAAATGTGTTAATTGCTGGCTAATGAAGTACTTCTGGCGAGCTGAAGTACGTCTTCAGCTAAAGGGCTGTCTTCTAATGCAAGATGAGTGGGAAGGGGTACACAATGGTGCAAAGAATTGTAGAACTATTTTGTTAAAGTGATTGGTAGATCCATTTCTATTGCTTAATAAGGATCATTTCATTGGCACTGAAAGGATAATGGAAGGTACTCTGACAAGTGGAATGATGAGCTGTGAAAATGTCCTAAGGTATTAATAGATTTCTCTGAAAGTCTCAAGGCTTTCCCTCTTGCAAGCTACTACAGCAATATTTTCAGCAGTGATCACATTTCTTTTGACTTGACAAGTCTGGCTATGTTAAAAAATTCCAAAGCTATTAGTCAGGAGGGTAGCAATGGCTTTCTAGAGCTATCAATTTATTTACATAAACCCAAGTGTGGGTAGAACTAAGTGAAATCCACTCTATCACCTCATCCCAGCACTTTAATATGCGCTTTATTTATTTTAGTTTAACATTAATTTCTTTCAAGGCCAGAAAACAGTAAGTGTTTGTGAAGGGTTTAGCAAATGTTTATTTCACTCACTTTTCTATAGATTGTGTTTGGTAAAATTAAAAACAAAACCAGATGAGTTAATCGGTACAGCACACCAACATGGCACATGTATACATATGTAACAAATCTGCACGTTGTGCACATGTACCCTAGAACTTAAAAGTATAATAATAATTTTAAAAAATTTAAAAAAACCAAAAAATACATATTTAAGTTTTTCCATCACTATTATAATGCATCTCTTATTAATTATAAACACATTAGTTTCAATAACTAGTGAAAACTGTTTAATAAACACCCATACTTACAATTGGTAAAGAATGGTGGTTTTCCCTGCATTATCCAGTCCCACTATAATTACTTTGTGTTCTATAAAAAGAAAGCAAACCATAAACATTTAACATTACTGCAATTACATGCTTTCAACAATGATTATTAGTTAGCTCATTAAGGAGAATCATTCACTGAGTATCTATTACTAGACTGTTAAAATACAGAAAGAAATGTTATGATATTAAGGCTACCCAGGTTAAGTAACACAATCAATTATCATTGATTCTCTGTCTAGTTCTCTTGTAAAAGAATGTGGGAGATGGGTAAGCAGGAAACACCAGCAAAGTTGGTCACTTATATTGCATCTAGGGGAGAGGAGATCCAAATATTAATCTAGGCAAAAATTAAAACCTAAAATGTAAGTTTTCTAAAAAGCCTGTTTTACAGACCTTTTTAGCTCTGTAGCAATCAAGTTAGCTTTTTATCAAAATGTTTTCATATCTGTAAGTTTTCCCACCTATGGATACCAGGATCTGTTTCTTCCTCTCACTTAAAAATCCCATGTGAGCTTAAAATGAAAATGTTTCACCTGTCACAAAGACAAACGTATACTCTCAAGTTTTTATGCAATTGCTCATTGTTTAACAATTTTTCAATCGGCTTCTACAGTTCTTTCAAACAGATTCTGTTTCCGCTCTTTGTACAACAAAAATCTCTTCATTTCTTTCCTTCTTTGGGTGCCATGCACTACATATTCATCTCTTTTAATAAGTGGTTGCTAAAGTTCATCTTATTATTCTGTTAAGCGGTACATATTCTGCAATGTCCTTTGAATACAGAAAACACCCCAGATACCATCTTTCCTAGATTTTAACTTATGCCAAATACACTAAAGATCCCCTTCTCCAAGGCAGAAGAATGCTCTAAAAGTTACAAGTTAACATCAAAGGGATAAGTAGAGAAGTTGCCACAGAATCACAACACAGTTGATTTAAAGGCAACGACTGGGCACATCTCATAACAGAACCCCACTCTTCTTGATGACCTCTGGTGAATGTCAACATTCTGGTCATACAATCAACTATCAGCTCATATTCCTAAAGTTGTAAAACTTTATCAGCTAAAAAAAGAGGGACCAAGAAAAGTTAAGTTTTTGAGACGTGCAGGTCTTCTAATGACCTACACACTCTAGGTACAGCCTATAACAGTGCAGGATAAACAGACATGGTCCTGTAGAAGGGCTATTTTCACTATGGTAGAAGCTGCTTTGTAAAACAAAACAAAACTTGCCTGCTTAGTATAACCCACTATAATTCTCCTTATTTATTTATTTATTTATTTGAGACAGGGTCTTGCTTTGTTGCCCAGGTGGGAGTGCAGTGGCATGATCAAGGCTCACTGCAGCCTCGACCTCCCAGGCTCAAGTGATCTGCCTACCTGAACCTCCTGAGTAGCTAGGACCACAGGTGCACGCCACCATGCCTGGCTACATATTCTCTAATTTCTAATGAAGCCAATCTTTTAAGTATTACCCTGTTTGTTATCCCTTAAAGTACAAGAACTTGTATCAGTGAAGGAACAAATGGACTGCCTGGCACTGAGCATTCTACATTTTGGTGACAGCTAGAAGCTCCACCTACCAAGCATCTATAGAAAACAACATGCCTGCAGTGGTGAGAAGGAAGCCACTAGTTTAAAGATAAGCAAAACTTGAAGGCAGATAATTCCACTGGGAGAAAGGAATGGAGGGATAGTACCAGATGGCTCCTTGTTGAAGCAACTCAAGTGAATACCCAGGTCATTTTCAAACAATCCTGCTCCTTGCTTCACATTTTGCATTGTGATGCTTCACACCATACTGAAGGCCCATGATGATAAAACTCACCAATTATGCATCACTTTGAAAGGCAGGTCCCAATGTGAAGTAATTTTAGGTTAAGACACTACTGTTACTATCAGTTATAGTAAATCAGAATGTTTTAGGCCAGGCACAATGGCTCGCACCTGTAATTCCAACACTTTGGGAGGCCAAGGAGAAGTGATCAGTTGAATCTAGGAGTCTGAGACCACATTGGGCAATACAGTAAGACCCCATCTCTTTAAAAAAAGAAAAAAAAAAAAAAGCCAGGTTGGGCATGGTGGCTCACACCTGTAATCCCAGCACTTTGGGAGGCCGAGGTGGGCGGATCACAAGGTCAGGAGTTTTACACCAAGCTGGCCAATATGGTGAAACCCTGTTTCTACTAAAAATACAAAAATTAGCCAGGCGTGGTGGCAGGTGCCTATAGTCCCAGCTACTCGGGAGGCTGAGGCAGGAGAATCACTTGAACCCAGGAGGTGGAGGTGGCAGTGAGCCAAGATCGTGCCACTGCACTCCAGCCTGGTGACAGAGCAAGACTCCATCTCAAAAAAAAAAAAAAAAAAAAAAAAAAGAATAGTCTGGAAGACAGGATGCAGATAGATGATAAGTTTAAGTTTGGTGTGATTGAAACTGGGTTAAAGTCCAGCGTTAAGGCAGAATAAGCTGAAGGAAGAAATGTGAGCCACAAGATTTGAGATCTGAGCAGTCAGAAGTAAAGGACAACAATCATACACAGTTGGCAACTAGTATTCAAAATAACATGAAATTCATGGATTTGAAAGAAATGATTAAATTATGAAATTAAGATGTTACTGTTACATAGTTCTGAAAATGAACTACAATTAAAACTGTATTTCATTTGTTCTTAATTCTGGGTAACACTAGAAATAACTGGCCGGGTGCAGTGGCTCACGCCTGTAATTCCAGCACTTTGGGAGGCCGAGGTGAGCAGATCACCTGAGGTCAGCAGTTCGAGGCCAGTCTGGCCAACATGGTGAAACCCGTCTGTACTAAAAATACCAAAATTAGCCAGGCATGGTGGCAGGTCCCTGTAATTCTACCTACTCCAAAGGCTGAGGCAGGAGAATTGCTTGAACTCGGGAGTCAGAGGTGGCAGTGAGCCGAGATCATACCATTGTACTCCAGCCTGGGTGACAGAGTGAGGCTCCATCTCAAAAATAAACAAATAAATAAACAAAATTTAAAGACATAACTAGGCCAGGAATAGTGGCTCATGTCTGTAATCCCAGCACTTTGGGAGGCCAAGGCAGGCGGATTACCCCAGGTCAGGAGTTCAAGACCAGCCTGAAAAATATGGTGAAACCCCATCTCCACTAAAAATACAAAAATTAGCCGGAGTGGGGGCGTGCGCCTGTAATCCCAACTACTCAGGAGGCTGAGGCAGGAGAATTGCTTGAACCCGGGAGGTGGAGGTTGCAGTGGGCCGAAATGGCACCACTTAACTCCAGCCTGGGCGACAGAGCGAGACTCCATCTCATTTAAAAACAAACAAGTAACAAAAAAAGAAATAACTGATGACAGGTTTGTACAGTCATAACACTGAGAGAAAAAGACTATGCCTACAAAAGTTCAAAAGAAATTTAAAAAACAATGCAAAACTTTAGAGATGAGCTATCATACACACATATGTATTTCATAGAACTACACTGATACATAAAATGTTTGCAAAGATAATCAGATTTTGAAATTATTTCCTTGAATAATAACTTTGGAAGTAAACAGTCTTCTAGTTTAAACAAGACAATATTGCAGGAATTAATGTACTTTTAGATTGCTTTACTTAGACAACATATGCTTTAGTATACTTATTCACAGAAAGGTATCTAATTTATAAGATGCATGAGACTCTAAAATGCTACAGAAAAAAAAAAGATGAGAATGTGGAAATATTGGAAGAAAGACAAGGGAAAGGAGTACATAAAGTAAGATCAGTAGTTCACTGGCTGCACATTCGATTTACCTTGGCACTGATGCCCAGGCCACCTCACCCCATTCTGATTCAGTTGGTGTGAGGTGGGGCTTTCAGCCTGTTATTCTAATACATCTAATTCCACTGAAATAGGTATATATAGTGACAAAGATGGAAAATGCTGAGATTGGTAGTTAAATTTGTTGACTCAGAAAACAAAAATACAGGCTAAGAGACATCTGTGGATTAAACTCTTCAATGAGTCCTATTCCTTGCTCTAGATAGTTTAATGTCCTAGTCAACACTGGAGGCCCTCTGTGATAAGGTTCTCCTGGCTGTCTTTCCAATTTCATCTCCTCTTCACTCCTCGCAAACTAACACACAGCCAAGCTCAACTATTTTCAGCTTCCCTAAAAGTACCAAACTAGCTCATTCCTCTCCCTTTTGCATATTAGTCCTTCTGCCTAGAATAACATGTCCCTTCTACTCGGTCTGTCTAGCATGCCACCCAAATTCCTAGTCATCTTTACATTACAGTCCAAGTATACCTTATGCTGCAGCCAACGTTATATTTTTACACATATCTGTTAAATAATTTACCACACTGCATTTTTTTTTCATGTTTGTCTCGTTTATTGATGTTTGAGTACTTTGCCAGGAAGTAAGACATCTTTCTTCTTTAATTTTGTATCTCCTATGTTAAACTCTGAAGATTGGCCTATGGCTGTATGAATAAGAACAAAATAACAGAATAACCACTGGTTCTAAATTTTCCAACAGGAAAGTTAGAGGAAAAGAAAAATTCTAAGTAGAAATGGAGATTTAGGAGGCCTGAACAATTATGTGATTATAAAAGGAGCCATTGAATGTCTTTCATCATCTTCTAAATTTTCACCTTATATCTTTTATTCCCTCTAGTCTGAGTAAGGACGCCTCCAACGAAAAATCAGCGCAGCCATGTAACAGAAAGGGCGAAAGGAAAATGAGAAAGGATATACAGGGAAAACCAACGACTTTGGTAATGTTTCAATTCTCCAGCTCAGGGGAAAGAGAAAACTGGTGACTTTTGTATTAATCTTTATACCTTTAAGCACGTCTTAAAATGCTGCTTTACAGCCGGCCGCGGTGGCTCACACCTGTAATTCCAGCACTTTGGGAGGTCGAGGCCGGTAAATCACCTGAGGTCAGAAGTTCGAGACCAGCCTGGCCTACATGGCGAAACCCCGTCTCTACTAAAGATACAAAAATAGGCCGGGCGTGGTAGCAGGCGCCTGTAATCCCAGTTTCTTGGGAGGCTGAGGCATGAGAATCGCTTGAATCCAGGATGCAGAGGTTGCAGTGAGCTGAGATCGCACCACTGCACTGAAGACTGGGCGACAGAGAGAGACTCTGTCTCAAAAAAATAAATAAATAAATAAAAATATGTTAAATGTATGGATAATACCCACTAAGTGTGAAGCTCTGCTCACTTTGAAATCATTTGATAAGTAATACTATCTCTGGTTACTGGATACAGGCACATACATATACACATGTGGGTGCCTGAATCTATATTTATAACCTTGAAAAAGACTATTTTAGTGTTCTTATCAATCTACAGAACAAGTCAACTAAAGCCATTCCATTACCTCCACAACTTCTTAAATCCAGAAAAAGATTAGATACCTACATTAGCAGTAACAAATTGGTACCAACATAAAAAGAAATAAAACTGGCTTCTTAATTATGTCCGGCTCTTAAATGTAAAATGAAACGAGTTGATTTTCAAAATTGGTTTCGATTACTAAGGAACCATTCTGTTTAAAGGACGCCTAAAACTTCTTATCGTCGGCCCCTTTTTTGGTCTGGGTTTTTCTCTCTTCAAAAGTCATCACATCTCATTCTGACTCAGAACAGGTTTTGCAACTTCTTGGCCCTTTGGACCTGCCACTTCCAGGTGTCTCATTACCTGTTCTAGACTAATTACGGACACGTAACGTCTTACACAAAACAGAAAAGCATTTAGTTTCTGAATGCCTTAAAAAAAAAAAGTTTAGAATGAAGATGCTGGAAAACTCGTGTATCTGAATAGGACAACTCACTCCCAAGTCCTAGAAGAAAGGGGAAGAAATCAGAGTGAAAGTGCACTGGCTTACGGCTCAAAGGGCAGGGCGGGAAAACAAAGCACCAACAGTATTTTTTTAAAAAAGTTATAGGTTTCTGGCCGGACACTTATCCTGGAGCTACACATGGATACAAGTACGCTTCAATAACGACGGGAAAGGCCCTCCATACGCCTCCGGGCATCATTAGCTGTATCCCGCTTTACTTCGCCAATATCCAAACAGTCCCAGTTTGGATTCTGGGACACCAAATGCCTTCTCTTCTGCCTCCCTGTTTCTCCCACACGTCAGGTCTCTCTTGTACGTCCTCCAGGTCTAAAACACAGAGTTTCTGCCCGCCCCCTGGCCTAAGTCCCTTCCTCCTCCGCTTCTCCGAACGCTCCGTCCCCTGCCTCCGGTGTCCCCATCGGCGGCCGGACCCTCCGCCTCGGATTCGAGCCGCCGCGCAGCTCCATCCTTCTCACCTTGGTTACAGAAGAGGCTCCACAGTTTGGCGAAGATCAGCCCCATCATGAGCACCGGGGCGGGCCGCGGGGTCCCTTGGCAGCAGGTGCCGCTGCGCCGGGCCCCCCACCGCGGCGCGGGCTGCGGGGAGCCGAGGAGAACCCGCCTGAGATCGCGCAGCTAGGGCACTGCTAGGCCGAGAAGCCTCGACCTGACCCGTCAAAAAGCGCCGCGGCGAGTCCCCACCGGATAGCCCTTTGTTTCGAGCCCACTGAGCCCAACGCCGACCCGTAGTCCCCTCGGTCTGAACCCACCTACCCACCACAGCCTCTCTCAACCCCAAGCCCCGCCTCCACCCCGCCTCCCCTCCCGATCCCAGGACCACCCATCGCCGGAAGCTAGGCGCGTGACGTCGGCGCGCTTACGGCAACACACGCCTTCGACGTGGCGTTTTCTTCGGTTTCACTTCCGGTGGGAGAACCCCAAACTGCCAGCGACTGCGAATTTGCGGTATCACAGGGAGGTGGGGAGTTTCCCTCGGTGCGTGCTCCCTCTGATGTCAGCCTTCAAAGCGTTTGTGGGACTCCTCTTTGATTTGAGTCTCTCTGCTGCTAGCAGCTGGGGACCTGACCTCTAAAGCCAGAAAAGACCATAGGTTCTCTAATTGAGCAGCCGCCGTTTGCTGCCCTTAGAAAACTCACAGAAGTGAAGAGTGTTTCTTTTTTGACTTCTTCCTGTTCCTCTAGGCAGGCGTGCTAGGGATTAGGAGTTCTGCCGTGATTCTTTTTCATTCATTTATTCATCTATTCATTCACGTATTCATTAATTCGCTTATTCATTTATGTACTCATTGATTGACTGATGGATTGCAGACGAGGTAGGGCTGTGTTGCCCAGGGGGTTTCAATCTCCTGGGCTCAAGCAATCTTCCTGCCTCGACTTCCCAAAGTGGTGGGATTACAGGCGTTGAGCCACCGCGCCCGGCCCCTGTCGTGATTCTTAATTCTGAAAAGAATTGATTGGGAGACGAGCCATGGAAGGCCTGTAGCCACAGAGTTCAGTTATGTGATTAATAATAACACATAATAACACACAGTGCCCCTCCCCATTTTGCCAAGCATTAAGTATGTTCGTGGATCCCAGATCGAAATCCACGCATAAGCCAATTCGCTATATAATTGTTTTCAATTCCACTTTCCATGGTTAGGTTCTAGCATTGAAAAGAAAAGCTTCACAGCCTGGAATGAAACGAAACTGAATGTCCTTGAAACCATTTGACGGAGGAGCAACCTTAAGAGACTATGACTTCAGTCAGATAGTTGGATTTTAACCTTGGCAACGTGGCCTTTTAACATGCCAAACTGTTGAGTTAACTTGTACAAGGAGAATGTATGACTTAAGTCCTCCCAGTGCTATAGTTTAAAGACTCTTTAAGACTTAGATGCAGGATAATATGCTCCAACGTTACGACAATGAAGGCAAGTTTCATCCTCCTATGTAGAGGAAAAATAATGTACTGAGCCTATGCAAACGTAACTGTCATGACTATCAGTTGAACCGTAAATGTGAATAATTTTGTGTTTGTGTAAGTAATGGCTTAAAAGGACATTTTTAGTCCTAGCTTCATTATCACAAAACAAACTAGATTCTTTAACAGATTCTTCAGCTTCTTGTTAGACATGGATGTAAACCACATTCTGCTTTTTTTTTTTTTTTTTTTTTTTTTTTTCTGGCTTTCGGATTTCTAAGAAACCATTTCTGAAAAGCAAGCATTTTGGTATGCAAATGCAGACATTTGGCCGGGCGCCACGCTTGTAATCCCAGCACTTTGCAAGGCCAAGGCGGATGGATCACGAGGTCAAGAGATGGAGACCATCCTGGCCAGCATGGTGAAACTCTGTCTCTACTAAAAATACAAAAATTAGCCGGGTGTGGTGGCGCGTGCCTGTAATCCCAGCTACTCGGGAGGCTGAGGCAGGAAAATTGCTTGAACCCTGGAGGGAGAGGTTGCAGTGAGCCGAGATCACACCACTGCACTCCAGCCTGGTGACAGAGCAAGACTCCGTCTAAAAAAAAATACAAAAAAGAAAGAAAATTCAGAGATTTGAAGCAAAAAATCTATAGATTGCTTAAACATTTTTATGATATTTTAGAGACAGAATTATCCTTCTACTTTTAACTAAGTGGAATGAATGTATTTATTTGAACATGGCTCTTGATATTTTTATTGGTTTTGCTTCTTTGAAATTTCAGAAAACTTTAGTGTTGAAGTTTTCAATTTGTTAAAATTTACTTTTAACTTACTTTTAACACCTTTCTTATGAACAATTTACCTGACAATAGGACTGTTCTAATATTTTAAAAATATTTTTTCATATTTAAAAGTTTTATTTGCTGATTTGGAAATCTAAAATTTTTAGAAACTGAAGGGAAAGAAAACTAGCCACAATTATCGAAAGTAATATGATTGATTAACAGAATATAGTCGTGTATTATCTAAACAGAAATCATACTGATGTACCTGTTGATCTATTAGAAAAAATACTTTTTTTTTTTTTTTTTTTTGAGACGGAGTCTCGCTCTGTCGCCCAGGCTGGAGTGCAGTGGCCACATCTCAGCTCACCGCAAGCTCCGCCTTCCGGGTTCACGCCATTCTCCTGCCTCAGCCTCCCGAGTAGCTGGGACTACAGGCGCCCGCCATCTCGCCCGGCTAGTTTTTTGTATTTTGTTTTTTAGTAGAGACGGGGTTTCACTGGGTTAGCCAGGATGGTCTCGATCTCCTGACCTCGTGATCCGCCCCTCTCGGCCTCCCAAAGTGCTGGGATTACAGGCTTGAGCCACCGCGCCCGGCCAGAAAAAATACTTTCAATTACATTTTGTAGGACAGGCGCGGTGGCTTATGCCTGTGATGCTAGCACTTTGGGAAGGCCAAGGCAGGTGGACTGCTTGAGTCCAGGAATTTTAGATCAACCTGGACAACATGGGGAAATCCTGTCTCTACAAACAATACAAAAATTAGCTGGATGTGGTGGTACACATGTGTAGTCCCAACTAATGGGGTGGCTGAAGCAAGAGGCTCATTTGAGCCAAGGAGGTCAAGATTGCAGTGGGCTAAGATCGTGCCTCTGGACTCCAGCCTGGGTGACAGAGTGAGACCTTGTCTGAACACCCCCCCCCAAAAAAAAGGGATTATAACTAATTAAGTGTTCATTGGAAATAACTTCCTTTAATTAAATTGGAATTCCAGTAAAATCTCTGTCCAGTTTAACAAAATATTTTAAAGAGTTCAAGGAAGAAAAATGTCAAACAACTCGGGAATTTAAAAAATAAAACTATAGTATGTTTTTAAAAGGAACTATTATAAACTAACTTCAGATAATACTTGGAAGAGCTAGCTGTAGCTGTAATTGAATTCAATTTATTACTCATACAACTCTGATCAATTTGTCCATTACTTTTTTTAAATGGAATCTCACTCTGTACCCTAACCTGGAGTGCGGTGGCGTGATCTCAGCTCACTACAACCTCTGCCTGCCAGGTTCAAGTGACTCTCCTGCCTTAGTCTCCTGAGTAGCTGGGATTACAGGCACGCACCACCATGCCCGGTTAAGTTTTGTATTTTTAGTAGAGACGAGGTTTCACCATGTTGGTCAGGCTCGAACTCCTGACCTCATGATCCACCTGCCTCAGCCTCCCAAAGTGCTGGCACCATTTTTTAGCTTTTCTCAACCTTTAAGGTAATGCCCATTGTGATTTTAGTTCAGTTGATCAGTCTCCAGACTAGGTGTGACTGATACATTTCCCATCAGAAAATTCTCCCTGCCATATGGTCGGAAATCAATATGATCTCCTTCCGTAAATATCTATTGAGAGACCAACAATTTTTTGATGTTGTAAGTAATATAAAAGAAATTCACGTCTCACTCCTGTCATTTTGAAAAGTATGTTGATAAGTTTCTGATAAAGTTGCTTTATGTTTACAAAGAGAAGCCATAATATCCTGAGTTTCAAAACATCTACTAGATCAAAATAGCCATAGGTCTGTGACTTTGGTCATAATTCAATCAATAAGAATTGACATCTCTTCTGTAGTTTAGGGCTCAATGTGACCAGCCTTCCTACATTTGATAAATGCTCTTTCCAACAGGTACTTCAAAGCTTCCATCATCAACACATGTAGTCCTTTAAGGGCTTGGCTGCTCAGTGGCAGTCATGGTGGCTTATAAATTACCCATTTATAGTAGGTTTTTGGCTTTTGAAGCTGAGTCAATTTCTTGAAGTTTCTGGTCCTCTCTTCTCTGGAAACAGCTTTGCCCCTCTTTACTACAGTCCCATTCCTTCGGGTGGAGCCTCTTACATTTCCTAAACACCTGAAATCTTCACTCCTCCCTTAGATAAAAAACTCTCTTGACATGTCAGAATTTGGGTCACTTTAGTTCTTTCCTCACAAATGACTTCACTGTCCTATAGCCATTCCTTCAGTACATGTATGATAACACTTGTATGATGATACTATCTAACATTTACAGAGGACTTTGTTCTAGCACCGTTTAAAGCACTCTACCTAATTTGTTTGGTTTATAGTAAAATTATGAAGCAGGAGCTATTATTTGTATTTCACAGATGAAGAAATTGAAGTGCAAAGAACTTTAATACTTTGCCTGAGGTTGCAAGAACTGGAATCTGCACCCTAGTAGCTTAACACCAGAGGTCAAATTCTTAAACATTGCAAAGATATAGACTGCCCAAGAACCTTGCTAAACTTCAGTCATACATTAATACCATTTTCTTTGCAAGAATCTATGTTGTTTGTTCCTTACTTAAGTGGGAAGGATATGTGCAAGATAAGGTAGCCAGGGATTTAAGTCTGGCAACAGTTGGACTGCTGGGTTTTCAGAGAAGTGTTCCCCAAAGCAAATTATGGTGCTAATTTCCAGTGTTCCATAAGCACAGCAAGAAAAATGGGAAGTTCTCGGTAAGGTATATAGTATTATTTCTAGAAATAAAGATGAACCAATCCAAGATTGGTTTTTTGTTTGTTTAATCCTGGCAGTATTCTGAACTAAATCATATTTATTCTTCCCTTTACCTTCCATTTTTTCTTTTTTTTTTTTTTTTTTTTGAGACAGTCTCGCCCAGGCTGGAGTGCAGTGCCGCAATCTTAGCTCACTGCAACCTCTGCCTCCCAGGTTCAAGCAGTTCTCCTGCCTCAGCCTCCCGAGTAGCTGGAACTACAGGCACGCGCCACCATGCCCGGCTAATTTTTGTATTTTTAGTAGAGATGGGGTTTTACATATTGATCAGGCTGGTCTTGAACTTCTGACCTTGTGATCCACCCGCCTCAGCCTCACAAAGTGTTGGGATTACAGGCGTGAGCCACTGCACCAGGCCACTTTCCAGATATTATAGGCCCTAATTTAATGTGTCTCAAATGCCAAATAAATTTGAGAAGCTTAGACTGGAGCTGCCGTACTGATACAGATTTGGATTTATGGGTGAATGGGTGACTATAGGTGTCATGTTATTTTCATAGAACCACGCAGGGTTGAAATTAGGAAGGAAAGAAGTTTCCTTGAATGGAGATAGCCAGAGTCAGAATTAAGACCTTTCTTCCAGGATCAATCTGAAATAACATTTTGACAAGTAAAAAGAGGCATGCCTGTCATAGAAGAAATAAAAAGGCAACCTGGAAGAATAGAAAAAGGGAGGTCTACATAGAAATTAGTTACTGTCTACCTGGGCGTGGTGGAGGGCACCTGTGATACCAGCTACTCAGGAGGCTGATGCAGGAGAATCGCTTGAACCCAGGAAGCGGAGGTGCAGTGAGCCAAGATCATGCCATTGCATTCCAGCCTGGGTGACTTGAGGGAAGTGATCACCTAAATCAGTGTTTTATCAACCTTTTAAAATTATCATCCTCCTAAAGAGCCTTTCTAGACATTTTTTTCCCATTAATTCTCCCATACCCCCACCACGAAATTAAATGCTCAGGAATGATTGTTTTGGTAAGGTTAAGCTTTGGAGTTCCACAAACTAAAAATTAAGAGTGAGATTATATCAAAGATTGTTTCAGTCCCCACTGAGTTCCCCACACCCTAGGGAGCCATATCACCCATATTAAGAACTTGTAGCCTAAATAAATCTTATATGGGTGTATTATTCATGGAGTTGTTTTCCACTGCTTACATAGCACATATCAACTATGCCAACCTCTGATTTGTAATATGCTTTTCTTGGATCCAGCCTTAGGATACCAAGAGATATCTTCATCAACATTAACTGTCATTACAATAACATCTAGTCAAGAATACTCTAAATGGCCGGGTGTGGTGGCTTATGCCTGTAATCTCGGCACTTTGGGAGGCCGAAATGGGTGGATCACTTTGAGCTCAGGAGTTCGAGATCAGCCTGAGCAACATGGTGAAACCTCATCTCTACTAAAAATACAAAAATTAGCCAGGCATGGTGGTGGGTACCTATAATCCTATTGGGGAGGCTGAGGCAGGAGAATCACTTGAATCTGGGAGGCGGAGGTTGCAGTGAGCTGAGATAGCACCACTGCACTCCAGCCTGGGTGAAAGAATGAGACTCCATCTCAAACAAACAAAAAAGTCTAAATGTCCTCAATACTGTCCGTGTGTGGCACTAGTGAAGTAATTTCTGGCCATTAGTGGTGCTATGTTCACCATGAAATTAAGGCTACAGAAATTCCTTTGGAAATGTCTGATTTAGACATTTATCACTTTCAGATGTTTTAGCCATGAAAGAATCTCATGGATTTATTGCAGAAATATGCGATGGTCAAAGACAAGGTATTGGCTCTAGAAGCCAAATTACTAGTCTTTTTTCTGGCTTTTTATTTGTGAGACCATGGAGAGTCGTTTCAACCCTGGGAACCTTGATTTACTCTTTAAAAACAGAGAAAACAGGCTGGGCGCGGTGGCTCACGCCTGTAATCCCATGGGAGGCTAGGCACTCAGATCACTTGAAGTCAGGAGTTTGAGACCAGCCTGGTCAGCATGGTGAAACCCTGTCTTTACTAAAAATACAAAAATTAGCTGGGCCTGGTGGCACATGCCTGTAATTTTAGCTACTCTGGAGGCCGAGGCAGGAGAATCTCTTGAACCAGGAGGTGGAGGTTGCAGTGAGTCAAGATCCCACCATTCCACTCCAGCCTGGGCGACAGAGACTCTGTCTCAAAAAAAAAAAAAACAAAAAAAAAAAAAAAAAAAGAAAATGATAAACACCTTGCAGGTTGTTGCATGGTATAATGGTCATACATTATTTTCTACTCTTTCTGGTAAAGAGTTGGTGTGTCATAGAAAGTACCTGTTCTGTGTGTGTGTGTCTGTGTGTATAATTCGGTGTGAAAAAGAGAAACAATAAGAAAACCCCTTTCCTATAGTTATGTGTAAATTAGCATGGTGTGCTGCAAAAAACATGTGTCAAGGTGATAGGAGAATTATTTTGACTTTCCTGTACAATTATAAAATGATTCAGTGAGTTTGGTTAGGTATCCTCGTTCTCTGAATCTATATCCCTGTCTGCTTATGACCAAAAAAAAAAAAAAAAGAAAAAGAAAAAAAAATCATGGCAAGGGTCTCTCAAGCTGTAAAGAATATGTCAACTATGATACAAGTAGCAGTTAGCCTTATAACTAACTGTAAACACTATCTGTGGGTTTTAAGTTTTACCTGAGCATTGGCTATTAACACACCATTAACCCAACTTTCAAAAATATGAACTCTATAAACTTCACAACTGAAGTCAGATCTGTATGCCTGAGAAAGGTAAAATCATTTCATGAAATCAAACGGTGGTGATGCGCCCAAATTCTGGCCTCATCCTTTAATTGGAGGACATCCGGCAGGACATCAACTGGGCCCTGCCTTTTTTCAGGCAGCAACATCTTCCACTCAACCCACACCATTTGACAGTTCCCCATTGCCCCTGGCACCCAGCCCTCCGGTACCAGGAACTAAATATCCTTGTCCATTCCGCCAGCGGCCACTGCCTGCTTAACCCGAGGCAGGTGAAAGCGCCTCACGCAGAGTTTGGAACCTCCGGGGGCGTGGCGTGGCGTGGCGTGGCGTGGCGTGACGTAGCGTAGCGTTGGGGAAACTTGGGCCTGCGGATTGGGGGACCGGAAAGGGAGGGGTGGGCCGCAGGCGCTGGACGTGACGTAAGCCGGAAGCGACTTTCCGCCGAGAAATAGGGGCGCGTGTTTGGAAATCGGTAGAAAAGATAAAGCGAGCGAGCTGCTGTCAGCCTGGCTTACTGGTCTGCTTCCGTTTCACCACAGATTCAGTTATTAAGCATTTTTTTCTTTTTTTGGTTCTTTGCAATGTGAGCGGCATTGGCTCAGTGATTTCCGTGAGCATCTCCACGAGAAAACATTGCCTCGATGAGGTGCGGTGGAAGCCAGGCAGCCGCTTCTAATCGGCTAGGCTTGAGAAAGCGTGTACCTCTGCCTTTCCGAAATTAACTCAGCGTGATCGGCAGGATTTTCCGGAGCATCTGGTGTCAAGACACTCGTCACTATTAATTCGGAAAGAAAACACCGTTTTCCAGCATTTCTCTTGGTGGAGAACTAAACAACAGGAAAAATGTCTATTTTCCCTAAGATATCTTTGAGACCCGAGGTTGAAAACTATCTTAAGGAGGGCTTTGTGAATAAGGAGGTAGGTCAGGTAAAGATGTTAGATGATGTTTTGCAAAAACTCAAATATTCACACACTCTAGAGAAATAGAAAAAAGTGTAAAGGGAAATCTTGACAGCCATCGTTTCTTACTACTTGTCTATCAAGTGTAAAAATACCAATATGTTTCTACAGGTATTAAAGCTTACTGAGATTCAAAGTGAATAAGGTATATGTTTTAACATTTAGGAGTGGAAAAGAAGGGAAAAAAATGCATGTGCCTGTCAAGCATGACACAAAGGGTTACAAGGATGAACAAGAAAAAGTCCTTGTCTTCAAGAACTCAAGTCGAATTTTAAAAGAGCGCTCGCTCTGGCACTCAGGTGAAAAGGATTCTGTAATTTTTTGAGTGCCTCTTAAATGCCAACAGTTGTGCTAGGTTATTTGCATCTTTACTCTTCACAATCTTTTTTTTTTTTTTTCGTAGAGGTTTGTTCCTATTTTAATAGATAAGAAAACTGTTAAAGGAATTGTGTAACTGACCCAAGTTGACACGGCTATCAAGTAACTATTGAAATCTGGAGGGAAAGGGTTCAGGTGTAATGAACAAAGGTACAGCTTTTGAATCTCAGGCACTTGATTTGCCTTCTAGTGCCTTGTAAATTACTTTACGTGGCTTAACCTCGATTTTTCTCTTCTGTGAAAAATTGAGAATGATTAAAAATATCTTACCAGGTTGTTTTAGGATCTTAAACGTAAGTAAATACAAGTAGCATTGTGTTGGCATGTAAGTCCTCAAAAAATGTTAATGTTGTTTGCTGAAGTCCCCAGTAATGTTGCTTGTCTTTGATTGCAAAGCCTGCTGTCTATTCCACTTTACCATGCTGCCTCTGAACAACTTTGTTTTTTCCAAATCTTTAATTTTTTAGTCAAATTAAAAGTATTTTACCAGGTTGTTTTAGGATATTAAACGTAAATGAAAACAACTAGCATTGTTTTGGCATGTAAGTCTTCAAAAAATGTTAATTTTGTTTGCTATTGGCAGTGCCTGCCACAGAAGTCCTCAGTAAATGTTGATTGTCTCCGATTGTAAAGCCTGTCCTCTCTTCCACTTTACCACGTTGCCGCCAAGCAAATTTTTTTTGAAATCCTTAGTTTTTTTAGTCAGGTTAACACCACTTAAATGTTGCTCATTTTTGAATATGTTATTGAAGCCATGCCTTTTAGATTTGATTTCTGTGTTTCATTTCCAAAGATTATGTTGAGAAACTAGACTGTATGGAAAGATAAAATATATTCTGTTGATTTCAAGGGACTTAAAATATAAGGCACATATTAAGAGAAGTAGGGGCATTCTACAGTTTTTTTCAGCTGATTTTAAAATGGAGAACATTGTTTTATAAAGAATATCCAAACATCTTTCTTTTGACACTCCTTCTGCCTCAGAGCCTCATCAATGGTATGGTTTTACAAAATGGAAAGCTATGCCTTTGTGAAAAGTATTGAAGGGAAAGAATATTAAGTTTTATGCCTTTTTTTTTTTTTTTTTTTTTTTTGAAACAGGGTCTCGCTCTGTTGCCCAGGCTGGAGTGCAGTGACGTGATTACAGCTCACTGCTGCTTCGACCTCTGGGACTCAAGTGATCCTGTCACCTCAGCCTCCCGAGTAGCTGGGACCTCAGACAGGGGCCACCACTCTGGCTAATAATATTTGTATTGTTTGTAGAGATGGGGTTTCACCATGTTGCCCAGGCTGAAAGTTCAGCTTTGATAAGACTAAACCTTGAGAAAGTATGAATACTTTTAAGGCTAGTGGATGAGTAGGCTAACAAGTGGTTTGTGAAGATTCTGTAAAGCAGGGTTTAGTCAAATAGGGAAAAAAAAATATGTTATTTGAAAAGGTTCGGTTAATTACAAGGGAATATTGTTGTTTAAGTCTTTATACCGTCATATCTGACAGGTGTCTTTGCTACTCATCTTTTTTGGACAATATATATTTGTTACATTTAATAATACCGTATTAAAAAGCTGATGTCCTAAGGGAATCTTTGTATGACAGTGACTATATCAATGTTACTTACTCTTTAAATATTGGTGTTTTAAAAGGATACCACCCAGTTTGCTGTTGGAGATGATGTTAGCTAATTAGCAACATCTAGCTAACTTGGATATAATGTTAGCTCTACAGAGATACTGTAATGGTAATGCATTATAAATAGACTGAATTTTTGAATTTATGTGAGTAAATGTAGCAGATATTAATATTTGGAAAATGTGCATAATGCTTTGAAGTTTAGGCAATGTTTTTCTAAGCCCTTTATTTCAGGCATTTTCTTAGATGTTTATTACCACGTTTAAGCCCAAGAACCCTGTGAAGTATTACTATTTCCTTAGTGCTGTTAACATATAAACAATACAGCAAAATAGAATGGAGCTGAACAATTGCTAAGCGATGTTTCATTAGATGGAATTAATATATAAGCATATTCTGCTGACTGTTTTTAATTCTCAGGAAATTTAAACATTAACTTCTTCTTTTTAGATTGTGACGGCTTTAGGTAAACAAGAAGCAGAAAGGAAGTTTGAAACTTTGTTAAAGCACCTGTCACATCCTCCGTCATTCACAACTGTCAGAGTGAATACACATTTAGCCTCAGTACAACATGTGAAAAATCTGTTACTTGATGAACTTCAGAAGGTTTGTGGAAATTTTCTGTCATTTGTACATAATTACATTTTTGCAGTCTGCCATGTTCTCCATTAAAATCCTATGAATGATAGAATACACTTCCAATTTTATAGATAAGGAGATTAAGGATCATGAATGGTAAATTCTTCAAAATTATCCTAGGTGGTAATGCTAGAACTTGAACCTAGTACTTCTGATTCTAAATTTATTCATTTTTGGTGACTAAATAGCTCTTAAACCCCTTTGGGCTGCATTAAACTGGGCCTCAGTAGCTTCATCATTAAAATACATGTGAAGAAGTCCAGTCTAACCTTAAAAACCTGTGGCTTTGTGATAAGTAGCATATAATGACCAGGAAGACAGATGGTATAGCTGAGATAAGCCCAGAGATAAGGAGGTACATAATAAGTACCTGTGAGATTATATTGTTAATTGACATAAAAAATAGATGTTCGACCAGGTGTGGTAGCTCACGCCTAGCACTTTGGGAGGCTGAAGTGGGTGGACTTCAGGCCAGGACTTTGGGACCAGCTTGGCCAGCATGGTGAAACCCTGTCTCTACTAAAAATACAAAAAAATTAGTCGGGCATGATGGCACATGCCTATGATCCCAGCTACTCAGGAGGCTGAGGCATGAGAATCCCTTGAACCCAGGAGGTGGAGGTTGCAGTGAGCCAAAATTGCGTGACTGCACTCCACCCTGGGTGATGGAATGAGACTCTGTCTCAAAGAAAAAAAAAAAAAAAAAGATGCTGAGCGCCTTATGTTTCATAAAACCAGGAAATTACAACAAGATAATTAATCTGAATCTATTTTCAATGTAAAACAGCATGAGACTTTTTTTCATCCAAACAATAAAATAGTTTTGGCAAAATATTCCTCTTACAGATGAAAACAGTATTATAAAATGGCATTTATGACTTCTAAGAAGAAAAGTATTTGAGTTATCTTGTTTGTATTTTTTTGAGTTACCTTGTGTATACTTTTTTGCTTTTGAAAGCTTTGCCTTATGTGTTTCTTACACTGTACACTGAAATTTACCTCGGAGGAAATGTAGGATGTGGAAAAATAGATGCTGAGAGGTACCACATAAATTGCATATTGTAGTTATTCAGTGACTTGTAACATGTAACTGGTGGGCGTCAGCAGACTCATTTCTGCCTTATTTGTATCTGAACTAAAAGCAAGAGGCAACCATCATTAAAGGGTTTCCATTTGTAAATCACAAGCTGTGTTTAGTTATTTGGGAAACTTCAGAAAATTATCACTGAGTCACTTATCCCCTTTTAAAAAATCTCTCTATTACATTTATGGACTCTTTGTCATACTCTCCTTAAGAACAATTCTATAAGTACCAAGTTGTAAATAGACGACCATGTCATGAGAAGAACCAGCTATGGCATCTCAGTGTATGACACCAAACCTTAGTATAATAATTAAATAACACTTTAAAAAAAGTAATCTGATTTTTATTAATAGTGATAATCTTATTGAGAGTAATCACAGGCATAAAACATAAGTAGTTGCCCTAAGCAACTAAAATCATTACTTTTCCATAGTCATGCGTATGTTTTCAGCTAACAAAAAGGAAACTGTTCTGAGGCCCGCTGGAAGTATCCATAACTCAGATCCAGATTTTTTTTTTTTTCTGAGAAGGAGTCTCACTCTGTTGCCCAGGCTATAGTGTGGTGGCGCGATCTTGGCTCACTGCAACCTCTCCTTCCTGTGTTCAAGCGATTCTCCTGCGTCAGCCTTCCAAGTAGCTGGGACTACAGACGCCCACCACATTTTCGTATTTTTAGTAGAGGTGAGGTTTCACCATATTGGCCAGGCTGGTCTCGAACTCCTGACCCGTGATCTGCCCACCTCGGCCTCCCAAAGTGCTGGGATTACAGGTGTGAGCCACTGCACCCGGCCTTATTATTTTTTTTCGTAACAGATGATTTCCAGAACCTGGATATTTTAGTATTCTAGTCTGGATATACAAGATCCCATGGGCTAGGATCAGTCACTCTGGGCTTTGGGCCCCTTTCCTTGAAGGTTAACATTGTACAGGGAAACATGGGTCAAAGTCACTAGACAGGAAACTAATGGTAAAGCAGTACCCAATTCTAGCAAGAAAGAGTACTTGGAGGAGGCTTTAGGCTGTAGATTTTCTTTCTCCTTTCATGTTGAAAAGTTCACGTGTCCTAAAGTAATGTTTGTTGATTTCTGTGGTATAAATACTCACCAGGTTCCTTGGTAGTTACACGCATGACCATGGAATTGGAAAGAGATGCATGCAGTGACTCTCCTGAGCTGGTGTGAGCTGGCTCCCATACCTGTACCTGCTTTCAGTGTGACAGTCTTCTGGTTCCCTTATGATAGAGAATACTGAAAATCCCGAACCTCTACCATAAACATTTCTTTTCCTCACCAAAACTGACGTGGATGCCAGTGTTAATTGTGTATATTAGGTAGTATTTATTAATAGTAATCTCAGTCTTTAACATCCTATTCAGAAATTTTTCTTAAAGGAATACTACATGTAATTCTATATTAAATAAAAGTTTTTAAAATAAATCACTTAAGGTAACCATGGTTTGTGTTTATAATGCCAAATAGTAAGCAAAATTGAGTCTTATAAAGAAGTCAGGATACTTCAGAATTAAAATAGAGAAAACACTGTTGTTTTGAGGTCTTTTGGATTTTTACAGTATCCCGTGGAATAAAGTGAAAGTGCCCCAGAGCTACTAGGGCTTCATGCTGTGGTAGATGATGATACTGAAAAGTTCCATAAGTTGAAATGTATCAGATGTATGAATTGCTTTATAATCATGTTTATTTTTAACAGCAGTTTAACGGATTAAGTGTTCCTATTCTTCAACATCCAGACCTTCAGGATGTCTTACTTATTCCTGTTATTGGACCCAGGTTTGTAAGAACTTCATTTCCAAATTATATTCTTCTCAATAAAAGTTTGTCACAGGGAGCTTTTTAACTTTTCGGTGATAAGACTAAGTTTCCCCATTGTTAGCAACTTTCTATAGATAACAGGAATTCAAAAATTTAGAAATGCAGACTTTAGACTCTGTCATGGAAAATAATACAAAAGAAGACTAGGAATGGGCCCAAAGACCTTGATAATAATGTATTTTAGGTCCATTCAGTGCAGTGATGTTTTTCCCCCCCTCTTTCTGCGAAGTTTTATTTCATTTGTTTACTTGTATTTTCATATGAATTTTCAGTGCTAAATTAAAACCTTTTTTTTGAGCTGCAGCAAAAATATAGAGTAACCTATTTTCTACTTTCATAGTTGATATGTTTGTAAAATTTTATTTTTTGAGACAGTGTCTTGCTCTGTTACCCAGGCTGGAGTGCAGGGGCACAATGATTGCAGGCTTGAACTTGTGGGCTCAGGCAATTATACCACCTCAGCTTCTGAGTAACTGGGACTACAGGTGTGCACCACTGCACCTGGCTAATTTATTTTTTATTTTGTAGAAACAGTCTCACTATGTGGCTGGTATTGAACTCCTAGCCTTAAACAATGCTCCCACCTCAGCCTGCCAAAGTATTAGGATTACCAATGTGAGCCATTTCGCCCAGCCTGTAAAATTTTATTCATAATTCAACAATTATGTGTAATGCCATTTATGTTCTGCTCTTTTATGTATTTGGAAAGCATATGTTTGAAAATTGGAAAATAGGTTTTTGGGCTGGATCCAGTGGCTTACTTACACCTGTTATCCCAGCATTTTGGGAGGCTGAGGTAGGAGGATCCCTTGACCCCAGGGTTGGAGACCAGTCTGGGCAACATGGCAAAACTCCATCTCTACTTTAAGAAATTACAAAACTTAGCTACAGGTGGTGTGCACCTGTAGTCATAGGTATTCAGGAGGCTGAAGTGGGAGGATTGTTTGAGCCTGGGAGGTGGAGGCTACAGTGAGTCATGATTGTGCCACTGCAATCCAGCCTGGGAGACAGAGCGGGACTTTGTCTCAAAAAAAAAAAAAAAAAAAAAAAGGAAAAATAAGTTTTCATAGTATAATGATTATAATGGAATTTTATTCCTATGGAGCGTTTTAAAGTTCCTAATTATGGTCTAAAATCTTTTTAAACTTCTAAGAGTTATGATAAATATAGAAATGCTTTTGTTAAAACTTTAATTGAGTGGACAGCAATAGAGCAGTGGTTTAATAAACTATGATTTGTCCATGCAATGGGATAGTATATGGCCTTTAATATGGGAGAATTATACATACCAATCAGAGAAGATGTTTATGATCAGTTGTTAAATATCAAAAACAAATTGCCATACTTGGGATAATTACTTTTTTTGCAATTAAAAAAAGTATACAACTATGCCTTTATGTATATTTATATACAGGTAAAAAAAAGTCTGGCACCTGTAACATACCCAGCTTTTAATAGTGGTTGACTCTGAGGAAGTTAGATTGAGAGAGAGGGGAAAAATAAAAGGAAATTTTTATGTGTAATATTTTCATTTTATTTTTTACTGTAAGAATGTATTTTTGCAATTAAAGTTGATTTGTATAGGCTTCTCATTCTATTTAGTTTAATTTTTAAAGTTTTTCATCTTCTATTCAGTTTTTTAAAGGTGAAATTTACATACAGTGAAACAAAGAGATCTTAAATGTATAGTTTGTTGAGTTTTGACAACTATATACAACTGTGCAGCCAAGACACACCCCAGTCAAGACAGAGCATTTCCATTATCCCAGAAACATCTCTTGTACTCGGCTACCCTACCAGGAAATTGCTCTTCTTATTTCTGTCATCTCGTAGTTTTGGACCAGTTAGTTGCTAGTATAATAGACCATAATCACAGATCTTTGGAGGTTACTACACTCCTTATGAGGATGCAAAATTGTACTTATTTAGGTTCAAACTTTGGACATTTCTTACTCTGTAAAACACCTCTTCTTTATTCTTTAGTTTTGTTTAGTTTCTTAAAGATAGAGTTCAATTAGGTTTTTCTTTATAGAAGCAAGTAAAAATTAGAGTTGTACATAAATATAAAAGTAATCATCTGTTACATCTCCTGTCCCATCTCCCAGTTTTGTTTCTCTGAGCATCAAATTTGATTTTTTCTAGACCGTCTCTATGCTTATATCTGCATACATGAATGCACATGTACAGTCATTTGTACTCATTTTTAGAAAATAGAGAAGATTATAATGTTCTGCAATTTGTTTTTGTGTTTACTTAAAAATATATAATGGATATTGTTCTACGATTATGTAACATTTCATTCTTTTTAATGGCTGCATAAACAGTATATTTTATCATTTAGCTCAGTTTTAATTTTTCTATCCTCCATTGATAGACATTTAGTTTTTTCCTGTTTTTCATTATTACCTGGTAATAATAATAATAAGTGTTGGAGTGAGTATTTGTGGACTTGCATAAGCATGTCTGCATAACAAAGTGGATATGACACAGAATAACCAGTTCAAAGGTCTGTGCTTATTTTAGTTGGAGACATATTACCAGATTACTCTTTACAAAGTTTTACCAGTTAATGTTTCAGCAGTATATGAGAGATTTTGATGCTTGCATTCTTGCCAATACGGGCTATTTTAGGTCTCTAAAATATTTGGATGATTTAACTTTAATTATTTTCAATACTTACTTTTATGTGACCTTAGTCATCCTTTCATTCTGTTCTTTGTAGTGATCTCGGCTACTCATCAGAACATGAGTGAATGTATAAATACAAATGGTGAGCTATTGCAGGGAAGCCTGAAAAAATTATTTAGAATTGTAAATTCACATACCTACCTTTCATTCCTAAAATGAATAAGTCAATTCCTTTTTGTTTGTTTAACTCCTGATTTTTATTAAGTATCTTTTTATTATTTATTTTTCATTTATTTATTTTTTTGAGTCGGAGTTTCACTGTTGTTGCCCAGGCTGGAGTGCAATGGCACGATCTCCCTTTTTGTTTGTTTAACTCCTGATTTTTATTAAGTATCTTTTTATTATTTATTTTTCATTTATTTATTTTTTTGAGTCGGAGTTTCACTGTTGTTGCCCAGGCTGGAGTGCAATGGCACGATCTCAGCTCACCACAACCTTCGCCTCCCGGATTCAAGCGATTCTCCTGCCTCAGCCTCCTTAGTAGCTGGGATTACAGGCATGTGCCACCATGCCAAGCTAATTTTATATTTTTAGTAGAGATGGGGTTTCTCCATGTTGGTCAGGCTGGTCTTGAACTCCTGACCTCAGGTGATCTGCCCGCCTCCGCCTCCCAACGTGCTGGGATTACATGCTTCAGCCATCATGCCTGGCAAGTATCTTTTTTACAAATTTTTTTGTTTTTATGTTTTTGAGATGGAGTCTCAGTCTGTCGCCCAGGCTGGAGTGCAGTGATGTGACCTTGGTTCACTGAAACCTCAGCCTCCCAGGTTCAAGCAGTTCTCCTGCTTCAGCCTCCTGAGTAGCTGTGGCTACAGGCGCGTGCCACCACACCTGGCTTAATTTTTGTATTTTTAGTAGAGACTGTGTTTCATCATATTGGCCAGGCTGGTTTTGAACTTCTGACTTCATGATCTGCCTGCCCCACCCTCCCAAAGTGCTGGGATTACAGGCATGAGCCACCGTGCCCAGCCTATTAAGTCTCTTGAACTTTCCATTATGACAAATGAGGAGGTTCCTGGAGTTAAATTTTCCCAAAAATTCCTACCAGCTAATTTGTATTTACTGTTGTTTCTCTGGTTTTTTTTTTTTTTTTTTGAGATGAGGTCTCACCGTGTTGTCTAGGCTGGTCTGGAACTCCTGAGCTCAAGTGATCCACCCTCCTCAGCCTCTCAAAGTGCTAGGATTACAAGTACCACCCACCATGCCTGGCCAGTTTTTTTTTTGTTGTTTGTTTGTTTGTTTTAACATTGTCAAGCTTTATAACATTGTTATTTCCCAAGTATCATTCACACGAATGCAGTGCTTGCTTTCAGTCCTTATGTCACAGTTTATTTCTCATTTCTTTATTAATGTCTTTGTTGGTGAGTACAGTCACTTAGCAGATCTCCTGCACCCTCTGCCCTTTCCCAGAGTGTGCCTCTTATGTACTGCATTACCTTCTTGGTTGAGAATGTCTGCCTGTTGCCTTTATATTTATACAACAAGTTGGCTGAGTCTGGTTGTTCCAGGCCACCTAGTATTTCCTTTAGCACTTTGTAGACATTGTTTTTATAACCTGTGGTATCAAATGTTACTGTGAAGAGATCTAAGACCCACCAAAAACTTTTCCTCTTTCTAACAGTACCTTGTCTTCTGCTTGGAGATCTGAGGAATTCTTACTTATTGAACTTTAGACATTTGGCCAGTGTAATGCTTGGTTTTGATTATTTCCTCTTAGTTCTTTCTTCTTCTTTTTTTTTGTTTTGAGACAGAGGCTCACTCTGTCGCCCAGGCTGGAGTGCAGTGGCACGATCTTGGCTCACAGCAACCTCTGCCTCCTGGGTTCAAGTGATTCTCCTGCCTCACGCTCCTGAGTAGTTGAGATTACAGGTGCCCGCCACCACACCCAGCTAATTTTTTGTATTTTTGGTAGAGACGGGATTTCCCCATGTTGGACAGGCTGGTCTCAAACTCATGACCTCAGGTGATCCATCCGCCTCAGCTTCCCAAAGTGCCGGGATTACAGGCGTGAGCCACCTCACTGGGCCAACTTTGGCCATTTCTTATTCTTAAACATTTCTTAAACACCTCTGCTTTATTCTTTAGTTTTATTTAGTTTTCCTAAAGATAGTTCAGTTAGGTTTTTCTTTATAGAAGCAAGTGAAAACTAGAGTTGTACATAAATGTAAAAGTAATCATCCATTACATCTCCTGTCCCACCTCCCAATTTTGTTTCTCTGAGCATCAAATTTGATTTTTTCTGGACTGTCTCTGTGCTTACATCTGCATACATGAATGCACATGTACCATCATTTGTACTCATTTTTAGAAAATAGAAAAGATTATAATGTTCTGCAATTTGCTTTTGTGTTCACTTAAAAATATATGACAGATATCATCTCATGATTATATAACACTTTCGTTTTTTAATGGCTACATAAACAGTATATTTTATCATTTAGCTCAGTTTAAATTTTCTATCCTCCATTGATAGACATTTAGTTTTTTCCTGTTTTTCATAATTACCAGAAGTGTTGGAGTGAGTATTTGTGGACTTGCGTAAGCATGTCTGCAGAACAAATATGTTATGAACACAGAATGACCAGATATGACACAGATGTAACACAGATATGACACAGCATAGCCAGTTCGAAGGTCTGTGCTTATTTTAGTTGGAGACATACTACCAGATTACCCTCTACAAAGTTTTACCAGTTTATGTTTCAGCAGTATATGAGAGATTTTGATGCTTTCTTCATGCCAATACTGGCCATTTTAGGTCTCTAAGATATATGGATGATTTAACTTTAAATTATTTTCAATACTTACTTTTACATGACTTTAATCATCCTTTCATTCTGTTCTTTGTAGTGATCTAGGCTACCAGAACATGAGTGAATGTATAAAATACAAATGGTGAGCTATTGCAGGGAAGCTTGAAAAAATCATTTAGGATTATAAATTCACATACCTACCTTTCACTCCTAAAAAGAGGCCAGGCGTGGTGTCTCACGCCTGTAATCCCAGCACTTTGGGAGGCCAAGGTGGGTGGATCACCTGAGGTCAGGAGTTCGAGACCAGCCTGAGAAACATGGTGAAACCCTGTCTATACTAAAAATACAAAAATTAGCTGGGTGTGGTGGCGCATGCCTATAATCCCAGCTACTTGGGAGGCTGAGAAAGGAGACTCGCTTAAACCTAGGAGGTGGAGGTTGTAGTGAGCCGAGATCGCGCATTGCAGTCGAGCTTTGATGACAAGACTGAAACTACATCTCAAAAAAAAAGTCAATTCCTTTTTTTTTTAACTCCTGATTTTTATTAAGTATATATTTTTAAATTATTTTTATTTTTTTGAGATGGACTCTCGGTCTGTCGCCTAGGCTGGAGTGCAGTGATACGAGCTTGGTTCATTGCAGCTTCCGCCTCCCAGGTTCAAACACTTCTCCTGCCTCAGCCTCCCAAGTAGCTGGGACTACAGGCATGTGCTACCACACCCTACTAATTTTTGTATTTTTAGTAGAGATGGGGTTTCACCATATTGGCCAGGCTGGTCTCAAACTCCTGACCTTGTAGTCTGCCTGCCTCTACCTCCCAAAGTGCTGGGATTACAGGCGTGAGCCACTATGCCTGGCCCATTAAGTCTCTTTTGACTTTCCATTTTGAGAAATGAGGAGGTTCCTGGAGTTAAATTTTCCCCAAAATTCCTAACAGCTAGTTTGTATTTACTGCTTTTTGTTTTGTTTTGTTTTGTTTTTGAGATGGGGTCTCTCTGTTGCCCAGGCTGGTCTCGAATTGAGCTCAAGTGTTCCACCCTCCTCGGCCTCCCAAAGTGCTGGAATTACAAGCACAAGCCACCATGCCCAGCCAGTTTGTTTTTTTTTTTTTTTTTTTTTTTTTTTAAACATTGTCAGGGTTTATAACATTGTTATTTCCCAAATATCATTCACATGGATGCAGTGCTTGCTTTCAGTCCTTATGGCACAGTTTCTCATTTCTTTATCTTTATTAATGTCTTTGTTGGTGAGTACAGTCACTTAGCAGATCTCTCGCATCCCCTGCTCTTTCCGGAAGTGTGCCTCTTATGTACTGTGTTACTTTCTTGCTTGAGAATGTCTGCCTGTTGCCTTTATGTTTATACAAGTTGGCTGAGTCTGGTTGTTCCAGGCCACCTAGTGTTTGTTTCCCTTAGCACTTTGTAGACATTGTTTTTATAACCTGTGGTATCAAATGTTACTGTGAAGAAATCTAAGACCCACCAAAAACTTTTCCTCCTTGTAAAAGTACCTTGTCTTGTGCCTGGAGATCTGTGGAATTCTTACTTATTGAACTTTAGACATTTGGCCAGTGTAATGCTTGATTTTGATTATTTCCTCTTAGTTCTTCTCCTTTTTTTTTTGTTTTTTAAAACAAAACCCCCCCCTGGGCACCAAGCCCAATAAAACCCCTGGGCACCAAGTCTCTGATGAGCTTTTTTTTGTTTTAAAAAAAACAACAAAAAAAAACCAGAGTGTCACTCTGTCGCCCGGCTGGAGTGCAGTGGCACAACATCGGCTCACTGCAACCTCCGCATCCTGGGTTCAAGTGATTCTCCTGCCTCAGCCTCCCGAGTAGCTGGGATTACAGGTGCCCGCAACCATACCCAGCTGATTTTTGTATTTTTAGTAGAGACGGAGTTTCACCATGTTGGCCAGGCTGGTCTTTGAACTCCTGAACTCAGGTGATCCACCCACCTCGGCCTCCCAAAGTCCTGGGATTACATGTGTGAGCCACCACACTCAGCCTGTTTCCTCTCAGCTTTTGATGAGCCACAGTGTAGCTTTTCAGTTATAGGTCTTCCCTTATTTCTTTGAATATTTTTCTCTTACATTTTCTGTATTCTCTGTTATGAAGACAGCAGGACTTTGTGTGCTGCGTTTCTAGCACAGATATTCCCTGCATCAGGGATTCCCAAGACAGTGATTGGCTAGGACTCACAGAACCTAGCATACAGACACACTAATGGCTAAGGTTTATTACATGAAAGCATACAAAAGCAAAACCAGCAAGGGAAAAGAAGCATGGGGCAAAGTTTGGAAGAAACCAGACACAGGCTCTCTCAGTGAAGTCCCATAGGACGTGCTTAATTCCTCCAGCACCTAATTGTGACATGTGAAATAGTCGCCTAGCAGAAAAGCTCATCAGAGACTTGGTGCCCAAGGGTTTTATTGGGCTGGTCCCATAGGCACCCTCTGCCTAGCATGTACCAAATCCCAGACTCCCAAAAGGAAAGCAGGTGCTCCAAATAAGCATGCGTTTGTACCTTTCTTGTACAGAGTTTAGGAATTGTGAGCCACTCTCATTGATCATTAGGGAAGGTTTTATGTCACCGCTGGGAACTGTTTCTCATTCCACTTTCTAGCTGCTTAGCTAGCCAAGACCCAGCCTCTCAAGCAAGCCTTTCTAAGAACCGCAGTCTCAAGCCTTGTTACTGTAACTTTTTTTTTTCTGTTAACACATTCTTGAACTCCATTCACTGATCTTTTTCTTTTGCATTCGTTCTTTTTTGTTTGTTTTTCTTTTTGAGACGGATTATTGCTCTGTCTCCCAGGCTAGAGTGCAGTGGCGCAAGCTCACTGCAAGCTCTGCCTCCCAGGTTCAGGCCATTCTTCTGCCTCAGCCTCCCTAGTAGCTGAGACTATGGGTGCCTGCCACCAAACCGGCTAATTTTTTTTGTAATTTTTTTAGTAGAGACGAGGTTTCACCATGTTAGCCAGGCTGGTCTTTGAACTCCTGAATTCAGGTAATCCACCCTCCTGGGCCTCCCAAAGTGCTGGGATTATAGGCGTGAGCCACCGCGCCCAGTCCGTTCCTTCTTAAGCCTGTCTTGGTCACGGGCTCTGTTTAAAAGTGGGTGTCTTGTCAATAGTATAGGAGATAAGTTTTATCTTGTCTATGCTTTGCTTTTCTTATCTCTAAAATGGGGATTCAAAATCCTATCTAGTCATAGGGATGTATTACCTCTCTCTGCTTCTAAATCTTTATTCAGAGGTTTTATTGTTCTTTATTTTCTCAGCTGCTAGTTTACTTTGCCTTTGTTCTTTTATCCCTCTTTTTTTTTTTTTTTTTTTTTTTGAGACGGAGTCTCGCTCTGTCGCCCAGGCTGGAGTGCAGTGGCCGGATCTCAGCTCACTGCAAGCTCCGCCTCCCGGGTTCACGCCATTCTCCTGCTTCAGCCTCCCGAGTAGCTGGGATTACAGGCGCCTGCCACCTCGCCCGGCTAGTTTTTTGTATTTTTTTTTTAGTAGAGACGGAGTTTCACCGTGTTAGCCAGGATGGTCTCGATCTCCTGACCTCGTGATCCGCCCGTCTCGGCCTCCCAAAGTGCTGGAATTACAGGCTTGAGCCACCGCGCCCGGCCTTATCCCTTTTTTAAGGTTTTTCCTTTAATTGCTCTGAAAATACAGAGGTACTTGAAATAGTTTTCCTTTTGTTTGGTTTACATTTTTAAAATCTACCTTCTGCCTACTAAGGCTTTTTGTGTATGTGTGTGCCACCAATGAATGCAGAATGAATTCTTTCTGCTTATCATGATTGAATGGAAACAGTTACAACCTCGTTTGCAGTTTGCTCAATGATGATCCAGAATGGGGGAAACAGCATGCCTATGGGACTAATCGGATATGTTTTCTCAGAAGTACTGCAGATCTTCTCTGCTGGCTCATCTCTAGTGCTGGTGAGCAGAGCGGAGGCTGTCTGTGAAGGTACCTTTTTTTCTAGGGGGCGGGGAAGGCTTTCTTTTTTGTTTAATCTCTGCTTAGTTAACTTAAGTCAGGAGCAACAAAGTTGGTTGCTATTTCTTTTCTCTTTCTTGGGTTGCTTTTAGGCAGTTGATCCGGGTTTGCTAAAGAAAATAACAGATTGTCTGGTTATGCCATTTTTGACAATCCATTTCTTCTTTCAGACTTGTCTCCTCTGAACAGGACACTGACAAGACATTCCTAGATTCTGATTATTTTCCACCAAGCGTTATGGTCCTGCTCCTAAGTAATAAAAGTTTGATTAGGCCCCCAGGAGCCTCTCCTTTTCAGAGACTCTACACCCTGCTGAGAAACTAGGTTTGGCTCAAATTTCACTATCAGCCAATTATTTCTCATCATTGGGATTGTAGCTGTTTCTTAGTTTTATTGCAAATGGAATTTTCTCCTCAAGTTTTTATTCTTTTTCCCCTCTTTTCATTTCCATGGGATTTAGAAAAACGAGTTTTCTTCCTCTGATTTTTTAGTAGAACCTCAATATCACAGTTATTTAAAATATAAATGCATCAGTTAAAGTTTATATACAGTAAACAATTTTAAAAGTAATGTATCACTGAATTACTGGTTTCTTCAGTTTGCTTAAAATGAGATTTAAAATAAAGTTTTGGTTTCTTCAGTTTACTTAAAATGATATTTCATGTGCTGGTGAAATATATTTTAATTTCTGGAGGAAGATTTTTGTCTGGTAAATTAATTACTTTAGGAGATAACTAAATGCCAGACTTCTCTCGATACAGGAGCCTTTAAAACATCTCAACCAGCGTTTTCTAAAGTCTACACTTGGATCAGTAGAAGTTCTTAGGCCAAAAATCAATTTGTAATTTTAAGGAATTTCTGTATTCTCTCAATTAATGCTCCTTCCTTTTTGATAAAAGTCTCAAAATAGAATGCCAGAAAATTAATTTTCTTTTTTTCTGTCACAATTGAATACGTAATTCAGCAGCATAAATCTCTTGAAATCCAAATGAGACTGGATTCGTCTTATCTTTCAACCTTCTTGATTTCCATCCTTTTTCCCCCCACCCAGGAGGGAGTCTTGCTCTTGTTGCCCAGGCTAGAGTGCAATGGCATGATACCCCCTCACTGCAACCTCCACCTCCGTGTTCAAGCGATTATCCTGCCTTAGCCTCCTGAGTAGCTGGAATTACAGGTGCCTGCCACCACGCTGAGCTAATTTTTGTATTTTTGGTAGAGACAGAGTTTGACCATGTTGGCCAGGCTGGTCTTGAACTCCTGACCTCAGGTAATCTGCCTGCCTCGGCCTCCTAAAGTGCTGGGATTACAGGTGTGATCCACTGTGCCCCGCTGATTTCCATGTTTTGTAGTTGCCATGTAACGCATGTCAGTACTGTCTTAGATTGTTTCTCATGGTTCTGGAGGCTGGAAATCCAAGACAGGTGCCAGTATGCTTGGGTTCTGGTGAGGGCCCTCTTCTGGGATGCAGATAGCTGACTTCTCATTGTATTCTCACATGCCAGAAAGAAAGTGGGTAGCTGTTTGATCTCTTATAAAGGCACTGATCCCATTTATGAGCATTCTACCCTCATAACTAATTACCCCCCAAACACATCTCCAAATACCATCACATTGAATTCGGGTTTCAGCATGTGAATTTTGGGGACACAAACATTCCATCCATAACAAGCACTTTAAGATATATATATATATATGGTTATTGCAATAGAATATTGAAAAAATGCTGTTGCACAGAAACTACTGAGTAAGTAAAGGTGGCAGTCCTGCTGCACTGCAAGGAAGTATTTGGCATATGCAGCAATATCATGTGTTGTTTCAGTTTCATCCATCACCTTCCATTTGGTGTAGGGTTGTTAGTATGTGTAGGGTTGTGAATGTGTGCAGTTAAAATACCACATTAATAAAAATATATGCTTTTAGATTCCTTAACAGGACATTCCCATAATCTGTTTTTAATTCCTTAGCAACTTCATTTTTTAGCTATTCTAATACTTTTCTCTTAATCTAGGTGTATTTATAGTTGTTTTCTCTAACCTGTATTACTAAACTATTGGAACGTCATCTTTCTTTAATGTTGTTGATGCACTCTATTTGGAAACATTTCAATAAAAATCAAGCTTTTAGCATGTTTTATGGCCCTGCACCAACTTTCACATTTCCTCTTTTATTTTCCTCGTGAAAACTCCCTTTCAGCAAAGCTGACTTAAATATTGATACTTGCATGTGACATACTATGTTTTTATGTTGTCAGTCCTGGTGTCGGTGGATCCCCAAAACCACTCCTTGGTTCTGTGATTCTCTAAGAGGACTTAGGGAATTCAGCACATAATTGTAGTTACGGCTATGATTTGTTGCAGTGAAAGAATATGAAGCACAATCAGCAAAGGGAAAACGAAACACAAGCTTCCAGAGTGCTCTTCCAGTGGAGCCACACAGGACTCCCACAGGAAATCCTCCAGTGATGAGTTGTGACCACATAGACTCACTGCCAAGATTCCTATTCAGGGCTCATCATGTAGATTCCCACTGCCTGGTACATACCCAAATTCCAGATTTTCAGAAGGAAAGCTGGTATTTACCATAAATCATAGTTTGTTCAGTAATTCAGGCACAGTGAGCCACTCTTACCAATTAATAAGGAACCCTCCTGAAATCTCAGTTCCCAGAGGTCAGTCAAGGGCCAGCCTTATAAGCAGGCTTTTCAAAGATAACAGATCAGGCCTACTCTGTTAACTCTTTTTCTCCACAGTTCTCTGTTCCGGAATTCATCTTTTCCCCTCCCTGTTATTTTCATAAAATCTAACACCACAGATTTCACTTTCACAAAACATGTTTTTGAATTTGTGCTATATGTGAGATGTGTTGGTGTTACAAAGATGAATGAGACATAGTTCTGTAGTCTTAAGTCTGGAGACTTTGGTACAAGTCAAAGTGTTATGATAGCCACAGTGGAAGTGTAAATTAAATGCCATTGGAGCATAGAATAGGAAGGACTGAGTACAAAGAAACTGTTAAATATTTTCTGCAAGCAGGTATTATTTCATCTAATCCTTGAAGGTGAGGAGAAATTAGGCTGAAGGGCTGTTAAGGTGGACAAGGTTGTGCTAGGCAGAGAGAAGGCATGAGGAAAGACATGAATGCATGAAAATATGGTGGCTCCTGATAAAAGTGATCAGGTTTGGCTGTTCGTTTTCAGAGTTGGGGGATGGGTGAAAGATGAAACTGAAGAAGTTGGGAGAGGCAGGTATGAAGTATGCATAATTTTTTTTTACTAAGGAATTTTTTTTTTCATAGACTTTAGAAGCTACAGAATTTTTATTTTCGGGCGCAGTGGCTCATGCCTGTAATCCCAGCACTTTGGGAGGCTGAGGCGGGTGGATAACGAGGTCAGGAGGTCGAGACCATCCTGGCTAACATGGTGAAACCCCTCTCTACTAAAAACACAAAAAATTAGCCAGGTGTGGTGGCGGGTGCCTGTAATCCCTGCTACCCAGGAGGCTGAGGCAGGAGAATGGTGTGAACCCGGGAGGCAGAGTTTGCAGTGAGCTGAGATGACGCCACTGCACTCTAGCCTGGGCGACAGCGCAAAACTGTCTCAAAAAAAAAAAAAAAGATTTTTATTAGTAATGACTAGATGTGTATTTGTGTATTTTAGAAATATAATAGTGGTCGTAGTCTTCCAAACTGCTTAGAGATCATGACCCATTAGTAACTTGTGAAATCAATTTAATGTTTTCAATGAATATTTTAAAAAATAAATGGGATGTTTTATAATATATTGCATTGCACGTAGTAAAAATATTTAATGAAATGTGAGTGATACCACACACATACAGACATGTATGTGTAGCTTCTTATATCAAGTTCTCAAATGATGTAAGAACTTGAAATAAGTTCTTTTATCAGGCGTGTTTCTTATATCAACTTACAGTCAAAAGTTTCAGAAACTTTTTCGAAAGATGAATTGCAAACCTGGAGAAAAGTTGGGAAGGTATTTCAGAGTCTTTTAGCTTCAGTCATATGTATGGTGAATTAGATAACATGAAAATGTTTTCGCTACATACACCTAGGAGTGCTAAGTGAAAAAGAACATAGTAGGCCACAAAATGATGTAGTTGAGTGATTAAAAATGTAGTTGATATATTAGAGGTTAGAAATGCAGAATAATTGAAAAGAGAACAGCAAGCATGTGAGCTAATATTGGGGGGTTGGAAGTATGGGAAAGGAGGTGGTCTGTCTTCTAAATTTAGGCTCTTTGGTTTTAAACAACAGAGTGTTAATAGTAAGGATGAGAAATACCCAGTAGTCAGTACAAGGCAGTAATGAAAAGTAGGTCTTTCTTGCCTTAGGATATAGGTTGGAGAAAAACGTGTTACTGAGAATACACAGCCGTAAGTTCCCTCCCTCATAAAGGTCTGGAATGCAAATTGCTGCAACCTAAATTGTCTTGGAACTTGCAAACTGGGAAATTAACTATTTGATCCCAAGCCAATTCCTGGGTGCTTGGCAAAAACGAAGTAACATCACTCTGGAGCAGCACTCATTCAATCTAAGCCAAACACTTCGCATTGTTAAAAGCTACACTAGGAATCAAACCACGGTGAGAATCAGCATATATAATAGGCTGCAGGATTAGATTTCCCTCAGAGCTTTTAACAAATAGACCTCTCTGGCAGGGACTATAAAAATAGTTTTCTTCCAAGATCACATGAGATCGGGCATTTTCAGAGTGGTACGGCCGTAGACAAAACAGTTTTCTTAAAATGATTAAAAATGAAAGAATAAAACATAAAAGACCCTAAGGATAAAAAGGTAGAATTGAAAACAAATTTCTGGAAATAAAAATATCATCATTAAAATTAAAAACTCATACAATGAATTAAACAGTAGATTAGACCCAACTGATTAGAGAATTTTTGAATTAGGAGATGACCCTTAGGAAATTATCTAGAATGCAGCAGAGAGAAATTAAAAATATGAAAGTGAAATTGAGTCATGAAAAGAGCACTTTATATTTCCTTTTTTTTTTTTTTTTGAGATGGAGTTTTGTTCCTGTTGCCCAGGCTGGAGTGCAGTGGCACCATCTTGGCTCACTGCAACCTGCGCCTCCTGAGTTCAAGTGATTCTCCTGCCTCAGCCTCCCAAGTAGCTGGGATTACAGGCAGGCACCACCATGCCTGGCTAATTTTGTATTTTTAGTAGAAACGGTTTCTCTATGTTGGTCAGGCTGGTCTAGAACTCCCAACCTCAGGTGATCCACCAGCCTCTGCCTCCAAAAGTGCTGGGATTACAGGCATGAGCCACTACACTACACCTGACCAGCACTTTGTATTTTTAATGAGTCCCAGGTATAGAGAATAGGAATAATGGGGGAAAGACAATAATCACAAATGTAATGACTTTGAATTTCTATCGTTGATGATAAATTTAATAAATGTGAGCTTGAAGCCAAAAGTAAAAGTAGGTTCATATCTACATACTTCAGAGTGAAACTGCAGAACACCAAAGACATAGAGAAAACCTGAAACCAATAGTAAAAGGCAGGAAGCTATTTCAGTAATCACAAAGAGATATGTGTCTAACATCAGGAGATAGGCCCACAAGACCTATCAGAACTAGAAGATAGCATGATTCCTAAATCAATCAATGTCAAGGCTTAGGAGGGCTTTAAGATGATGCTGAGTGTCTTAGTTTATTTTGTGCTGCTGTAACAATACCTGAGACTGGATAATTTATAAAGAACAGACATTTATTTTTTATAGTGTTGGAGGATGGGAAGTCCAAGATCAAGGCAGTTGCATCTGGTGAGGGCTTTCTTGCTGCATCCGTACATGGTAGAGGGCACAAGGGCAAGAGAGAGCAAACTCACTGTTGCAAGCCCTTTTTATTATAGCGTTAATTCATTCATGAGGGCAGAGTCCTCATGACCTAAACTGTTCCCAGTAGGCCTCACATTCCAACACTGTTGCACTAGGGATTAAGTTTCCAGCACATGAATACTGGGGGACACATCCAGACCGTAACACTGAGGCATCTAGTTTGGTTATCTGGGCAGATAATGATGCCTCATTCAAGATTGGAAACAGGATGAAAAGATTTGGGATCCTGCCAAGGAGTGGAAGAATGGATGAGGGAAAACTAACATTGTTTAGGACTTGCTGAGTTTGAAGTAACTGTGAGACATCTCTATATAGCTGTCCATAGGTAATTAGAAATATCAACTAAGAGTCTAGGCCGGGCATGGTAGCTTATGCTTATAATCCCAGCACTTTGGGAGGCTGAGGCTGGTGGATAACCTGAGGTCAAAAGTTCGAGACCAGCCTGGCCAACATGGTGAAACCCCGTCTCTACTAAAAATACAAGTTAGCCAGGTGTGGTGGCGGGCACCTGTAATCCCAGTTACTCAGGAGGTTGAGGCATGAGAATTGCTTGAACCCAGATGGCAGAAGTTACAGCAAGCCAGTATTGTGCCACTGCACTCCAGCCTGGGTGACAGAGCAAGACTTGGCTTCAAAAAAAAAAAAAAAATCTAGAAAGACTAAACATTAGAATTTGTGGATTGTTTTGTGAGTGATTACTGAAATCATGAGATTGCCAAGGGATAGAATGCAAGGTGAGCACAGATGGTCGCATGTTTTGGAAGCTGGCGGGGAGGGCCTCTAAGAAGTAGGCAGAGAATGAGCAATGAGAATGTTTGGGAGGGACCAGGAAGGAGTAGGTATAAAGCTGAAAAATTAGTAAGATTTGATGATTTGGCGATTGTGGAATAGAAGACGGGATGCACTTAATTCCCCTAGCAATGAGTTGTGACAGCCATCCAAGGAAGCTTATTAGAGACTCAGTGTTAAGGGTTTTTATTTAGGGCTGATCACATTCGGTCCCTGATCTTTGGAACCCTGAGTGTTAGAAGTAATACAGATTTTAGTGGTCTAAAAAATGAATAGAATGTGAGAAATTGGAAAAGACTCAAAAAGGTGGGGCAGCAAAGGAAGGAAAAAATGCTTATCTTCTTTTCCTGTCTTGTTGAAATTATTCATAATTTACTGTGCAACAATTTACCACTTTAGAAATGTTTTTGTAATTCCTTGTGTATTTTTCTATTTTAGTCTTTGAAGACAGAGAAAGTCTATTTTTCTTCTAATGCTATGAGAAACAGTAATGCTTGTTAAATGATTAAGCAATTTCTGGTGCCACTGTATTGCCTTCCACCAGATGGACCTCTTGATTTTTCCTTCCTCTCAAGTGCCCATCTCTGTGTTGCTGTTTTTTTCCTGTTTCCTCATTATGTATGCCTCTTTTTTCAGCTTTTTCGTATGTATTCAGGACAATTAAGACTAAAGAGGCTATTCGCGTTCAGACAGAACATGGGAAAAATTGGTAGGCATTGGAGGTATGTTTACTATTAAACTTCTTGTGTCTTACATTTCTAGGAAGAATATTAAAAAGCAGCAGTGTGAAGCCATTGTTGGAGCCCAGTGTGGCAATGCAGTTTTAAGAGGAGCCCATGTCTATGCCCCAGGAATTGTGTCAGCATCAAAGTGTAAGTATCATGTTTAGATTTGTCTTTAAGGTTCTCTAAAATTTATGTGCATTTTCAAATGGAAAATTTATTGATTTGTCACTAAGATGTATTCCAAATTTACCTTGGTCGGATATTTTTCCAGCTTTGCATTTAGGGTTTTATCCGATGAGGACTAACTAGTCATCATATAAGGTTTTCTGACAGTTTTTTTTTTCCTTCCAAATAAGGATATATTTGATGACGGTTGTTTTAGTGGATCATTACTGATGAATAGAGAGTACGTCAGTGAACTTCTGTTTTGTTTTCTTGACTGCATTGTCTTGAAACCTCAGAAAGTTGTCGTATCATTAGTGAGAGAACATCCAGAACGTGGAATCTGAACATTGGGATGAAACTTAGTATTCTTAATGTATTCACACAGTTGGCGACATAGCTGTATTGCATATGCTTAGTAAGCTAGTCACTGTGGTTCAGTGGTACCTTATTGGACTTGAAATCAAGAAACATTTGCTTTGATCTGTAGAAAAGATATTCAGTATCTGGGCCTCAGTTATGGTGTCCTTGAAATGAATGATTTGATCTGTATCAGAATTGGGCCAACTACTGCCTGCTGGCCAAATCTGGCCTATGTCTGTTTGTGTGTGGCCCATAAGCTAAGAATGGTTTTTTCATTTTTAAAATGCTGTGAAAAGATACATATATAAAGAAGAATATGCCGCAGAGACCTTATGTGGCTATAAAGCCTAAAATATTTATTTGCCCTTTGTAGGAAAAGTGTATTGACATCTGATCTACATTATTTTAACAGTTTTCTTAGCTCTAGCTAATAGGCTGTTCACTACTGTTGTCAGGTAATAGGCCAAATAAATTTATGATAGATTAGCTTTAAAAATGTTTTTTGGAAGTGGAATATAATTTCCCATCATAAATACCACTGGGAGTTGTTATAGAAAATATTGAAATGCCTACAAAAACTGGATTTAATCAGCCATGTAAAGCAACTCTGTACACTGTATACTGTAAAAGGTATTCTAAGTGTATACACACACATATATATGTGTGCATGTGTATGTGCATATATATATGAATGGCTTTATATGTTTATCATTAAAGTCTCTGCCTTAATTGTGCTGTCACAGCAAAATAGCAAAGAAATACAAACAGGGTTATGAGAAGATTTCTTTGAAGGATTTTAGGGTACATATTTGACGAATCCTTTTGAAGGAAACTTAGAACTTCGAGGTTTGAGCTGAGATGTCAAGATTTATAAGAACTCTTTTAAGACGTGGGGGAAATAATTTGGATCAGCTACAGATTTCCAGTTGAGGGCAGGATGTTTTGAAGCTGTTCTATTTCTTTGTTTTCACTGAAAAAGATTCTTCAGTGAGTTTTATTGTTAGGGAATATTTTAAAGTAAACGTCAGATTTTCTATTAAAGATTATATTGAGATAATGAGCCAGTTTGAACTGCTTCATGCCCACTATTGATGCCTCTAGAGATCGCCAGTGTAGCTCAAAGAATGTTCACGATTCTTCTGCCAAAGTATAATTCAATGTAATCTGATTTTCTTCCTTCTCTAGTTATGAAAGCTGGAGATGTTATTTCTGTATACTCTGATATTAAAGGAAAATGTAAGAAAGGAGCCAGAGAATTTGATGGAACAAAAGTATTTCTTGGAAATGGGATTTCTGAACTAAGCCGCAAGGAAATCTTCAATGGATTACCTGAACTGAAGTATGTCATCAGGTGTTTTGGGGAAATCAGCATCCTTTTTGTGGGTCAATGAAAATTACAAATAATGTAAAATGTATCTAGTTGCGTTATATGAGGTTTTTTTTTGCTATAAATCCAACTGGAAAAAAATTGTTTTACCCATATATCCATGATTTTTGTTCAAAAAGGGTAACTGATCAAATTAAAGAGCCTCATTAGGCAACCAGTTACATTTTAATTGTCAAATCATTTTACTTGTCCTTCTGAATTTTATTGTTTTTGAAATATTTTCATCTTTAAAAAACAATGCTCATTTTGATGAAGAATGAATTCAATGATCGATCTAGATCATTTTTTTTTTTTTTCTGAGACGGAGTCTTGCTCTGTCATCTAGGCTGGAGTGCAATGGCATGATCTCAGCACACTGCAAGCTCTGCCTCCCAGGTTCACACCATTCTTCTGCCTCAGCCTCCTGAGTAGCTGGGACTACAGGTGCCTGCCACCACGCCCGGCTAATTTTTTGTGTTTGTACTAGAGACGGGGTTTCACCGTGTTAGCCAGGATAGTCTCGATCTCCTGACCTCGTGATCTGCTCGCCTCGACCTCCCAAAGTGCTGAGATTACAGGCGTGAGGCACTGCGCTCATCCTATCCAGATCATTTTTAACATTCTTATTTGTCAAGAAAAAGTTTGATTTTAATATAAATTAAACATATTTTTTAATTAAAAATAAATTTTACCAGAAACCTAGCACTCACATGAATATTTGTGGTGAAAAATGAATGTTTAGGCTTGTTCAAACTAAATTAAAATACAGTCTGTTGTAAATCATTTCTGATTGCTAGTGGCCCTAAATAAATTGGTGGAAAGTCCAGGCTCTTATTTTACTTAGTTTTTTCAGGCTGTTTTGAGTTCAGTGGACAGCTCCATTACTCCAAAGTTCATGGCTGACATAGACATGCTAAAAACTGTGAATTTCTCTATTTACAATTGGACAGTATCCCTGATTGGTAGAACAGTTGTTCATGTTGTAACAGTTTGGGTTTGTAGTTGAAATTCATTCGTTCTTCTGAAGTTGACTGTTGGATTCCCTAGATCTAGGTAGCAGCACTTTCCGAATGACCAAGAACAAAGATTTTATTCTCCTTAGAAGGCTTCATGAATATAAAGATTATGCATATATCTGCTATGTTTATCTTTGGACCTGTAATAGGTAATTGATATTTTGACTGCCTCCATTATTAATTGTTAATGGTATACTCTTCATTCTCTTAGGTTATTTGATGTGGTTCCAGTTATTGTGTTGAATAATGTTTTCTGAACAATGTTGTGAATAATTTTTTGTTATTGGAAGTTAGGAGGCAAACAACTTTCAGCCAACTTTTGGCCGAGCGCGGTGGCTCACTTCTGTAATTCCTGCACTTTGAGAGGCCAAGGTAGGCGGATCACTTGAGGTCAGGAGTTCAAGACCAGCCTGGCCAACACAGTGAAACCCCCATCTCTACTAAAAATACAAAAATAAGCTAGGTGGGGTGGTAGGTGCCTGTAATCTCAGCTACTCAGGAGGCTGAGGCAGGAGAATTGCTTGAACCCAGGAGGTTGCAGTGAGCCCGAGACTGTACCACTGCACTCCAGTCTGGGTGACACAGTGAGACTTCAGAATGTCAAAAAAGAAAAAAAAAATCGATGTTTAAACTCAATGTATTCAGTTACACTTTTGCAAGTTTTGTCTCTTCCTGTGTGAGAAGCAGGCTGCTATGACAGAAATGCTACATGTACACCCTGTTTCTTATTTATGTTCCTTAAAAATTTTTAAACCAACACAACTAATGGTACAATTGTTTTTCAGTTAGTGAATTTGAGCCTTTTGCTTTCTTGAATTCCAGGTGGGTTGAATCATTCATAGATTCATGAAGGCAGGTTAATTTACTAACAGATTGCATTAATATATGCAATCTTATACTTTGCATTATAATATGGAGATATGTGGCTACAGAAATTTTTTTTTTTTTTTTTTTTTTGAGACGGAGTCTCGCTCTGTCGCCCAGGCTGGAGTGCAGTGGCCGGATCTCGGCTCACTGCAAGCTCCGCCTCCCGGGTTCATGCCATTCTCCTGCCTCAGCCTCCTGGGTAGCTGGGACTACAGGCGCCCGCCACCTCGCCCGGCTAGTTTTTTGTATTTTTTAGTAGAGACGGGGTTTCACCGTGTTAGCCAGGCTGGTCTTGATCTCCTGACCTCGTGATCCGCCCGTCTCGGCCTCCCAAAGTGCTGGGATTACAGGCTTGAGCCACCGCACCCGGCCTACAGAAATATTTTTTAAAGAAACATGCAATCTCATACCTGAATAATAATTGGCTTAAATTATTCTTTATTATGTTATTTTGAGTTCAGTAATTTATAGCACTCACTTGTTCTGGTAGGCATGTTCAGAAGGAGATAGTCAAAGAGCACCAGAACCTAAAGTGGCAGTTAGGAACTGAGTAGGATGACAGGTGTGAACATTTTCAAGTTTCAGTATTTTTTTAGAGGACTGGAGTCCTGCAAGTCAGAAAGTCATTTAAATTCTGGAGTGATCAGACTCTGGAATTCAAGATATTCAATAATAGCTGTAGATTCTGGGTGTTGATCCAGGTAAGAGTACCAGGTGTCACAACAAAGGACTGACTTGCTTTGGTTTTTCTTTTAGAGACAGGGTCTTGCTCTGTCACTAAGTCTGGAGTGGTGCGATCAAAGCTCACTGTGACGTTGAATTCCTGAGCTCAAGTGATAATCCTACTTCAGCCTCTGAGTAGCTAGTTCTATAGGCACATGACACCATGATCCGCTGATATTTTATTTTTATTTTTTCATACATATGGGGGTCTTGCTATGTTACCCAGTCTGGTCTTGAACTTCTGGTCTCAAGCAGTCCTCCCACCTTGGCCTCCCAAAGTGCTAGGATTATAGGGAGGAGATGCCACACCCAGCCAGGACTGGTTATCAAATGTGAGTCAGTGACATTTCAGAAGCTTCGTTTGTATATTTTCTGCTCAGGGGCAGGGACTATTTGCCTTGGAAGTGAATACAGTGGTTTAATTTGTTCCTGACTTGAGCAGTGACTGAGTTTTAACCTCTGATTAAAAGTGCACATTCATGGATTTCAAGTGGTAAACAAATGAGTAAGGTGGTAAAGGGGTGGGAAGAGGAGGAAAAGGAGTCAGCATTTATTATATGCTAAAGGCTGTTAGAGCTGAGGGAGCCAGGCATAGTGGCTCATGCCCATTATCCCATGAGCTCCGGAAGCTGTGGCAGGAGGATTGCTTGAGGCTAGGAGTTTGATGCCAGTCTGGGCAACATAGTAAGACTCTGTACACACAGACACACACACACACACAACATAGTGAGACTTTGTCCACACACATGCACGCAAACACACACACTTACCTGGCGTGGTGGTGTGTGCCTGTAGTCCCAGCTACTGGGGAGGCTAAGGTAGGAGGATCACTTGAACCCAGTAGTTAGAGGCTGCAGTGAGCTATGATTGTGCCACTGCGCTCCAGCCTGGGTGTGAGAGAGTGAGACCCTGTGTCTAAAAATAAATAAACAAACAACAAAACCAAGGGGAGTTTATAATCATACACTGCAGTAATAGTCCACAGATATCTACTGACGTTATTTTACTGTAAAGACCAACATAAACTTATCCTGCCAACATTAGAGTACACACCATCAGTGTAGATGCATCTCTGCCAAGATCAACTCATAAGCTGTTCTATAAGCTAGCTATGAACTTGTCTACTATACTGCTTCTAAGACTTATCTTTGCTCATCCTAATGGGTCTCTCCTTTGATTGTACCCTTAAACCAGGTTTAAGTCATGATTTTTAAAAAGCATTTTATAAAAACTGTATTTATTTGGGTGCTCTGCCGCCCAGGCTGCAGTGCAGTGGCAGAATCATAACAAACTGCAGCCTCCAACTCCTGGGCTCAAGGGATCCCTCCGCTTCAGTCTCCCAAGTACCGGGACTACAGGTACACTCCACCATGCCTTGGCCATTTTTTAAATTTTGTGTAGAGATGTTGCCCAGGCTGGTGTCAAACTTCTGACCTCAAGTGATCCTCTTGTGCCAGTCTCTCAAAGTGCTGGGATTACAGGCATGAGCCACTGTGTCGGCCTAAATCCTGATTTTTATACTTAGACTGTACTTTTTTCTGTGCTGTCCTAATCCCCGGAACACTCTTTGAATTTCTCCTTTTGCTTGCTCTCTCTGGTTTGGCCTGACACACAAGGCCAGGCTTGGCTTTGTCTGACAGGATTTGGGTGTTCTTTCTCTGCTTCAGTAGCCTCTGACAACATCTCTGAGATTGTGATGTTTGTCTTGATGAGTCACTCTCCACCAGGCCATCCTGAGTCCTGGCCCTTCCTGTTCTGATCAGTTCCACTGCCACTCCTAAAATGGGCCAAAGTGGAAGAGGTTATCCTTGGGATTGTGTCAGTACTGGGCAATTATTCTATAAAGAGCTGACAGGAAGTAGTAAAGAATGAGGTAGTGTTTGCTTTTTAGTCTGTTCAAGTCTCTGTAGACATTTGTGCTTAAATGAAAAATTTATGTAACTTTTTCCTTTTAAGTTCTGATGGCTTCCTATTCTGCGGGTAAAAATTCAAAAACAATTAACAGGACTACTTTATGTATTTTGTTGTTGAATAAAAGAGTTCTTTTTTTTATTTTTTTATTTTTTGAGACAGAGTTTCACTCTTGTCGCCCAGGCTGGAGTGCAATGGTGCGATCTTGGCTCCCTGCAACCTTTGCCTCCCAGATTCAAGTGATTCTCCTGTCTCAGCCTCCCAAGTAGCTGGGACTACAGGCACCCACCACCACGCTCGGCTAATTTTTTGTAGTTTTAGTAGAAACAAGGTTTGTCCATGTTGGTCGGGCTGGTCTTGAACTCCTGACCTCAAGTGATCCTCCCGCCTGTGCCTTCCAAAGTACTGGGATTACAGGCTTGAGCCACCGCACCCAGCCAAAAGAGTTCTTTAGAAGAGCATCTTATGTTTGACAGGCTATTTGAGAATGTTTCTGGAAACATAGTTTGTATAGACCCTGGAATTTATACGACTAATGTTAGATTTCCTATTTTTCAGAGGCATGGGCATAAGAATGACAGAACCAGTATATCTCAGCCCTTCGTTTGACAATGTACTGCCCCGTTACTTATTTTTACAAGTAAGTATGTATAAAAGTAAAATATTCAGTGACATTGAAACATACATCAGTGAATTATTTGAAATCTGGGATTTTTTAAAATTTAAGATTTTTTTTGGAGTCTGCTTATATACACTGATCTACCTTTGGTTAAGCAGTAAGAAAAAACTTTACAAGCATTCTTCTTTCTTTAGTTTTTCTCTGTTGATTTTTAAACTATTTTTTCTATCTTTCTTTGCCCAAAGGTGATTTAATAACTGATTAAATATACCGCTTTCCATCTCAAAATATTAATCCCTGAATATTGCATGCATTTTATATACATGTGTAGTGTTCCATTAGTAAATCATTTGATTTGTTATAGTCTGTTAGATGGGTAGTGTTATAACTCACAATATAAGAGGAAGATAACTGAAGACCAGATCTGTTAGGGCTCTTGTCCTATGTCACACTACTGGTAACTGGTGGTATCTGAATTCAAACCTTAAGTCCAAATGTTGTGTGCTGCCCCACCTTCTCTGTCCAGTAATTATTATTATTATTATTTTGAGACAGGCTCTCTGTTTTCTACGCTGGAGTACAGTGGTACAGTCATAGCTCACTGTAAGCTCGAACTCCTGGGCTCAAGCAATCTTCCTGCCTTAGCCTCGCAAATAGTTGGGACCACAGGTGTGCACTACTATGCCCCACTGATTTGTTTGATGTTTTTGTAGAGATGGGGTCTCACTTTGTGGCCCAGACTGGTTTCAAACTCCTGGCCTCAAGTGATCCTCCTGCCTTGGCCTCCCAAAGTGTTGGAATTGTAGGCGTGAGCCACCATACCTGGCCTTTGCCCAGTATTTAGCCAACAGACATTTTATGAATTCAGAGATTATTTCTGGTGTGAACAAATGGAAAAACAGATGTTTATTATCTAATTGCACATTGGTGATGTTCTAACACATTAGAATATGTAATCTAACATATAATTGTTTATGAATCATTTTGGGGATTTTTGTTTGCTAATTTTAGTTTCAGTGTTTTTTTCGTGGTTGTTTATTATATAATTTATTTGAAACACTTGTTTTCATTTGGCAACGTAGCCCTGAGTCATTGCTAGTGGTACCTGCACTCCTTCAAGTTAGTAATGTTTAATGCAATGTTAGTTTTCTGTGTGGTTTGACAGTACCTGCTCATCTCATAGTTTAAAGTGTGTGTGGGTTTTGTTTTTTTGTTTTTGTCGTGTTTTTTTTTTTTTTTTTTTTTTGAGACAGAATCTTAATCTGTCACCCAGGTTGGAGTGCAGTGGCATGATCCTGGCTCACTGCAGCCTCAACCTCCCAGGCTCAGGTGATCCTCCCACCTCAGCCTCCTGGGTAGCTGGAACTACAGCATGCACCACCACAGCCAGCTAATTTTTTGTATTTTTAGTAGAAATGGGGTTTTGCCATATTGTCCAGGCTGGTCTTGAATTCCTGGGCTCAAGTGGTCATCTCGATTTGGCCTTCCAAAGTTCTGGGATTACAGGCATTAGCCACCGTGCCTGGTCATTATTTAGTTTTGAGTTTATAAAAAGAAATCTAGTATAGTGCAAATTTTCTTTTTACATTTTTTGCTATCTGTAGCAGCATTCTTTCTTCTTAAAATCAGTTTAATGATGACTTTATGAAATATTGTGAGTCATTTTGTGATTCATACTGTCCAGACTACCATAGAGCCATATTCTTTGTCACCTAATAGCAAGGGACATAAGAATTTCCTGCCAGAATAAAACTTTTGTGTCTGAGGGCAGAGTTTAACTTTTTGTCATTTCTCTAGTGAAAGCTGTTTTATTTTATGTAGTCTATTTTGATGGGCAGTTCCTGATGGCCAGTGAAACTTATAAGGGATACTAATGGTAATCGCAGCTAACACTGACTGAGTGCTTATTATTGTGGTCCATGTACTGAGCTGAGTGTTTTACATATATTTTTTCATTTACTTCTTACAAACCATCAGTTTCATAGAGAAGGAAATAGAGGCTTAGAAAATTAAAGTGCGTGGTAGGCATTAGTAGTTTTTGGGCGATTAGAGGAGTGGTTTGCTGTATGCTGCATAGGTAAAAATTTGCAGAGTCAAAATTTGAATCCAGGTCTTTCTGATTTCAAGCCTGTATTTTTGGCCCCATGCCAGTGCTCCAGAAGTAACCCATGGAAGATCTGCATCTGAATCACCTGCAGGGCCTTTTGAAAATGCAGTTCTTGGGTCCTAAGTTAGATTTACTGAGATCCAAGTTCAGGGGGTGAGGACTTTAAACAGTTCACATATTACATTAAATTTCTCAAGTGCTTCTTTGACAATTTCCCAAAAACTCTGTGGTCAGTGTTGAGTTAGTATTAGTTGATCTTTTTATGTTATATCTTCCTTTTCAAACTGGTTCAGGACTACCAGATTCTTAACTGGGTCTTATTCATAAAATCTAAATAGCTTAATTCAGTGCAGACCAGAACCAGGTGATAGTCGTTTCTCTAAGGAAAATTCTGAAAGAACGTGCAGAACAGTACGTTTAAGAAGAATGTGGAATTTTAAAAATTTATTATTATCCTTAAATTTTTACATACGTAAAGATTCTCACAGATGGAACAAGTTTCACATTTACATATAATGGTAATATAAAACGCATTTGGAATGTTTCAACAAGTTGCCTTTCTTTTCAGACAAACCTACTTGAATATTCAAGTGACTATAAAGTGGATTAAATGACAGTGTCTAAAAGTACATCATGTGAGAGGCATCATTTAAATGAAGTACTTTTCAATAGTGTTAAATCATTGCAATAGTTGCTGATACTTTAATAACAAATTGAAAATTATTTTTGCTTTTGTCAGTATCCATGCTTTACTTCTCTAATAGCTAAGAAGCTCCTGGTAGCCATAATTAGCAGTTTTCATTTTGGTTTTAGAAATTGATTAACTTAGATCTAATATGGAAGATGCCCAAGCCTTTCACAGGTCTCAGCCAACAAAGGGAGCCTCGTTATCTCATAAATTTTATAATGTAATCACGCCATTCACCAAGACTGCAGTACATTTGTATGTATCAAATCACTTGGAAAACTTGGGCTATAGGTACCTAGAGTCTATTCCTGGATTTTTTTTTTTTAATAAAGATTTTTTTCCTACTTTCTCTCATAAGGTTGAAAAGTTTTTATTTTAGAGTAATTTCAGAATTACAGAATAGAATTTTAGAATTATAGATTTGCAAAGATAGTCATTTCTATATACCCTTCACCTAGTTTCTCTTAAGGGTAATATACTACCATGGTACATTTGATAAAACTTAGAAACCAACACTGGTGTGTTACTATCTTACGAATGTTGTGGGCGATAACTCCAAATGCTGTGAATACCACATTACCATAAACTCCAAGTGAATTCAGATTTCACCAGTTTTTCTCATAATGTCCTATTTATGTTTAGGATCCAATCCAGGATCCCACACTGCATTTAATCATGATGTCTCTTCTGGCCTGTGATAGTTGCCCAGTCTTGCCTTGTTTTTAAGACCTTGACAGTTTTGAGACTGAGGTATTTCGTTGAATGTCCCTCATTTTGGATTCATCTAGGCTGGGGTTGTTGGATTTTTGAGAAGAATACCACAGAGATGAAGTGTCCTTATCATATTAGGGGGTACATGTCATTTGTATTTATTTATATATTTTTAGACGGAGTTTTGCTCTTGTTGCCCAGGCTGGAGTGCAATGGCCTGATCTCCACTCACTGCAACCTCCACCTCTTGGGTTCAAGTGATTCTCTTGCCTCAGCTTCCTGAATAGCTGGGATTACAGGCATGTGCCACCACATCCAGCTAATTTTGTATTTTTAGTAGAGACTGGGTTTCTCCATCTTGGTCAGGCTGGTCTCGAACTCGCGACCTCAGGTGATCTGCCTGCTTTGGCCTCCCAAAGTGCTGGGATTACAGGCATGAGCCACCACGCCTGGCCATCTCACAGTTCTTGAGGGTGTACTCATGGATGTATTGTTCAGTCTTTTGTTAAGAATGAATTGAAACCTTTAAGCTTTAAGAGGCACAATTGGGAGGATCCCAAATTTGAGCCCAGCCTAAGTAAAATAATGAGACTCTGTCTCCAAAATAACCAAATAAATAACTCCATGCTTATTAGACTCTCTTTTTCTTACCAAGTAATTTTAGAAATGAGTTATTTTATGATACTATTCCATCTGTTTTATTCAAGGCTGTCATTCTATAGTAAGTAGTCCTTATATAATTAATACTAATAACAAATTAATGATTTAATATGACTTACTGCTATAGATGAGGTATGTTTTGGTCATATAATCTCATAATATATTTTTAGGTGCCAGTCAGAAACAGCCAGGTTTGGGGGTTTTTTGTTGTTGTTGTTTGTTTGTTTGTTGCATTTTAATTCGTTTCCTATTGAAATGTGGTGGAGGCAGGGACCCAAACATGCCTTTTGGATGATTTAGCAGCATAAAACAAGGCGTCTTAAATGAGAGTTAGATGACAAGGTGGCCAAAATGGCAAAGTTATATTCTTGGTTAACTGGAAGAAACCAGTTATTTAATATTTATGTGTTCCCAAGTGGAGTTTAAATTATTAAAGTGAACAGTGCTGAGACTGAAGTACTCTCAGATGGTATGCCTATATGAAAATGGCATGCTTTTGCACTAAAATGTTGAGTAGTGACCACTGAGACCAAAATTTTGTATGTTTTTTGGGAAAAAGATCCAGAGTGGTCGTGTAATTTTAGAGGTCTCTGGCTTCCAGAATGTTGAGAACCGTTGGGATTCAGAAAAGGAAATAATGTGGGTTATTTATTTATTTATTTTTGCTGGTACCCAGAAAATACTGATAAGGCAGAAACCCTGAGTTGAGTGAAAAGTGTGTCATGTATGTTTTTGTGCAGGTGGTGTGTATGTAAGTCCTGGGAGATCACAGGATATTCTAGGAAATTGTGAATTTCCTAACCTGAGTATATTTATGAAAACCGTCCTCTTGGCAGACGTGAGGATGCTATAGTGGATTACCCCCAAAAGATTCTTTATATTCTCTGGTTCTCAGAAATGCTTTAGGATTATTGATAATCAATTACATTTTTTTCCTTATAGAATTTGCCATCTGCCTTAGTAACTCATGTACTAAATCCTCGACCTGGAGAGAAGATTCTAGACTTGTGTGCAGCACCTGGAGGGAAAACAACACACATTGCAGCACTAATGCATGATCAGGTGAGACCGTCTTCACAGCAAAACCACTCTCAAAGTAGTGTATATTTCACAGTGTGTAATTTCTGAAACATAGAGCCATTCACAGTCTCATTTAGTTCAGATTCAGCCAAAATGAAAACTATTCAGTTATGTCTGTCATTACATACTAAGCTCAGTAGACAATGATCATTTATGAAGACTGTCTCAAGACCTTCTTGAATTTTACAATTTCCTAATATGATTATAGACTTCTGTTATAAAATTAAATTTAATACATTTAGAGATTATTTCATATTCTTATAAGATTTAGTACTTGTTTAAACTATTAATATATATTCTGCCATTAAAAACTAATTTCACAGTACATTATCAAAGTGTGAAATATGTGTATGTTAAGATACATAAACAGTTCTATAATACATAAACATACACATACATATAGAATATTTGCTATTTAAAGTTATCATTTTGGTCTAAGAAATATCTCTAATAGAAAAGGATATTTTTTAAATACTGAGAATGAGAATCAAAAAAAAGAAAAGGATATTTGTTGTTTAAATTTTGAGGAATGTAATACTCATTAGAGAGGATATGCCTGTCTGCTTATTTATACTCTTTTTTGCCTGAAAAGAATTTAAGGTGGTAACAAAAACTCTTGAAGGAAAAATGCATTAAATACCACTAGGGCCTAAAATAAAGCACCTGAAATAAGAAGAGTTGATTTTGTGGAGTTGCGATGTTTAATGCAAATTGTTTTTCAGTTTATATGGAAGATTAAAGATTGATCATGATAGGAATTGAGAAAGTGTTAATTCTCCATTAAATTATGGCATATTTATTGTATTTGCTTGAAGGTAATTATTCACAGAGATTTGATTCCCTCTTAGTAAAAAAGTCTTTCCAAAGGGAGTCTGGATATTATGGGTGTATCAATTTTCTGTTGGTTTTATGATATGTGAAGACACAAAATTGTGGCGGCATAAAACTAAACATTTTGGGGGCTCAGGAGTCTGTGGGTTTCAGCTGATCGCTGCTGGGCTCACTTGTGGACTGGTCAGCTGCAGGTGAATTAGGTGTTTTTGATTATCTTGGCTGGGCCTATTCACCTGGGCTTGGATGGTTGTTGGCTCATCTAAAGTGGCCTCAGCTGAGACGACAAGGATGCCGATGTGTAGGTTCTCCTCTGGCTAGGACCAGCAGACTAGCCAAGCAGAGGGCAATAGTTGGGGTCTGGTGATGGCAGAGAGCAAAACAGAGCAAGTCCAGCTGTTCAAGTGCTTTTTATGGTATTAAAAAATATCTCTGTTTACATCATATTTACTGTCATCCTGTTTATTGGCCAAAACAAATCACATGGCTGAATCCGATCAGAGTGGCAGCATATTGGGTATTGCAGGATTATCTAGTGAAGGAGGAATGTACATTCAAAGTTGAAGAATTGAGGCTATGTAGGCAGTCAGCCACAGTGGGGCAGCAATGCAGCCACAAACAACCGGAATAGAAATATTTGAGCCAGAATTGGATTATGAGGTTAAGAGATCGAGACCATCCTGGTCAACAACGTGTGAAACCCTGTCTCTATTAAAAATACAAAAAAAAAGTAGCTGGGCGTGGTGGCATGTGCCTGTGGTCCCAGCTACTTGGGAGGCTGAGGCAGCAGAATCGCTTGAACCTGGGAGGCAGAGGTTGCAGTGAGCCAAGATCACGCCACTGCACTCCAGCCTTGCGACAGAGTGAGACTCCATCTCAAAAGAAAAAGAAAATTTTGAGCCAGAAATGAATCGTAAATTTTGTTGCTGCTTTTGTTGTTTGTTTTAGTAGGTAAGGAAGTCTTTTGTGACTGCAGCCTCCAGGCTTGTAGTTTTATAGAAGTAGCCTTCAGCTAGTTTCTCCTTTACTGTGTAATACGTTTGAACCTTATTCTAGCTGTTGACCACTTTTCGAGCTCAAATCACTTTAAATGGTTTTCCTGCTCATCAAGATATTAATTGAAAGTGTCTATCACTAAACCTGGTAGTATTTGAGGAATATTTACAAATTTTCTGCACTGTAGGCTATGCCATTGCTGCATATGGCATACAAGGGCAGTATAAAAGAAAGGGGAAAAAAAGCAAGAAAATACATAGAAGAGTCATTCTCACTGTATTTGCAATTTCATTTCATAGAATGTTTTAAAATATATGAATGTCACAAGGCTGGCTGGCTGGCTGGCTGGCTGGCTGGCTTGCTTTCTTTCTTTCTTTCTTTCTTTCTTTCTTTCTTTCTTTCTTTCTTTCTTTCTCTCTTTCTCTCTTTCTCTCTTTCTCTCTTTCTCTCTTTCTTTGTTGCTCTGTTGCTCTGGCTGGAGTGCACTGTGGCCCAATCTTGGCCTTACTGCAACCTCCGCCTCCCAAGTTCCAGTGATTCTCATGCCTCAGCCTCCCAAGTAGTGGGAATTACAGGTGCATACCACCACGCCCAAATAATTTTTGTATTTTTAGTAGAGACAGGGTTTCACCATGTTGGTCAGGCTGGTTTCAAACTCCTGGCCTCAAGTGATCTGCCTGCATCAGCCTCCCAAAGTGCTGGCATTACAGGCATGAGCCACTGCACCCAGCCCACAATGCATTCTTAACATTTTGGCCTCTGTTTTTTTTTTTTTTGAGACGGAGTCTCACTGTGTCACCCAGGCTGGAGTGTAGTGGCTGGATCTCAGCTCACTGCAAGCTCTGCCTCCCGGGTTTACACCATTCTCCTGCCTCAGCCTCCCGAGTATCTGGGACTACAGGCGCCCGCCACCTCGCCTGGCTAGTTTTTTGTATTTTTTAGTAGAGACAGGGTTTCGCCGGGTTAGCCAGGATGGTCTCGATCTCCTGACCTTGTGATCCGCCCATCTCGGCCTCCCAAAGTGCTGGGATTACAGGCTTGAGCCACTGCGCCCGGCCTGTTTTTTTTTGTTTTGTTTTGTTTTTTTGTTTTTTTTTGTTTTAAATTGTGCTTTAAGTTCTGCAATACACCTGCAGAATGTGCAGGTTTCTTACATAGGTATACATGCGCCATGGTGGTTGGCTGTACCTATCAACCCGTTATCTAGGTTTTATGCCCCACATGCTTTAGGTATTTGTCCTAATGCTATCCCTCCCCTTGCCTCCAACCCTCCGACAGGTCCCCGTGTGTGATAGTCCCCTCCCTGTGTCCATGTGTTCTCATTGTTCAACTCCCACTTATGAGTGAGAACATGCAGTGTTTGGTTTTCTGTTCCTGTGTTAGTCTGCTGAGAATGATAGCTTCCAGCTTAATCCATGTCCCTGCAAAGGACAGGAACTCATTGTTTTTTATGGCTGCTTAGTATTCATGGTGTATATGTGCCACATTTTCTTTATCCAGTCTGTCATTGATGGGCATTTGGGTTAGTTCCATGTCTTTGCTATTGTGAATAGTGCTGCAGTAAACATACGTGTGCATGTGTCTTTATAGTAGAATGATTTATAATCCTTTGGGTATATGTCCAGTAATGGGATTGCTGGGTCAAATGGTATTTCTGGTTCTAGATCCTTGAGGAATCGCCACACTGTCTTCCACAGTGGTTGAACTAATTTACAATCCCACCAACAGTGTAAAAGCATTCCTATTTCTCCACATCCTTGCCAGCAACTGTTGTTTCCTGACTTTTCAACTGACATTCTAACTGGTGTGAGATGGTATCTCATTGTGGTTTTAATTTGTATTTCTCTAATGACCAGTGATGATGGGCATTTTTTCATGTGTTTGTTGGCTGCATAAATGTTGTCTTTTGAGAAGTGTCTGTTCATATCCTTCATCTACTTTTTGATGGGGTTGTTTTTTTTCTTGTAAATTTGTTTAAGTTCCTTGTAGATTCTGGATATTAGACCTTTGTCAGATGGGTAGATTGCAAAAATTTTCTCCCATTCTATAGGTTGCCTGTTCACTGTGACGATAGTTTCTTTTGCTGTGCAGAAGCTCTGTAGTTTAATTAGATCCCATTTGTGAATTTTGGCTTTTGTTGCCATTGCTTTTAGTGATTTAGTCATGAACTTTTTTCCTATGCCTGTGTCCTGAATGGTATTGCCTAGGTTTTTTTCTAGGGTTTTTATGGTTTTGGGTATTATATTTAAGTCTTTAATCCATCTTGAGTTAATACTTGTGTAAGGAAAGGGTCCAGTTTCTGTTTTCTGCATATGGACAGCCAGTTTTCCCAGCACCATTTATTAAATAGGGAATACTTTCACCATTGCTTGTTTTTGTCAGGTTTGTCAAAGATCTGATGGTTGTAGATGTGTGTTGTTATTTCTGAGGTCTCTGTTCTGTTCCATTGGTCTATATATCTGTTTTGGTACTAGTACCATGCTGTTTTGGTTACTGTAGCCTTGTAGTATAGTTTGAAGTCAGGTAGTGTGATGCCTCCATTGTTGTTCTTTTTGCTTAGGATTGTCTTGGCTATATGGGCCCTTTTTTTGTTCCATGTGAAGTTTAAAGTAGTTTTTTTCTAATTCTGCTAAGAAAGTCAGTCTTTGCTTGATGGGAATAGCATTGAATCTATAAATTACTTTGGGCATTATGGCATTTTCACATAATTGATTCTTCCTATCCATGAGTGTGGAATTTGTTTCCATTTGTTTGTGTCCTCTCTTATTTCCGTGAATAGTGGTTTGTAGTTCTCCTTGAAGAGGTCCTTCACATCCCTTGTAAGTTGTATTTCTAGGTATTCTATTCTCTTAGTAGCAATTGTGAATGGGAGTTCACTCATGATTTGGCTCTCTGCTTGTCTGTTGGTGGTGTAAAGGAATGCTTGTGATTTTTGCATACTGATTTTGTATCCTGAGGCTGCTGAAGTTACTTATCAGCTTATGTAGTTTTTGAGCTGAGATGATGGGGTTTTCTACATATACAGTCATGTCATCTGCAAACAGAGACAACTTGACTTCCTCTCTTCCTATTTGAATACTCTTTATTTCTTTCTCTTGCCTGATTAGCCTGGCCAGAACTTGCAATACTGTGTTGAATAGGAGTGGTGAGAGAGGGCATCCTTGTCTCCTGCTGGTTTTCAAAGGGAATGCTTCCAGCTTTTGCCCATTCAATATGATATTGGCTATGGGTTTCTCACAAATAGCTCTCATTATTTTGAGATGTTCCATCAATACCTAGTTTATTGAGAGTTTTTAACATGAAGGGATGTTGAATTTTATCAAAGGCCTTTTCTGTATCTATTGAGATAATCATGTGGGATTACGTTTATTGATTTGAGTATGTTGAACCAGCCTTGCATCCCTGGGATGAAGCTGACTTGATTGTGGTGGATAAGCTCTTTGATGTACTGCTGGATCCGGTTTGCCAATATTCTATTGAGGATTTTTGCATCGATATTCATCAAGGATATTGGCCTGAAATTTTCTTGTTTTGTTGTGTATCTGCCAGGTTTTGGTATCAGGATGATGCTGGCCTCTTAAAATGAGTTAGGAATAATTTTCTATTGTTTGGAATCATTTCAGAAGAAATGGTGCCAGCTTCTCTTGGTACCTCTGATAGAATTTGGTTATGAATCCATCTGGTCCTGGGCTATTTTTGGTTGGTAGGCTATTACCAACTCAATTTCAGAACATGTTATTGGTCTATTCAGGTATTTGACTTCTTCCTGGTTTAGTTTTGGGAGGGTGTATGTGTCCAGGAATTGATCCATTTTTTCTAGATTTTCTAGGTTATTTGCATGGAGGTGTTTATAGTATTCTCTGATGGCAGTTTGTATTTCCGTGGGATCAGTAGTGATATCCCCTTTATCATTTTTTATTGTGTTGATTCTTCTCTCTTTTCTTCTGTGTTAGTCTAGATAATGGTCTATCTATTTTGTTAATCTTTTCAAAAAACCAGCTCCTGGATTCATTGATTCTTTGAAGGGTTTTTCATGTCTCTATCTCCTTAAATTTCTGCTCTTAGTTGTTTCTTGTTTTCTGCTAGCTTTTGTTGGCTCTTGCTCCTCTAGTTCTTTTAATTGTGATGTTTGGGTGTTGATTTCAGATCTTTCCAGCTTTCTGATGTGGGCATTTAGTGCTATAAATTTCCCTCTTAACACTGCTTTAACTGTGTCCCAGAGATTCTGGTACATTGTCTCTTTGTTCTCATTGGTTTCAAATAACTTCTTTATTTTTGCCTTAATTTTATTATTTACCCAGTAGTCATTCAGGAGCAAGTTGTTCAATTTCCATGTAGTTGTGTGGTTTTGAGTGAGTTTTTTGTTTTTTTTTTTTAATTCTAGGGTACATGTGCACAACGTGCAGGTTTGTTACATATATATACATGTGCCATGTTCGTGTGCTGCACCCATTAACTCTTCATTTACATTAGGTATATCTCCTAATGCTATCCCTCCCCACTATCCCATGCCCACAATAGGACCCGGTGTGTGATGCTCCCCTTCCTGTGTCCAAGTGATCTCATTGTTCAATTCCCACCTATGAGTGAGAACATGCGGTATTTGGTTTTCTGTTCTTGTGATAGTTTGCTGAGAATGATGGTTTCCAATTGCATCCATGTCCCTACAAAGGACACGAACTCATCGTTTTTTATGGCTGCATAGTATTCCATGGTGCATATGTGCCACATTTTCTTAATCCAGTCTGTCACTGATGGACATTCGGGTTGATTCCAAGTCTTTGCTATTGTGAACAGTGCTGCAATAAACATATGTGTGCATGTGTCTTTATAGCAGCATGACTTATAATCCTTTGAGTATATCCCCAGTAATGGATTGGCTGGGTCATGGTATTTCTAGTTCTAGATCCTTGAGGAATCGCCACACTGTTTTCCACAATGGTTGAACTAGTTTACAGCCCCAACAGTGTAAAAGTGTTCCTATTTCTCCACATCCTCTCCAGCACCTGTTGTTTCCTGACTTTTTAATGATTGCCATTCTAACTGGTGTGAGATGGTATCTCATTGTGGTTTTGATTTGCATTTCTCTAATGGCAAGTGATGATGAGCATTTTTTTCATGTGTCTGTTGGCCATATGAATGTCTTCTTTTGAGAAGTATCTATTCATATCCTTTGCCCACTTTTTGATGGGGTTGTTTGTTTTTTTCTTGTAAATTTGTTTGAGTTCTTTATAGGTCCTGGATATTAGCCCTTTGTCAGATGAGTAGATTGCAAAAATGTTCTCCCATTCTGTAGGTTGCCTGTTCACTCTGATGGTAGTTTCTTTTGCTGTGCAAAAGCTCTTTAGTTTAATTGGATCCCATTTGTCAATTATGGTTTTGTTGCCGTTGCTTTTGGTGTGTTAGACATGAAGTCCTTGCCAATGCCTATGCCCTGAATGGTATTCCCTAGGTTTTCTTCTAGGGTTTTTATAGTTTTAGGTCTAACATTTAAGTCTCTAATCCATCTTGACTTAATTTTTGTATAAGGAGTAAGGAAAGGATCCAGTCTCAGCTTTCTACATATGGCTAGCCAATTTTCCCAGCACCATTTATTAAATAGGGACTCCTTTCCCCAATTCTTGTTTTTGTCAGGTTTGTCAAAGATCAGATGGCTGTAGATGTGTGGTATTATTTCTGAGGGCTCTGTTCTATTCCATTGGTCTATATGTCTGTTTTGGTACCAGTACCATGCTGTTTTGGTTACTGTAGCCCTGTAGTATAGTTTAAGTCAGGTAGCGTGATGCCTCCAGCTTTGTTCTTTTTGCTTAGGATTGTCTTGGCAATGCGGGGTCTTTTTTGGTTCCATATGAACTTTAAAGCAGTTTTTTCCAATTCTGTGAAGAAACTCACTGGTAGCTTAATGGGGATGGCATTGAATCTATAAATTACCTTGGGCATTATGACCATTTTCACAATATTGATTCTTCCTGTCCATGAGCATGGTATGTTCTTCCATTTGTTTGTGTCCTCTTTTATTTCACTGAGCAGTGGTTTGTAGTTCTCCTTGAAGAGGTCCTTTACATCCCTTGTAAGTTGGATTCCTAGGTATTTTATTCTCTTTGAAGCTATTGTGAATGGGAGTTCATTCATGATTTGGCTCTCTGTCTGTTACTGGTGTATAAGAATGCTTGTGATTTTTGCACATTGATTTTGTATCCTGAGACTTTGCTGAAATTGCTTATCAGCTTAAGGAGATTTTGGGCTGAGACAATGGGGTTTTCTAAATATACAATCATGTCATCTGCAGACAGGGACAATTTGACTTCTTTTCCTAACTGAATACCCTTGATTTCTTTCTCTTGCCTGATTGCCCTAGCCAGAACTTCCAACACTATGTTGAATAGGAGTGGTGAGAGAGGGCATCCCTATCTTGTGCCAGTTTTCAAAGGGAATGCTTCCAGTTTTTGCCCATTCAGTATGATATTGGCTGTGGGTTTGTCATAAATAGCTCTTATTATTTTGAGATATGTTCCATCAATACCGAATTTATTGAGAGTTTTTAGCATGAAGGGCTGTTGAATTTTGTCAAAGGCCTTTTCTGCATCTATTGAGATAATCATGTGGTTTTTGTCTTTGGTTCTGTTTATATGCTGGATTATGTTTATTGATTTGCATATGTTGAACCAGCCTTGCATCCCAGGGATGAAGCCCACTTGATCATGGTGGATAAGCTTTTTGATGTGCTGCTGGATTCTGTTTGCCAGTATTTTATTGAGGACTTTTGCATCTGTGTTCATCAAGGATATTGGTCTGAAATTCTCTTTTTTTGTTGTGTCTCTGCCAGGCTTTGGTATCAGATTGATGTTGGCCTCATAAAATGAGTTAGGGAGGATTCCCTTTTTTTTTTATTGATTGGAATAATTTCAGAAGGAATGGTACCAGCTCCTCCTTGTATCTCTGGTAGAATTCGGCTGTGAATCCATCTGGTCCTGGACTTTTTTTGGTTGGTAGGCTACTAATTATTGCCTCAATTTCAGAGCCTGCTATTGGTCTATTCAGGGATTCAACTGCTTCCTAGTTTAGTCTTGGGAGAGTGTAAGTGTCCAGGAAATTATCCATTTCTTCTAGGTTTTCTAGTTTATTTGCATAGAGGTGTTTATAGTATTCTTTGATGGTAGTTTGTATTTCTGTGGGGTCGGTGGTGATATCCCCTTTATCATTTTTTATTGCGTCTATTTGATTCTTCTCTCTTTTCTTCTTTATTAGTCTTGTGAGCGGTCTATCAATTTTGTCGATCTTTTCAAAAAACCAGCTCCTGAATTCATTGATTTTTTGGAGGGTTTTTTGTGTCTCTATCTCCTTCAGTTCTGCTCTGATCTTAGTTATTTCATGCCTTCTGCCAGCTTTTGAATGTGTTTGCTCTTGCTTCTCTAGTTCTTTTAATTGTGATGTTAGGGTGTCAATTTTAGATCTTTCCAGCTTTCTCTTGTGGGCATTTAGTGCTATAAATTTCCCTCTACACACTGCTTTAAATGTGTCCCAGAGATTCTGGTATGTTGTATCTTTGTTCTGATTGGTTTCAAAGAACATCTTTATTTCTGCCTTCATTTCGTTATGTACCCAGTAGTCATTCAGGAGCATGTTGTTCAGTTTCCATGTAGTTGAGTGGTTTTGATTTTCTTAGTCCTGAGTTCTAGTTTGATTGCCCTGTGGTCTGAGAGACAGTTTGTTATAATTTCTGTTCTTGTACATTTGCTGAGGAGTGCTTTACTTCCAACTTTGGAATAAGTGCGATGTGGTCAATTTTGGAATAAGTGCGATGTGGTGCTGAGAAGAATGTATATTCTGCTGCTTTGGGGTGGAGAGTTCTGTAGATGTCTCTTAGGTCCGCTTGGTGCAGAGTTGAGTTCAATTCCTGGATATCCTTGTTAACTTTTTGTCTTATTGATCTGTCTAATGTTGACAGTGGGGTGTTAAAGTCTCCCATTATAATTGTATGGGAGTCTAAGTCTCTTTGTAAGTCTCTAAGGACTTGCTTTATGAATCTGGGTGCTCCTGTATTGGGTGCATATATATTTAAGATAGTTAGCTCTTCCTGATGAATTGATCCCTTTACCATTATGTAATGGCCTTCTTTGTCTCTTTTAATCTTTGATTTTTTAAAGTCTGTTTTATCAGAGTCTAGGATCGCAACCCCTGCTTTTTTTTGTTCTCCATTTGCTTGGTAGATCTTCCTTCATCCCTTTATTTTGAGCCTATATGTGTCTCTGCATGTGAGATGGGTCTCCTGAATACAGCAAACTGATGGGTCTTGACTCTTTATCCAATTTGCCAGTCTGTGTCTTTTAATTGGACCATTTAGTCCATTTACATTTAGGGTTAATATTGTTATGTGTGAAGTTGATCTTGTCATGATATTAGCTGATTATTTTGCTCGCTAGTTGATGCAGTTTCTTCTTAGCATCGATGGACTTTACATTTTGGCATGTTTTTGCAATGGCTGGTACCTGTTGTTCCTTTCCATGTTTAGTGCTTCCTTCAGGATCTCTTGTAGGGCAAGCCTGGTGATGACAAAATCTCTAAGCATTTGCTTATCTGTAAAGGATTTTATTTCTCCTTCACTTATGAAACTTAGTTTGGCTGGATATGAAATCTGGGTTTAAAATTCTTTTCTTTAAGAATGTTGAATATTGGCCCCCACTCTCTTCTGGCTTGGAGAGTTTCTGCCGAGAGATCAGCTGTTAGTCTGATGGGCTTCCCTTTGTGTGTAACCCGACCTTTCTCTCTGGTTGCCCTTAACATTTTTTCCTTCATTTCAGCTTTGGTGAATCTGACAATTATGTGTCTTGGAGTTGCTCTTCTTGAGGAGTATCTTTGTGGCGTTCTCTGTATTTCCTGAATTTGAGTGTTGGCCTGCCTTACTAGGTTGGGGAAATTCTCCTGGATGATATCCTGCAGAGTGTTTTCCAACTTGATTCGATTTTCCCCATCTCTTTCAGGCACACCAATCTGACATAGATTTGGTCTTCACATAATCCCATACTTCTTGGAGGCTTTGTTCATTTCTTTTTCTCTTTTTTCTCCACACTTCTCTTCTCGCTTCATTTCATTCATTTGATCTTCAATCGCTTTCTTCCAGTTGATTGAGTTAGTTACTGAAGCTTGTGCATTTGTCAAGTATTTCTCATGTCATGGTTTTCATCTCTATCAGTTCTTTAAAGTCTTCTCTGCATTGATTATTCTAGTTATCCATTCATCCATTCTTTTTTCAAGGTTTTTAGTTTCTTTGTGCTGGTTACCTAGTTCCTCCTTTAGCTCTGAGAAGTTTGATCGACCGAAGCCTTCTTCTCTCAACTTGTCAATGTCATTCTCCGTCCAGCTTTGTTCTGTCACTGGCGATGAGCTGTGTTCCTTTGGAGGGGGAGATGCGCTCTGATTTTTTGAATTTCCAGCTTTTCTGCCCTGCTTTTTCCCCATATTTGTGGTTTTATCTGCCTTTGGTCTTTGATGATGGTGACGTACTGATGGGGTTTTGGTGTGGGTGTCCTTTCTGTTTGTTAGTTTTCCTTCTAACGGTAAGGGCTCTCAGCTGTAGGTCTGTTGGAGTTTGCTTGGGGTCCACTCTAGACCCTGTTTGCCTGGGTATCGGCAGCGGATGCTACAGAAGATGCTTGGGGTCCACTCTAGACCCTGTTTGCCTGGGTATCGGCAGCAGATGCTACAGAAGATAGAATATTGCTGCACAGCGAATGTTGCTGTCTGATTCTCGCTCTGGAAGCTTCATCTCAGCGGTGTACCCTGCCATGTGAGGTATGAGGTGTAGGTCTGCCCCTAGTGGGGGATGTCTCCCAGTTAGGCTACTCAGGGGTGAGGGACTCACTTGAGCAGGCAGTCTCTCCGTTCTCAGATCTCAACCTCCGTGCTGGGAGATCCACTGCTCTCTTCAAAGCTATCAGACAGGGGCATTTACCTCTGCCAAGGTTTCTGCTGCTTTTTGTTTAGCTATGTCCTGTCCCCAGAGGAGGAGTCTACAGAGGCAGGCCGACCTCCTTGAGCTACGGTGAGCTCCACCCAATTGGAGCTTCCAGGTGTCTTTGTTTACCCACTTAAGCCTCAGCAATGGCAGGCGTCCCTCCCCCAGCCTTGCTGCTGCGTTGCAGTTAGATGTCAGACTGCTATGCTAGCAATGAGGGAGGCTCCATGGGTGTGGGACTCTCCGGGCCAGGTGTGGGATATAATCTCCTGGTGTGCCATTTGCTAAGACCCTTGGTAAAGCGCAGTGTTAGGGTGGGAGTTACCCAATTTTCCAGGTGTTGTCTGTCTCAGTTTCCCTTGGCTAGGAAAAGGGATTCCCTTCCCCCTTGTGCTTTCCAGGTGAGGCAATGCCTTGCCCTGCTTCTGCTCTCGCTGGTCGGGCTGCACCAGCTGACCAGCACCGATTTTCCGGCACTCCCTAGTGAGATGAACCCGGTACCTTAGTTGAAAATGCAGAAATCACCCTTCTTCTGTGTCTCTCATGCTGGGAGCTGGAGGCTGGAGCTGTTCCTATTCGGCCATTTTGGGCACGCCCCCTTGAGGAGTTTCTTAATCCTGAGTTCTAGTTTGATTGCACTGTGGTCTGAGAGACTGTTATTTATTTCCATTCTTTTGCATTTGCTGAGGAGTGTTTTACTTCCAGTTATGTGGTTGATTTTAGAATAAGTGCCATTTGGCTCTGAGAAGAATGTATATTCTGTTGATTTGGGGTGGAGAGTTCTGTAGATGTCTATTAGGTTCACTTGATCCAGAGGTGAGTTCAAGTCCTGAATATCCTTGTTAATTTTCTGTCTCATTGATCTAATATTAACAGTAGGGTGTTAAAGTCTCCCATTATTATTGTGTGGGAGTCTAAGTCTCTTTGTAGGTCTCTAAGAACTTGTTTTATGAATCTGGGTGCTCCTGTATTGGGTGCATATATATTTAGGATAGTTACCTCTTCTTGTTGCATTGACCCCTTTATCGTTATGTAATGCCCTTCTTTATCTTTTTTGATTTTTGTTGGTTTAAAGTCTGTTTTACTAGAGACTAGGATAGCAACCCCTACTTTTTTTTCCTTTCCATTTACTTGGTAAATATTCCTCCATTCCTTTATTTTGAGCATCTTTGCATGAGATGGGTCTCCTGAATACAGCACACCAATGGGTCTTGACTCCAGGCTGTGTATTTTAATTGAGGCCTTTAATCATTTACATTTAAAGTTAATATGGTTAGGTGTGAATTTGATCCTGTCATCATGATGCTAGCTCATTATTTTGCACATTAGTTGATGCAGTTTCTTCATAGTGTCATTGATCTTTATATTTTGGTGTTTTTTTGCAGTGGCTGTTACTGGTTTTCCCTTTTCATATTTAGTGCTTCCTTCAGGAACTCTTGTAAGGCAGGTCTGGTGGTGACAAAATCCCTCAGCATTTGCTTGCCTGGGAAGGATTTTATTTCTCCTTTGCTTTTGAGACTTAATTTGGCTGGATGTGAAATTCTGGGTTGAAAACTCTTTTCTTTGAGAATGTTGAATATTCGCCCCCATTCTATTTTGGCTTGTAGGGTTTCTGCAGAGACATCTGCTATTAGTCTGATGGGCTTCCCTTTGTAGGTGACCTGACCTTTCTGGCTGCCCTTAACCTTTGTTTCAACCTTGGAAAATCTGATTATGTGTCTTGGGGTTGCTCTTTTCGAGGGGTGTCTTAGTGGTGTTCCCTGTATTTTTTTAATTTGAATGTGGGCCTGTCTTGCTTGGTTGGGGAAGTTCTTCTGGATAATATCCTAAAGTGTGTTTTCCAACTTGGTCCATTCTCCCTGTCACTTTCAGGTATGCCAGGCAATCATGGCTTTGGTCTTTACACGTAGTCCCATATTTCTTGAAAGATTTGTTTGTTCCTTTTCATTCTTTTTTCTCTAATCTTGTCTTTATGCCTTATATCAGCAAGGCATAAATAGTCTCTGATGTCCTTCCAGTTGATCGATTTGTTTATTGATACTTGTGTATGCTTCAAGAAGTTCTCGTGCTGTGTTTTTCAGCTCCATCAGGTCATTTATGTTCCTCTCTAAACTGGTTATTTTAGTTAACCATTCCTGTAACCTTTTATCAAGGTTCTTAGCTTCCTTGTGTTGGGTTAGAACATGCTCCTTTAGCTCGGAGAAGTATGTTATTACCCACCTTCTGAGGCCTACTTCTGTCAGTTTGTCAATCTCATTCTCTATCCAGTTTTGTTCCCTTGCTGGAGAGAAGTTGCGATTATTTGGAGAA